>NC_088204.1:30766420-31371798 GCF_037126465.1 Ornithodoros turicata | reverse complement strand
ATCTGAAATGTTGCCTGTTATCTTTGTTATTTGAAGCGTCAAATTGACCGCACTGTAACAGAACATTTCCCGTAGCAAAAGATTGCGATTTTGAAGCGCACGCCGAACGAAACCGAAACATGCACGACGTGTCAGAAATATTATCTTTGTTGCAAGAAAAGCACGTGCGAAGTATTCGTTACAGTACCTTACTTCTTTGGTGTGCAGGCATTCCCAGGAAAACTCATCTTGGTTGTCTTTTAAGCCAGATGGTAGAAGTTTTGCTTTGCTCCAATTGAGCGCAATTTCGGACCGGAAGTTCGAAGACCCAGCATGCGTAGCGCCACTTCTCAACTTGAAAACCACCCATTGAAAGTCTCCCGCCGCACCGGGGCGCCCTCATAATTATTGCATCTGCTTTAGTTCTTCTAATTATTTGGCGGAGTGTGTCATCATTCGATTGTGTCTTTTGGCATTTTGCTGGTACCTTTTATGACATTTGCCTTTAGATGAGACTATGAGCGCGAATTGAAGTTAGTGCATATATTCTATCGAAGACGTAGACGGATAAAAAAACAAGAAATATAGATGTGTGCTAAAATACATAAAAATAATGGCTAAAAAAAACAGAAGGGTATATGGCAAGAGTCGGCTCTTCTTCCCCTAACGGATCTCAAAGGGGGAAGCTGCCCAGCTTGGAATCTCAAGTGGTTCAATTGACCATTGTGGGAACAAAATGATACCTGTGAGGCTCCCACTCTAAGTTCTGGAACCATTTGAGGCCAGAGTGGTACCACTGATTTCACCAATGTGGAACCAGCCACCCCACTTGCGAATCCAGCTCGGACCATCAAGATTCAACTGGAACCATTCCGGGACCATCCACATTCAAATGGAACCAGTCCAGATTCAACTGGGACCATTCTGGAACCAGTCCAGATTTTTGCCTGGGTTGACAGAGTTATAAGGGTCTGCACCGCACATGAGTCAACGAAGAATCAGCTTCAAGAGTTCAAGAATGAGGGCAACGCAATGAAAGAAGAGACTGACGCAGTGAACACAAAACATCGCAAACAAAACGTACGGAAGACAACAGATGACTCAACAACGAAGAAAACAAATGCAGGAGCGAAGACATACCGTGACTGTGGCCGTGTACATGGCATGTTTTTCCAAACTTAAGTGTCCAGCTTGGGGACAAACGTGCAGAAAATGTGGCAAGGACAACCACTTTGCCAGTCGGTGCAAAACAAAGCCACACATACACCAGGTGCAGGAAGACAGCTCAGAAGAGGAAATCCTAGCAGTCAAAAAAAAAGAAGCACTAAAGAAGGTATCTACACAGTGCTTGAACGCCGAGACACCAATGAACAAATTAAATTTCAAGTTGATGGTGGCTCATCGGTCAACATTGTTCCATCAAGATATGTGCTACAACTTGAAGTGTAGCTTCAGGGACACAAGCACAAAGTTCCAGGTGTACAATGGAACAACGGTCAAACCACGATGCAAATGCCGGTTACGTCTGAGGATCCCAGACTCTGGCAAGAAATACTCCATAGAATTTATAGTCGCCTTGTGCCGCTCCTGGGAAGAGCAACATAAGAGAAGATGGGACTCATAACAGTGAATTACAAACGGGTGTTTGCCATTCAAGCTATGCAAGCAGAAGACCATGGGCTACATAGAGGGACGATACGAACACAAGAGGAATTAAAATCTATATCAAAGGACGCCACATCTAGTTAAGGAAGATATTCTTAATCAATACGATTGCAATCAAAATTACAAGTTCTATTACAAAAAGTGTTCTGAAAAGTGAATTCTTTACGTGACCACCATCACTGCGGCACTAACAAGAGTGGGGTTTTAATGTCAATTAAAATTTCAAGTGCTGAGAGGTGTAAGGAATTAATTGTGCACAACAGAAACCTTGAAAGACCACGGTGACAGAGAGGGACGACACGAACGCAAGAGGAAATAAAATCTATAACACAGGACACCACGTTTAGTTAAAGAAGACGAACTTAATGAATACGGTTACAATCAAATTAGAAGTTTTACTATAGCAAGTCTGAGACCTCATCACCATTTTTCCAACACTAACAATTTTCTCATTATCATGTAGTGGGGGACTTTCTTATTAAATATTGTAAGCAATTTCGAGCACAACATGGAATCTAAGTTGCATATGCTTTGTTCCAACATGACACAACTTTTAATTAATCAATTTCTTATTAAGTGAATAGCACAGACGTAAGGAAATAATGAGAAACATCACAACAAGATCAACAACTAGCACTAATAAAAAAAGCCGATTTCAGACAAGGAGTCGTCACCATCCCCTACGTGAAAGGTTGTCAGAGCCCATTCATCGAGCTATTTTGCCGCTAAAAATCAAGACTGCTTTCAAGCCGTGCTTGAAGCTCCGAAGCACCATCTCTAAGCCAAAAGAGAGTCCCAGAGCCCAGAGCGCAAAAGAGAGCCCCCCAGAGTCCCAGACTGGGGTAGTGTACAAACTGCAATGTGCAAAGTGCGAAGTGTCTTACATCGGCGAAACAGGCCGCAAACGCAGTACAAGGCTAAAGGAGCACGCACGCGACGTACGCAATTCCACACACGCGACGCGGTCCAAGATTGAATTAACCGATCATTGTTGGACAACTTCTTCGATATCCTCAATGCAGTGACCCTGACCAGAGAACAATGATGGGGTCCTAGAAAACTGGTCGAATCGTGGCACATTCGAGGCACCCCGTCATCGTGCAACGCAAACCACGGCACTCTCCCCGAGGTGTTCGCTGACCTGTTTAAATAATCCGTTGGTTGTGCTCGCCTGTCATTCTGTTTCTCACAGAAGATGTCTCCCGTATGGGAGACGAAACGTCTGTCGTAAATTGTTACTTTTTCTTGTGTCAAGCCAGTGTTTCGATTTTTTTCTCGTTCTTATTCACTAATAGAGAGCCAAACCTGCGCATCCTCCAACACGCAAATAACAGGTACATGCAGGAAAATAATAGCGAAACAATCTACCAAAACGAGAAACATTACAAATTTAATAACTTCCAAGTGTGAGTAGCACAGACTTAATGCTGAAGAACAGAGGAACACAAGTAATAGCAATCAAAAAAAATAAATAAACAAAAGACTAAGGACAGACATCGATATCAGAGCGAACCGGTTTCTCTAAGCGGCGCATTCTACAACATGTAAACCACAGAGGAAATAATCAATCATTTGAACTACAATAACATCATCCTCGTGACTTAATCTAATGGAACACTATACAATTTGCATTCCAACAGATACTACAAACTTTACTTTGTTTTGTGAATCCACTGGATGTAACCAACACACAGATATAACCACAGCTACGCAATTATTTTCTAATAGTTCTTGTAACGATGTCCAACGAGCAGATGTTCAATATTGTTGTACAAGGTCTGATGTATCATCACTTATTGAAACTAAACGAACATATCACCTACCGTGGACCACCGGACGATTTTCGTCTAATACTTTCTTGTACGGCATTCAAGCACCTTCACTCAAAGAAGGGTAACATCAGTAAGAGATTGTGCAAGTTCGTGGCAAGTAAATGCAAGTTACATTAATCAACGCTGGATTCAAGCGATCCATAATAAATAACTACTATACGATGCATTCTCCATTCATCAATCAAGACAACGAACGAAAACTGAGTTTGGAATAGGACAACTGTACTTTATCAAGATCAACAAGTGTATAATTGGAATAATCAATGCAATTTCTTTGTCATCACAACAATGAATTCTATGCATCGCAAAGAAAGCAGATTGATTGCGGTTGTATTTAGCATGGTTAGATTGAGAACAATGATTGCTAAGGAAACGAATACTCCAGTCTATGTGCAAGAATTATCATATCGAATCAGAGCTGATCATCAAATGGGACCCGACTACCAATAAACTATTCGTCCCTCTCTTGTTAACAACAGAACGCAGAGAAGCATGACCTTTACAACCTCAACATCCGAAGGATAGAATGACGGTGAAGAATCGGCACAATTATGTCATTGAAATTCAGAGGCACGATACATCAATCTTTGTTTGGAAAAGAGCATCACTAATCTTTTGTGAAAACTTACTATATTTTATGAATTAAATTGCTCAGTGTGTATATTTCTCAGCCACCTGAACTAACTCTCTTGTTCTCCTATTTTTGAGCAATGACAAATGTATAATTGCAAGAATGCCTATAACATCTGTTGACAATATATGTTGAAAGGAATCTATTATCAAATGCTGCGATGCAAATGGGTATATTTACAAGCATGACGTGCAGGCGGAGTCTGCAATTCTAATCACGCAATCCTCGTAACACACGAGGAATTAGTTAAATTCTAACAGACAATCAGATTTGGGGAGAAGCGCACCACACAATCATCATCAGACATGTTTAACCAATATACAATGAGGATGAGCATTATCTATAAGCATAATGAAAGGTATGTAAACGTAATTATAATATTTTCTGAGCAAATATTCCGTTTGCAAACGTAAGCATTATAAACGGCACAGATCACACATAAACCTGCATCATTTATCCAATTCACAAAATGTACCTGACGTTTCCCGAAGACATACTGAAAAAGGATCATCCCATTCATAGTGTCATAACTTACGGACACGACAAAATGGAAAGGGCATACTTTTATTTTAGACGTTTTTAGCTCATAATGAGGTAAAACGCAAACTCTGCACCAAATATAATTCATTGTTTAAATTTTCAAAGTAAACATGTACACACAAGTTTGATATTTTTTGGAAACAGATTAAAAAGTTGTACATCGTCAGACATCCTAATTTGATTGTGCATTAAGTGCTAAAATTTATCGAAACACTTCCAGGAGAAGCCCTGTAAAGTGGAGACTACCACACATCAGTAAGTGTTTAATTAAAATTTGAACGGCGGTTGCAATTTACGAACTTAGTTGTAGAAATTGTAATGTTCACAATACGCAAGCTTTAGCTCGCTGACTTGACACACGAAACTTTTAAGAAGTGTTTCGCGATGACAGATAATTTAATCAATGAGTGTGTATGCTGTGCTTTACGAGGATTGTGACTAGAATTGAAGACTCCGTCTGCACGTTATGCTTGTAAAATCACCCATTTGCATCGCAGCATTTGATAAAACATTCCTTTCCATATATATTATCAAAACATGTTATAGACATTCGTTCAATTATACATTTGTCATTGCTCAAGAATAAGAGAACAAGAGAGGTAGTTCAGCTGGTTGAGAAATATACACACTGTGCAATTTAAAGGGACGGTCTCGTACACCCTGGCCCATCTACAAAGCGTACTATTCGATTCCTCGTTGCTGAAAACTTAATACTGTGAATTCGCTCGTCCAGAATCGTCACGGTTATTAATTAAACGAAATGAGCTCATAAGAACAGCGCCAGCACATCGCGATTTGTGTTGGCAACAGCGATATCCGCTACGACGACCCGTTATTGGATGAAGAAATCGTCTGCTCTCGCGCTCTTTTGCAGCGGTGAGAGCAGACGACTTCCAAAAGGTGCAAGAGGGTCATGGCGACTTGTCTCGTACCGTTCGGTATTTTGAGCATTTCTAGTTCGTCTTACCTGCGAAAAGAATATTCCGTATGGAAGTGGTGGAAACGTAACCCGGGTGTAACAACTCTTTTGTCGACGACAATGTGACGAAATTCGATATAGAAAAGCAGCTGTTGGGAGTCACATACTCGAAGCATCTTCAACAAAAGGTCTGATTGTCATACGCGTGCACCCCGCACGTTTCATTCACGGTGCATATCAGGTAAGAGACGTTCTGCGAGCACTATATGGGACGGCGCCGGACGCAGCTCAAACTAAAAGCTGTCGATCGTCACGCGGTCAACTGTTAGCGGCAACGATGTCCAAAGAACTGGATACGCAGTGTTGAAAGGTAGACATTACTTTGTTGATAATAGCCAAAAGTGACGTGTACAGAAATTGTCGGCTGCGCACGAAATGGCAGTCCCGCGTACCGCGGTAATATTGCGAGAAGGAAGTGATTGATCCAGTAGGCTACATCAATTTCCTTTGCGTATAGCCTCTCCAAGGTATATTATTCCTGCCGGAGCAGTATATCGCCAAACTATGCTCAATTATATTGTTTTGTACCCTTTCAGTAGGTGACACTAACTGAGGAGAGTGGCACTCCTTCCTGTGCCAGAATCAACGCCTATTATTGGGTCACAAATATAGCAACTCAAATTCGCAGGCTTCACAGGTCTGTTTAATTTTTCCCTGCATATTGCTGATGTGAAAAAAAAATGTTGCATAGCATAAATATGTAAGTTATATCCACAAATCAGTGTTGTGATTATATGATGTTCAAGCAGCAAAAGACAAGACAACCTTGTTGACAGGACAGGACGACAGGTTGCTCAGAGCTTGCTGCTTGACCATCATTATGACTTCCCGATACCAACACCCCAATTTTAACACAATTGGTCAGTGCTGTGGACATACATTACAGTAAGGGACAATAAAATAAATGAAGGGACAATAAATAAAAACTCAACTTCCGCAACCTTTGTAATCAACGTGCTGGAGTATATTAGCTTGCAACTGCTGACAGCGAGTCAGCATGGGCATGGGCATGGGCAAAAATAAGCCAGACGACATGTCAACAAGTTGGAAACCGCTGTTCCATCTTACAAATATGTCGTGCACGTCTAGGTATTTTTGAAATTTTTTAAACATTTCCACATCTTTTATATTCAACGTGCTGCACATGTTAGTGTGCAACCCCTGATATCGAATCGAAATGTGGGCCAGTATGGGCTCATGAACACACCAGTGTAACATGAGCAACAATAAGGCAGACGACATGTCAAAGAGTTGCAAACCGCTGTTCTATCTTACAAATTTGTTATGCACATCTTGGTGTCTTTGATATTTTTGAAAATTTTTAAATATTTCCACATCTTTTATATTCAATGTGCTGGACATCTTAGCGTGCAACCCCTGACACTGAATGAAAATTTGAGCCAGCATGGGCTCATGAAGACACCAGTGTAACATATGAGCAAAATAAGCGGACCACATGTCAACAAGTTGCAAATCGCTGTTCCATTTTACAAATTTGTCATGCACATCTAGGTACGTATTTTTGACATTTTTGAAATTTTTTAAACATTTTCACATCTTTTATATTCAATGTGCTGGACATCTTAGCGTGCAACCCCTGACACTGAATGAAAATTTGAGCCAGCATGGGCTCATGAAGATGCCAGTGTAACATATGAGCAAAATAAGCGGACCACGTGTCAACAAGTTGCAAACCGCTGTACCATTTTACAAATTTGTCATGCACATCTAGGTACGTATTTTTGACATTTTTGAAATTTTTTAAACATTTCCACGTCTTTTATATTCAATGTGCTGGACATCTTAGCGTGCAACCCCTGACACTGAATGAAAATTTGAGCCAGCATGGGCTCATGAAGACACCAGTGTAACATATGAGCAAAATAAGCGGACCACGTGTCAACAAGTTGCAAACCGCTGTACCATTTTACAAATTTGTCATGCACATCTAGGTACGTATTTTTGACATTTTTGAATTTTTTTAAACATTTCCACATCTTTTATATTCAACGTGCTGGATATGTTAGTCTGCAACCCCTGATATCAAATCAATATGTGAGTCAGTAGGGGCTAATGAACACACCGGTGTAACATGAGCAACAATAAGCCAGACGACATTTCAACAAATTGCAAACCGCTGTTCCATCTTGCACATTTGTCATGCACATCTAGGTATTTTTGAAATTTCTTAAACATTTCCACATCTTTGATATTTAACATGCTGGACATCTTAGTGTGCAACACGATATTGTACCAAAATCTGAGCCAGTATGGGCTCATGAACACACTGGATTAACATGAGGAACAATAAGGCAGACGACATGTCAACAAGTTGCAAACCGCTGTTCCGTCTTACAAGTTTGTGATGGACGCTCTAGCTATTTTTGATAGTTTAGAAATTTCTTAAACATTTGCACATCTTTTATATTCAACGTGCTGGACATGTTAGTCTGCAACCCCTGATATCGAATCAAAATGGGAGCCAGCATATGGGCTCATGAACACACTGGTGTAACATGAGCAACAATAAGGCAGACGACATGTCAACAAGTGGAAAACCGCAGTTCCATCTTACAAATTTGTCATGCACATCTAGGTATTTTTTATATTTTTGAAACATTTCCACATCTTTAATTTTGAACGCGCTGGACATGTTAGTGTGCAACCCCTGACATCGAATCAAAATGTGAGCCAGTATGGGCTCATGAACACTCCGGAGTAACATGAGCAACAATAAGGCAGACGACATATCAACAAGTTGCAAACCGCTGTTCCATCTTACAAATTTGTCATCATAAAGGTATTTTTGATATTTTTGAATTTTTTTTAAACATTTCCACATCTTTTATATTAAACGTGATGTACAGGTTAGTCTGAAACCCCTGATATCGAATCAAAATGGGAGGCAGTATGTGCTCATGAACACACCGGTGTAACATGAGCAACAATCAGCCAGACGACGTTTCAACAAGTTGCAAACCGCTGTTCCATCTTACAACGTTGTCATGCACGTCTAGGTATTTTTTATATTTTTGAAACCTTTCCACATCTTTTATATTCAACGTGCTGGACATCTTAGTGTGCAACTGAATCAAAATCTGAGCCAGTATGGGCTCATGAACACACCAGTGTAACATGAGCAACAATAAGCCAGACGACATCTCAACAAGTTGCAAATATCTGTTCCATCCTGCACATTTGGCATGCACATCTAGGTATTTTTTTAATTTTCTTAAACATTTCCACATCTTTGATGTTCAACGTGCTGGACATCTTAGTGTTCAACACGATATTGTTCCAAAATCTGAGCCAGTATGGGCTCATGAACACACCGGTGTAACATGAGCAACAATAAGGCAGACGACAAGTCAACAAGTTGCAAACCGCTGTTCCGTCTTACAAATTTGCCATGGACGTCTAGGTATTTTTGATATTTTTGAAATTTGTTAAACATTTCCACATCTTTTATATTCAACGTGCTGGACATCTTAGTGTGCAACCCCTGACATCGAATCAAAATCTGAAAAAGTAACACACCGGCGTAACATTAGCAAAAATAAGGCAGACGACATGTCAGCAAGTTGCAACGCGCTGTTCCATCTTGCACATTTGTAACGCATGTCTAGGTATTTTTATATGAAATATCATAATCATCAATGATGATAAGGGCTTATTCTATGCAGAGGCATGGTCTTTGACGCAGACATGTGGGATGGTCCTTAAAAGGGCTTTTTTTTTGCCATAGGCCAGGGGTAATTGAAGACTTGAGGTGGATCAGCTAATCCTTGATTTTGTCATTTGCTCGAGGTGCAATGACATGAATGGAATGCCTTCGCATATCCCGTTAACAACCTTCTGCCGCTTGCTGGAATGGACACTGAGAGCAGCTTCCTTCAGAAGACCATCCAATCCAAGATGTGATGCTTATGACGAAGTGCAAGTGATTTTGCATAACGTACCATAAAACACACAGTGATATATGCAAATAAAAAGCTGCGCAACAAAAACAAACCTTACAACACCGTTTATGGGAATACAACACCATGTGTACGTGACCGACGGGAACAGGTTCCGGATCCCAGACGGAAGAAAACTTCCCGTGGTGTTCCTGGGGACATCCTTTCCCGGAAATTCAGATCTCCCTGGGAGACAGACATTAATCCGACAGATATCCCCCACATCTGCGAGTGGCCACGATTTGGACTTCCCACAAACATCCGTCGTTTGTCCGCACAGGTAGTTACACGGAGATGCCGGGACGTTGTACGGACCTACTTGCGTACGTGCTCAGGGCCCTGTATTTTCTCATTATTATTGATACTGTTTATTGAGCTGCTGCGTAAGTGGACAGATTCCAACTAGGCCTTTTCTTCTGTCATTTTCTTTCAGCTTTGGCCACTGCATCTTTCTTTCTCAGTTGCTGTTATTTGTTTCTGTCTAGTATTTCTGCTACGGACAATGGGCATGAATTTTCAAACAGCAAAAAAGCTCTTAGAACAGTGAACTTAGAAAGGCAGTGGTATACCTTTCCAAAGCGAAAACAGACACTATATATTGCTTATCTCGCGAGCTTCCACAAATTCGAGAGTCCTGTTTGCCTGCGAGTCAAACTCAAGGGGGAGGTGTTTAATTTCAATGCGACTGCGTATACCGATAACGCGGGACTCAAGATCTGCGCGGCGTATTAACTCACTATAACGATAACGTCTGTGTTTCTTACTGCTTTTGATTTGAGGCATTTAGCTGGTTCAGCGAAAGTCGAACTCACGACGCGACCACCTTGCCATGTTTTTCTCTCTCTCCTCTGATAATGCTCCCTGCAACATCCCATCAGGGACCCTATTCGGACAATTCTTCAAACGGCCGTTACGGCACATCCTGCGGATGCACAGTTAGGGACGTCCATTCATGTAGCTCCCAGAGATGTCCATCTGATATCCATTTCAGGACATGGACGTTGGGATCTATTTCGAATGTTCACAGGAGATAGTGTTCTGTCTGGGATTGTGCACACGACACATCCTGGTATCTGGCGCCTATTCCTTGGACCAAGATATCCCCAGATCCAGTTTGTAAAGCATGCATACGCTGCATATCTGATGTACCTGTCAGGAGTAGTACAGATGCATGTCAATCCCGCGTTTGGTTTCCTTGCGTCACCATCAATGAAAACGTGTCAGTCTATAAAGAGCAAGTTCAGAATCGCACACACATCGTTCGTTATCCAGTGGCCGCTGTATCACCGATACGGAGCGCCGTTGACGATTAAAAGTTCCCGATCGACGTGTGCGAAAATCAGGGAACAGCACATGTCATCATCCACTCATCTATGTTGTTGTTGTTGTCGATATGCAGCGTAGACCGGTGTCGTCAACAACAGCCGCTACCCTGTCTACAGCCATGCGCAGCATATGAACTCGAGCCCGCGGCGGCGAGCAGTGGCTACACACACCTGCAACGTTTGTACAATTTAGAAGCGGTGTCACGATCAGGCTGAACATATGCAACGCAAAACAGCCCGCATTTATTGATGAGTCTTACCCAAAGTCGATCAGCTCTGAATCATCCACTAACTTCCGCTGGCTGACCATCGTTGTTGTGGCGAAGGGTCAGCAGCTTAGGACCACCGACGTTCCCCTAATTCAATCGGTCGTAGCCGATGAACTCACATATTCACCGCTCAGTGACAGGGACCCGTCGCTAAATTCGCTGTCACACATTACGACGTAGCGCATTACGCCTTCCAACCGCAAAGAACTGTTTCGTTCTTCGGTCGCCCAATGGGAGACCCACCATAAAACCCATAACGATGTCACGCGTGACGTTGCATGAGAGGGAGTGAATCCAGCTGCAACTTCCATTGTCTGCTAGTACGGCATATTTCTGTAAATTTCTCGAAACCAACTTCGTTGTTTTGGATGAAACTTTCGCGACTGTGTTTCTGTAGCACTCACTAAGTTTATTATAGTTTCAGCTAAGACCGAGACGTCCGAGAGACCGTCCCATGAGACGTCCCTTTAATTCACAAAATGTGCTAAGTTTTCGCAAAAGATTAGTCATGCGTTTTTGTAAACAAAGATTGATGTATGATGCCACTGAATTTCAATGACATAATTGTGCCGATTCTTCTCCGTCAATTCTATCCTTTGCACGTTGAGGCTGTAAAGGTGACAGGAGAGAGATGAATAGTTTATTGGTAGTCGGGTCAAACCCATCTGATGATCAGCTCTGATTCCATATGAGAATTCTTGCACATAGTGTGGAGTATTCGTTTCCTTAGCAATCATTGTTCTCAATCTAACCATGCCAAATACAATCGCTATCAATCCGTATTCGTTTCGATGCATAATTTCTTTGTCATCACTATAATGACATTTATGCATGTCATTATAGTGATGACAAAGAAATTACATTGATTATTTCAGTTATACAGTTGTTGATTTTGATTAAGTAGAATTGTCCTAATCCAAACTCTGAAGTTTTCGTTTGTTGTCTTGATTGATGAATTGAGAACCCATCATATAGTAGTTCCTTATTATGGATCGCTGGAATCCAGGTTTGATTAATGCAATCGGTACGATGTCGCCGTAGTTGTATCGCTTCAGTAACCTGCATTTTGTTGCCACGAACTTGCGCAATCTCCTATTGATATTTCCTTTCTTTGTATGAAGATTCTTGAATGACCTACAATATATTATTAGATGACAATCGTCCGGTGGTCCACCGCAGTTGATATTGTCGTTGAGTTTCAATAAGTGATGATAAATTAGACCTTGTACAACAATATTGAACTTCTGCTCATTCGACATCATTGCAAGAGCTGGTAGAAGAAAATAATTGCATAGTCGTGGTAGTGGAAGATATCACGTGATAAGATTTTTTTATGTACTTTCCATGTCAATAGTTATATGTAATTTCAACAAATCCATCGTGCGATTAATTTTTCGATATAGACCGCTTGTATATGATAATTTGATCTCTCTGCCTTCTTGTCGAATGCAGTACCCTTTGCAATGATTACGATTACATCTGGTGTCGAATACTTCAATTCTTCGTTAGCCGACCTCAAACTTGTGGATGTATGAGTGGTGTCTGTTGGTTTGCTCTGTAGGAAACTCTTAAATATTTCTCGCGTGCTTAGAAAATGATTGCCTGAAATAATTATTGTCTTGTATTTGTTTCAGTTGTTCATTCGATTGACATTAATAAAAATAATTATCTTGAGTCGAATATTCTCTGAGTTGGGAAAGCCTCATATTCCTGAGTGGTTCATCTATGTAGAGCTTTCTGTTGCAAGGTACTATAAAAATTCGAAGTACAAGAGCAGCATTCCGGGACACACCCTCTGAAACCTGGCTTGACCTGATAGCAGAGGACCACGTAAGGAAGCTAAGTTTCCAGGGTGGTGCGTGAGTACGTGAGGAGGAACAGATTTGGGCAGGGAGAGGAGGACATATCTGAGGCGAACAATTCCCTTTTGGCGCCCCGACCTGATAACAACACCGATAAACACCGATGTCAGCCCGACTTCGGTTGTTGCATTTTTCGCTGGTAGTGAAACCACACACTGAAAATTTTGCGCAAGTACTTTTGTTTGCATATCATGGTTTCATAGCAACTGCTTTTTTCTTTTTATCGGTGCTTGGACTATCTTGCATCGGTGGATATGAAAATAGTGGTAACCTACCCTATGAAACATCTATTTGCACATAAGCTTAACAGTTCCCTGTGAGATGAGGGGAAGCAGTTGTCTCTGACGTCTGACTGTGTTGTCCTCAATTGTTCCTGATGTTCGATGTGCCCCCTAATCTTACTCTAGAGGGAGCCTCTTTAAATTTTTTGTCAACAAAGTATTGCAAATACAGTTGGTGGAAGGCTCTAACTGCTTTCCATTTACATGGTTGTCGTGTGGTTAACGAAATCTAACTTTTTCTCAGATGCTGTGAAAGTCAGCAGGGAAGTGTGATGTAGAAGAAACGACTGCCAGAAGCTTGCTAAGGAACCGCACAACATGTGTGGGCAGCAGACAAAATATTCATCAAACGGTACAAAACTAGTATTTCTGTGCTTAGTCGTTTTGAAACATCCTTGGTATTGTATGGAGAACAGCGTGACTATGTCATTCCGTCTTACTTCACCCAAACGTCTATCTGGCAGTAGTGCAAGATTTGAGTTCCTAAAAGGTTTATTCACTGAAGGTCCCCTCAGCGCCATTCTATAGGTCCCTCAATGTTAAGTCCTTGCATTTGTTCGCTGCATTATGCTTTTTAGATGACTATTAACACCAAAAACATAGAATTGCTTGGATATTCTACAAATCACAGAGCAACACAAGTTTTAAACACCAGATATACGGTGAGTATAATATGGGTAACAGCTTGACTGAGATCTACAAAGGCCGATGGCAGCAAATCTGCCTGCTAGCGACAGTGGCGGTCTCCTGCGGATGACGTCATGTGAATAAACCTTATGATATTTGACGTGGTGATACAGCTCTTTTTTGTATTGTGTTTTATAACATACACAGTGCTTATTTTTATCCTGTACAGAATTTCTGTACCAAAGTTGAGCAGCACAGATGTTGTTTTAGCGTAATGCAGTGATGAACCCGGGCATGCGCTCGCTGTCGGCGCGCAATACAAGTAAATTGCTAGTAGAAAAATGACAGCATGCGGTATATCCGTATCCCACCTCGAGCCATCCGATCCGCACACCGCAGAAAGTGATAAATTTTCATCCGAATCCGCAAGTAACTTGCGGATATCCGCTTCCATCCGTGGATGGTGCAGGGCTCTAGCGTCCACATCAGGTAGTCACGCACAAACAGATTTTCAGCTGTTGCTGCAATTCGTGTTGTGTAGCTGTAACAGCTCTGTGATTTTTGTAGTGCAGCTTATTTTCTTTTTGTGTCTCTCAGATCAGTGTTGATACAGTTTTTGCTCTTATGTGGCCAGACAAGCATCCCGTGAAAGAGTGTGCATAGCCACTAAACAAACTAGTTAGAGCCTGCAGGCTACATAATGCTTTCCAACATGTTTTGTTCTATTTTCTAGCCACAGTGAGTCATTGGAGGCAGTGCTCCAGCACCAACAATCACTAATTGGAAGAAAGGAATGAGGTGGCCTTCAACACCCTGCTGCCAGTTCAACACTCATCAGTCAAAACACAAGACCCCCTGCTTGGCAGCAAAGTCAATCCAGTTTTATACTGAGTTTTGTACCATAGACTTCGTGTGTGGTTTACTGTGAATAAATGTTCATGCTGATATCCATGTTGCTATCAGTTATATCACATTTCTGCATGAATGCATGTCAGGACGGTAGCAGGACTAGTCATGGTCTAAAGTAGGTCTAAGGGTGGCTAAAGTAAGGTACAGGAAATGTATAACCCTAGACCTATCGCATGAATGGAGGGATAAAATTGGTCTAGCTGTAGACTTCATGTCTAATACATGGTTAAGTGTCTGACCCTGTTCCAGACATCCAGGTCAAAAGAATGTCTAAATCTCGGCTAGGTACATAGACATCGGATGTCTAGGGCTAGATGGCTAGGTGGCGTAACGTTAGACGTGTTATTTGACGTCTAGTGGACGGATACTTGACATTTGCTCTAGTGTCTAGACATTGTATAGACATTCCCTATCTCTTTTTTAGACGTCATTTAGACGTCTACTAGCCCACCATGTGCTCCCTGGGATATAACTGTTGGAACGATCATGAGACTTTCCAGATATCGGGAGATTTCCGGATGAAATTGGCAGGTTTGCGCCTAGCTGTGATAGCCTTCTGGACGACAAATTGACTAAATGCGAGTTCTAAGGGTCCAGCAAAGACAACAGCTACGGTACGCAGATGATACACAGACTACGTAATTTTATGATGATACCGTCAGTATCAAGTTGGTATCAAGAGTTATTACGAGCTAAAATAGAGGAAACTGACAATTTGACGCCAGTGGGTGCCACTTGGGCGACGATTTGGAAAATGTCAAGTGTATAGATTGGGCTGGTTGGTGTAAATCCACAAGCGAGCAAAGAACAAACACGAAACAACAACAGAGCGACTTGTGTGTGATCTTGTCTCCTGTTTGTTCTTTGGTCGCTTGAAAATGAACGATTTTACCAAACGCTACTTCGCAGGCTGTAGCAAGGGAAACAGGTATGGGCCGCGGACTCATAGCTATTAAGGATGGATATACAGACTACATAATTAAATGATGACCTTTTCGATATCACGTTTATATCCAGAGTTATTACTAAATGAAATGGAAGGTATGGACAATTTGGCGTCTGCGAGTGGCAATGATTTGATCAAACGCGACTTCGTTGGACCAGAGATTTTGGTGCAGAACTAAATACATTCAGAGTCGAAGGCGTGTATATTCCCAAATCCCAGCAGTGGGTAGGAATACAGAAGGTCACCGACACACGAGGTGGTGAAGAAGTAGAGAACACTGAGTGAATTTTATTTTAGTGTATTTACAATATTGTTTACCCCTACTTGTAGGTATAGTCGCAGGTGGTTAGGTCACACGGCAATTTACAACAACACAGACAATTACAACAGATGTTGCAGTTTCTAACTTAAAAGTCCCATGTCAGATTTTGCCTTCCGCAAGTAGGAAAATTTGAATGGCTGAAGTGTGGGAAAGGAAAATCAGTGACGAGACCAAAAAACATGAAAATGAGCTTTTTTCTGGTGGTTCATTTTGAAACGCGTTCGCTGGTGTGTTATCGCATCTCTTAATGACCATGCACGTCTGCCTCTCCCCGCCTGGAAAGGAAACAATCCCGTGACATGATCCAGCAGGTGAAAGTATTTCTACCGAGGCGACATTCGTCCCTTACAACTACAAATGTAGGGTGTATCAGATGCACCGTACGGATCTTGCTGTATTCAGTTTTTTTATTGCGTGTTAGCGCCGCGAAGTAACTGTGGCTATGAGCGGCGTACAGACGTCGACAGATGTCTGTTGTATTCAGTAGTATAGAGTAGTGGCATTTGTCTACACTCGAAGCTATGACGTAACTATATCGACATGCGCCACTACACTGGGAGCAGTACGTAGTTAGCACTGAGATACCTAGCCAGACGGTGGGAGCAATCATGTAATTCTAGCTACACGTTGCTCTACACTGGGAGCAGTGCGTAGTTAGCAATGACATACCTAGCCAGACGTTGTTAGCAGGACCCTGGGAGCATGCAGTACGTAGTTAGCACTGAGATACCCAGCCAGACGCTGGGAGCAGTAGACGCTGGGAGCAATCACGTAATTTTAGCTACACGTTGCTCTACACTGCGAGCACTAGACACTGGGAGCAGTACGTAGTTAGCAAATGACATACCTACCCAGACGTTGTTAGCAGGACACTGGGAGCTCTCCAGACGTTGTACTGGGAGCATTAGACGCTAGGAGCAGTACGTATTTAGCAGTGACATAACTAGCCAGACGCTGTTAGCAGTACGCTGAGAGCAAGATACCCAGTCAAAAAAAAAATGGGTACAATTGGAAATTGAAATTGGTACCAGTAGGGACCAACACGAAAGCCAATTGGATTTTTTAATTCCAACTGGATGTCCAGTTGGAAATTTTAAAACCAATTGGGAAGTCCAACTGGCTCCTTGGACTCCAGTTGGACAGCCAATTTGAAGGTCAAGGTCCAATCGGAAGCTGAAATTGGAATCAACAAGACCAATACAAAAACCAATGGGGACCAACTGGGCACCTCAGTTCCTCAGTTCATAAACCGAATTCCAACTCCAGCCGTCTTCCTGGCTATATTAGTTGTACACTGCTCAGTCAATGTTGAACTGGATAAGCAATTAGACGCTGGAGTCACATATGGTTCATGCTAATTGAACTGAAATTCCTATACTCATACTTCAGAAGGAATAAATCTAGTCTGTCACATTACATGTTTCAATTGACCCCCAATTTGACAAATTGGGCCGTAGTTACTTTGTAATAACTAAGGTTTAATTTCCTAAGTTCGAATTGGACACACCATGATTGCGAACTGGAAATCCAACTGGCACTCCCAGTTGTTTTTCAAATTTTAAACTGTCATCGCGTAAACGTTTCATACATGTTGCAGATACGCGGGGATGGTCATTCAAAATATATAATTAAACAAACTAGTTTGTGCATCACAAAACACCCAGATATTCGTCATCAATTAAAATCAACCCTCCGAAGAAATAACGGCCGCCACGGCCTCCATGTTCTAAGTGATATCCAGCCGACATATTGCAGCCATCCTTTTTTGTTCATTTCGTAATACCAATTCTTGACCTAGTGCAGACACAATGTACTTTAAAATACCGCAATAATTAATTAGGCGTATATCAGCAAAAACAATTTATTTTGATCTTGTTTATATGCCATGATCGCTGCTGTTTACGAAACTGTGGTGTAAAGCGGCTGGCTCCAGGGCTGCTACTGGCATTTTTGAATCCGCGAGCGACCAACGGCCACGAGAGACGCGGTGACATCTCAGCCGCGTAATTCAGTGCGTTCGCGATAAATGACTACCCCTGAATACTAACCGTGTGCTCGTAAACTTTAGTATCCATGCCGTCGTTGACGTTATACTGACACGACAGACCCGGACGTCAGCTGCGGCTACCACCGCCCACCGATCCGGACTCATAGAGGTATGTTCGCTTCTGTCATTTCGTTGTTATAACTTATAAATCCGACCCAGTCGAAACATTCTGACATTCGAGTATGATTTCGGTTTGTGTCGCGTGTCATAAATGAAAATGACACACCGCACGCGACATTTGACTATTCCGCTAAAGTCAAACAGAAAATACAGAGGTTCCGGTACGGCACATATTCAGGCAGAGTGCTTGTGCGTGCATTTTAATAATCGCCGTGTCCTTTTCTGTCGTCGTGTTCTGTCTTTTGCCCAGCGCTTGGGATTTTAGACGTTCCACAGATGACCATGGGGCCACACTGATGATTTTACAATATGGAAATCACTTTACTTTCCTCTCAAATCTATTTAGATTGCATATAGAGTCTTTGCACATGACAGTGCCTAAAACGTTTGCTAGAGGAGGCAGATACTACTGAACACGAAGGCAGCACAAGCACTACAGCTATGTGTACAGATGTACAGTGAACATATGCTAATCCTGTTCATGCTTGTATATACTTTCAGGGCTTGAAGGGACACTGAAGCACTCCAGTGGAATAGGTGATACTGTACAAAAAGGTAAATACTATCGAATATGAGGGTAACAGCAGCACAGTATGCTTTGTTGGAAGCTCGACAGCCAAACATGTACCCAAGCTCTAATTGCCGAATATGTTTTCAGGCCTTCAAGGGACACTGAAGCACTCTATTGACATGTCTGGTGGCACAGGTCAGCTCTCCATCGATATGCTACTGTACAGTCATTAACTCTAGTCAAAAAAGGCAGTATAATAAATTCACATCTATTTTCCACCATCTCCTAGCGGTGTACTTGTGCATTGTACTATTCCTTCGTCGAGGCGACAACAAAGTGTGGACAGCAGTCAGTTGCGTAGTACACTTTTTTGTCAGTCGGCTCATATTCGATAAACACTTGTTTCGAGTTGGGTTTACCAAATAAGCTTACCATTTGGGTTTATTTTGATGACGAGTAAGGCACCAGTCAGTAAATCACGAGTTGCCAGTTATTCCTCACTAGGACACAAATAGCTTTCAAATCGTTGCATCCAAAGGCTGCATAAAACCCACTGGATTGATCTAGGAGACCAGTTGGTGCCAATTCGTCCAAATGGTCTGGTTACCTGGAACCCATTGTATCGACCTGGGAGGCCAGTTGGTGCAAACTGGTCCAAATGGTTCGGTTGGCTAGAACCCATTATATCGAGCTGGGAGGCCAGTTGGCACCAACTGGTCCAAATGGCTCGGTTGGCTAGAACCCATTGGATCGAGCTGGGAAGCCAGTTGGTGCCAACTGGTCCAAATGGTTCGGTTGGCTAGAACCCATTGGATCGAGCTGGGAGGCCAGTTGGTGACAAGTGGTCCAAATGATTCGGTTGGCTACAACCCATTGGATCGAGCTGGGAGGCCAGTTGGTGCCAAATGGTTCAGTTGGCTAGAACCCATTGGATCGAGCTGGGATGCGAGTATGTTTTCAATTGGTAAGTGTTCGTATGCCAGTCAATTGCAATGGGGGTGCCAGTTGGATCCAGCTGGATGAGACCAATGGGTAGCCGAAAACACAAGTGGAACCAATTGAGCACAATCAGTTGGTACCAATTCGGAATTTTCCAACTGGACCCATTCATTTTTTTTTTGACTGGGTAGCCCAGACCAATCTCGCGCCGGCCCGCCCCGGCTCATGCAAGTGATTGATAACCAAACATATGTTTCGTTTTTATATTTTATTTGAATCAATTTGATTCTGCATCACCTGCGACACAAAAGTATTGCAAAAACTACACAATGACACATACGTAAGGATGCGTCACATCTGCTACACAATGCAGCACACAAACTGTCACATAATGATATATGTAAGAACACACCTCACACAAACATTGTTATGAACTTTTACGTGAGGGCACACAATGTATGCACACACGCAACCACAGTGTATAGAGTAATAACCCTGGGCAAAAATCTGAAGTGGGTCCACTTCGAAGTGGATTATTGGACAGGAACCACTTGGAATGTGAAACCATTGACTGGCTGGGACCAGTTAAAAGTGGAACCAGTTTCGCGGTGGTCCCACTTGAAGTGGAACCAATGGAATTTATTCAGTGGTCTCCTCCGCTAAGTGGTCTCTGATCCGACCACCAAGCAGATGGGACCACTGAATGCATGACCGAAAGTAATTCGTAGAAAAGCACATACTGTTCAAGTAAATATTGTTTATTCTGCTGTGTGCATACACTATGCATAAAGAAATAATCGATACATCTCTCACGTACTAAGTCGCACACAGGTAATCACTCGCTGCGTCTAGACGAGGCATGTACTTGTGTTGATTTTGCGATGCACTCACGGACAACAGGGAGCATGACGTTTTGTTGACCACCTCACACCTGTATTTTCTCAGCGAAGATGACACCTCCGTCCATGTAGGTCGCGACATGTGCCCTTTTCCTCTTCATTAGACGATCCTAATCTTTATACTCTTCTTAACCATGTTTCTCAGGTTCCTCCAGCTACTGAAATAAAACATATAATCAGTAGTAATCGAAGCATCACGGTAAGCACTACGTCAGCGGTACGTCAACATCAGAACAAGCAACATGTTCAGTCCGTTTGGCGTTTCGTTGTCCGGTTCTTCTGTGACGCCGTGTCTTCTTAGCGTCAAAACTTCTCCGAGATATCGACAATATGTTTCACATGACTCATTGTCATCAGGCTGTCTTAGAAAACTCACTGAAAACACGTAAATACTGCACAGGAGGTGCCGGTCTCTGCCACGGCAACCGAAGAAAAACGACGTCCAACGAGTCCAACGACGCGTCCAAGTTCCAACTGATGCTCTCTCGCCCTCCCGCAGCCCGCCGTTCGAATTTGAATTCAAAGCCTCCCGCCGCACCGTGGCGCCCTCATAATTATTGCTTCTGCTTTGGGTTAGCCTGTGCAGTTATCTCTTTGTTTTTAGTTATTCTGTTATTTTATTATTCTTTAGTTATTTGGCGAACTTTGTCATCTTTTGAATGTGTCTTTTGGTATTTTGCTGGTACCTTTTATAACATTCACCTTTAGATAGGAATATGATCACGAATTGAAGTTACAACATATATTTTATCGAAGACGTAGATGGATAAAAGGCTATAAAAATTGATCATACGTGTGCTACAATACATCAAAATAATGGCTCAAACAAACTAGAAGGGTACATGGCAAGAGTGGACTCTTCCTCCCATAACGGATCTCAAAGGGGGAAGCTGTCCAGATTGGAATCTCAAGTGGTTCAATTGAGCTTTGTGGGAACAAAATGGTACCTCTGAGGCTCACACTGTAAGTTCTGGAACCATTTGAGGCCTGAGTGGTACCACTGATTTCACCAATGAGGAACCAGCCACCCCACTTGCGAATCCAGCTGGGACCATCAAGATTCAACTGGAACCATTCCGGGACCATCCACATTCAACTGGAACCATTCTGGAACCAGTCCAGATTTTTGCCTGGGATGGACTGACCTTTAGTGGTGAAGGACTCTGAACTGCTGTGCTTCATGCATCAATGTAGTCCCCTGAACGGCTGTGCTCCATACATCCATGTAGTCCTCCGAGATGCTGTGCCTCATGCATCCATGCACTCCTCTGAATTTGATATACCACACAATCCACACGACATCACTGAAAAGAACAGAGACTGTAACAAGATTTGAAGACAAGAGTAGGACGCACCACTTTGGCAGGAGTTCTGAGGAGAACACTTCGACAACAATCTTGAGGAAAAGCATACCACATGGTCACTGGAAAAAACTTTGCTAAAGTAGCCCTCTCGCAAAACACGTTTTCGGATCAATTATCTTGACTCGTGTATCTCTTTCTGTTGCGACTTGAGCAACAAACAGCTTTTCTTTTCTCGCATAGTGTTATCTTCAGGGAGATTCTGGTGACTGTTTGTTTTTGTTGTAAGGTGTGTGTGTAACGCCTGAAGAGGAAAAGTGAAGCTCTTTCAGGGTGACTATCTCGAATCGCATCTCTCGACATTTTCCCCGGCTTAGAAAACAAGTGGCAAACCAGTTGCATATAAAAGTAGTGTGTGCAACTTAACGTTTGCCAGAAAGAAGGGAAATGGCGAGCCAGTTTTATGTAAATCTGCTCTCGAACGCTTCCACTAATGAATTTTCCAATAACACGATGAGCAAGTTTCGTGTTAAGTTCTCTCAGCCCTTAAGTCTAGATGGTGTGTGCGAAGTTTGCCGTGACAGAGGTAAATATTCCTTTTGCAATCAAGAATGTCACAGATGGTGTTAATGAGATAACAGAGACAAGCATGTTCGGTGCTACAACCACAAAGGAGAAGATCAAGTTTCAAGCAGGAGAAGCCATTCTCCTACCCATCAAGCAGTTGCTTGCAAAGCATTACAGGACACAGGCACGAATAATGCGCGCACTGGTCTGAATGCTGGCTTGGATTTCAGTCCCATGCAGGCAGCTAAACTTGGCTTTACGCAGAAGAGTATTGGTCGCTCGGAGATTGATAAAGGTCAGTCTGTGAAGGCACTCAAGTACCAAGTGGATACCGTAGAGGAAATCACCTTAATTGCTTATCAGTCACGCACAAAAAAATATCAAATTCCAGAAGGCTATTACCGCTCAGGACAGAATCTCGTAGATGCAATAAATCATGCATATCGGACACAGTTACAGCTGCCACAGAACTCTCGTCTTTCATTCTACAATTCCTACAACGACGTCTGTTAGCTGGAACGTCATAGCGATGGCTACACCACGTTTCATCCATATTTAGCTCTAATGTTGGGATTTAGAGCGAGAACAACTTTCTCCAACTTTGCTGTGGCAAAGCGTGATATATGTTTTTTTCCGGCACAAAATTACATCTTCGTTTACACTGACATCATCGGGAACGAAGCTGTAGGAGATATAACTGCACCACTTTTACGTCGACTTCCATTCAGGGTACAGAATCGTAACGAAGTCATTTCTTATTCTTTTACAAACCTGTACTATAAATATGTAGTAGCAAAGGAATTAACTACCATTCAAATCGAGTTTACAAACGAGATAGGTGATTTCATTCCATTTATTGCAGGCTCAGGACGTGTGGGGCTCACATTACACTTTAGGAAAGTCTAAGAAAAAAAATGCGTATATTGCAGTCACCTTGTTGCGTCGCACATGTTGGTGCCGGAAAGCGGGATCTTCCACATTATTCGGGTCTGCTTTATCAAGTTGAATCGTGCTTTTTCTCAGACCTGGTGCAGCAGTTCATGCCTATACTAACTAAACAAGTGGCACCATATGTGGGTCGAAAACTCCTCGACACAGGACATCATATAGCTGAAGAAGTTCAACAAGGAACAACATTTGGAGAGGCTGCAAAGAGAGGTGTCGTCCGCATGATCCACTCAATCCATGACGATTTGCTTCGCAAACTTAAAGGAAAAGGAAGGAAAAGCAATAAAAGCAAACGCAAGAGGGTTGGCCGGTCAGTGAAAGTGGTGAAGAAATGAAGAAAGGTTGACTTTTTCACCTGAGAAACATGTCTAGCATTGCTATTGTACACAAGAATTCCTGCCTCTGCACAACAAATCAGCTGGAGCTCTTTTCATTGTCTCCAACCAGCTTTTCCTTGGAGAAGTCAGAATACGTAGAGTTCTTTCCCGTCGCAGCACCAACATCGAGTGGTGTGATTGAGTATAATGTTCCTGGTCTTGGAGGTGGCTTCTCCAATCTACAGTCGAGTTTCTTACACATTCAATGCAAGATTGTTCGCAAAAATGGGAACGTGGCATCCACCACGGTAGGGACGACTGTGACACCAGACAATGTGATTCCTGTTCAGAGTTTTGCCTCTTCCCTTTTTCAACATGTGCACATTTATCTAAATTCGACACTGGTCTCTAATTTCGAGCACTATGCATATCGTTCCTACCTGGATATTGTTACCAACGCAAACAATGTTACTCAAACTCACACACTGTCTACAATGTTCTACGAACCAGATCCAGTGGGAGAGTCAGAAAATTTTGCCGTGCCTGCTGAAGCAAAAGGGATGTTCACTCGTTACAAACGTACTAATTAGTATGTTTGTAACGACAGATCATTTTGATCCTAGACAGATCCGACAGATCCTAACGACAGATGTGAGACCCTTTAAAGGATCTGCACTCTGTGTCCTTTATGCACCAATCTTCAGTGACATCTGTCAGCAGGAAAAATTTTTGCTTCATGGCACCAATATCCGGGTTGTGCTCCGGCAAACGACTGACGAATTTAGACTTCTCTCTGGTGCCGCTGCGAATGAAAAACATACAGTGGAGTTTTCACGCATTGTCCTCTATTTTCGACGTGTGCAGGTATCATCCAGCGTACTTGTCGGCATTGAGCGAACACTTCAAACGACACCTGCCTCGTATCTCCTCCGAGGTTTGGAAATTAACACACAACGATTGCACCGAACCAGTCTCAGGCGATATTCGATGACCTCTACAGTGAAAGAGTTCCATCAAAATTGACGGCGTTGATGGTCAAGAGCGTTGCGTACCAGGGCAACTTGCAGCGAAACCCTTTCAAACTGGAGCATTTTAAACTAAAGAGAGCAGTGCTCGATGTTGGTGGTCGACAGTACACGGATGACTTTGACTTTCCACGGGATATTTACACAAAAAGTTACATCAACTTGCTTCACAAACTGAAGTGCACAGACATCCCCCTACCTCCAGAGGCCTATCAAAAAGAAAAATTTATGCTCTATTACCACCTCACACCAGACGTGGAGGTGCACTCACTCAGTCCAATAGTGCAGGCCAACGTTCGCCTTACACTGACATTTGCTGCAAACCTTACGGAAGCTGTGGCTGTACTTTTATGTCGGAGACTCCTCGTGTTCTGGAAATCAACAAAGACCGGCGAGTGAAATTCGTCCAGAGAAGATGGAAGAATGGGAGTTCTATGCAACGTTTTCCCTCAATCATTGCACAAGGTCTTCCGTGGGACATTTGCATGTGACGAAATTGCACAGCAAAAAACCGAGCCTGGTCTTTACGTGGTGGACACCGCTCCCAGATCTTCACATGGCAAACACTGGACAGAATGTCATATTCCCCGGAATGGAAGCACCTCTTATTTCGACAGGTATGGTACTCGTCCAGTGTACAAGGAATTTTACACATTCATTGATCACACGGAATCGTTTCACTATAATCGAAAACGACTCCAGGGATATTAATCTGCAACCTCTACTGCCTCTATGTAGGTGCACTTCTCTGTTGTGGATTCCCACTACAAGAGTGTACCCGAAGGTTCTCACCAACAAATTTCAAGCTCAACGACAGACTTATAGCAACTCCTGTGCGTAAACAATTCCAGAAAGGGAAGATGCTGTCATGCTGCAGTGTACTCTAAGAGATCAATAAAAAACATGTTTGTTGTTTTCCAAACAAACTGATTTTATTTACTTATGTCAACAAGAGAGTATACAATAAAGCATTATTAGGTCTCTGAGATACACAACATTGTAACAATATTACAAGATAAGCTACATACAAAACTTTTGTGTGAGTACAAGGACATTGAGAGTATCGCTCCAAAAGTTACCTTCTTTTTCAGAATAATACAAGACATGCTGCTTACAAGCATTGCTGTCTAAATCAAGTACACAGTTTCATTTGAGTCTCTGAGATGCATGCACAACATTATAACAATATTACAAGATAAGCTACATACAAAACTTTTGTGCGAGTACAAGGACATTGGTAGCATTACTCCAAAAGTTGCATTTTTGTTGCAAAAGTATGCAGCTAGCGTGTTCCGTTAACTTTTGTCGGGAACTTACAACACAGTAAACAGTAGGCATAAGTTAAGCTAAAAGAACTACAGCCTGTAAATGTGGCAGAAGTTCACAAGTTCAGAGGATGCCGCATACGTAACAATACACCAAATCAAAAATTAAAAAAAAGCACAGTAGAAACGAACACAGGGTTGACACTGTTAAGTGTCATTTTGGGTTTGGTACCTTTTGGTATTCTTATTTTCTTCTAGGCAAACTTGTGCAGCTTTTAACGAAGATTTTTTTTCTTAAAAACGAACTTTACCTGATAGCCAGCTCCTAGGCAACAACAATCCCGAATGACAGGGTTCTCGCCCCTGATTTGTTGAAAACCGGAGGCGCTGCCTTTTTTGTACCCATTATGAATTTTATAAGTGGTACAAAAAAGGCGTACGCCCCCCTTGTTCAACATCTCACGTGTGTGAACGATGTCATCTTGATGAAGGCACTGGTAGCAGTATGCTTTCACTACTTACGTTATTACTTACTGCATTACATCGCTCGTGAACGAACCATGTACAACCGGGCGCGGTTCTCTTCTGTCTTGGAAATCACGTTGAGTACCCTTGTTTCAATCTGTTCAGCCCTCTCTGATGTTGAACAATAAGTTTCCTCAACCTCCCCTGCGATGGGTGATTGGAGGAACTACTGTTTACTGAGGAACAACATGTTTACTAAAGACCTCATCTTGATCCTGGGATCAAGACACACGAAACTCGTGTTGATCGCGTTGCGTACTCACAGCGTTAGCCGAAATCGTAAAGAGTTTTTTTTCTGCAGCCCGACGATCTTTCATGTACACATATTTTTTACCCTGAACTTTCAGGAGCACTGCACATTTAATAGGCTCACCTTGAAACTTAAAACTGCACAACGGAATGTGAACGGTCACAGCGGCGAGCAGGCTCCCACAGCTCCCCATAGAGCCCATAGTTTGAGATAATTCAGGCAACACTGGACATGCAACCAATGAAAATGAACTATGATGCCTACCTTTCGGCCAATCAGGAGTATCTCAGTTTGGCTCGCCTTTCGGCCCGGTACTGGCTAGTACTGGCTACCATCGGCTTTTACTTTTACTGGTTTTCATGCCCGACGCTTGTTATTCCGCAGAACTAGGCAAATTTTTAACAAAATACACATTTATTTGAAACATCGTACTGATTCAATAGTCTGATACAAATATTCACCGTGCCTACAGAGTCCAAATCGTTGCGTTCGTTGACCAAGTTCGAACTCGAAAAACACACACACACTCAACTCCCAGAAGTGAGCGACGCTGACACGAGTGCATGCGATTTCACGGTGAGCATCTCCTTTCGTTGGTTCCAGTGCGAAGGTTTCAACGAAGCGGGCAATGTTTGTCGCACGGACACCGAAGCCTGTCTCCGTTGTGACTGGATTTGAAAATGCGACGGCGCTCACAAGTGTTCCTCAGGCGTCAGCTCACCACTGCATTTCAGTTCTGAACTCGAGAGACTGTTCGTACGTAGGATACTTGTGTCGGGGAAACATCACAACACGCGCTGAGTCACTTTGACACACGAACAAATCTGGGACTTCTCTTTGAACAATGCCATCATACCGTGGTGTCAACTGACATCGTCGAAACGCGAGACGCCGCTGCCACTTCTCTCCCTTCTCTTCTCGTAACTGCCCGCCAGACAGGCAGCCCGCGAAAGAATGTTCTTTTGAAACTTTGCCAACCAATAGCGGAGCGCGCAATGTCCTTCGGCCAATGGGTATCAACTATGATGCCTGACGAAGTAGTACCACGTGTTTATGACGTGCAAACATTTTTTTAGAGCCGCGAAGAGGGGGAGCTGTGGGGGCCTGGCGGCGAGCGGATGATGATGATGACGTGCGCTTTTGTCGATGCTCATGGCGCTTTCTGCCTTTGCGCGGTGGTGCAAGTTAATGCAGCAGACGACGCTCAAGAGTGAACGGCGGGCAACGTTTCTTGCTTTTTGATCCCAGGGAATCTAGCTCGCATTACGATTGGTACTGTCGCAGTACCAATTTTACGTTATTTTTTGTTGCAGCATGTCGCAGCACGTTATTTCATGTTGCTATTGAGTAAATGAAACTGGTCTAATATTACTCCCCAGTAAACCACAAACATCCCAGCGATGTCCGCGCAATATCGTGAAAAAGATATTTGGATATTCCGGGGCTTATTTCAGAGAGCCTGTAGACGTCACATGCACGTCCAGGTGACTTAATTTGTCCCACGGTTTTCCACATTCCAGTAACGTCGCGCAGACGTCACCACAGGATATTTGGATATTCCCAGGATGTGGTTAAATCCCTGAACTTTTGTCAAGGTTTGATGAGCTCTGTACGGAACGGTGCCAACGGTGCCATACCCCACCCCCTAATTGGACAGTAGGGAACCTACTTCGACGAATTCTGCGAATATCCAGAACATCAATTTTTTTATTCTTCGATGGCATACTCATCTTTTGAATTTCTCCATCTCCCGACTTTTTCAGTTTGTTGAGTTCCCCCAAAATCGATGACATGCTTTCCTCGGAAAACTGAAAAAAAAAAAACGCATGGAGAAAAATTAGTTAGCTCAACATGTACTCAGAGGTAGCATACCTTTTCACACTCAGATTCTCACTGAAGAAAACCCAATGTGGGTGACGGTTTATATACGAAAGACAACTCAACATTTTTCGCAAATCATGATCGTGAATGCCTGAAGGGCGAACAAACATGCATATAGTCACGTTATATCTTGTCAGGTCTTTTGAATGTCTGCATCCTCCTCACACCACATAGTGAACGAACTTGTGTAGACATGTTATATCTTGTTAGTTCATGAAACGTCTTGCACGGACATTTGCTACAACCTTGAACCTACTGTCTGCATTTTTTTTCTAACTTGCATGGACATGTCATGTCTTGCCAGATCTTTAAGACCTTGTATAGTCGTCTGCAAACCCGAACATAATCTCCACATTTCTTACATTATTTTTTCTTAAGCAGTTGCTGCAACACGTTTCTTTTTTTGTGTTATGTGGAGTCTTTAAAAGAAATACATTTATGAAGTTACGAGAGAGACAGTTACAAAAGCGAGTTGGACATAGTAAAATATGCAGTAGCACTTGACAGTGACACCAGAGTGCCAAAGGAGAGCTCAAGGTGGTCCGATATTGAAACTCAACCCGGTGGTTCGTGGTCCTCATCAGACAGTGATGAAGAAACAGCAGACGGTGATGAGTGCGACAAGTTGAACAAAAGTGTCTTTCGCATGCTAGCACCATGTCGTCAGCAGCACGGATCGTGGAAAGAACTTTCCAGGTGTGGTCTAATAGAAACGAAACGAATCTCTTTGGTGGAGGCTTTCAAGATTGTCACCAACATTGTCCTCTTTCAAGAACTCCCCAAAAGTCTTCCAAACATTGGCGTCTGGGAGACTGCCAAAACCATGTATGCGAGTCTCAATAGAGAGCGTTTCCTTTCATACGAAACACTATTCGGTTTGCTAACCAACTGGTCACACCAAATCGATGATTTGATGGACTACAAACAACAAATCGATCCTCTGTTGCTTTCAACAGAAAGCCGAAATCGCTGTGAAGTTGGCTGTTTTGTCGCTGTTTTGTCGAAATCGCTGTGAAGTTGGGATACCACTCAGCAGCAAAGTTCATCACACTGTTCGTGATTGACTTTCTCAATTATCCACTTGAAAACTAATGTATAGCAACTGCCAAATAAATTCAGATTCTATGAACAACTTTCTCAGTTGCCTCTAGCAAGTAGATTGGAGTGGTGTCTCTCTCCTACATGCGCTGTGAGTTTCTGAAAGGGACTATGAAACGATTTTTTCCTTCGTTTCGTTCGAAAGAAGACATTTTTCTGAGTCTAGAACCGAAATTTTGCTTTCGTCGGGCGAGCGGATTTCTCGGGAGCGAATTTAAACGGAGCGGCGAAGGGAGGACAGCTGGCGCCGCGCCGTGACGAGCTGCAGAGCGGAGACACAACGGGTAACTTGACGCGACCACGGCCGACTCAGCAACACGTCATCGTGACGTGTTGCCGAGCCGAGGAATCCCGCCAGGAGCATGCGCCGTAGGATCCCGCGTATGCGTTCATCGGGAGTGGAAATCTCCATGACAGCAGCTTTCGGCAGTGGCGGCAGCCACAGCGCGAGCTCGCGGCATTACTTGCCGTTGTGCAACACCGGTGACGTAACGGGGAACCGAAGAGCGGTCCGTACAGTTACACCATCGGCAGGGAAATATGCGCGGGAGAGGAGGAACGCGGAAGAGACATTTCCAGCGCGCGCTCCTCGCAGAGTGGAGCGATTTCGTCCGGAAAAATTTGTGGCATATTAGTTTCTCTGCGGGAAGAACAGTTTCCATCAAAAAAAAGTATGGGGGTTCGGGAAATTTCATAGTCCCTTGAAACCTCACATAATATCATACTGCACAGTATTTCAGTGTGAAAAAAAAGATGACCGAGGTCGGACTGTACCGGTTCATTACTCCTGCTTCGATAACCATTTCAGGGCAAAGTCAGAGTGGGAAAACAACGCTGGTAACAAGACTTTTGACTCACAGAGCATCCGTTTTCGACAAACCATTTGATCATATATTTTACATATACTTATACAAGCAACCAATCTTTGATAAATTCCCCGAAGTCACATTTACGCGAGATATACCAGATAACTTGTAGAAATTCTTTAATCATATCTGACGACTGTCTGGCTGACAAAGTTCGACTTAAAGAAATCTGTAATGTCTACGTAGCTGGCTGTAACCATCTAAACTGTTCATGTATTTTTATTACACAATATTTATTTGTCAACGTGCCCCTATATCGGTGCATTCAGTTTAATAGCAGAGCTCTGATTTTGTGTCGTTTTGCACATATAGTGGATCAGATGCAGTTACTTTCCCGACAGTTGTTTGGTCGAGGTAAAGGTGACTTGCCTCCACCATATATAAAGATGCATTTAAGGAAACATATTCATACGTAGTAATCGATTTGTCTCAAAAATGTCCGGACCACCTCCGAGTGTGGACAAATATTTTCCCTGATGACCGACGGCAGATAGTATATAAAACATGAAGCGTGTGCTGAAGAATATTCATTTCCTGCACTTGCTGGCTGAAACAAAGTCGCTTACCATCTCCTGGAACATGCTTCAACGAATCAGTTAACAGCTATTAGAGAGATTTGTATAAATCTCTGTAAAGGGAACATCCAAGTGACTCCGAGTGTGCGAAAAAACTGAAACATTATGCAATCCCAATTCGAGCATTGGCAAAACGAGACGGTAGCAGTGTGCAGAAAGTTCGCAGAGTATTGCAACAAACTGGTGGGTTTTTGCAGTTTTTCTTGCCACCACTACTCGGTCTCATCTCATCGCTAGGAGGCAAAGCGATTGCAAAAGCAATCGGAGTATAACACATGCAGAAGTACGAGCTTGTTCCATATCGCTAATCTACTATTCCTGAAATACTGCACAAGAATGAACCGGATGACATCAAAGCAAAAGGGATAATTCAATATCTCCACTCTTTGCTGCATCCCAATGTGGTGACGGATAGGACTGCGACAGCTACAAGGAGAGAAGAGACTGCACAGACGACAAAAGATGAGAGAAATGGCGCTGTCGCTGCTTTTATGAGCAGTGGTTATAAGGTCAAAGCCGAACAACTTTTGCATATACTGCAGCAAACCATTTCCCCTGCTGGAAAAAGTAGACCCGATCATTAAGCGCCCGCATCAATTTCAATTAGTTTCAATGAGAATTTATGCATCCAATTCATTTAATGTAAATATAGCAGGTATTTCTCATTGAAGTAATGAGAAGTGTTGCGGGAAAGCTGACTTTATGTTTGAGCGCTCGAACAGATGTTGTGGTGAAGAAGTCTTCCAGGGAATCGGGAGCTAATTTGTCCAATGATAACCAATGACTTTCAATGAGAACTGAGACACTCAATTAATTTAGTCTGAATAACGCAGATATTTCTCATTGAAGTAATGAGAAGTGTTGCGGGAAAGCTGACTTTATGTTTGAGCATTCGAACAGATGTTGTAGTGAAGGAGTCTTCCAGGGAACCGGGAGCTAATTTGTCCAATGATAACCAATGACTTTCAATGAGAACTGAGACACTCAATTAATTTAGTGTGAATAACGCAGGTATTTCTCATTGAAGTAATGAGAAGTGTTGCCGGAAAGCTGACTTTATGTTTGAGCGCTCTAACGGATGTTGTGGAGAAAGAGTCTTCCAGGGAACCAGGATCTAATTTGTTTAATGAGAATCAATGACTTTCAATGAGAACTGGGACACCCAATTTATTTATACAGGTATCTCTACAGGACACCCAGGTATCTCTCACTGAAGTAATGAGAAGTGTTGGGGAAAGATTGCTTCATGTTTTAGCGCTCTAACAGGTGTTGTGATGAAGAAGACTTGTAGCGGCCGGTGGACAAAGACGAAGATGGCCACGCGCCTGGAGCACCTGCCTCAGTTCCACCGGCGCGGCCATGGAGATAGGCCACCATCATCGCCTCTCCGTGGCATACCATCATCGCCGGTCGGGGCTCATGTAGAGGAATACCATCGTCCTCTACAGACTAATAGGAAATCAAGAACCAAATCAAGTAATTAGTTCATTGGGTGCCAATGAGAAACAATGCTTTCCAATTCGAGCAATCTGAACCGACGTGTTGTGCAATGAAGATCCCCTTCACAGAAGAAGAACGAATTGGGCAATTGGTTTAGCATCGAACCATCATGATCACTGTGTCAATTGAATTAATGTGAGCAAACATGTTGTGCAGATAGGACTGCTCCATGCATAGATGAAAGGATGAAGATCATGAAAGACACATTCGAGGGATAGAGCAAGTTGGTGTACACTGAATACAGAAGTCAATCATTCTAATTTAAAATATCTTCTATTCGAAACGTGTTTGAATTCCTACACACTTCAATTGGCACAAACTACGCAACTGATGAGTTTTAAATTGCTTACATTTAAATCCAGATATTTTTTTGCACTGCACGAGAGTGAAAGGGAATATTCTTTTCCCCAGGAGTATGTATATAGAAATACGCAGGAGTGCCTCAAGTGAAGTATGCTCTCTACCCATGCATAGTTTTGCACATTGTGTTTGCAAGTGGTGAACAAACTTGTGTAAACAATATATAGCAAAACATATACAAATAATGTACGCTTGTATGTGACAGCTGTAAGTACATACTTCAAACAAGAAAATCTCAAAAACGCGGTACATGACGTCGCGCAAGAAAGATTGATGGTTATAGCTTACGTTATCTCAGAAAAAAAGGAACTGCTAGAAAAGACATCAATGGTTATCTCAAGATTGTCGCACTACTAATATAATTAAAAACTTGAATGATACATGCAATGAAATAAATTTTACCAAGAAAGGAAAAACAGTTTTTCACAACGGTAGTCATCGCTCTTATTCAATCTCGTCTGGCAACTTGGTCACCACAAACTGCTCATTTAGTGCAATGCGCATACGTCTACATGCTAACACTACAGGTTAAGGTATTCTTACTCACTGCGAAACATAGCATATTGTTATGTGTGTTCCGAACACTGTTGTATTCCAAAAGTGTCAGTGAACTTACCGTTTGCTGACCCTCTTGGCGAAAGCTAATGCGAATAATCTCGGCATATGACTCGCCGTCCAGACAAACTATCTTATTGTTTGGCCTCTTACATTTCATATATGTAGTGACATTGTACACGACCCCATTGGCGATCATTCGCTCGTAAGCGGTGGATGAAGAAGGCGATGCTGCCCTTGCATTTTTTTAATATGTTAACGGTCTCGAGCCCTACACCTTTCCCAAGTGCCCGTGCAGACGAAAAACTTTCAAATCATGCTGCAGCAAATGGTTCTGAAACAGTTGCGTACAGACAGTATACGTGAAATCCAGATTTCGAAGTTTGAGCCCCGTACCATTTTCCCCTTTTGCACCCTGAGAGGTCGCGTTTTACAAAATGGCACTCGAAATGGCCCGAAATAGCCAATTTCATCAACTTCGGGACTTAATATCATTTGATATAACAATAATATTAAAGATGTCTAAGCTTATTTTGTAATATGTATATCTGGAAGTAAGATCACGGGGTTTGAACCCCGTATCTTGTTCCCCTGTTGCACCCTGAGAGGTGGCGTTTGACAAAATCGCCTCCAAAACGGCACTCGAAATGGCCAAATGGCCAATTTCATTAACGTTGAGGCTTAATATCATTTGATATAAAAATAATATTAAGAATGTCCTAAGGTGATTTTGCAATATGTATATGTGAAAGATCACGGAGAACCCGATGTTGAACCCCGTATGTTGTTCCCCTGTTGCACCACGAAAACTCGCGTTTGACGAAATCACTTCCAAAGCGGCACTCGAAATGGACAATTTTATCAAGTTTAATATAAAAGCGATATAAAATGCAAAACGGTATCATTTGTATATTACTCATTCGACGCAAAGTTGTCTATTCTGTTGGAGATCAGGAAAAAATGACTGTCCGCCTTTCGAACTCCTTCAGACAGGCCGTACAGTCTCAGCGCATGCGTATTACGATAGTACTGGGACTTGTAGGGGAACCCTGTCTGAGTCGCAACTTTAAAGGTCCTGGGTGCATCAGGATTAACACTCACACGTTGTGCCGTGGTTGGTATGTGGCCTGGAGGACGTACTGACTAAAAATAGGCGATGACATTTCCAGAATTTGACTGCCATTGTCGAAAAATCGTAGTCTAAACATGGGCCCTGTGCAAAAATCGACGGAATCTCCATAGGCGCAATGTATTAAAATTAATTTGGCCAGGGTGCACTAGGTTTATATTCTGCTAGCGCCTTTCATGTCTCCAGGGGTTCTTTGCATAGTGTTCTTCTGTATTAGACAATGACATCTTAAAATTTTTATTCTGTTTAGCTGTTAATCGGCACAAACGCCGTCTCCCATTGAATTCACATCCTGTAAGGCCGTTTCCCGCATAGCGGCTGAGCATAGTGGCGGAGCGCGCCGGCGGGGTGGAGACCGCGAATTTTGGGATTGAATTAATTAAATTTGCAATGTTTCTCGCTTTGACTGAGTATTGCTTCGCTGATGTTATCGTAATTCTAATTCTCGCGTGCTTAGAAAATGTTTGTCTAAAACCGGTTTGCTCTTACATTGATATCTGTTATGCTGATTGTTTTGACACAATTCTTGTTTTTTTCTTCAGAATCGACTAATGGGAGCATCTATTTGCGAAAAATGTTGAATAAAAATATCGCCTTTGTACAAACTTGGCTGGCAAGCAGCCTTGAGAACGTCCTGTTTGGTAAAAGAAGGAAGGGAATGTGTGATATAGTGAGTCCCCCACCCCTTGGAGTGACAAAGCATACACAGCTTCTTCGCTTTGGTTGTATAGAGAGAGATTAGGTCTCCCCGCTTTGAGGAAAAGGAGGAAAAGCGACATAGCTTCCTTGGTTGTTTCTCATTGTGCCCTGTCTATTTTCTGTGTCTTGGGTACATCCAATGGATTCATAAAAGAAAGTAAGGTTTGTAGTGTCTGTTACAATGAAAATTGTATAGTGTACGATGAGATTAAACCACGAGGATGATGCTATGTTAGTTCAAATGATAGATTCTTTTCCTCTGTTGTTTACGTGTTGGAGAATGCGCCGCTTACAGAAACCGGTTCGCTCTGATATCGATGTCTGTTCTTAGCTTCTTTTTTCTGGCTATTATTTCTGTTCCTCTGTTCTTCAGCATTAAGGCTGTCCTACTCACAGTTGGAAGTTATTTGTAATGTTTCTCGTTTTGATAGATTGTTTTGCTATTATTTTCCTGCATGTGTCTGTTGTTTGATGACAGGATGCGCAGGTTTGGCTCTCTATTAGAACTAGCTGTTGACCGTGTTGTGTTGTTTCTCATTATTACATTAAGTCTGTGCTACTCATTTAATAAGAACTTGATTAATTATAAGTTGTGCCATGTTGGAACAGAACATATGCAACTTAGATATCATGTTGTGCTCGAAGTTGTTATTGTTGCAAGAATGGGGATCACATCTCCGACTTGTTATAATGAAACTTGTAATTTTGTTGTAATCGTATTGACTAAGATTGTCTTCCTTTCAATGTGGTGTCCTTTCTTATATATTTTATTTCCTCTTGTGTTCGTGTCGTCCCTTTGTGTTCCTGTGGTCTTTCAAGGTCTCTGTCGTGCTCAATTAATTGGTTACATCTATCTGCACTCGTAATTTCAATTGAAATTAAACCGATGATGGTGGTCACATATACGAGGGTGGCTCCATAAGTTTCCGGGCCGAGGTAGCAAGCGCGCGAATTTGAAAATGGGATTAAGGGCGCGTGGCGCCATCTGTTGGAGGGCCGGAGCACCACCCTCAACCCTCTCCATGCTTTTATCGGTTGGAGAGCGGCATTTCAAACAGCCAGGGTGCACTCTTCAGTTAAAATGGAAAAAATCGAATACCGCGCTGTGATAAAATTCTTGCCAAAAGAGGGACTTTCGCCTAAAGAAATTAAGGCGCGACTGGACAACGTTTACAGTGAAGCCTCTCCGTCGTACCCAACGGTAAAAGACTGGGCTAAGCAGTTTCGACTGGAGCGAGAGTCCATTGACGATGATCCACGCGATGGTCGTCCAGTGGAAGTGGTGACACCAGAAAATTTGTCTCTTGTCGAGGAGGAAGTGCTGAGCGACAGGCGTCTGAAGGTGAAGGAAATCTCAGAAAGGCTGGGGCTTTCCAAAACAACCGTTTTTCGCATCATCGGCGAGGGCCTTCACATGAAAAAGGTCAGTGCGAGATGGGTGCCACGACTTCTCTCGTCAGTTCAAAAGCAATAGCGCGTCGTCTGTGCCAAAGAGTTTTTGGAGCTCTGTCAAGAGAACGAAGAAGAAATATTGAAGTCAATTGCCACCGGGGATGAGACTATGGTGCTCTACTATGATCCCCTTTCGAAAAAGGAGTCGATGGAATGGCGCAAACCAGGAGAAGCACCCCGAAGAAAAGCCAAGGTCACACAATCCACAAAGAAGATCATGGCAACAATATTTTGGGATTGTCACGGGATCCTCCTCATAGACTTCAAAGAGAGGAACACCACAGTGAATGCGACTTATTATGCTTCACTCCTGCACCGACTGCGAGACGCCATCAAGGAAAAGAGGCGCGGCAGGTTGAGTCGACGTGTCCGGTTGCTCCAGGACAATGCCCCTGTCCGCACGGCTTCTGTTGCCAAGGTTGCACTGAAGGAGTGAGGCTTCGAAGAAATCCACCACCCACCCTACAGTTCTCAAACTTGAAGAGGGATCTCAGAGGACGGAGATTTCAAAACGATATTGATGTGCAAAAGGCAGTTTTCCAGCATTTTGCGGACAAAACTTCGGACTATTTTTTCAAGGGTATAAGAATGCTGGTTGAAAGGTGTCAAAAGTGCATTGAAGTTAAGGGTGACTATGTCGAAAAGTGATACACTTGTTTCGTCTCTATGACTATGAAAAGTTGGTCGGGCCGGAAACCTATGGAACCACCCTAGGATTATTAGACTTTTTATAATAAAACATGTAATTTTGATTGTAATCGTATTGATTCAGAATATCTTCTTGAACTAGATGTGGTGTCCACTGATGTAGATTTTAATTCATCTTGTGTTCGTTTCGTCCCTGTATGTGGCCCATGGTCTTCCAGGGTCTCTGTTTTGCACAATTAATTACCTACATTAGAGCTATCAGAACTTGTAATAGAAATCCCAACCCCACTTTGACAGTGCCGGAATGATGGTGCTCATATATAGGAATCTCTAGGAACTTTTAATTTTGATAGTTATCATATTGATTAAGAATATCTTCTTTGATTAAAATTAGCGTCCTCTGATGTAGATTCATTGAAAACTTGTGTGTATGATTGCCAATAATAAAACAAATATTACATGCATTGTGTTTGACTCTTTCTGTGTTATACCTCTTCAAAACTATTGCATCATATCGGTAATGACTAAGTATATTCGTTATTATGTTAATTGTATGAAAACATGGAGAAAACTGCTTGGAGCACTAAAACTATGTGATGTGTGCAGAGCAGTGTCATCCTAGAGAAGTGTCATTCATGTTGAAAAGTATCCACGAGTAACGTTTATCCAATGCGAGAAATACCACCGGAAGAAATAGCACTTATCCTGTGATGAATGGCTTAATAAATGTGGGAACTCCTCTAAAGTTTCGGTGGCACAGCCAAACACATTTGTTACTCACAGCGAGGGCAACGGGGACTCTGACCATGCAAACACGGCTGGTTGATCCAGGAACATAAGGCAAGATTCAAATATGTGGCTCACGTGATTGCTACAGTCGGCGCCATTCTGGCGCATTCTGGGAAGAGAAATCCGTTGCCGTACCCCGCCGGTCATGTGACTGATTATCGGGAAGTGATCAGAGCAGCATCAGGGAGCGATCCTATTTTCTTGGTCATATGACCAAGATCAGACAAGGCCGGGAAATGATCAGGGCACCGTCGTGGAGCGATCTTATTTGCTCTTCCGCTCTACTTACTCCGTTTCCATACCTCTGGGAACCAGACGGGCACTCTCGCCCGTTCAGGTGCCGAAGGCCCCATTGCGTTCCCATTATTTTCCCGAGGGTGAGCATATTTGTGCCAAGAACCTCCCTCAGAGATGATCCAGCGCAGGGGTAAACCCGGCTTGTGGGTCTTCATGGCAAAAAAATGGCTCGACGTGGATTCTGGTGGACATTCTGACCTTCTTCGCAAAACTTGACACACCTCCTCTCTCCAACACTTGAGCGGATTGAACTTAGAAGGGAACCTGAAATTATAGACTACCAAACGAGATGGTCTCGTTTGGTCCTTTTCTTGCAATCGCCAAATTTAATTTCTGTTGTCCTTTAAGGTAGGTCGTCTAGATTCGGTATATAAACAAGCAGAAAGGAAAATGTGTTTGTTCGCCTACAGAGCTTTTTTATCACGAACAATGGCTTATCGATAACGGGGTGTGGTTTGGATTATTTCACCTGCAGCAGTGTGTGTAGGAGAATGATTTTCAGTTATAGTACTGTCTGGTGCCATTGTCATGTGCGCATCGACGCACTCGTCTAGCTCAAAAGTGCGGCGTCTCTCAGTTTCTTCTACTTGTCCCATTGGTCGTAGTCGCCGTTGACGGAAGTACTCGCCTGTTCTGATGAGTGCGTGTCACAAAACTGTACCATGAATACCTGATGGCATACATTTAATAGGACCATATTTACCACAATAAAAGTATATAACGATGCAATGTTATTTCTTCTACAAGTGCATGTTCCCTATGGACTTCGGAGTTATTATTTAAAAGAAACATACACAGTCTACTGTCCGGCTACCTTTTCCGTCCTCTCCTGCAGCAAGTCTATATCCTATGCTATGAATAATCATGGTTCATGTTAATTCTAATCTGACACAAGTACAGCTGAGCAACGAGCACTCATCACAGATGTTCTATAGGGTGCTTTTTTAGCCTTTAGAGATTTTTTGATGAAAAAGCTATGATAGCAGCATAGATATCGTTTTTGCAGTTGAGTTCTATCCCTGGTGAAAAATTCAATATTATTGGTCGGACCGGAAACCAGTCTCCGGTGTAAGACTGGATTATTAATATACCGGCAAACCCGGCAGGTCACCGCCATTTTCTACTTGTGGCACATGTTAGATGCTCTTTGTGCAGTTGTCGGTCCATGTTGAGAAAGGTAGTGCCAACGTGTTGTTGTTTGAGGAAGGTACAGACACGCGACTCACAGTTACTACTCCGTTTATTTTCTCCTCCTCCCCTGACGAGCAACATCAGCGAAAAAATCGCTCCGTGTCGTACTCACATACTTTAGTCTTGCGTCCTTCGGGACATCAGTGGCAATCACTTTGGAGTTCTTGCCAGCGAACACAACGTCCGCCCTACAAGCCTACAACACATGGACCAGTCTATTCGATTCTTTCGATTCGGTTCGCTTGTGGATGCGGACGTGCCCGTTATTGGTGCCACCACGGATGAGGAAAACGTCGACATTGTGTTGGATGGGAAAAGTTAAAACTAAGATTTCCCTATTGGAAAAATGTGTAATGGTCAATCAGAAATTTTTGATGGTACCTGATGGCCACTTAATGGCCATTACGGCACGTTGATGGTACCATCAAGACCCCTTGGTGGGTCCTGATGGGTCTATATTCCTCCTTGAGGGCGTCCCGATGCAGTCTTGATGGGCACCACACCCCATCAAGAGATCCTGATGGGCTCTTGATGGCCGTGAAGCGCAGATTTATATTAAAAGCGTTTTCCTTGTCTTTCACAATTCGTCTTCACAGGTGCGTCTGCGTGCGAAATCGAAGCATGAATGAAGCCTTTTCGCCGCGTGCTGAGCGAGAAGCTGTGTGACGTGCGTAAGAATGAAACTTGCGGAGTGTCAGCAGTGTCTGTTTTGCAAATTCAGCTGATGATCCTCTAGTGGTATTATAGTGGCTGTAGGCAATTATAATAGCTATAATCGTGTTCACCTAGAGAACCGATTAAACACAACGAAGAAGGCTACAGTGCATTACATGAAATGGCGCTTCTCTGCCACTGTTCACGCACCCACCCAGCCCAAAATGGCGGACCTTATTTTCTTTGGTTCTTGAGGATGTACACGACTATAATGGGACTTGTGGACCTACTGGACCTGATGGCTTGCTGGACCTGATGAACCTGGTGGGTCCCATAAGACATCAGGATCATTAGCCTGATGGTCCTTCAGATTTTTTTTTCAATAAGGTTGGAGGACGGACCACGGGAAATTCCGTCGACGGCGAAAACCAGTAAGATACTTCGTCTTCTCCGCAACAAAGTCGGATGCGGTGGGCGTGACTACAAATTTATACAGTGCCTCAATAAACTGGAAGACGCGCTGTTGCTGCCCAGCAATACCGCACGGCAGTATGAGATTACGAGCTTTTTTCGCGACAATAAATGTTTGCAAGACTGCTTTTCTCATTGTCTTATTGAAATTATTTGTTCTAACGCGCTGCCACGCAATTTCCACGTACTTTTGGTCAAATTACACCGTATTTATGGTGCTCTCGCTTTTATCGAAATACCGCTTATATCGATTGTCCCGACGACCTCGTTATAACGAGGGTCTACTGAACATCAAAAGTAGGACCTGTTTTGAACAGAAGTAATATAAATAGTCTCCGGTTTCCAGTGATCACTCTCCCTGCGAAGTGTTCGGGCTGGTTTTTGTGAAACACTGTGTATACTGGTCTCCCTTTAACTCAAACACAGAGACCTAATAAATTAAATGCTTACAAGAAATGCCTGCCACAAAATGACCTGCAAAGTAGGCTTCCCGCAATACCTGCACGCTAGTGGTTAAACCACCTTTAGACACGAAAGCATTTTAGACAGTGCCCCAACCCCTTAATTGGATATGACATTTCAAAATAGCTCATACCTTGTGTGGAAGACAAGACAGCTGAGAGGGATGACGATGCGTTTATTACGTTGTAAGAGACTAGAATGAACGCGATGTGTGTCACGTGAGCGTAACAGACAATGACTCATCTTTGGTGATATCTTAAACAGCTTGCCACTCTCGACGTTGCTTGGTCGGATGGCTGTTGATCTTCCGTGGACTCTAGTTTGTACAGGTGTTGAACCGCCCTTCTAAGTGTCGCTTGGTTAGCTGTTCTCAGCAGGCCGGCCCAAACCCTTCTATCCGAACTTGGGATGACTTTTTCTATGATTTCCATTTTCCACTGTAACCTGGTACGGTTAGGGTCTTCTATAAGAACAACGTCCCCTACCTTCACGTCTGTTGCTCTTAGACCTTTTAAGTGGTGTGCCGACCGCAACTCTCCAAGCTATTCCTTGTTCCATCTGTCCCATACCAAATCAATATATTCTTGCCGTCTCTTCCACGTTCTTCGCACGAAGTTCAAAGACTGGGTCACATCCGATAACATTTCTGTCGAAGGAACAGAGTGCGCTGATGGGCGTGCCGTCAGAGGCCTTCCAGTTAACATGGCCGCCGGAGTTAGAGGTATGAGCTCTGTATGTTCGTTATACACAAATGTTATAGGCCTGGAGTTTATTACGGCTTTCACTTCGGTAAGAAGAGTCTGCATCTCTACGAAATATATTCCGCTTTTTGAGAGGACCTTCCTAATAGCTGACTTCACCGACCGTACTAATCGCTCAGAAAAGCCGCCCCACTATGAGACTCGTTCAGCGATAAATTTTCATTGCATCGCTCTTGCAGAAGAATAGTCTTGAATCAGTGGATCCCTTAATATCCTCCAAATGGCTCGAAGTTATTTTGCCACGCTCTTGAACGTCTTTGCATTATCGCTATATACTGTTTGGCAGGTTCCCCGTCGCGCTGTAAACTTACGGAATGCCTGCAAAAACTTCGTGGCGGGCATATCTTCACGGAGCTGGAGGTGTACTGCTCTAGTGACTGCACAGATGAAGAGAACAATATACCCCTTTTGGTAAGTATTCCTTCTTCTTTTCAGCGTCAAAGGTCCTGCGAAATCAACGCCTATGACTTGGAAGGGATGACACATAGCTATACGATCTCTTGGAAGTTCACTGTCTACTTGAACCATGCTTCTGGAATCGTTCTTCTTGCATGTCACGCAATTTTTGATCACTTGCTTGACCTGCTTTCGAGCGCTAATTATCCAGAACCTTCCTCTGACCTGGAGGAGCGTGGCGCCTACCTCAGAGTGAAGCACTAGACCATGCGACTGACTTGACCCACTTGGCGTAGTGCGAGTATGTTGGAATAGGGATTGGGTGGCGAACCGCAAATGATTGCTGACTTTCGTTCATCCGTCCACCCACTCTTATATACTTTCCTCGGCCAGGAAAGGCCTGAGGTCTCGTAGCGAAGATGCCTGAGGTATCGGCTTACTTTCCTGTACACATCTGACTACGTCTCCGAATATCGAATGTTGAGTCTGCTTTATCCAATCCTGCGTCACTTCATTCGACAAAAGTGGTCCTACAAGCTTCGCCGTCTTCTTTGCGTTTGTTGTGAAGCGCATCACCCACGCTGTTGCCCGTCTAGAAAATTGATGTTGCTGAATTTTTCCACATCCAATATCGGTTATGAGTTCGGTACCACTGTTTGCAGCGTTGTGATCTCTGCTTCCGGGGGTTCCATTACAACGGGAGTTACAGGACAGTCTGCCATTGGCCACGTGTTCGACGGCGCTTGTAGCCATGGCGGTCCCTTCCACCACAACTGAGATGACATGAGGTGTCTCGGGGGCGATACCTCTGGTCAATAAGTCAGCAGGGTGGACGTCCGTTGGTACATATTGCCAGTTGTCTTTTCCAACGTTGTCGTGTATTTCCATAACTCGATTACGTCCGAAAGGTATCCAGCGTGCTGGATCTCCCTTTATCCAGTTTAGCGGAATCATCGAGTTGGTCCAGAAATAGTTCGCGGTCCTTACCTTAAAGTTATCTTGGAGATATTTGGACAGACGCGAAGATATTAATGCACCGAGGAGCTCTAGTCTCGCCTGCGTTATCTCTTTCAAGGGGGCGATCCTAGACTTTGCCGTTAGTAGTTGTGACTGATAGGTGTCTGGGCTGCGTTTGTAACGTAAATAGACTGCCGTCCCATAAGCAGCCGAGCTAGCGTCAGGAAAGAAATGTAGCTCTGATTCCGCTTGATCAGAGAAATCTGTCTCATAGTGGCGTGGAATACGTACACCTTTTAGAAGTGGGAAGTCGTTGTACCAATCTCGCCACTTATCCTGAAGATCAAGCGGTAGTGGACTATCCCAGTCCAGATTTCGTTTCCATATCGATTGTAGCAGTAGATTTCCGGTTATTGTATAAGGTAGCACGAATCCCAGCGGGTCATAAATCTCTGCCACCAAACGCTTGACTTGCCTCTTGCCTCTTGTTGTCACAGGTCGACGCAGGTCACAGGTGTTGACGCAGGTCACCTTCTACGTCATCTTTTAAGTGTAGATAGATTGTCTGTCTCTTGGTTCCATGGTATTTCAAGTACTTCCATGGTTGTGGCTATCGCAATAGAGCCTTTTTCGTTTCGGAACGTTGCACGCATTGTCACACTAATAGATCCCCACTTCTGCAGCTTCATGGACGCCTTCAGAAATATTTGTTGAGTCTCGGTGCACACTCTTTCTGCTTCTTCATAGTCCGCTGCTCCGAAAATATCTTCAATGTATATTGATTTCTTAAGTAGACTTACGATCTCCGGATGTTCGTTGGCGACTTGTGCAAGGTGATGACGCAAGGTTGCCGCAAGGAGAAAGGTACTAGGGGCTGTGCCGAACGTTACCCTCGTCCTTCTCCAAGTCTCTATTTTCGGGAGTGGCTGACCTTCCTGTGGCTCCTTCTCGTACCATAAGTAACGTAGCGCGTCCCTATCCTCTTCCCGGATTGCTATCTGCAGAAAGGCTTTCCGCAATCAACGCGACTGAATACAGCCTAAAGTTAAGCAGAACTGTCATTATATGCGGGTTTAAGTTTGTGCTAGGGTCCAAGTTATCGTTCAGCGATGCTGGTCGATATTCATGAGACGAAGCGTCAAAAACTATTCTTATCTTCGTGGTCACTCTGTCTTCTCTTATTACTGCCTGATGTGACATATAGTATATGTGTCCTTGACCTCTCATCTAATCCATGTCATCTGTGACATTCTCTGAAACGCCTGAGATGAGATATTCTCGTATAGCACCGTCGTATTTCTTCATTAGCTCAGGAGATTTGATTGATCTTCTAGTGACTTGTTGAAGTCGCCGTTCTGCTGTTTTCCTGTTGTCGTTCATTGATACCATCGCCTTCCACGGGAGCGCGGCAGCATATCTGTCGTTCTTGAATTCGATAGACTTCTCGAACTCCTCAAGAACTGGATGTCGTTCGTCATCGATCTGGCTATCAACTTCGGTAAGGATTGCGTTAATACTCTGAAGACGTTCCATCCTTTCTTCTAAGTACATTATATCTTGTCCTTCACTACTCGTTCGCCGCTCAAGATCATTCAACAATGCGGTTACCTGTGTTCGCAGTACTTTGCGCTTCTTTAACAGTTGGGGCTTTTCCATGTCGGTCACTTTTGCTCCAAGTGTTTCTCGCTGCTGTCTTCCTTGTCAATGTTCGATCCGTTCGATGCGATCCTGATCACGGCACCATTGTGAAAGACAAGACAGCTGAGAGGGATGACGATGTGTTTACTACGTTGAAAGGGACTAGAATGAACGCGATGTGTATCACGTGAGCGTAACAGACAGTGACTCAACATCTTCTTTGGTGATATCTACAACACCTTGTTGTCAACCACAGAGTGCATTTCATATTGGATTGCTCCCGGTTGTAGTTGCCTGGGTGGAGATGGGCACGCCTCCCCTGCTTGAACTAAAGAAGAAATTAACGAAACAAACATTGTGGGCTGTATGAATTTTATACAGAAAACCCCGGCCATAGCGCAGAATTAACGAAGGAAATACATACCCGTACAGAGTGGACGGGCCAGAGTCTCAGATATTGATGCTGAACTGCCTACGAAAGTAGAGGGTAAGGGAATTAGTAACAAAAATTCCAGCTACTGAGTGTGAGCCCACCTGTCAACATAGGAGGTTCACCAGTGGCATCGACTGGGCAAGGAGCTCCCTGATGAACTGCAAAACGAGAACAAAAAGCTATTCGAACTTGCCAGTAAAAATGAGCTATGTAGGTACGCAACAACAGTAAAATACTAGGGAAGATGAATTCGTGAGGCATGCTGTACAGGGCATTAATGCATTAGGAACACAATGCATGTCCTACCTGGGACGCTCCCGCACACCATTTTCCACAAAGATGACATGTCCCAGTTATGGGATGCTTGCATGAAAAAGCTGTACACTTTTGTTCAATTACTAAATCCAACTGGAATTACTACATATGATGGAAAATGGTGTTGGGAACACAATTCTCTCATTCATACATTTCTGATAAAATTGGTTCGACACATTAGACAGGACACCACGTGCTATGTGAAAGCTCACCAGTTATAATGGGCAGGGCGTCGCTGTCATCCTGAAGGTCAAGAGGCTCTTTGTCTGTGAAACAGAACGAGAGCCGATTAATAAAAAATATCCTAAAAAGCCGACACCTTGTTGTCACATTGTCACATTTAGTTTGCCATAACGGACTGCAGGAAGACAGCAGGCTGCAAGGTGCGCACTCACCAGACACGGATGCACGTTGTACCACATTCTCTGAAACAGATATCGTGAAATCATTACACTGGAAGAATTGTGGGGAGAGCAGCGGTGGCAGTCCACCACTGACACCACTCTGTGCCTCGGCACAATGCACAAGTAGCGAATTTCTATTCGCTACTTGACATGGACACTTGCCATGGAGAGAGATGTCGTGTGGGTGAATTTTCGGTGACACCTCTGAAACAGACATATTCAAATCTCTGCAACAAAATTTACAGAAGGGAGCAAGGCCAGCATGATTCCATTCCTCAGTACAATATGTGGGTTAACAAACATGGCGATAACAGGGAAAAAGCGGAACAAAAGAATTTGCCAGTTCAAGGCTCATGTGGAGGTGCAAATATCCGTCGAGCGGACAATATGCAACACATATTCAAATCACAATAAACATTGCACCAAAACAGCAGGGTCCCAGTGCTGTCCAGGATGTGTATTCCCGCAACAGGTTCCCTACAGTAGGAAAGCTACAAAATAAATGCTTACCGAGTGACCGTGCAGGCTCAGTACCTCCGTCTGCAGCAACTTGCCACCTCCGAAACAGGAACATTTATATTAGTACAACTGAAACATCTTCAGGCAGAAATAAACACCATCACAACTTAAACTGATTGTAGTGCATGGTTAATTAGATAATTAGAATAATTAGAGAGATTTTTGGTAAAGCGAACAAAACTGCAGGGTAAAAGTCCGGTGAAAAAAATTGTAGCAAAATCCCTGTGCAAATACAGTGTAAAAGCAACATTGTAGCGCCATACACAAATAAATGATGCGGGCGGACATAATGTCGACAACCTCCAGCCCACGAAGGTAGCATTATGCTGTCAGAGTTGTCCCACATATGTAATCACTTACCAATTTTGTCTAGCAGGGCAAGGGTCAGACGACTGGTTTTCTCCTGTTCCTCGCGAAGTCGCTTTCTCAGCCGTGCTATTGTTTCATCTTTCTCGACCAGTAAGTGTTGTGGTACAACACTCTCATCTGAACACGTTCAGTCCTCTTCAGAACGGGAACAGTTGCGTTTTCCCTGTCCCTGAATATGCGGTTCAATTCAGACGGACACGAAGCAACAATATCTTTCTTTGCTTCCTCAACTTCCTCTTTTATCTATGACATATTTTACAAGGTATATATAAACTGGTAGCGAAACTCCCAAAGGGCCCTGCGTCTTCAGATGGCTCCATGATTGAGACTGTCAGCGCCATCCATCCGTTGCGCGGACTACTACTTATGTAAATAAATGACGCCACATATGACGTCAGCAGCATGAATAATAAGTAGAGCATAATTAGCCATGGCACTTTTGCATTTGCGTATTTCGTTTGCATTGTGTACCCTTCCCCTTTTCCTAACCGAACCATACTAGTCACCCAGGACAACAATACCAGACGCGAACAGAGAAGAATAAATCACATCAGGTTTAATCACACATATCAGTTCGAAATACATAGAGTTCTCACAGGTTTTGACGAATGGTACATGATAGCCACAAATAAACAGGAAGTTTCACTTAATGTCCATTTCTAACATAGACCTACACGTACACGTAGTGATTGGCTGTTTGTATTTCTTCAACGAGTGGTCATAATGGGTCCGTTGCAAAAGACATGGCATCGTTGGTGCACAGCTGATTCGCTAACACTCACGCTATCATGGCCGGTCTTGCCATGACGAAACCTTTTTTTTCTCGGGGCCAGCAACACGGGATGCATAGCACTCATCTGCTCACACGTGTTAATCTTGGCCTACAGCTTCGAAATGTAAACGTCGCTTCCTGTTTAATCCAAAGAGTGTACGAACTCTGCATTACAATGCACGGGTACACGGCACGGATAAAAGAATGCACGGACAAACGAGGCTACACATGCGCAGTGGAGCAGGATACGGAAATGGTGGTAGATGATTTCGTATATATGTACTAGTGGTGAAACAGATAGCTTTTCCTATACTTGAATTATGAATAAACTATTAGTTTAAACAAGACCCATGCCCGCGTGGTAAATATTTTTTTGTTTACGGCCTACCACCTACGACCTATGTTGTTTGCTACCAACATCCAGGATCGCTAGAGTCACGGAGATGACAGTGTTGCCGGGTCAGATTTGTTTTGTTTTTTTCTCGCCTTCGCTACCTGACTAAATTTACCTTCCATTTTATCTCTAGCTCCTGTGTCTGCATTTTGAAGACTGCCCTGCATCAAAAGGGACTAGGAGCGAATACTCTACTTTACTCTACAGGTACGGTTTCAAAATCGCGGAAGTTGTGTGATGTACTACATTAATATCATTATTGCATTTTTTTGTTTTTTCCTAGTTATGTGCCTTTCTTTGACACATACTGTGACCAGCTGCAGTACACGAATTCAGCATTATGCTATGCTTTCCATTAGCGGAAAACCTACCTAAGTATACCTAAGTATTCCGTTGTGTATGGTTGCGTATCTGATTCAATCGCATTCAATTAGACGTTGATACGCATCTTTGTTCCATCTGTTGGGTTCTGCGATGAAGCAGCTACAAGTATTGTGCTGTGTCACTCGTTATGATCTTAGGAAATGGTGAATACTATGAATGATGAATGCGCAAGTAGAATGCCGAAACGCCGGAAGACTTACCTAAATGCAAATTCCCCTTTTGTTGTCCCTGCGTTAACGTTACGCTACAGGCGTGTCCACGAGGAAGGAAACACCGACGAAGGGCGGTCACCGGGAGACGACGAGTCGGTTGGTGATGCGGCAAACAGTGTATTCGGGACGGTGGGTCATTGTTGGGGTTGTAGGCAGGCCTGTCATCATGGGCAGGTGAAAGAAGTAGACGAAGAAGTGTGGAACGGACTGCATGAACCGAACTGCGCAGTTGGACTGACGGTGCTTAATTTTGGGGGATTCCCTGACAAGTAGAATAAATCTGCATTCTAATACTGGCGACGAAGGAGCAGCATGAACCACGGAAGTCTTGGGAATTCACTGCCGGCTCAGACTGGAAATCATGGCGCAAACGTCTCGAACTTCTATTCGAAGCAAATGACGTACGGGATGCAGCAAAGAAGCGTGTGTTGCTTTTCACTTTCATAGGTGAACAAACCTACACCAAGGTTCGGGATCTCCTACATTCGTTATCGCCATCACAGGTATCCTATCATGAAATTATGGACAAAAGAAATCTAAATTTCGAGACGGAACCGTCCGCACTGCTAGGCCGATGGTGTTTCCACAAGAGGGACTAAAGACCCCAGGAAAGCATTTTAGAATACGAAGACGCCTTGGGAGCACTCGCTCTCGCTTGAGAGCACTCGCCAAGGACTGCAACTTTGGCACCTTTTACGCTGGAACATCGCAGGCGGTTGGTACGTCACCGGCTGCAACGGCATCCACGTCAGGCGTAACTGAGCCAGAGGCATCGACAATAACGACTCGATCCTTCTACTGTCCGAATTCCTTCAACCACGACTCTTCCACTGGAGATAATGTTACGGGATCGATTCATCTGTGGGGTACGTGACGTCCACGTACAGCAGCGATTACTCTCAGGGCGGAGTATCACCTTTCAAAAAGCTTTTGACGTCGCAAAAGCTATGGAGTCAGCAGTCCAGCGAGAGTCAAGCACGCGTAGTTCTGAAGGCAACGAGATTCTCCACACGACAACAAACCAACAGAATTCAAAGACAGGGGCTTCCCGTTGTTACCCCTGTAACGGAGACCACAATGCTCAGAACTGACGATTTCGCAAGTCAATCTGCAGCTTGTGTAAGAAAACTGGACATATTGAAAAGGCTTGCATCAGTAAGAAGCGGCAGCAGTCTGGTAAGACTACTGATCACGACCACGTTAACGCTCGCCAGTCTCAACAACACCGGCAAACTCCACTGAGGCTACAGAGACAGAGGCGTCGGCAGACCTCTTTCCAGACACCACACAAAACCCTCGAGATATCCCTGCGGTCCCGGAATGTCCAGGAAAGGGAAATGTCCGTTTGAAACTTTTTCTGCATGTCCTGGTGATATTTCAGCGGGATGACATTTGGAATATTCCCATTAAGGCTTGTATGGAATTAAAGCGGGCAAAATAGGCTTGTACGTACATGCCTTTGCTTTCCCATCATGCGTCGACGGAATTTTTAGTGGGTAAGCACGCAAGCTTCTGTCGAAACTTTTGCTGCGAACACTTGGTCAGTCGACTTACATTATGTGCCATCATATAATCTTTTTTGGAGGTGCACAGAGCCTTGAAGTACGCTTAGAAGAGTCAATTTATTATCATGTAAAGTTTAACCCGCGCACTAATACGCCAATGCACTGCCAGCTCTTAATACTACGAATGACGCGGATGCTGCGCCGCAACCAAAGGCCACCGAGCCAAGAGCCCACACAACCGCTGCGTAACCCAGCCATTCGCCACTCGACGCGCTGCCGGCGCTGCACTCGCGGCTAGACGAACACGTGGACGAAACGGGACAACAGGCAAGAATTGGCAAGCATAGCGAAAGATAAGGAGGTTAGCGGTTACGTGGGGAAAATTCCAGAACCAGCAAAGGTTTTTTTTTAATATTTGTAATGCAGAGTTGTGGCATGCAATAAAGAAAGTAGAAAGCAGTGGCCATGCAGAACATAACAGATGATAATGGAGGTAGAAGGGAAAAGCATACTTTATTTGTGAAGTGTTTCTAGGGTGCCTTGTGATTTGTTGATATACCGGACGGGTGAAGAGCGTTGAACTGTATATGAGATAAGACTCTCTATCACGTCTGTCATGTGTGGATCTAAACCCGGTTTCTAGAATATATAGTTTAGTGTTGTCAAAATTGTGACCAGGAACGTAAAGTGTAAAGATTTCTACCCATCTATGTATGCGACACGGTTGTCTGAAATCTGCGTGCGCGTGTCAAGCTGGTGTAGCGAACCGAGGTCGTCAGTTAGTACTGCCTTCGCCTCACTTCCGTGACTAGTAGGGCACCCTAGCGGTGACTACGCTGTGACAACGCACCAGACGGGAGAGATGGTCTGATAATGTCGCGTCGTCTGCAAGCTTTTCCTCGTGCGCTCTGTTCAGGAGGCTGAGTAGATAAGGAATAATGACTTGTCCGTTTGTTCTTTCCATTCGTTATGTAATATCCGACTTGCTCCATTGCGGTGGCTGTTCTCACAACAAGTGAAAGTGAAAAGTAATATTGTTATGAGGCGTTTTATGATCGCGGGGCTTGCTTTCTGATGTCGCCCTGGCTTAGGCAGGTGGAAGTGTTTGGGCTGAACGCGTTAATCTGCCGAGATTTTAATACCATCAAATTGCCTCACAATCTCTTCTCATGCTCGCAGTAATCTTCTATTTCTGCCATCGCAAAAGGCTCCTCATGTTGTTCTTGGCGTCATCGTGCCGCAAAGACCAGGAGGAAGCGGCAGCATTGGTGCGGCGCGTCACCCCTTCCGTCGCTTCACCTGGTGCGGACCGCGTCCCCTGCACCCCCCCCCCCCCCAGTGATGCCACTGTGCGGAAGCATGTGTAAAAAACACGCCTTTGCTTTGAAAATATGAAAGACGAATTCCCTGTTTGCTGCTCTGAGATTTGCAGGAAGGTATTGTAGCGCACTTTCGTGAGTGTACCTCTTGCTTTTCTTCCATAGCCTCGCAATCTTTGCGAGCTTTGCCTTTTAAGCTTCTCCTTTGAGCTTGTACAACCATTCCCGCTGCTTCGAGAGACACTGTGTGCAGGAGGTACGATGCAACATAGCGGCTTTGTGTTGCCGTAAAAAAAGCTGATTATTTCACTTAAGCTTCTGGGTATTTTATTTTACACGATGCCAAAGCATACACACAAGACGTTCGTTCGTCGCCTTGACAGGGAATTTGTTCGAAGCATTCAGAAAATATCAAGCGCGACACACATTGCAGTACCAAGAAATGAGGCCCAACCGTCAACCCATGACACGTGGGTTGAGTGGACTCGAATAGACCGCAGAGCCAAGTGCACAGCAGGGATACCACTCTGGATATGTATGGTATTGTAAACCCTGCACCAAACTAACTTTACACGCAAAAAAAAAACGAGGAAAAGAAAATGACTAGATGCATTTATTCTGCTCTCCGTTCCAGCTCATGACAGCCGTGTTGTATATGGTACCCATTTCTCGGGATGCCAGTCTCCAACGCGTGAGACCGGTTACGGAAGACCCCGTTTTCCCAGCCAGTAGCATCGCGCCTACGGTCAGCATAGGTATGGCCGTGCAAATCGTATTCTTATTATTCATTTAACATACGGGCACTCTGAAACATTTCAGAAGAAATGCGCAAGTCGCAGCACAGGTTGCAGCCCAGGGCACCGGACCAGCAAAGCTACAGCACGTCCACAGTTCGTGGTACTTACATTGCAGACAGGTGCGACAGCAAGCATAGTTAAATTCAAGTTGGCTCCAGCCAGCGGAGCTTCAGCGGAACGAGAAGAGAGCCACCTTGGTGGCACATTGCAAAAATACAGGAAGATTGTGTTTGGGCATCCCCATTCCAGCTGAAGGGATACCCAGTATCAGCTGAGAACTGCGCAGCGGCAACGAATGAGTGGTATCTCCTTCAGTTGGTGTCATCAATACAGCGCTTGTTCTCTTTATTTGGTTTTGACAATTATGCAGAACCTATGCTGGCAGATACTGCAGAGAGACGTAGGCGGTATCAAGCTGAAGGTTGCTACCCTCTTACAGCACCTTCGCAGTTTTGAATGGCTAACTGCCCCCCCCCCCCTTCAACTGGAATGGGAATGTCCAAACACCTGCTTCCTATGATGGAAATTAAAGTTCTGAGGCTGGAACACACAATAAGGTACAAGCACACAAAGCGTCAAGTGCCTAAGAACGATGAAAGAAGGAAGTCACTGAAAACGTTAGCCAGCTGTAGGACTCAACCCACATCTTCAAAACAAGAAGATGTGGAACTCCTACAGCTGGCTAACTTCCTTCTTTCCTTCCTTCTTTCATCTGCTACCTATGTTTTGGTGAAGCGCCACCAGGGTAGCTCTACCCCTGCTGTGCCTGCCTGAGCTACATTAAAGTCAATCATGCACAGCTCAGCAAGAGTTATGTGTTAACCATACTATTGAAGGTTTTAAAAATGAGGTTATCCGGCTACTGCATGCGATAAAAGTTTCCCAAGAGGACCAGGCATCTCAATTGAACACCGTATCTGCCCTGGAGCGTCAAACTGGGCAGGCAGTCCTTGACGAGTACAATGCCCTGCAACCATATGAAGAATTAGATCAGTTTCTGGAATTCGATCGTTCTCTTAAGGGTGAGAAGGAAATGAAAAAGTTGGTAAGCTGATAATGAGTGTGCTGACTTCGATGGTGGCATTCTGGAATCACGTCTGTTAGAAACTGAGATCGGTGACTGTTACATTGGAATGTGTTTGGGACACTGTTATTCAGTACAACAACGAGTTACATTTTACATTTAAAGGGAACGAAAAGTGAAAAATAACCCCCATATTTTTGCCCACTGTCGTGCACAACATCGTTGTTTGATAAGATACAGAAAGCATTCCTTCTCAATTCGGCATATTCTTTTACGTATAAATATTTTGAAGATTGCCGGAACATGGACGGTGCTGCCAGCGAACGGCGAAAAAGAGCAACTTGGGTTTCAGGTCCAGGGCTCCCAGGGATTTGTCAACCCTTACCACGTGGGAGTTAATTTTGTAGAGAACAAAGCTGACGCACTTTATTTTACAGCTAAACGCCATTTTAAAAATGACGCTCACTTCCATAGCTTCTACGTTAATAAAGCATTCAGCTACTTCGCCGCTACGAGCTACGATCCGCCGCGCCATCTGCAAAGCCGTCTGTGTTATCGCGTTTATTGTTTACTTCCTGGGTGGTCGTGTTGGTCGCGCGAAGAGAAGTGAATGACATGTTCGTGGTTGTTGTGGCAATTATTCGAGAGACCTACATATGCCTGGTGTAGTCTTGGTGTTCGGGGATGCAAAACTCATGTTCGTTTACCATCGGCGGCGGGCGTTTTCTAGCACAAGATTGAACAGGAGAGTGCGCGAAAACGAATGTGGTTCGAAACACTCGGTTATTAGAGGTAGCAGTCGTGTCGTTTGTGCTGAGCTCATTTTGCTGCCAATGACTACGAAGATGCCGTAGAAGGCGAATTGCGAAGACGTCCGAAGCACACTGATGCTCAGTACCCAGTGATTTTGCTTCACCGAGGTGACGAGTTCAACACAACGTCTTAGGTATGTACAGGCGTCACACATGTTTAAATTATAATATAGCGATGACGTATTCCATTTAACTTATGTTGTCCTACTTATCCCGTACTCAACATTGTCAACATCAACACATTTAATTTTAGGGGCCTTCCAGTGTTGAAGTGGCGCAAGACTGCTTGGTGTGTGTGTGATCCAGGCACTCAAGTTGACATGACAGAAATAGCTGAAAGCAGGTATGCAAAGTCCACAGATGGAAGCACTAGATTTGTTACGTATTGCAGATTTTGTGACATTTTTTTGAGTCTTTGGACAAGTGCAGAACATTAGTATGACGTCAACAAGAGGAGAAGAAACCGATAAGAAACTACTAGCTTGTTTGAAGGGTACAAGAATACTTCCTGTTGAGATGTAGTTATGACTTTATGACTAGGGAACGCTAATTAATTTTCTAGAGATGCATCTTCTACACTTGAATGCCCAGTGAAACAGCAAACGTTCATTGTCTTTGAAACCTCACTAATGGAATTGTTCAATGTGTGTCAGAGCTGCAGGGAGCCATGCAAGGTTACCACATCATATTGTTCCTAAATTTGCAGTGTTCCCCTATCTCGGACGCAACTGTCATTTCTCTTTATTGCTCTTCCGATCCTTCCTTCTCAGAGATTAGTGTGGTTCACAATACACTGCATGGGCGCTGCCTTTCTCTATACTCATGCTTTCGGTTTCTTGTTCTGTTGAATAAATCTTCACTTGAGTTTGCAGCCCTCACGCGGTCTACTGTGTTTGTCCCTCATCTATATTGATGTGCTGTAACGGTATAGCGCATCAACATGCCAACAACCTACCAAACAACATTGCCTAGTCCTACTCTTTTGGATGGAAACTACACGATGTGGTAACATTCACATATATATAATGTTTTAGTCGACGGAGATTTGCTGTTTTTGTACAACCTTCATTCTACATTTATTTTGTCTCACTTAGCATGCCTGAAGAAATGTTCCGATCTTTATCAAGATGACAGGTCATTGTTTGATCTGCAGCATTATTGTTCCTGTAATCTTTTCACCAACAGAGAATACAAAAGTGAACAAATGGTAAAATATAACTAGCTTGTTAAATTCGAAAGGGAAAGACGAAACTGTTTATACCTCTCTTGTTTATTTTGTTGCAGGTTTTACAACTCTATCAAGTACGTCAAAACATCAGAGGGCAGGAAGTCCTACTCTGTTTCCTAAATCCCTGGACAATAAAAAAGAAAGATATAGTTTTAGTTGTGACAAAATGTTGCTTCTGCTCTTATATTATATTTCAATTAAATGTTACGATGTATTTGTAGTGTACACTGAAGCCAGTTTCAATTTGCAGGGCTGTCAAAAGTACTTTACAAAAGTACATCTCAATTACAGTAACAGAGAACTTACAGCCATCAAGTTCCAACTCCCGCTAAGTTAGTGAAGAAGAAGAAGAAACGATCTTGCGGGTGTCGTCTCTTCGTCGTCACGGCAACCGCCACCGTAAGCGCCCGTAACCCGTAGACGCAAGCGTAAACGTGACACTGTGAACCAGCCTTGAGCCCTTAACAGCTGTCGGAGTAACAAAACCATTCACTCCGAAAATAGTCATACACTTGAATACGGAGCTTGTTGTCATAGTTGAACGAGAACCCGCATGATGTACGGTAATCGTACGGCTCCAACTGAGGGGTACACGCTCGGAATGGTTTGGATAGGCCGCTCGGCGCACCACTCATTGTAATCCATCATTCTATAACGGTACCAGCCCATCCCCAGTGTTGAGGGTACTCCAGGACCGTATCCAGTTTGAACGCCTGTTCCAGCCGTGACCGCTGAAACGCTGGGTTAGTGCAAAAGACGCATTACCTAAAATGTGCTGTGACAATTCGCGCAGTGTGAAATACTGTTGTTTGTTTGCTCGTTGGGAGCCTGCAATATACGTTTTACAGCGGGGGTGGTGACATAGTACAGTACCCGACTCCTTGCTGTGCCGTCTAAGCGTGCCTCAATGAAGCTATCAGTTTCCGATGCCCAATGTACAGCTCCTTCAGGGATGAGCGGTATTTAGGGAGCTGCTCTTACATGACGTCTTTCTGTTAAGAGCTTTGTGTAGGAGCTGACATTTCAGACTTCTTGCTACATTTGCTACCTTGGCTTTTCAATGCAAAGAGACTATTCTATCTGAATTTGACGTTTTATTTGTCTTAGCGACATCGTTCTCCAGTTCACAAGGTGGCAATCCATCGAAGCCGACAAGACTGACACAGCACGGGGAGTCAATCCGGTAAAGCCACAGCTGTGCCTATGGAGATAACAATAATCTGCACAATTGCCACGAAGACAGCTACAGTCTGGTGCGACATGGCAACGGTTCCCGTCTCGTTCGACAACCAGGATGAGATAAAAGACACGGATATGTTCATATACAACCTCTCATACAAAGATGTAACACTCGTGAGTACTAGCCCATAGGTAAAGATAACGTAACACGTCAATAACATGAATCAGATCGGTTATGAGATACCCGCACCGGCTGCACAACGATCAAAAGTAGAACCGAACGCTCATTTCGACGTTTCAGAGACCATTTCGTGCATGAAAATCTTGACAGACCACGGCCGATTATCCACTTAAAAATGGGGCGTAGTAATTCGGAAGTGGGCCGGAATGCTTTGGAGCAATGGAAACGACTGGAGCGGGTGCTGGACTGCTGGCTAGGGTTGTGTTCCTTAACATGCATAGTTTCGAGTTTTTTCGACATCACGCGACAGAGTTGAACCAGGTTACTCTAGAGTAGCAAACCAATCTTACTTGCATGAAAAAAAAAAAAAAAAATAGAATGACTTTCAAAGTGGATTCTCGAATTTTGCGATCTCAGTTTTGGTTCTCGAACCCCCCCCCCCCCCCTATTTAAAGAGTTGATGAACAAGTTTTAGGTTAATTATTGGTATATTTGTTGCACGCTCTCTTTGAGAGAATGTCCGCCTCGCCGTGCAGCTGAATTGTATCGTCATCTATGCTGCTCTGAGCTTCTTTCTCTTTTTAAAAAATATATTTAAAAAAATGTATTTCTGTCACAGTCCCGCATTTTTTGTGTGTTAATAATTGGGAGTAGATTGACATGTTACGTTGTAACATCCTAGGGATATGTGCCTATGTGCTGTAAATTTATAATGCTACCTGACTCCTTCCCCCAGGCAATGCCATTTTTAGGAGGAATGGGGTGCAAAGGAAGTGAATTACCAAATGATATTTAACCGAAAGACAGGCGCCAGCGGCCTTTTGATCTTGTTATTTTGTTTTGGGACGAAGATTTTGTCTATGTTTTGACACAGCACTATTTGGATGACAAAGTAAACATATCCGAACACTAGTACAAGCTGTCTAAGGGCATCTGCACAACTGTAGTTGTGAACAATAGTCACATCTTGTGCCAGTTGGGATGCTTTAGGAACGGACTTTTGATGCATGTTGTCCAATGTGACGGTCCAATTAACCAGTGCGGTATCTATTCCAGTATTGCCTTCGATAGTAGGGAGTTTCACCGACTCGTTTGTGTCCGAACCAAACGACCAATTCTGACGATCCGAAAGGCTTAGGGGACGCGAACTACAGAGAGTTACTAAACCGGAAGAATCGTTCATCCCCCCAATGCATTCCAGCTCGATTTGAGCAGCAATTGGATCGTGGTGTATCATTTACATGTTTTCTTGTAGCAAATATCACATATCGCGGTGTACTTTTCGGCTTTCCCTTTGTGAAATGCTGTACGTACCTGCGATGAATTACGCTGGTCACTGTGTTGTCACCCTGCTGTCAAGCGGACGCCGGCACAGTTGGGAGACTCGATCCTACGTTGATGAATCAGGATTTACAGGAGGCAATTTCGCTCTGAAAAGAGTTAATCACCCATGTGCGAGCCTCTCTCGATAGTTAGAACAAACAGAGAACGATATAGAGATGATCACTTTGCATTGCTTTAACGCGCCTTGCATATACACACTCAGAAGAAAAAAAAACCTCTTTCCTCCTGCATTTACCATGTAACTCATCACTGCAAATATGTACTCCCTCTTGCCGGCCAAATTTTAATGAATAAGTGATGTGTGACATCACCCTTCTTCTCGTACGGTGACTCTCGAAATACTAACTTGTGTACTACAATGCAGCCATCCATAAATTATATAATTTTTTTTATATGTTCCATGGTTTTGCGTTAAGACTATCAGTTGGTGAACTTCTCATCTTTACATGAGAACACATCATGAAATGTGACCTTCTGACACACTAATTACGTTGAATGCTTATCCTGGAGTTTACCGCGTTCGCGGGCTCTTCCCAATGAAGCCGGGACGTTTTTTTTTTTTTTTTTTTCTAGTGAGTAGTTCCGTGGGACTACTGAAATTTCTTGGTCACACCCCCTACCTCTTTAACGCACAATTTTCCCATGCCCATCGAGCATGTACTACATCATTAAACACCTTTCGGACCTTGTTTGCTCGAAGCCTTCGTCGCTGCCTTGCAGTTCCAAGAATGGCTGAAACACGGCAAGTGCTGGCTGAAGCTGGTGGGCTCCCGGGTGAGGTCCTACGTGAACGTGAAACGGCTCGGCACTTCCTACGTTTGCGTGCTCACATTCCCCGTCACCCGCTCCTCAGGAAAATTCGATACCGCCCCGAAAGCTTCTTCTATCGGGTAGCGCAGAGGACACGCCAAAGTCTCATAGGCTTGGTACCTAAGAACGTAACACCGCCAGAAGCCCCCTGGTCTCTGCCGGTACCAGCGACCTTGGTGAGCCTTCCGGTCCTTCTGAAAAGAAGAGATCAGGTTTTTCCTCAAGTCCTTCGAACCCATCTTTACGCTCTGGTAGACGAGAAGTTTACTACGTCTACAGCAGCGTACATAGATGGCGCATCCTAAACGGCAGCTCTGCCTCGGCTGTGACGACACCATTTCTTCTCGCAGTGTACGAACAAACATTCTCACACGGAGCACATGTTCCCGCGTCGCAACTGGACGCCGACGCACGTGAAATGCTCTACTGAATACGTCGTTACATCCAACAACTTACCGCAGATTATATATATCGCGATAAACATCATACAGTCTCACTGCAACTCCGCAACTCCAAACAGCCGCCATCTTGCTTCGCGGCGTGAATCGGTCGTGCTCGCTTGATACGAGGAAGCGACTCAGAGCGAGTGGGTCGTTCGTACGAAATCACGGTTCCTACGACTCGTACAGCGCATGCGCAGCGCTCGAGTCGGTCGGAAGAAATGGACGCGGTAAGACTCCCTAGTTTTTTCCTACCGACAAACGTTTGTGAGAACCATATATCACACTAACAGACAAACCACAAGGTACATATAAATGGTAGCGAAGCTTGCATTGGCCACCACGTCTTCAAGGGCGGCCATGATCAAGACCGTCAGCGCCACCCATCCGTTGCGGGGCATACTACAAATTTCGTCATAATGACGTCACATGGACGTCACGTGGTACGTCACAGTTACGTATAGCACGGGGCGTGCCAGGCGCTCGCGCTGCGCGTTCCTTCCACCGCGATGCCGAGCAGCAGAATGTCACAATCGGTGTTGATAGCAAATCCAAGAGCAAAAGCTCATGAACAATTTGTGAACAGAGATGAATTAACACTAGCGATATGCGTGCAACAAAGGACACAGGAGACCAGGTGGGGGCTTGCTTTCTTTTATCACAGGTAAATTCGCCATGGCATTGTAAACAGTATAAATACAGTATAAACAGTATTATGTAGTCCGTCCAACTCCAGTATAAACACCCACGACAGAATAATGTGCAATAACCAGTATGACAGCCTATGTAGTGAATAAGCACAAAAAGATAATGTACAAATTCCAGCAAACATAGATAGGGCCCAGGACTATTGCTGTCCCCATGCACATCTGGAGCTTTCCACATATCTCTCGTACCAAAAAGGCGGAAGTGAACATATTTGCACTTTTGGGTCACATTATATGATACTTGCATGCTGTGTGGTGCTATGTCTCCCAACAGTTTTTGGCATTCGTAATGAATGCTATGGAGGAATTAGAAGGCACAAGTCCATTAGCTCAGTTTAGAAGTCTGTGAGCAATGACAACCGTGTTCAGAGCATACACACTGTTCATGACTACTACTTTGATTACAACAGCATTTTTGTATTAAAGGCATGTCAAAGCATTGACAATGTTTTCTGCTTCTGCTATTTTGTGCACATTTTGCCACGTGGTGTAGGTTTTCAAGCTGCACAAAGTGCTTAGCTCTGAACATAACTGCACGTACATACTGGCAGTTGTGCACACAACTATTGAACTCAGCACAGGATCCAAAATATAAAATTACGTACTAGGGATCTATGTAGACAGGTATACACTAAATGCATATCAAAGAGAGGGCAAACTGCTGATGATCCAAAATAGAAAATCCATGCTAGGAACCTATATACAAGGGGAAGCAAACAACAACTTTATTATGGGATGATGGCTGGGGCTTCCACAGGGATACACCTAATACATATCAAAGAATAGCAAACTGCTGAAGATTCAAAATAGAAAATGTATGCTAGGTATCTATGAACACAGGTGTACATACACTAAACATATAAATAGGCACACACTACTGAACTCTGCATGGCTGTCAAAATACAAACAACACAGTAAGGAACTATGTGTAAAAGTGCACTATGACAATCGTACGCTACACAGGAATGAAAGAATCACAAGAGATCATGTGCAATCTAGGTTACAACTGAAAGCACTGGATAGACAACAGAACCATGCATATGCTTTTGCATGGAAAGAAAATAACTTCTGGTTACATCAAAACAACGTGCACAGATTATGAACTTAGTCTCACTGCCTGCTGCAGTGCCTTTTGACGTAACGTACTATTTCGTACTTCCTCATTCCTATGTCGTGCAAACCAGAACAGTCGCATTCTGAGAAAAAAGTGAAATAAATCATCATACACTGATGAAGAACATAAACTCAATGTCTTTGGCACAAGTGTGTCCAACACTACACACAGCTTGGACCTGACCCCTTGGGAGGTGAAGAATGTCTTGACGTTTGCTTTGAAGGCCTCCTCGCACGCACCCACAAACGTCGCAAAGGCAGGAAGAGGAACTGACAGCTTTCCAAAGTCAGTATTGTCCACATTCTTTACACTCAAATAAAGTAATAGCTGGGTACTGTCCTGAAATGTGGCATTGTCTTCCAGCAGTTTGCATTTCTGCTCAGAGGGGCAAGTGTGAGCAGCGAGAAATTTTGCACCAAGCCACCCTGCAAAGAATGTTGTGCTGTTGGACCCTAGCGGTGATGGCGACTCACTGGGTGCCACGATGACATCGTCAGTAATGTGCGTGGCAGCAGAACATCCAAGTCTGCTCATGTAGTTAGGACCAATAGGCATTGCCGCCAGGAGGGAGTCCACGTCTTCAGCACAGTTTGAGCCCTGCGTAGTCTTAAAAAGTTGTCCGAGTAGCAGATGCCTTACTGCTGCCTGGAACTGAATGCAGCTGGAGTCAGGGTTGCTTCCACACTTTGTCCTAATTATGCAGAAGGTGTTTTCAAGTGCATCCTGGTTCAGCCTTCGAGTGAGGAGGTACTGTATGCCAGAGTTTCGCAGGTCTTCGCTGAGCTGAAGCACGGAAGTCATGGTCAAGCAGAAGCCACGGATACACGAGGGTGGTCTCTTGCATCCAAGAACTGTAATCTTCTCAAACTCGGACAGGCACTCCAGCAAGAAGTCCTTGTGAGCAGACCCCTGTTGTATTGCCGAAGAATATTTTGTCTTGCCATGCAGGTGGCTACTCTTAAGAGTGTCGAAGAGACGGTCGACGCGCTCAACAAATCTGGCTGTGTGGATGGCATCAGGTGGTAGCTGGTGGAAAGTGGATAAGGTGAACATTGAGGCTGCAACATGGTTGCTGAAGATATGTGCAGCCAGTTTGACTTTCATTTTTGAGCTGAACGTTATATTGAAGTGCCCATCAGTTAGCCGGGGCATGGACCGTATTTCAAGCTGTTTGTCAATGGCAAAAGCATCCCGGATATGCTGCGCCCTTATGATGTGGTTGCCAACCTGGAAGTCATACTTTAACAGCATGTTGCGAAGGCATTTCAGCAGGTGGGGTGGATCAAATATGAAGAACAGCTTCTCATCACCAATAGTGAGATACGGCTTCGCAGTTGTAACCAGCTTCCCCAGTAGAGAGATATTCTGGCTTCCTTGGTCACATGTCACAACTTTTGGCCTCAATCCTGCACTCAGGAGGCGGTGGTAGCATTCAAGCAGTTTCTCTTCCAAGTCTGAAGCAGATGCTGCTCTGTGAGTGAAGAAGTAGCCTAAGACCTGCTTTCATGGGGTACAAATGCCTTTAGCCATGAAGAGAAGTGCTTCGTTTGCCAACTCGGAGTGAGCATAGTTGCCACAGCTCGGAAATCCTTCAAAACAGTCTTCTGTTGCATTGTAGTGCAGTTCCCTCTTGATGTGCATCTCGTCGAAGATTATCACACAGAGCTTGTCCATTTCAGAGAAGTTTGTTACCTTTCGCTTCACAACATCAAAGACTTCATCTGAAAATCCATGTCGTAGTGGGATACGTTTCATCCACAGCTGTAGTGACCTCACTGACGGCAAGTGGAACAGCTTTCGGCAGTACCTGTAGCCACGGGGGCTGTGAAAGTACAAGTTCAGCGTGAATGTCTTGTTTGGTGGTGACCAACGGCGCCCAAATTTGCACACACCTCCCATCTTTATCTGTGCCTCAATGAAGTCTGCGACAGTTCCAGAGACATGACACCTCACATGCTCCATCAGGTCACGGATGGTCCTCGTTCGCCTACGCCTTTCAAGGTCTCTCTGAAGCTTCTTGTTGTGGGCTTGCAACTGGTGCACTTTCTTGCGGAGGTTATCCAGCTTGCCTTTTGTTGGCTGTGCTGGAGCTGCCAGACTACTGGACGATGGGCAATCTTTGGGGGGACGCCAGCCACTTCCACCTGCAAATGGTGATCAAAAAGCATTCACAAGTCTGCGGACTTCATGGCGGTAGAGTATTCGTCACATACCTCCTAAGTGCTGAGGTGACGAGACTGCACGCAGTACACCAGACGACGTTCCTGGCAGAGGAGTGACAACTGCAGCTAGTGGGGAGACAACAGTGCTCTGTGTTGACAAGGCTGGTGCGTGTTGTGCATAACTATGGTCCTGATGAGACAGATCACGCTGTTGCTGACTTTCTTCAGTGCCACACTCTGATGAAGCAGATGATGTCGTACAGTTAGCCAACCCAACAACAACGTTACTCAAGTATACCTTCAGCATGGCAAGGATGACTCATCTGGTGAAGGTGTATTGCTCCTGTACTGTCGTCATCGCAGGCTACCACAGCTTGCACACGTTCCTCCATTGAAGGCCCACTGCTTTCAAGTCTGCTCTGATTGGCGTAGGCACTACTTCCTCCTGTAAACCAAAAGTAGCACTCGCAATAATTGCCTCTAGAATTACAACATTTTCATGTGATAACTTGAGCATACCGACTTGTATTATACTTACCAACGCCATGCAGTGTGCGCTTCAATGTAGGAACTGCATCCCACCGAAGCCTTCCTGTGCGCAAATAAGCAACTGGTGCGAAGTGCTGGGAGCACAGGACCTTAGAGCGAATGAAAATTAGACTCGTATCCGCCTCCAGGTTGCAAAACTCCAGCCACGCCTTGTACCTGCGAAGCAGTTTTATTGTTGAAGAATTATGCAAAGCTGTGCCACGAAAACATGCACTAGCTACAGCAGCCTGACCCTGTATGCCCTACATTCAGAGCTAAAAAAATAAAAAAATCAGCAAGCAAAGCAAGCCATCAACATGCTAGCATTGGGTACATGTAAGCACATGCAGCACAGCCCTTTGTGTCCCGTACATGCAAACCGTTGCAAAACTCCTCGTTGAAAGCAGCCCAGCAGCCACATGCTTAAATATTTACATGTTTACCACCTCACTGTGGAAGGATGACCTATCCAGGGAGTGTCCATACAGTCTGAAAGCTGGAAAACATCTGAAAGCTGAAAACATTGAAACGCTATTAATCTTATGTAACTTGCACTATGTTCACTTCACCGCTCTCAATAAAACTCGGGGGGAGAGGTACGCATTGTACTTCAGCAAACACTGCACGTCCTCAACCAAGTGACTCAGCTCCGTTCTCGGCCGTAGACACTTATAATATATAAGAACTCACCTCAAGGGGTCCCGAGGAAAACGGTGGAAACTTATACCGCCCATAGTGTCATCGGCGTCACAGTTTCCTTTCTCCTTCAGGAGGCATCGCTTATGTACGCGCCTCGACATGGTGCGTCTCCCGGTAGAGCCTGCAGGAACAGGTTTACCGGCGTTCTGTTGTGTTTTACCATTGTTCGTGTGTGCCTACCTTACCTTAGTTCTCCGAGAAGTGTCCCCTGTTTGACTTTGTGGTTTGAAATTGAAAAGACGGCGATGAAGAAGAAAACGGCTATCAACAGTCACAAAGTGCGCAGTCAACGTACGGCAAACTCGTAGCTAACAACATGCTGAGGGACAGGAACCGGAAGCGTACTCGGCTCTGTCTATAATCTTACGTATTACTGGCAGACCGGGCGAATTGCTATATTAAAAATATGCATATTGGATTAATACACACATTATTCGTGCCTCCGATCAAATTATTTTTGTTTACGTTATTAGTTTGCCCCCCAACAACCACGCTCGCATGTGTATCACGAAGGGCGCAGGGTTGCTAACACAGATTTGGTATTTTTTCTCGCCTTCGCTACCATTTATATGTACCTTGCAAACCACGTCAGTCTCCTCGCGTGAAGTGTCACTTGGTCCGGGTAACTTTCTCCCATGGAAAGCTATCGCACTGTCGATTCAACAGACTTTTTTTTCTTTCCGTTAACGATAACGATATGCACATGAGCAGAATTGGCGGTCACCCCGAATTAGTTCACGAAAGTGGCGCCACGTGGCGTATCCGCCTTCAACTCTCCCTCATCTTCTTTCGCGCCTTTCTTCCTCTAGTCTCTCCTTTCCCTCGTGCTCTTCGATACCCCGTCGGAGATCCTGTTGCCATACACACAACGGAGTACAATGTCTTCTTCTGGCCTAGATCTTCAAGTACACAAACAAAGCTATGAAGACCAGTAGAGCTTGGCCCTGTCGTGTGTTTTGAGATTTTGCGTGTCGTTTTCCCCCTGCGAGGAAGTCGCGTTTGACTAAATCGTCTGCGAGGTCTCTCTCGGACTGCCAGTCTGAAATTTCACGAACTTTGTTGAGTGACGGCGCTTGATGACAAATATGTGTAAAAAAGAAAGTCCCAACTGCTATGGGAGAAAAAAGAAAGGTCCCGTGCGCGCCTACGGGATATATCGATGTCCATGAATTAAAAAAAAAAACATTACCTTTATCGCCCCCTATGGTTTAGTGAGCATCGCCTGGAAAATATGAGAATATGTCACAGCTTACCGAGTTCTGTTTTTTGGGAAAAAGAAATAAAGCTTGCTTCAGAGTAAAGTTCCGGTTTCGGTACAACGATTCCTGTCTTGACCACCGTACACTATTGGTGAAATTACAATATCTCCGTCTATTCTGTATTGTCAGCTGTGCTCCTAACAAATATAGTCATGGCATTGAGAGCTGGGAAGCGAATAAGGGGGACAATACTTTTAAATACAAACTTCCGATAGACAGTTCCATTTAGAAAGTATAGACATCTAAGCTGGACATTTAATGTTGAGCTACACTGGGATTACCATACTAGCGACGCAGTACGTTTTACTGTTTTACCGTTTAACAACGCAATCATTTGATTACTAAGAGTTCATTTTTCGTGAACCAGTCATCATGAGTGAAAAAGAAAAAAAGTGGCACAGATCACAGTACTCATTTAATAACAAGTATTTTCGTTCTGGTTCTTCGAATCTGATGTTACAATTAGAAGAAATTTTGTCATTACACGACTAATATAATTATGTATTGTTGATCCCCAATTATAAAGTGCAGTGCGAAAGGCGAAAACAGTTCACTTTTGATCGAAGTCATCAATAATAGAAGGACAAATAGGAGGAGCCAGCGTAGCGTGTCATCTTCTTTAGCGCGTCACTGAGGACAGAAAGAAAATCGAAACACTCTGTCGCGAAACGACCGACATGTACTCAAAAACGTTATTCTCTGAAATGTGGCAGGCCGCTGTTTTTCCTGCAGAGGTACATTTCTCATACTAAGCACACTTCTTCGATACCAATGAACGAGCTTCGCCCGCTCCTTTGCTGTTTCCAATCGTCCGCGAGGCCGTCTCGCACTGCCGGATCGACAATTTCACCAACTTTGTTCATGATTAGGCTCGACATTACGGTGCAGGACGTCTTGGTGCACGGACATTTCGGTGTACGGACTACCGGGAGTAGGACAAAATGTGGTTGTCCGGGCGAAAGAAAAAATGATCCCGCAGGCTCCTGCGCGCCCAAAAATACAAGCGCATGGTTTTGCACGGTTCATGAAACACATCACAACTGACCAGATGGTGTTATCATTCGCCCTCCCGATTTGTTGAAGTTGGGAGACAGATTTGTTTTTAATGAGTTAATGTGGAAAAGACGAAGGGCGAATTATGAAAGGTTAAAGGTTTGTAAGGTTAAATTAGGGACAGGACGCTCTTTTTTATCACCACATCGTACTGTTTTCCTGTGACTGGAAGAAATGCGCTTACAAATTTTTTTTCTCTAATCTAAGCATTCATCCTGATTTCAGGAGGTGGGCATGTGTAACGCATAGCTACTAGTTCCAAGGCCCCGACCACCCTGTTAAGGACCCTGCACGAAGAACGCACGGAGAGTGGGTCTTGCGCCCCTTGTTTGTGTGTTTTCCCGTAATGTCGGAGCAATAAAGTTTTAACACCTACGAACTCGATTATATCAATTCTCCACACTTTCTTTTTCTTTTGGTTTTCACAGACTCGGCACCTCTTCAGTGCGATGCTATCTGCTCGACCTTTTGAAGCGGTGTGCGGTTGGCACCAAGGCCCCTGTGCCGACAGGAGGACGTCATGATAAAGACCATCAGCACCGTGGGCGTTCCCACAATTTTTTCCAAGGGGGGTGGGGGGTGGCAGAGTGCTTCCATGGGTAGCAAGCGTGCAACCCTGTCACCACCATTTTTTTCTGGAGGTGGACGTTGCGAGCTGTGCAGGTGTTCACAGGTTCCTTTATGACATCTGAGAATAATCATTACGACATATGACTAAAGACTGCACTATTTTCATATGCGACCTTTGATCTCCAGGGGGGGGGGGGGGGGCAGAGCCATCCTTCCATTCTCTCGGTACGCCCATGTCGGCGCCATCCATCTATTCTACCGATTACTACAATTGTTAACAAACGACGTAGATGACGTTTTGTGTATGAATAATAAGCAGTGCATAATTAGCCCTGGTGTTTCAGCTCGCGCGTGCGTTTGTTGTTGGCGTTTTTGTTTATTTCAAACAGGTAGAACACATTCCAAATCTCACAAGCCTAATGAAACTCTCCTTTCTCCGGGCCAAACCATGCACATCACCTAGAGCAACATCCGTCGATAGCGGAGAAAACACTTACCCAGGTTAAGTCGCAGTAACAACTTTTTGAATGACACATGGCTATTCGTATTGCATACATATATTTATTTATGTACTTATAGATGTACCTCCAGTGCCCGCACAGGGCACCTACATGAGGGGGAATACTACTACATAATCATGTGAAGACGACTGAATACACAATACATAATCATAACCATACCATACACCTACATAACCATATGTTAATACATGTGATACTTAAGAAATATACTACACAGGATATGAAGACATCAAATAGAGAATGAAATGTGAATATAATGAATACATATTAACACAAAGGGAGTAACGGGGCCAGTTTCATGACTGGAATTCAGGGACACCTCCACTGATGCCGGTTTTCCCTGGTAGCAGAACGACATGTAAGAAAGCCAACTTAAACGTTAATCACGAGTTCAGGAGAAAAGAAGGTGGAAAGCGGCGCGGGCAGACGAGAAACGGAATTTCTTCGTCAGATATCGATAGACATCGAGTAAGGTAGATTTAGCCAGCTAGTGCAGGCGGAAAAAAAAATCTGACCCGGAAACACTGTCATCTTCGTCACTCGAGCGATCCTGGGTGTTGGTAGCACAAGCAAGGTAAATATAGATGGTAGCGAAGCTTGCATTGGGCACCACATCTTCAAGGGCGGCCATTTGCCAAGCAGGGCTAGGTTGGCCAGCCAAGCCCTTGCCAAGCTTGGTCCAATCTCGGTATGTTGCCATGGGGAGAGGGAAATCCGGAATTGTGTAGCACTGCATAAGTTCGACTTTCCATTGGCCAAGTGATTGTCTCAAACCAAAAGCAGTAAGAAACAGATACATTATCTTCATGGTGAGCTAATACGCCGTGGCGAAGAAACCGCTCCGAGTGACCAGCCCTCGTCATGTTCTGTTGACGGCCGGTAGTTGCAGAGATGAACGACAGGTGGCCACCTAGTTGCAAGGCATCATACCAGATGGCACCTCCATCATAGCTCTATGCGAGAAAGACAGAACAACAAAATACTAGCGGCAGGTAAAATTGCAACACTGCTCAACAAGTCAAGGCATGCAGGAGTGCAGGGAAAAGGCCTAACCGCTACTGCTAAACAGCACGGAGAAAACAGTACACATCGAGGAAAAGGCGATCGGCTAGATGAACATTTTTTTGGAATCAAGTGCCTCGAGCGGTTACTGATTAAGAAAAATAAGCGTTTCGTATGCCAGCGTTGTACGTGCTCTTCCCTGAAGGGAGAGAGCATGGCGAAACATCATCGCCTGTGCGCGGACGTAAACGAACTCATATTGGAATTTTGCGAACCGGGCAAAAACTTTGTAGAATTTCCTAAAATACAGTACAAGCAGCAGTATAACTACGTCGTCGCGTTGGACACGGAGAGCGTACTCGCACCCAGTGGTGTTAGTACTAATGACTGGACTCTCATGATTCACAACGCTCAACTGTTCTGAACGCGATTTAATTAGCAATTAGAGCTAATTGGGCCCTCCCACATTAATCAGCACCCTCCAGGGAGCCACCACACTAATTGGGGAGCGTCTATCTCGTGTCCGGACCAGCTGAGCGTTGTGCACTACGACAGTCCATAAAAAATAAAAAAATAGGTAGAAAATAGAACAAATAGAAATAGAGTGGAGAGAAACAATTTGTTCGAAAATCAACGATGCCGTCCCGAAGAAACTGCTCCGGAAGACCCGAGTGACCTGCGCCCACCATGTTGGTAGTTGGCACCCAGCAGTTGCGGAGATCGATGAGAGGTGGCCAAGTAGTTGCAAGGCATCACACCAGATTGCGCCACCATCATAGCTCTATGCGAGAAAGACCAGACAAGATACTAGCGGCAGGCAGAAAATGCCAACACTGCTGAACAAGTCGAGGCATGTGAGAGAAAAGGTCTAACCGCTACTGCTAAACAGCACGGAGAAAACAGTACACATCGGGGAAAAGGCAATCGACTAGGCCTAACCACAGCGTCACAACACTACGCAGCTAACACAAAGCGGGAACCGCTCAACGTGCGTCAACACAGAGAAAAGGCTTGGTCACTGCTGAACAAGTCAAAACATGCGCGTACGGCGAGAAAAGGCTTAACACGAGCGCAGTCAAACATTGGCAAATCACGAGTTGGTCACTGCTAAACAAGTCTAAACACGGGAGCACGGCAAACTTGCGAGAAAAGGAGCGCGGTAAAACAACGCGGCAAATCACTCACCTTTTCCCCCGCGCCGACGGGTGCGACTGCTCCATCTGAGAGTCAGGCAGAAACTGAGCGGGCGTGGGGACTGCCGAGCAATGAAGCACACGTCTGCTCTCCGCGACAGCCAGTGAGCAACTGACCGGGGCGACGCGCTGTCCAGTGTTGCCAACATTCCAGACTAGTGAACCGCCAAAATAGCCATCCGATTCCGCCAGAATCCGCTAAATTTCGCGAAGAACGCGCTAAAATCCGCTAAACGCTGAAAAGTGCTTCAACATGTTGAGATTGATGTATATTGCACCTGTATTCATGGTGTTCAGGAGCTTGCTTCGCATTCTCGTTCATTTCTTCTTTTCTATGTTCCTGACAATTTCAGGAGGGGAGGTTGTACTCGAAACAGCTCTTCCAGTGCCGTCTCAAGCCTGAGCGGATTGCCAGAATGGCTTCGACCATGTGCGGCTTTATTTTATTGCGCAAGTTGTTCTTTATCAAGTTCAGCTGGCTGAAGGTGCGATGAACACACACACACACACACATATTTGGGATGATAATGTGATGGGTCATTCTCCGCCGTTATGGCGGTACACTGCCCCATTGCGATGAAGATCCTCCTTGAAGTGCGGGAAAGGCATGTTCTTCCATAGCTGAACAGTTGGACCGATGCATCTTATATTCCTTTGCCACAACACTGTCCGAGAAAGGTTCCCCGAGATGATCGGCGGTCAGCCCTGATCTGGGTTCAGCAATAAAAACCGCTGTCCTACCTTCAGTCTCATGCGCTGGATCGACTTTTCTCGGGGCGATGCGAACTGTCTGTTGACCGGACGTGAAATGTCCCGATGCTTTTCTGCGCTTTGCGCTCTCTCCATGCACCTTCAGGTCTGAGTACTGAGCACACAGCCACAGAATCGGCACTCCATCGTTTCTGTCGAATCTGCCGCCGTTTTGCACCGTAGCCGTGCACTTAGCAGAGGGTCCCGGAGCCATTCCTTGGGAAATTTTTGCATGTAACTCATTTTTGACATTTTAGCAGAATAGAAGAGTGCACACTGGAACAGACGCTAGTGAAAGCGAGAAAGGAAGCCACGGACGCAACTCCACCTCCCAATGGGTAGACTTTGTGGGCTACTACAAGAGGGAGCAAGATATCCCTACGCATTACTTTAATTCGTGTTCTGGTGCAAAATTTCGGGTTATATGTCATCATATCCACTTGTAAACAATGCTGTGCTGGGTGACCGCGACATGTAAGGCCTTAGTGGTTAGGGCCCTAATTTCGTGCCCTAATGACAGAGCAAAGTCCCTTCTGTCCGTATGGCGCGAGATTACGGCCCTAACTACTAAAGGGTCAGGCCTTAAACGTTGTTCTCTGGCCGGGACATTAGTGGTGTGTGTTCTCCAAAAAGGTCAAAGAGGTTCATGCAGAGAAGGAAAGAGAGCGAGTCGAAAGTGAGCTTCTTGAGCGCAAACTGCCGTCAGATAGCAAAATATCAGGTGACTGGTTTCGGTTCGGTAATTAGTATACTTTAGGGAATAAATTGATTTTTCGGGCTTTTCAGCCAAAATGCGGCGAAAGTCTGAATCCGCTAGAATCCCCTAAATTCAGTCAGGACCCTGTCAGAAATTCTGCTAGCCGCTAAACAATTTTTTTCCCCGCTAGATGCAAGTCAAATCCGCCAGATCTGGCGGGAAATCCGCTAAATTGGCAACACTGCGCGATGCAGCAGCTACGCATGCGCGCGCGCTTCTAGCGCCCTCTGCGCCGCCCGCCCGCCCACGGGTGGTTTCGGTTTCGGCTCTCCGCTCCTTCCGGTGCGCGCGCGCGCTCATACCGGCGACGGGTGGCTTCTCAGTTTCGGTTTCTCTCTCCTTTCTTTGCGCGCATTTATCTGTATAAAGGCAGCACGCACCGCGCTCGCGTCATCAATACGTGAAGATGTTCAGCTACCACTTGTTACAAAATTGTTCCCGCACCCACGCTTCTTGGGAAGAAGTGGAGAAGGAATGTTTCAGCGAAAGTCCCCGCAACGAGCTCGTCATCACTGATTTTTGCGACGTGATAGACATGGTAGGCTTTGGCAATATAGGAGAGATCTCGCCGGGGCCGCTGCAGGAGATGGTGCGTCAGATCTACGCCCATTACAAGAACGTCTGCATAACGGTTCCGGATGGGCCCCTGGGACTGATGAGCGTATTTGTGAGTCTGACCAACGCAGAATACAACTACATCGCTGCAGACATCGTGGACCTTCTCGCTCGTGCCATCGCTCATATTAAGTATGCCGTGCGGAAGCAGCGACATTTGCAAGCAGTCTACATCGCGAACTTTGACACCGACTTATTGAAATACCGCTTGGTTATCGACATGCAATGCATTAAACAGTCCGAATAACTTTGAAGAGACTCTGTGTTTTCTTTCACTGAAACATCTTTATTGAATACATACAAAGGAGTTGGTCGATAGATGCCTGCACCCTCCCTGACTTGCCTCAACAGAAAAGATATGGGGAATCTTCATCGCAGCGTCGTCACTGCGCAGGTCACGGTATCAGTATGATGATGGAATGGTCATTATTTTCGTACACCCATTCCGCTACCACACTGCCACGATGACCCGTGCTTCTCCTGTCTGCGAGAGAGAGAGAGAGAAGCATGTCTCGACTAGAACTTTTATTCTTGATTACATGCGCGTGCAGCTCTTTGTTCCATGGTTACTCGATGCCTGACGACGACGCTCTCGGGCTCTCTTCTAGGTTTTCCGGTGCTGCACAAGGAGAGAGTACTATCGTAATTGTATACGCGTCAAAACATAACAAAGCTCACCGTATTCGCAGCTTCCATAAGGGAAGGAGTGTACAGCATCCATGAGATAGCGCTTGTCGTCGTAGGGGACCAAGCTCTTCTCGAGTCTCGAAATGGTGTACATTGTTCGCTTTATACTCTGGATGGTGCACTGCTTTTGAGAGATTGTCTTTTCATTGAACAGAGAATCTCGGTACACTTCGTGCAATAAGTGTTTCCTCACCACGTCCTTCTTAACTCCTTTCGCTCTCGCGATCTGTTTGTGTGACCCACCCAAGAGAATGCTGTACATTTTCGCTCGGATGGCTACGACTTCCTGAATAACACCACCTCCCGTCTCGTCTTTGAAGTGCCCCATCTAGTTCGCGTGCTCGTCGGTGAAAAGCGGGTGGTCCGGTGGACAGGAAGACCAGATCTAACTCATTCTCAATCTTCATTAGCTGTTCTTCCAGGCTTGCACACGTGAGAGAAAAAAATATGCTGTCCGTATCGCTATACATCAATTGCACTGGGCACGTCAAGCGAGAAAAGAGCGACTCGTAGATGAAGCTGTACATTCGGACTTTGGATATCTCTAAAATGGCAAAGGCCACGTAAAGGGGGTGCGTGCATTTGATACGGCGCTGCTTCATCTCGTACAAGATGCACTTGTCACTTAGAATGTGAAAATGCTGACTGTCGACGGAGCTAGCTTTTCGTAGTGCACTTTCTTTGTCGTAGGCTATAGCACACCTTTTCATGCGTCTCACATTTTGTATCGACTTACCGAACGTGCTGTTCGACATGGTTTTGTACAGAAGTCTCTCGAATTTCGTGGTCGCGGCATTCCTCAGCGCGACGTTTCTCTGCACGAAGGTTCGCAAAAAGTTGTCTTGGCGGAACGAGAGGACGCTGTGAACTCGTTTTATTTTCATGCCCAACCTCACGTACAGAGCGAGCAATGCATAATGAACGACGTAGCGTTCTTTGTCGCAGCACGTCAGCAAGAGTTTCTTTGTGGGAGGGTTGTTTAGCGCCAACGCATGTTTCAAGTGCTGTTGGTAGGGGGACAGTTCGTTCTCGTCCACGCACCTGTGTTCGGGTGCTAGGGGAAAATCCCTGGTGAGCACGTGCAGTTCTTCGGGATATGACAAGTCTACCACATACACGTAACCCACTTCCGAATCGTGAGGAATGTTGAGAAAATCGATCTCGCTCCACCTCGAAGGATCCACCCACTCAAAACCTCCTGTTGGGAGATGGAAAGTCATCGCGTACGGGTACAAACTGTCCACGTCGAGGTACTGGATAAAAGTATTTTCTTGGTGGGGATCGTAATCGTCACACCCCTCGTGATTAGCCCGACAGTATCTGTGGACCCCGCAGGGGGCACCGGCTTCGACTGGTGTTTGGTGAGTGGCGCCACCACGGACCCCAGCCCCCAGTCCCAAGGTGTTAACCGTACCGTGCCGAGGGGATTTAAGGTGAAGGGTAGAAGCCTTGAACGGTGGCGGTCGGGGTCTTGGTCAAGCCCCGGCCGATGGGTTTTCCTTAAAACTCCGGGACCTTCCCACATGTATGAATGTGAAGTGTGGGCGACCATTAGGAACATTCATCTTCTTAAACGTCATATGGTAAAACATTCTTCTCCTCCCTCGATCGCGGGCGGCAAGCGCCCGCGGACCGAAGTCTTCAAACAGGTGTTTGACACCTTTCAAACTAAATACGTTGTTGTTAGTAGTGTGAGCACTGAGACCGAAAAAAGCACTCCACTCGGGAAAATGTCGCCATTCTTCATTGAGAAGGCGGTGGCATCTCTATCAAAGAATGTTACTGAAATTAAGCGCCTTAGATCAGGTGATTTACTATTGAAATGCACCTCTGAAGCTGATTGTGAGCTCATACTGAACGCACAGCAGATGCTCGGAATCAAAATAACATCAAGCTTGCACAGGACTCTTAATACCAGCCGTGGTGTTGTGTCGCTAGCTGAACTTATTGATGTTCCCTCGGAAGAGATTCTTGAAAACCTAAAAAGCCAAAAGGTGATCGATGTAAGGAAAATAAAAATCAGGAAAAACAATGAATATATAACAACACGCAACACAATCCTCACATTTGACTGCCCGACTCTACCAGAGAGGCTGAAGGTAGGATATCTGACTGCAGAAGTACGGCCATATATTCCTAACCCACTTAGATGTTTTAAATGTAACCGCTTTGGCCATCCTTCCGATGCTTGCAGAGGATCTGCTTGCTGTGCTCGCTGCAGCAAGCAGGACCACAACTCCAAAGAGTGCAGAGGGCCTGATCACTGCGTTAACTGCTCAGGTGACCACCCTTCATACTCTAGGTCTTGCCCAAAGTGGAAGTATGAGAAGGAAGTTATGCACATTAAAGTTACACAGAAACTAAGTTATCCAGAAGCCAGGAGGAAGGCATCTCCCTTCCTGTTCCAGAAATCCTTTTCATCAGTCGTTAAAGAGAAACCAAGAATGATTTCATGTGCAACACAGACAGAAAAGACAACACAAAGTGACGAAGCGTGCATACCTCTCTCTCAAACAACACGTCCTGTAACAGTAACCACAGTTTCACAAGCCTCTTCCGTGGCGTCATTTTCACAGACGCCACCTTCATCATCGCAAACCGTGGAGGCAGGCTCCATGGAATGCGATGATGACACGAGCTCACAAGGCTCATTCACGAGCGTGAGCTCACAATCCCAAAGGAAGCCTAAGCGAGATGTTTCACGAAGTGGCTCACTTCCTGATATATCTCCAAAAGAACTAGCGGCTGCTCGGAAGAAAACTCCGAGACAGCCAATAATGGCCCCAAAGAAAAAATAATGAAGCTTCCCTCAAACAGTACACTCTTCTTCATAGTGCAGACATGTCTTGTACACACCTCCCTCATTTTCTCTATTATGGCGATCCTTCAGTGGAATTGTCGAGGGCTCCTCTCCAATTTTGACGATGTCAATGATCTTTCGGACAGGTATGATGCACTCTGTTTTGCATTACAAGAGACCTATCTGAACCCACAACATACACATACATTCAGGCGATGGAACCTGTTCCGAAAAGATCGAGCTGGTGCAACACGTGCATCTGGTGGTGTCGCTATCCTCACATCAAAGACCATCCCTACAAAACACCTTCCACTGAAAACAACACTTGAGGCAGTTGCTGCTCAGGTATGTCTTCACAGGGTCCTAACCATATGTTCCTTATATCTACCGCCGTCAGGCCTGGTAGAACAAAAACAACTCGAAAGTCTTTTAGACGAGCTCCCACCACCCTTTCTTTTATTGGGAGATTTCAATGCCCATAACCACTTGTGGGGCAGCACAAGGGCGGATAGTCGTGGCAGAATGTTAGAACGGTTATTACTCTCAAGGCCGGTGTGTCTACTCAATACTGGTACACCAACATACGTGAACGCTGCCACACAGACATTCTCTGCAATAGATCTCTCTCTGTGTAGCCCATCCGTTTTCCAAATGCTGGACTGGGCTGTGGATGAAAATCCTCGTGGAAGTGACCACTTCCCAGTTACCTTAAAATTGCACCTGTCTTCAAATACCCTTGCAACACGTCCACCTCGTTGGAAATTATCAGAGGCAGATTGGGGCGTGTTTCAGAGAGAAGCCGATATTTCACTGTCTTCTACTCAAGGTATGGGTGTTGAACAAATGAGCAACAAAATTACAGACACGATCATTAGGGCAGCCACTAATTCTATTCCGCAAACATCCGGACGTCTCCCCAAGTGCCCAAAGCCTTGGTGGACGAATGATTGCGAGGCAGCTCGTAAAGAACAAAACCGTGCATGGGGTACCTTTCGAAGATACCCTACAACAACAAATTTAATTCTATTTAAAAAGGCCAGGGCTAAAGCAAGGCGGATACGAAGAGAAGCTAAACGTGAATCGTGGAGAAATTTTGTGTCATCACTAAGTACGAAGACTCCTTCAAAAACAGTATGGGACAGACTCAGGAAAATTAAGGGTGAATATGCCAGCTTTACTGTCCCATTGTTACAAGTAAATGGCACAACGTGTCAGAACATGAATGAACAGGCCAATGCTCTTGGTGAGCATTTTCAGGGAGTTTCGAGCTCCTTGCATTATAGTAGCGACTTCTTAAAAATAAAAAAACAGAAGGAGAAACATAATTTTCCTAGTGGAGCTTACGAGAAGTATTCCTACAATAAGCCTTTTACAATGATAGAATTGTTAAGGGCAATGTCATCATCAAAAATCACAGCGCCTGGACCAGATCGAATAACCTACTCCATGCTACAGCATTTGTCGAACACTTCTCTGGAAAGTCTTCTTGATTTCTTGAATACTATATGGCAAAGAGGACATATCCCTTCTCGCTGGAAGGTTGCAACCGTCATCCCGCTTTTAAAACCAGGAAAAGATGCATCAGATCCATCAAGCTATAGGCCTGTAGCACTCACAAGTTGTCTTGGGAAGACTTTTGAGCGAATGGTAAATAACCGTCTCATACACTATCTTGAGGAAAATGAGTGCATTGACCAATATCAGTGCGGATTTCGGACGGGGTGTTCCACTACGGATCATCTTGTTCGTTTAGAAACTTTTATACGTGAAGCCTTTGTACGAAAACAACATTGTGTGTCTGTCTTTTTCGACCTTGAAAAGGCCTATGATACCGCATGGCAATATGGAATCTTGCTTGATTTGCATTCATGTGGAATACGTGGTCGTCTGTTCCACTGCATCGCCGACTTCCTACAAGGAAGATCGTTCAGGGTCCAACTCGGCACAATCCTTTCGCGTCCTTTTGTACAGGAGAATGGTGTTCCTCAAGGATCTGTTTTGAGCGTTACTCTATTTATTCTGAAAATGAACTCTATCGCTAAGGTTATACCCGCCTCAGTCAAGTACTCGCTGTATGTTGATGATGTCCAAATATCATATTCTTCCTGCAACCTAGCCATGTGCGAAAGACAGCTGCAGCTCACAATTAACAGGCTAACTAAATGGTCCAGTGAAAATGGCTTTAAATTCTCCCCGGACAAGACCATATGTGTACCATTTTCAAGAGTTAGAGGAATGTCTCCCGAGCCATCACTTAAAATGAACGGCAGGGATCTTGTTATAGGGACAGAATGTAAATTTCTAGGTCTAGTCTTTGACAAAAAGCTTACTTTTCTTCCCCACATCAAAATCTTGAAGTCTAAATGCGTGAAGTCATTGAACCTTTTAAAAGTCCTGTCTCACAGGTCCTGGGGGGCAGACAGAGAAACATTGTACAGGGTCTACATGTCTACAGTTCGGTCCAGGCTGGACTACGGATGTGCAGTTTATGGATCGGCACGCCAGTCTGTCCTAAAGTGCTTAGATCCCATACATCATCAGGGCTTGCGACTGGTCCTCGGAGCATTCCGAACGTCACCCGTTCAAAGCCTATACGTCGAATGCAATGAGTGGTCTTTAGGAAGTCGACGAGCTTATCTTAGTGTCATGTACGCACTAAAGATTCGTACTTATCCACGACATGCGGCGCTCTCATGCGCTACAAGGACGCCTTTTGAACAACTGTTCTTAAACAAGTCTTCAGTCGTCCCTCCTTTTAGCATGCGAGTTTTACGAGAAGTTGAATTTTATGATTTTACCCACTACAACACCCAGCTTTTGCAATTTGGTGGGAGCCTGCCTCCATGGCAACCACCACCACATTCCAACTCGTCACTGACCAAGTACAGAAAAAGCGATACTTCCACGACTGTGCTGCAGCAGGAGTTCGAGAGTTTAAGGGAAAGCTTTGGAAAGCATGTGGCGTTTTACACAGACGGATCGAAGACTAATGCTGGTGTATCTTGTGCCATGGTAACTGGGACAGTCACAGTAACTCATCGTTTACACAAAATCATGTCGATATTCAGTGCAGAGGTTTATGCGATCATCATAACACTCAACTATATTTTACAACATTGCATTGCGTCATCAGTCATCTATACAGATTCCCTCAGCTCTTTACAGGCAATATGTTCAGTGCAAAAATCAAAAAATTTTCTTGTGCAGCGAGCACGATGTCTAGCTAATAAAATAGCTAACAGGGGCTATCGTTTAACCCTTTGCTGGGTGCCAAGCCACGTGGGCATACAGGGTAATGAAAATGCGGATCGCGCAGCTGCAGCTGCACTTTCAGCTGACATAACAGTCTTTGATGTCCCTTTTCAAGACCTCAGGTTATCTTTGATGAATGCTATCAACATGAAATGGCAGCAATTTTGGAGCACACAAGAGCAGAATAAGCTGCACTTGGTGAAACCTCAAATAGAAAATCGCTCACAAAGTCTTGAAAACAGGTTACACGATGTCTTAAGGAGCAGGTTAAGGGTTGGACATACATACATGACTCACGGGTTTTTGCTACGTGGAGAGGACCCGCCTGAGTGCGTGAGCTGTAGAGAGCCCCTTTCCGTCCAACACATTCTAATTACATGCCCGTTACATGAAAGTTATCGTCAGCATTATTTCACTGAATTTTATCGTTACTCTTTACCTCTTCATCCAGCTCTTTTGCTGGGTGATGAGGCTATTGTTCCTTTTACTGGAGTACATAATTTTTTAAAGAACATTGGATATCTTAACAAGCTGTGAATTTACAGTGAGCTCCTTTCTTAACCCTTTCATGTTGTTTTAAGCCACCACTAGCCAAGTGTTTTAACATGAGCATCTCAAGTTTTTAACTAGGTTCATCACATTACCTTGTTGTTTGGCGCATTATAGCCCTAGTAGCTTTTGCGCCAAAAAAACCCAAATCATCATCAGTATCTGTGGAAGCTGTTACACATGCCTCCCCTGATTCCCTTCTCGATCGTTTCGTACATCTCGCGATCGCTCATGAGCTCGAGTTTGACATTGGTGAGCTTCAGAGCGCTGCTCCACGCGTGACTGGCGAGGGACACGGTGCGTAAGATATCTATCCCATCTGTCTCTAGCGCAATCTTCGTGAAATACAGCGTGATGTCGCTCAGCTGACAGGTGTCCAGCGTGACGTAGAGATGTAACCGCCCAAGTCCTCAGATTTGAACAATTCAAAAATCTCGAGGGTGTACTGATAGTCCTCGTCCGTGATCTCTTGGTCGTTCAGGTCACTTTTGAAAGCTTCTTTTGGTGGTAGCGTGGGTAAATTGTAGGCTTCGAAACTGTCGACGAAGGTGTGCGGATAAATGCCCTTCCTGGGGAGGCGACGGAAACGGTCACCAAACATTTGACAAGTGCAATGAAATGCGCTCTCGCCACCGCTGGCGAGCAGCGTTTCTACCAGGTTAGACAAGGAGAGATTGAAAAACTGCGTGGTATCGCGGAAATGGAGCTCGCCAATATTGAAGCATCATATTTTTTTCTGTGGTAGGCGCTAAGATCCGTGGTTCTCCCATATTTAGAACGTGCATGTGGCGAGGAAGGGAGCTCAAATCATATTGCAGGTTGTGCACGCACACGACGAGGTCTTTGGTGTTACGACACGCAGGTTACACGTATCACACAGCGTCATGACAAAATTCGAGGAACCGGGCTCTACGTAATGGGTGTGGTCTTGGTGCGACACCTTCCGGGTATGTTGCTTAAATTGGCGCCCACAACCCAGACAACACGAAACTTTGTAGGGACATCCCAAACAGATCCCAACATCCGCAGTCCCACATGCGAGGTTTCTGGTACATTGATTTGAAATGCAGCATTTGAAATCTGCGAAATCGGCCCGTTGAAGCTACATTGGGACGTTCGGTGATGAGCGGTACGGAAAGCGGTGGTAAGGGGGTTGTCAGAGAATTCGAGGGTAAGAGATGCGAGCGCTGCACTATCTATTGAGAACGTTTCAACTGGCACTCAAAACCCAAATAATGAAATGAAAAAATAAGAATTATCGATTCTGAATTATTAGAACAACTTATTGCATCCGAAAAAAAGGAAACAATATTGTTTTGTTTACTACTGCGGCGAAATGTGCTTTTAGTGAAGTTTAGCCGTTTAGCTATCTGATTCCGGCCGTTCCGGTGTTTCTTTGTCCTGGGCGTCCAGTGTGATGCGCGGCGTGAGCGGGTGCTGTGAAAGTTTCGTGAGCAACAACAAGCAAAAGTAAGTACATTTAGACTTTCCACACTTCTTGAACTGCATGCTATGTGACTACTATTGTGGATGCGGGCGCATCGTGACCAGTTATTACCACAACAGTGAGATGCAGCTGAAACACAAAGCGCCTCTCCCACTTCACGCTTTACAGACAAGGTGACATGTTAGAATATATGAGAGCTGTAATGAGAGCTGCATAACCTTGAGAGATACCTCAGTATGGAGAAATCCAGACAAACTGTTCACCGTCACTTAAGGAAAGCGGTGCAAGGAAGCTTATCAGTAATTGATGAGCCATCACTTGCCTCTTTAACTTGCACCCAGAACGTGCCCTTGGAAGATAAGACGCGTTCTGCGTCCGCTGAGAGTAGTATGGGATCAGCTCAAGTATCCGGAAACTCACATCTTCGTCTGGACGCCATTAATTAGCAGTTAGAGCTAATGGGGACCCCCCACATTAATCAGGACCCACCAGGGAGTCATTACACTAATTGGGGATCATCTAAGCCACGTCCAGACCACTGTGTGAGTTGCCGGCTACTTGAGCTGATAAAAAATAAAAAAATAGATAGAGATAGAGTGGAGAGAAGGAGTTTAGTTGAAGATCAACGACGCCATCTTGTAGAAAGCGGTCCGGAACGGCCGCTGACTGTCGCTGGGCGACGGAGCACGGAGGCAGGTTGCAAAGCATCGCAGCACCAGTTCCGGACATCCTGTGACGTCAGCTGTGACGTCATCATGGCATGTCTGGGCAAGTTAGGACAGCTCTGGACATGCAAGGAGAAAAACACTCGTAATACAGAGGCTGGGAAAGCAAGAGTATGCAAACCATCAATAGCTAACAAGAAAATAGAACTAGTTACACAACAAATGATCCCACCACCACAGGAGCGCAGAACCATGCGACTGCTCCATCCGAGAGGCAGGCAGAAACTGACTCGTAATGCTTTTTTGTCCTGTATAAAGCCCCGCAGCTGCACCCCCTAGCGGATACTTTCTCAACTAATCTCACAACAAAATTATTAAGAATCACGCCAGCGCTACTGCCGTTCCCAAGGCAGAAGATGATAGAAAATGCCGGGGATGCCCGGTCAACAGCAACCAGCACTGGCACGAAAATCGCAAACAAAGCGGGAACGAAGTTGACGAAAGCATTAGTTATGCAACAAATCACCTCACCACAGCAGGAGCGCAGACCGATGCGACTGCTCTCCGTGACAACCAGCCAGAAACTGAGCGAGCGCGGGGAGCGCACGTCTGCTTTCTGCGACAGCCGGAGAGAAACTGACTGGGGCGCCGCTACGCGGCCGCTACGCATACGCGCTCCTAGCGCCCTCTGGGGTGGCCACCTCCGAGAGGCTAAGAGTGAACAGCATTCCTGCGCCCTCTTCTCTCGTTGCTCATTGGTCGTGAGGCGAAGTGAGAAGAGCATTCCTGCGCCCCCTGCTGGCCGTTCTCATTGGTCATGAGGCTAAGAGAGAAGAGCATTCCTGCGCCCCCTGCTGGCCGTTCTCATTGGTCGTGTCGTCATCCTATTGTCTCAGGGCTACACTGTTCTTTTCCACTAATGCTCCTTTGGTCAATCTGTAGTGAAGCCACGGTATGACGTCATCATGCACCTGCGTGGCTCAAGGACGCGTGCGCTCTAGACAGGGGACCTATTATTTATTGAATCACTATCCCAAGATTATTTCCTTTATTATTCTATAACAACTGAATAGGAAACTATTGCAGAAGAGCACCATGCATGAAAGCTGATCGTAGGAATTCCAAAGTCTTACTAAATGAGACTTGCAAAAGAACAAAATATCCTAACACGTAACTCCATCAACGGCAAATAAGAGGACTAGGTACTCAACAAATCAACACAGAGTAAGGGTAAAGAGGAGCGCAGAACTCAGGGCAGCACTATCGTCAAGACAACAATGTTCCTTGTCAAAAGAGAAAAATTACAAAACGTCAACACAGGAAAGCATGCATATCGGGCCATGTCAGAACACGTCAGCACAAATTGTACGACTGCTGAGCAACAGAGGAAAACGAACACTTGAACAGAGTGAAAAGACACTCACCATCATTTTTCCCGTTCACAGCATTCCCTCATTGTAAGTCCGCTCGTTACAAAATCCACCTGCATCGTCGTACACTATTCACCAGTGACGAACCACACATCCGCACCCCATCAGAGGCAGACAGAACCCCACCGAAGCTACGCTCTTCCACTGACGGCCAACGCCAGGAGCAGAATTTGCGTGTCGAGACCCGTCAGTGTCCAAGAGAGAAGTGAATCCTTGCACCCCCTGCAGGCCGTTCTCATTGGTCGTGACGTCATCCTATTGTCTCAGGGCTACACAGTTTTTTTCCACTAATGCTCCTCTAGACAAGGTCAACCTGAAACAATAGTCTCTCGGTATGCGGTCATCATGCAGGTGCGTGGCTCAAGGACGCGTACGCTCTAGACAGGGGACCTATTATTTATTGAATCACTATCCCAAGATTATTTCCTTTATTCTTCTATAACGATTGCATAGGGAACTATTGCAGAAGAGCACCATAGACAAGAGGAGATTGTAGCATTTCATGCCCAAAGTCTTACTGTACAGGAAAAAAAATGGTTCAGCAAGACATAAAGTCACACACCTGTCCCCCTCGCGGTTACTCTCTGAACTAAATGAATCGCAAAATTATTAAGAATAGCTCTACTCCCATTCAAGGCAGCACTATCGTCAAGAATATGCCTTGTACAAAAAGAAAAAAACTACATGCAGAAGGAAAGCATGTCAGAACAAGCCCAGACATGGTCAGCACATGTTTGTCAGACAAGGGGGGGGAAAAGCGAAAAGAAACAAAGAAGGAAACCAGCATCAAACTATTTCTTCTTATTCAAAAACAGTGCTCATCATAAATCTGCCCAGGACAATACACACCATTTTTCTATTGCCACACTTTTTTCCAGTAACGGTCAATGCATTGATACAGACTGCATGACGTCATCACATCCTGTCTGAAGAAGAAGACACCGGCAAAGACTCCTATCATTCATTGAATCGCAAGATTATTTCCTTTGTCCTACTCTTAATGACATTGATTCTCTCATTAAAATTCAACAAAAAAGCACCCCGCATATTAACGATTTTCACCCCAAAGGCTCATCATGGTCATTAGAATTACAGTAAACTGCCACTGCTCTTTTAAAATAATAAGTGAGATCACTCAACATCACCTCCAGGCTTATGTAATACGTGACCCTTTCTATGCTCATACATTCGTTGTCTGAGGCTGCACCTGCGAGCAAAAAAGGCGCGGAAGCCGGGTGGGCAAAGTTCCATTCGCGCATTGCGAGCATAAAGGCGGGAAAGCCTGGTAGCAAAGTTCTATTCGCGCATTCCAAAGCACAAGACAGAACGCCTTTACGGGAACACGATAGCATTCCTATACTATATTAATGATTATTGCATTGCAGTTTAGAAAAACTACAACTAAACTATAATTTTAGGAGCCCAACTTTCTATGGAAACTATAATTACCCTATTACTTGGATCGTTATTAATGAAGCGCTCCAATTTTTTCTCTGTTCCCATTTCAGCCTTGTCATGCAGTGAAGCAGACTCACATCCAAAATAATTAATTTACACTGAGGGTGCCGTGCTTCAGGAATACCTATCCTGCGCTCAGATGCAAGCATTTCTTTACGGATACAGCTGACTTCCTCAACATACCGAGCTCCTAACAAAATCAAACAAACAATAAGAGAAACCCTCTTCTCAGCTGCACCATGCGACTTTCTTCTATGTAAAATCGGTGATTTGAGGAAGAGAGCAGCGAAAAATTGCGCGCACTTGTGCTTGACTTAAAAAACCTGAAGCATATGCCAATAAACCAAGAAAAAGACACTCATGTCTGGTATCTGATAGTGTCACATACACAGACGCATTGTCGCAAAGAAAGCACAGGACAGGGATACACAAATTTCCTTAGGTGAGCAGGGAAAAGGCTTAAGACCTCAGGAATAATAGCAGAGTCACTGGACATCGCTACGCTGCTAACACAAATAACAAGATAATAGCGGCGGGTAAAATTGCAACACTGCTAAACAAGCCCCAACATGCCATCATGACGTCGCAAACCAGGAAAAAGAAGCACGCGCGCACACACAGCAGCTCAGGAATGCACAAGGAGAGGTGCTTTATAGGAATTTCCACTCCACACACTCAGATACCAGCATTTCTGCACAAATACCTATAACGGCTGACTTCCTCAACATATCGAGGAAAGCGAATACTGACACTCAACATATAACAAAAAACAAACAAATTCCATTCTCATGAACTCTCCTCTGCCGAGCGGCTTTCTCCTGCTCTACCTGGATGCTGACTGTTTCCCCTCATCTACATTCTGAGTAAAAGCCGTGAAAGGAGAAAAGAACCGCGAAAAATTACACGCATTTGTGCTCCAATAGCTGTAACTGCAAGAAACCGTAGCGCACGCCAATACACTGAGAAAAAGACACCCATTTCTGCCACCAGATAATTCTTGCATAATGCCACATACACAGCCGCATTACCCTTGCGTAAAGAAAGCACAGGACAAGGATACACAAATTTCCATAAGTGAGCAGTCGAACCGCTCAGAAATAACCGGAGAATCAACGCTTATCGCAACGAAACTCGACGGCTAGCACAACATGACACCAACAACATACTAGCAGCGGGTAAAATTGCAACACTGCTAAACAAGTCCAGACATGCCACGATGACGTCACAAATCAGGAAAAAAAGCACACGCATGCACGCACAGAGGACAACGCATTAAACACACGGAGCGCTCAGGAATAATCGTAGCGTTACCGCACATCGCTACGAAGCTCAACGTCTAACCCAAGACGACAGCAACAAGATATTAGCGAAGAGTAAAAATTGCAACACTACTGAACAAGTCTAGACATGCGACATCGCATACAAAACACTGGTGATCGGGGAAAAGGCCTAAGCCTGCGGCGGATCATCATAGAGCATACACAACTTCATTTTTCTATTTTGCCTAAACTAAACGCGGTCTGCTTGGAAAACGACGTACAAATTTTCTTAAGGAGCAGAGAAATATAGAAATTTCTACTCCGTGCTCAGATACCAGCATTTCTGCTCAAAAACCTGCAAAATTAAGCACTGATTACTTCGTCAAGATATCGAACACCCAACAAAATCAAACAAACAACCGCACTTCCACTGGTAGAACACTATTCAGCTTTTACGCCGGAGGCTTTCTTCTACATAAGAGTAGAGAAAATAAGAAAAAGAGCAGCGAAATATTACACGCACTTTTGCTTGACTTAAAAAAACCTGAAGCATATGCCAATAAACCAAGAAAAAGACACTCATGTCTGGTGTATGATAGTGCCACATACACAGACGCATTACCCTTGCGTAAAGAAAGCACAAGACAGGGATACACAAATTTCCTTCAGTGAGCAGGGAAAAGGCTTAAGCCGTACCGCCTAGGAATAATCGGAGAATCACCGCTTATCGCTACGCGGCTAGCACAACATGACACCAACAAGATATCAGCGAAGGGTAAAAATTGCAACACTACTGAACAAGTCTAGACATGCGACATCGAATGCCAAAACACTGGTGATCGGGGAAAAGGGCTAAGCCTGCGGCGGATCATCATAGAGCATACATAAGTTCATTTCGCGTAAACTAAACGCGGTCTGCTTGGAAACGACGTACAAATTTTCTTAGGGAGCAGAGAAATATAGAAATTTGTACTCCGTGCTCAGATACCAGCATTTCTGCTCAAAAACCTGCAAAATTAAGCACTGCTTACTTCGTCAAGATATCGAACACCCAACAAAATCAAACAAACAACCCCACTTCCACTGGTAGAACACTATTCAGCTTTTACGCAGGAGGCTTTCTTCTACATAAAAAGTAGAGAAAATAAGAAAAGAGCAGCGAAATATTACACGCACTTTTGCTCGCATAGCTATAAGAGAAAAAAATAAATAAAAGAACGACGCACACGCTAATAAACTGCGACAAAGACACCCATTTCTGCTATCAGATAATTATTGCATAATGCTAAATACTCATTTGCATTGGTCCTGCGTGAAGAAAGCACAGGACAGGGATACACAATCTATCTTAAGCGAGCACGGAAAGTCACTTCTACTCGAACAGCTTAATACCATAAAGTCTGAATTTTTGCAAAGAAAATAAAGCTTGAACAACGCTACGAAGGTGACAGACACATACTAACAAAAAACAAACAAATTCCATTCTCATGAACTCTCCTCTGCCGAGCGGCTTTCTCCTGCTCTACCTGGATGCTGACTTTTTCCCCCCTCACCTACATTCTGAGTAAAAGCAGTGACAGAAGAAAAGAACCGCGAAAATTACACGCATTTGTGTCACAGGACAGGGATACACAAATTTCCTTAAGTGAGCAGGGAAAAGGCTTAAGTCGTACCGCTCAGGAATAATCGGAGAATCACCGCTTATCGCTACGCGGCTAGCGCCTGGACAGCGCTACGAACGTGACAGATACATACTAACAAACAAACAAACAACAGCAGGACCGGCGTCGGGCACTCATAAAATACCCTGCCCAAAACAAAGACTTCACCAGGTTCGCGAGGCAATTCCATTAAAAACGCTCGTCCTATCCTACAGATAGCAATGCAAACGCGACTGCCCTTATTTTTTAAAACCACTATTTCACGCAATAGTACATAAATGTATCACTCGTGTCACACGAAAAGGCAAACACTTACCTGTCAAGTGGGGTCCCAGCGCGTGCGCGCGCACACACACACACTAACATTTTCACACTCACAAACACAAAGTCTATTTTCACAACCACATAAATCCATATTATTTATCAGGTCAATAATTATCCTACCATCGCCAAAAGACGGTACAGACATGTATGCTTACGCAAGACAATCGGTCCTCGTTCCGGATGTAATAGGATATCGTCACTCGGCCGGCGCGAACCAATAAAGAAAGAAAGGAATGCATGTTCGCTACGAAGAAAACGGTGCCGTGCTTCTACGCAGCGATCATTATACAGACGCGTAAATGTGAACATCATTCGCTACACACTGTAGCTCTCATCATTTTTAAACCAAACCAAACCGTGTTCATAGGTCTTCACTAAATAGGTGAGCCGATAATGACTCCAAATAAAATCAAATAAAATAATCATTCCAGCATCGCTGGCTGCAAGCTTGGGTACCCAACAGAGCAGCGCGCTCCCATCAACACGCCTTGGGCTGACCTTACACACCCGAAGCCTTTTCTGAATACATTCTGCAGGCGCTGGAATAAAAGATTTATCGCGAGGGTACTACGATGTCAGCTCTGTTGCTGTTTAAGTGATAAAACAGTGCGCTTACTCGGGCAATCGCGCGCGTCCAAACCGCGAGAACGGGTCCGCGTTGCGCTCGCGCCGCGGGGAATCGCACGCGTCGCGAGTCCAAACCGCGAGACCGGGCCCGCGCGCGCGCTTCGCGGTTCGGGCGCACTGTTTTATCACTTAAACAGCAACAGAGCTGACATCGTAGTACCCTCGCGATAAATCTTTTATTCCAGCGCCTGGAGAATGTATTCAGAAAAGGCTTCGGGTGTGTAAGGTCAGCCCAAGGCGTGTTGATGGGAGCGCGCTGCTCTGTTGGGTACCCAAGCTTGCAGCCAGCGATGCTGGAATGATTATTTTATTTGATTTTATTTGGAGTCATTATCGGCTCACCTATTTAGTGAAGACCTATGAACACGGTCTGGTTTAAAAATGATGAGAGCTACAGTGTGTAGCGAATGATGTTCACATTTACGCGTCTGTATAATGATCGCTGCGTAGAAGCACGGCACCGTTTTCTTCGTAGCGAACATGCATTCCTTTCTTTCTTTATTGGTTCGCGCCGGCCGAGTGACGATATCCTATTACATCCGGAACGAGGACCGATTGTCTTGCGTAAGCATACATGTCTGTGCCGTCTTTTGACGATGGCAGGATAATTATTGACCTGAGGAATAATATGGATTTATGTGGTTGTGAAAATAGACTTTGTGTTTGTGAGTGTGAAAATGTTAGTGTGTGTGTGCGCGCGCGCACGCGCTGGGACCCCACTTGACAGGTAAGTGTTTGCCTTTTCGTGTGACACGAGTGATACATTTATGTACTATTGCGTGAAATAGTGGTTTTAAAAAATAAGGGCAGTCGCGTTTGCATTGCTATCTGTAGGATAGGACGAGCGTTTTTAATGGAATTGCCTCGCGAACCTGGTGAAGTCTTTGTTTTGGGCAGGGTATTTTATGAGTGCCCGACGCCGGTCCTGCTGTTGTTTGTTTGTTTGTTAGTATGTATCTGTCACGTTCGTAGCGCTGTTCAGGCGCTAGCCGCGTAGCGATAAGCGGTGATTCTCCGATTATTCCTGAGCGGTACGACTTAAGCCTTTTCCCTGCTCACTTAAGGAAATTTGTGTATCCCTGTCCTGTGACACAAATGCGTGTAATTTTCGCGGTTCTTTTCTTCTGTCACTGCTTTTACTCAGAATGTAGGTGAGGGGGGAAAAAGTCAGCATCCAGGTAGAGCAGGAGAAAGCCGCTCGGCAGAGGAGAGTTCATGAGAATGGAATTTGTTTGTTTTTTGTTAGTATGTGTCTGTCACCTTCGTAGCGTTGTTCAAGCTTTATTTTCTTTGCAAAAATTCAGACTTTATGGTATTAAGCTGTTCGAGTAGAAGTGACTTTCCGTGCTCGCTTAAGATAGATTGTGTATCCCTGTCCTGTGCTTTCTTCACGCAGGGCCAATGCAAATGAGTATTTAGCATTATGCAATAATTATCTGATAGCAGAAATGGGTGTCTTTGTCGCAGTTTATTAGCGTGTGCGTCGTTCTTTTATTTATTTTTTTCTCTTATAGCTATGCGAGCAAAAGTGCGTGTAATATTTCGCTGCTCTTTTCTTATTTTCTCTACTTTTTATGTAGAAGAAAGCCTCCTGCGTAAAAGCTGAATAGTGTTCTACCAGTGGAAGTGGGGTTGTTTGTTTGATTTTGTTGGGTGTTCGATATCTTGACGAAGTAAGCAGTGCTTAATTTTGCAGGTTTTTGAGCAGAAATGCTGGTATCTGAGCACGGAGTACAAATTTCTATATTTCTCTGCTCCCTAAGAAAATTTGTACGTCGTTTTCCAAGCAGACCGCGTTTAGTTTACGCGAAATGAACTTATGTATGCTCTATGATGATCCGCCGCAGGCTTAGCCCTTTTCCCCGATCACCAGTGTTTTGGCATTCGATGTCGCATGTCTAGACTTGTTCAGTAGTGTTGCAATTTTTACCCTTCGCTGATATCTTGTTGGTGTCATGTTGTGCTAGCCGCGTAGCGATAAGCGGTGATTCTCCGATTATTCCTAGGCGGTACGGCTTAAGCCTTTTCCCTGCTCACTGAAGGAAATTTGTGTATCCCTGTCCTGTGCTTTCTTTACGCAAGGGTAATGCGTCTGTGTATGTGGCACTATCATATACCAGACATGAGTGTCTTTTTCTTGGTTTATTGGCATATGCTTCAGGTTTTTTAAGTCAAGCAAAAGTGCGTGTAATATTTCGCTGCTCTTTTTCTTATTTTCTCTACTCTTATGTAGAAGAAAGCCTCCGGCGTAAAAGCTGAATAGTGTTCTACCAGTGGAAGTGCGGTTGTTTGTTTGATTTTGTTGGGTGTTCGATATCTTGACGAAGTAATCAGTGCTTAATTTTGCAGGTTTTTGAGCAGAAATGCTGGTATCTGAGCACGGAGTAGAAATTTCTATATTTCTCTGCTCCTTAAGAAAATTTGTACGTCGTTTTCCAAGCAGACCGCGTTTAGTTTAGGCAAAATAGAAAAATGAAGTTGTGTATGCTCTATGATGATCCGCCGCAGGCTTAGGCCTTTTCCCCGATCACCAGTGTTTTGTATGCGATGTCGCATGTCTAGACTTGTTCAGTAGTGTTGCAATTTTTACTCTTCGCTAATATCTTGTTGCTGTCGTCTTGGGTTAGACGTTGAGCTTCGTAGCGATGTGCGGTAACGCTACGATTATTCCTGAGCGCTCCGTGTGTTTAATGCGTTGTCCTCTGTGCGTGCATGCGTGTGCTTTTTTTCCTGCTTTGTGACGTCATCGTGGCATGTCTGGACTTGTTTAGCAGTGTTGCAATTTTACCCGCTGCTAGTATGTTGTTGGTGTCATGTTGTGCTAGCCGTCGAGTTTCGTTGCGATAAGCGTTGATTCTCCGGTTATTTCTGAGCGGTTCGACTGCTCACTTATGGAAATTTGTGTATCCTTGTCCTGTGCTTTCTTTACGCAAGGGTAATGCGGCTGTGTATGTGGCATTATGCAAGAATTATCTGGTGGCAGAAATGGGTGTCTTTTTCTCAGTGTATTGGCGTGCGCTACGGTTTCTTGCAGTTACAGCTATTGGAGCACAAATGCGTGTAATTTTTCGCGGTTCTTTTCTCCTTTCACGGCTTTTACTCAGAATGTAGATGAGGGGAAACAGTCAGCATCCAGGTAGAGCAGGAGAAAGCCGCTCGGCAGAGGAGAGTTCATGAGAATGGAATTTGTTTGTTTTTTGTTATCTGTTGAGTGTCAGTATTCGCTTTCCTCGATATGTTGAGGAAGTCAGCCGTTATAGGTATTTGTGCAGAAATGCTGGTATCTGAGTGTGTGGAGTAGAAATTCCTATAAGCACCTCTCCTTGTGCATTCCTGAGCTGCTGTGTGTGCGCGCGTGCTTCTTTTTCCTGGTTTGCGACGTCATGATGGCATGTTGGGGCTTGTTTAGCAGTGTTGCAATTTTACCCGCCGCTATTATCTTGTTATTTGTGTTAGCCGCGTAGCGATGTCCAGTGACTCTGCTATTATTCCTGAGGTCTTAAGCCTTTTCCCTGCTCACCTAAGGAAATTTGTGTATCCCTGTCCTGTGCTTTCTTTGCGACAATGCGTCTGTGTATGTGACACTATCAGATACCAGACATGAGTGTCTTTTTCTTGGTTTATTGGCATATGCTTCAGGTTTTTTAAGTCAAGCACAAGTGCGCGCAATTTTTCGCTGCTCTCTTCCTCAAATCACCGATTTTACATAGAAGAAAGTCGCATGGTGCAGCTGAGAAGAGGGTTTCTCTTATTGTTTGTTTGATTTTGTTAGGAGCTCGGTATGTTGAGGAAGTCAGCTGTATCCGTAAAGAAATGCTTGCATCTGAGCGCAGGATAGGTATTCCTGAAGCACGGCACCCTCAGTGTAAATTAATTATTTTGGATGTGAGTCTGCTTCACTGCATGACAAGGCTGAAATGGGAACAGAGAAAAAATTGGAGCGCTTCATTAATAACGATCCAAGTAATAGGGTAATTATAGTTTCCATAGAAAGTTGGGCTCCTAAAATTATAGTTTAGTTGTAGTTTTTCTAAACTGCAATGCAATAATCATTAATATAGTATAGGAATGCTATCGTGTTCCCGTAAAGGCGTTCTGTCTTGTGCTTTGGAATGCGCGAATAGAACTTTGCTACCAGGCTTTCCCGCCTTTATGCTCGCAATGCGCGAATGGAACTTTGCCCACCCGGCTTCCGCGCCTTTTTTGCTCGCAGGTGCAGCCTCAGACAACGAATGTATGAGCATAGAAAGGGTCACGTATTACATAAGCCTGGAGGTGATGTTGAGTGATCTCACTTATTATTTTAAAAGAGCAGTGGCAGTTTACTGTAATTCTAATGACCATGATGAGCCTTTGGGGTGAAAATCGTTAATATGCGGGGTGCTTTTTTGTTGAATTTTAATGAGAGAATCAATGTCATTAAGAGTAGGACAAAGGAAATAATCTTGCGATTCAATGAATGATAGGAGTCTTTGCCGGTGTCTTCTTCTTCAGACAGGATGTGATGACGTCATGCAGTCTGTATCAATGCATTGACCATTACTGGAAAAAAGTGTGGCAATAGAAAAATGGTGTGTATTGTCCTGGGCAGATTTATGATGAGCACTGTTTTTGAATAAGAAGAAATAGTTTGATGCTGGTTTCCTTCTTTGTTTCTTTTCGCTTTTTCCCCCCTTGTCTGACAAACATGTGCTGACCATGTCTGGGCTTGTTCTGACATGCTTTCCTTCTGCATGTAGTTTTTTTCTTTTTGTACAAGGCATATTCTTGACGATAGTGCTGCCTTGAATGGGAGTAGAGCTATTCTTAATAATTTTGCGATTCATTTAGTTCAGAGAGTAACCGCGAGGGGGACAGGTGTGTGACTTTATGTCTTGCTGAACCATTTTTTTTCCTGTACAGTAAGACTTTGGGCATGAAATGCTACAATCTCCTCTTGTCTATGGTGCTCTTCTGCAATAGTTCCCTATGTAATCGTTATAGAAGAATAAAGGAAATAACCTTGGGATAGTGATTCAATAAATAATAGGTCCCCTGTCTAGAGCGTACGCGTCCTTGAGCCACGCACCTGCATGATGACCGCATACCGAGAGACTATTGTTTCAGGTTGACCTTGTCTAGAGGAGCATTAGTGGAAAAAAAACTGTGTAGCCCTGAGACAATAGGATGACGTCACGACCAATGAGAACGGCCTGCAGGGGGCGCAAGGATTCACTTCTCTCTTGGACACTGACGGGTCTCGACACGCAAATTCTGCTCCTGGCGTTGGCCGTCAGTGGAAGAGCGTAGCTTCGGTGGGGTTCTGTCTGCCTCTGATGGGGTGCGGATGTGTGGTTCGTCACTGGTGAATGGTGTACGACGATGCAGGTGGATTTTGTAACGAGCGGGTTTACAATGAGGGAATGCTGTGAACGGGAAAAATTATGGTGAGTGTCTTTTCACTCTGTTCAAGTGTTCGTTTTCCTCTGTTGCTCAGCAGTCGTACAATTTGTGCTGACGTGTTCTGACATGGCCCGATATGCATGCTTTCCTGTGTTGACGTTTTGTAATTTTTCTCTTTTGACAAGGAACATTGTTGTCTTGACGATAGTGCTGCCCTGAGTTCTGCGCTCCTCTTTACCCTTACTCTGTGTTGATTTGTTGAGTACCTAGTCCTCTTATTTGCCGTTGATGGAGTTACGTGTTAGGATATTTTGTTCTTTTGCAAGTCTCATTTAGTAAGACTTTGGAATTCCTACGATCAGCTTTCATGCATGGTGCTCTTCTGCAATAGTTTCCTATTCAGTTGTTATAGAATAATAAAGGAAATAATCTTGGGATAGTGATTCAATAAATAATAGGTCCCCTGTCTATAGCGCACGCGTCCTTGAGCCACGCAGGTGCATGATGACGTCATACCGTGGCTTCACTACAGATTGACCAAAGGAGCATTAGTGGAAAAGAACAGTGTAGCCCTGAGACAATAGGATGACGACACGACCAATGAGAACGGCCAGCAGGGGGCGCAGGAATGCTCTTCTCTCTTAGCCTCACGACCAATGAGAACGGCCAGCAGGGGGCGCAGGAATGCTCTTCTCACTTAGCCTCACGACCAATGAGCAACGAGAGAAGAGGGCGCAGGAATGCTGTTCACTCTTAGCCTCTCGGAGGTGGTCACCCCAGAGGGCGCTAGGAGCGCGTATGCGTAGCGGCCGCGGAGCGGCGCCCCAGTCAGTTTCTCTCCGGCTGTCGCAGAAAGCAGACGTGCGCTCCCCGCGCTCGCTCAGTTTCTGGCTGGTTGTCACGGAGAGCAGTCGCATCGGTCTGCGCTCCTGCTGTGGTGAGGTGATTTGTTGCGTAACTAATGCTTTCGTCAACTTTGTTCCCGCTTTGTTTGCGATTTTCGTGCCAGTGCTGGTTGCTGTTGACCGGGCATCCCCGGCATTTTCTATCATCTTCTGCCTTGGGAACGGCAGTAGCGCTGGCGTGATTCTTAATAATTTTGTTGTGAGATTAGTTGAGAAAGTAACCGCTAGGGGGTGCAGCTGCGGGGCTTTATACAGGACAAAAAAGCATTACGAGTCAGTTTCTGCCTGCCTCTCGGATGGAGCAGTCGCATGGTTCTGCGCTCCTGTTGTGGTGGGATCATTTGTTGTGTAACTAGTTCTATTTTCTTGTTAGCTATTGATGGTTTGCATACTCTTGCTTTCCCAGCCTCTGTATTACGAGTGTTTTTCTCCTTGCATGTCCAGAGCTGTCCTAACTTGCCCAGACATGCCATGATGACGTCACAGCTGACGTCACAGGATGTCCGGAACTGGTGCTGCGATGCTTTGCAACCTGCCTCCGTGCTCCGTCGCCCAGCGACAGTCAGCGGCCGTTCCGGACCGCTTTCTACAAGATGGCGTTGTTGATCTTCAACTAAACTCCTTCTCTCCACTCTATCTCTATCTATTTTTTTTATTTTTTATCAGCTCAAGTAGCCGGCAACTCACACAGTGGTCTGGACGTGTCTTAGATGATCCCCAATTAGTGTAATGACTCCCTGGTGGGTCCTGATTAATGTGGGGGGTCCCAATTAGCTCTAATTGCTAATTAATGGCGTCCAGACGAAGATGTGAGTTTCCGGATACTTGAGCTGATCCCATACTACTGCTGAGAACACGAATGCAACTGAGAACATTCTCGCGGTTCCGAATCCATTACCGTTTCAAAGTGTTGACATCGTGTTTAGTGCGTCTGCTGAGTCGAGTCTTCAAAACCAAGAATACGATGGAGACGCTCGCTCATCCAGTGTTCCTCCGCAAGCTAACTTTGAAGAGCAGCTGAGATCGTGGGCGCTTGCACCGTCTGTGTCACATGTAGATAATCTCTCTTCCAAGGTCGGTGGGGGGGTTCCTCTTGACCACTGCTCCTTCGAAAAGGGGGTGACAGTTTAACGCAAAAGAAAAGAGTGTAAGTGAGCTGGGGTACGTTCGAAAGTGGTATCATTTCCCTCAGTTTGAGGAGAAAGATGCGGACAGGAACACATAACAGAACGGGAGGAGTTGTGTCGCTGTCCGTGTCTTTCTCCCTACGCTCACAGAAGTAATACCACTTTCGTGTGACAGCTGTTGAGACAGAAATTTGAATGAAAGTGTCGACATCTGATGACTCACACGTTGGGAAAACATCTAAGCTGCTCTGTAGTTTATTTTTAATAAAAATTCTGTGAGAGCTAAAAACAAACATCCTGTGTGACATGTCTCGAAACCTGTCTTGCTATCTGAACATGCAGATCAGTCTGAAAACAGCATTGTGCAAGCCTTTTTATGCATTATGCATTGAGTAGAAAGGTATCCCAGCTTTACTTTGATGTGTACACAGCCATTAGAAGCAGCGGCTTAGCCAGAAAAATATTTCTGGAGGGGTTCTTCAGGGACATATGTGGGAGACGGGGATTCCTGCTCATTCCCCTCTCCCAAATGTATCCATTTAGGGAGTCTCAACCCCGAAACCCCAGAGCTTCTGGCTATGCCAGATGTTAAAAGCTTAGTCTATGAAATTATCTGATTAACTAGAGAAGTATGACCACAGTTACCTAACGCTATTCAGCACTATCAACATTATCATTTATAACGCCATCAACATGACTATATTCTTTTCCATAAGGGAGCCAAAACAGCCCCAATGCTTCGTACAGTGGGCATAGCGAAGTTGAAAAGGATGATTCATTGGAGCTGCAGGGCTGCATCCCAGTCGGGTATATTGAAGGTATGTAGGGAACGTGATTTTCCCTTCATAGGTTCCTGACACACCTGTTCATAGTGCTGAGCAGGGTTTGTACATGTGTTGGTATTAAAATAGGAATATTTTTCAGGACCGTCTCATATGCCTAGCGTAACAGCAGCGTCAAGCTTCAGAGTACCTGAACTGTCTCACACTCTCTAATAGGAACATTCTGGTTTGTACTGATATCCGATTTGTTGCAATAGGAAAGACTGCTCTGGTCTTTTTTCTTGCACGCACTCTGTTTTCTCTTTCACTCTATTACCAGCTTGTGATATTTCTGATTTCTGACATCGTTGCATATTCACCTGTACATTTAGTTATTTCTATACTTGAATTGCAGCGAGCAGTATTCGCCCCACCTCTGCTTCTGCCCCTCCCTCGGCTGTCCAAACCAGAAGTGTACCTGAGTTGCCCCACACACTGTACCAGGAACATTCCGGTTTGTACAAATGTGTGATTTTTTGCAACAGCAAATACTTTTTCAGACATTTTCCTTCCATATTCACTGAATTTCTTCTTGACAATGTATAAGAGCTTGTGATATACCATCTCTCCCATTTGTGACACCGCTGCATAATCACATGTACATTCAATTCTCTCTGCATCGTTGACTTGCAGCCAGCAGTATTCGCCCCATCTCCGCTGCTGCTCCTCCCTCAGCTGTCCATACCAGAAGTGCACCTGAACTGCCCCACATGCCGCACCAGGAATACTCTGGTTTGTACTAATATGTGATTTTCTTAGAATAAGGAAGTCTGTTCTGACCAATTTCTTTTCACGCTCAGATGTTTTTTTTTTCATTTTCGAGATTGTCCACGTGCGTGATATATCTCATTTGTGACATCGTTACATATTCACCTGCACATTTAATTGTGTATGGCTGACCTGCAGTCAGCCGTATACGCCCCACCACTGCTCCTGCTCCTCCCTCGGCTGCCCAACCCAGAAGTGCACCCGAACTGCCTCGCATTCTGTACCAGGAACATTCCAGTTTGTACTCATTTGATTTCCTTCTACACTCACTATTGTTTATATATATATATATATATATATATATATAGTCTGCGAGATTGTGGTATATGTTCCATTTATAACATTGTTGCATATTTATCTGTACATTCTATTTCCTCTGTATGTTTGGTTACGCAGTCACCCGTATTCGCCCCACCTCCACCTCTGCTTCTGCTGCTTCCTCAGCTGTTCATGCCAGAAGTGCACCTCTACAAGGTAACGTAATAAAATTTCAGGTTGCCACGTACCCCGTCAAATTGCAGCTTTGAGTGAGAGGATAGCATAGCATTGAAGCGAATGTCTTCCACATGTTACAAAGAAGGGGGAAGAAAAGACCGTGATGTTTCTGGCCATGTGGTCGCTGTTAAGCTGGAATATATCTGAGCTTGGAACCGCTGTTACAGGGTTCTAAGGAGAGGTGCTGAAATTGCTTCATATGCTCCAACTAACACAGCACACGCACGGCGAGCAGCTTCAGGCTATTCTTCGAGCATTGAATAACTCTACTAACCCTGCAAATCAGACAGTGCTTGTGGAGGAGCCTTTCCGGTCCGTAGCTGACTTCCTGAAGTTCGATGAAGAACTTCAAACGGCAGCGGGAAAAAAGGAGCAGCTGGTAAAAAGTCACTTTGTTGCCATATGAGGTTGCCGATACGTGCACTCACGGACTGACCTAGCGAGCTTCTATGAGCCACGAAATGGGTCTGATGTACCCAGTAGCTTTTAGTAGTATATATACTTTTTTTGTCGGCAGCAGATTTTCTTGAGACATGCTTACTCTGATGTTGGTATAAAGGCCACATATGGCCTTTTATCCATGTCTTATTACCAAACAATAGTGAGAAATATCGGAAGCAGAAATATATTGGTTCTGTGGGAAGTATGATGGTGCGAGCAGTTTAGCCACAGTTGAGACAATCTTTTTTAGCAGAATATCAGTCGTCGAGTGTACTCCTGTCCGTTGTTGTACTTCGCCCTCTGCATTGAATGTAATTTGTTGTTGTTGTTGTTTTTTTCTGCTTCATATCTTTTATACAGGGTGTCAGGGAAAACATGTCATTGAATTATAATAAAAAACTACACCACCTAGAGTCATGCGGCCAATGGCATTTGTTCTTACTGGGTTTTTGCCACCTCCTCATGTGAATGTCGTGTAACGTAAGTTTAATAGTAGTAATCATTCAACCCAAGTTTTACACAGAAAATCCACGGCAAGTGTTGCACTTTTTACTTTAAAATTATTTTAAAATTACTTTCAATTTTTTTAAAAATGTCAATTTTAATTTTTTTAAATTGTGCAAAATCTAACGCAATGCAATACTTGTCGTCGATTTTTATGTAAAACTCGGGTTGTAGAAAAAAAAACTAGATAGGAAGGAAGCTAAGAGCAGCCATCTCCAAAATGACGAATCTGCGTCTTGAAACTTTCTTTTCTTCTGTGTTTCGGTGATATGACATACGGGACAAGATCTTCACGCGGCAAGGGACGCCGACGGCGGCAATTCATCTACCGTCGACGATTCTGCAGATGGCGTCGTGTCGTCAGTCATGCTGTGTCTCCGGCGTGCCTCGTACAAACAAAACAGCACACATTGAAACAGCTTGCACATTGAAAACCATAAGCAGGTTGATTCTGTGTATTTTGATCTGTCTAAGGCCTTTGACACTATTAATCATGAATTGTTGATCACAAAGTTGTCACTATATGGTATCTCACTTTCACTCTGCAAATGGTTTTCTTCCTATCTCTGCGGCCGGTACAACATTGTTCGGTACAAAGATGCATATTCTCATCCTTACTACATGACATCTGCCGTGCCCCAGGGATCTACCCTGGGGCCATTACTGTTTAACATGTTTGTTAACGATTTGTAACCTGTCTACGTAACTGCCACGTCCTGCAATATGCTGATGACATTAAGTTATTTCGTGTCATTGATGAGATTCACGACTGTACCGCTCTGCAAGATGACATTTCTCGAATCCATCGTTGGTGCTCAAACAATTTGCTTAACCTGAACATTTCTAAGACAGCCGTCATCTCTTTCACTCGAAAGCCGCATCCATGTCATTATACTTACTCTCTCGACTCTGTTCATATTAGACGTGAATCGTCCATTAAAGACTTGGGTCTTCATCTTGACAGCTCTTTAACTTTTCACACGCATGTAACTCAGCTGTGCAACTGTGCGATGCGTAAACTCGGCATCATCTCGCGGATCACCAAAAACTTTCAAGATCCATCTTGTTTCCTTCGCCTATTCTTCTCCACCGTACTCCCTCTTCTTGAATTTGCATCAGTGGCCTGGAACTGCCTCAGTATCACTCAGTCCGCTGACATAGAAAACGTCCAGCGACGCTTCATCTTTGTTTTTCATCTTCGTCATCTTGGCTGCAGCACTTACTATAACTACGATCATATACTGAATAAACTCTCCATTCCCACACTATCTCATCGCAGAACGATTCGTGACTGTCATTTCTTGTATAAGCTCATACATTCTGTCATCGCCTGCCCCGAACTACTTTCGTGCATCAACTTTCGAGTGCCCTCACGTTCTCTGAGGTCTCATCTTCTTTTCTATCCTCACTCTTTTGCAAAGCTTCATCCAATCAATCGTTTACAACTAATGTTTAACTCCGCCTTACAACACCATGACATCGACATTTTCGCTCCTTCTCGTGATTTTCTTACTAGTATTAGTGCCATTGTTTCTATTTAACTTCGTTTGTTTTACTGTTAACCTTGTTGGCTTTTTGTATATTTTACTGTCTTTGTTCACGTGTATAACCTTGTGCGGTGCACCAATTAGTAGACCCTAGTGGTTGTTTTTGGGTACCTTAACAAAAATAAAGTTATTATTATTATTAAAAGTTTTGAATGCGTAACTGCTGGACTATTCGCAACCCGAGGGTATTCAGGTTTGGTAAATTCGACATCAGACGGCGTGTGCCCCAGAAAAACTAGTGTGCCTAAGATTTCGGCCATTACGGTTTCACCACAGACCAGGACACAGACGAGAAAGACGAGACTAGCCATAGCTGATACGAGCCTACTCAGTGTTTTTGCTTAGGGAGTACTGAGCCTTGTGCTCGAATGCAACCTTTCAAATTCGATTCCTCAAGGAAGAAAGGGATTCCAAAGTAAATATTACGTGACTGAGATGTACTCTTCTTAGGCTTTCATATAATCATAAGGTTACCCTGGGTTGAAACTCACTTTACAGTTCCTTTAACTGCTGCTGCTGCTGCTGTAAAAGGTCAAGCTGATCCGATATCAGATTAAAAGCAACATGAATCCCTCTAGTAGGTGATTCGTACGCGGGAACATCATCCACATAAAATAAGATAAAACGACGAGCAGACCGAGCCGAAGTAATCGAAGTAAGCGATCGAAGTAATTCGATCACAGATGGTACTTCATAAACAATATGTACGCATTTGTATAAAAATAGACAATCACGACTAATCGTACAGTCGCGGACGACACCAATCGGATTGAAATGAAGTCCTCATTATGCCGAAGATCATATATCTGCATGGGCGCACCTAATGCTGTGCCCATTTGCTCCGCCGGCTTTGAAACAGAAAGAACGACGAGCGATGGTTTGAAGCTTCACAAATACTTGTCACTGGATCGTTTTTGAAGAAAGCACACTTTATTTTTCTTAGTCTCGCAGGGCTGCAATTTAAATAAAAAACAACAAACGACAATGAACATAACTGGAAGTAGGTTTACATGTAACAAATGGCAAACAACTATATTCTTGGTAATTATCTTCACTATATTTTGTTAGTACATTTTGCAAATATTATTGTTAGCATACATGATAATATAGTTAGTTGTTTAAAGGCAGGTGTCCTTTGTTGATATTGTTTGCGTACACTGGGACAGTGGAACTGTCTGAATGCCAATATTGCACCAACATTTATCGACCAAGAAAATCAATTGAGCAGCCTCATGGAACTTTGCATAAACGTCGTAGAACGTGTAGAGGCCGACAATCCAGCATTGATGCACTCTCATTCTATTGAGACGCACTGACGTGGTCCTAATTATTTTGCGCGGTGGTACAGTAGCCGTTGTCTTCGAGTATCATATGGGCTCCCTTCGCTGCGATCATGTACACTGCGGCCATAGTATTTCCAGAAACCACGTTTGGCATCACGGAGGCGTCCACCACACGCAAGTTCTGCACGCCTCCTCTGAGCCTGCAAGCAAAATGCATCACCTTCGTAAGTCCCATGGCGTCTTTATCACATTGCTGTGCGATCACAGTGTACGTTTCAAAGGAGAAGTGAAAGGAAGACCCCTTCTTGAATTTGGCGAGTGGCACGACAAGGAACGAGCTTTCTTGTACAAAAGTCAATCACCGCGGCCGAACAGTAGCGAAGGCGAGAAATATTTTATGCAGACCCCAGCTACAAACTGATCAAGTATTTAAGAGAGCCCACAAAGGAATGTGAGTGGGATTGGGTGGGGACTATGATTGACGGTTCCCTTTTCTTCGCGCTGTTCTGCAAACGTTACGGAAGCAGACTGACCTGCGCCTCCAGTGTCGCGACCAGTGATTTATCCAGACCTCCTCCACCCTAAACAGCCTCCACCCCAAATGTTTGGCGACGCGCCCCTCCCCCTAACTTTTTTGTTGGTAATGCTGCATAAAGCTGTTACAACGCAACTTTTTTTTTCAATAGCCCTCGTTGTTTCTGTTCTGAATAAACCAGCGGTCGCTCGACTCGACACAGTGCAGACTTCTTTGTGAGTTTGCAGAGCTAAGATAATTGAGGTGATCTGCTGCGCATATTGTCTTCTGCGATACAGATTACGCTCACATGCACATTTGATTAATGGAGCAGTAAAATAACTAGGGCTGCTTGCAAAAACGAGCGCACCCAATTGTGTTACCGTCAGCATTTTCGCAAACGTTTCCCTCTCTTTTGCGTTGTTGTGGCGCATTATGAGCTTAGTTGTCGTAGAGACATAAAAACTCGAATCATCATCATCTTTCATTAGGCCGATATTCTTAGAAATGCAGTATCTCAACATATGTGTCTGGATAACACAGTGTCGCCTGTGGTGAGAGCTGCCTGCACTAAAATATTACCAAAGGAAGGGCGTCGGCGGAACGCGATTAAAGTCAAGGGCAGGCATTGGCACTTCCCAATATATTATATATTTCTTCATCGAGAGCAGAAAAAAGAGCTGCGTACCGATTAACAATTACCTTTTTAGAAAAAAGAGCTATGCCACTTGGTCAACAGCATTTGTTAGTGAAACCCTCCGGTATAGCATAGAATGATAAAAAGTACAACACATGCTGACGTAAAGTCAATTAATTCAATCGAATGTACTTAGTGTATATTCTCCAGATCTCATGGAAGGGCCATTATTACGTTTTAGCTGTGGCAGAAAATAGTTCCAAAGCTCAGTATCAAAGCAGACAGTTAATCATGTATTATACGCATTACTCGGTTCATATACAGGGTGTTTATCTTTATTCGTTACGGATTTTCTATTTACAAAAAATAGCTGAGTAAAATAGATGCCTTTGTTGCAGTTGAGTTCTACGGCTAGGCTGACATCCCCTCGAAGAAAGTATGTAACTACAAGGTGACTAATTACCTAAAATTTCATAATTTACTCTCTAATTAGTGGATTTGGGGGGAAAGCGGGCAAACACAATGAGAGACCATCCAGTTGAAAGCCATTCCACGTTTTTTTAAAAAAGTCCTGAAACACGGACCAGCCTTAATATAACAATCCTCGGATTTTGACATGCAAATGAGCCGAAACTGAAAACGCGCCTGTGAAGCGCATCGCATTCGCCGATAGAGGCATATCTGGGCGGGAAAGCGATTAAACTGGCCTGCAGGATCGGTACGTAATCCAATCCTCTCCATGGCTCCAAATCACGTGGCCCTCTTACATTAAATGAAGACTGTATCCCCTGCGCTCCGGGTTCCCATTCCGTGCGGTTGGAAATTTATAAAACGTATTCCCGTCAACAAACGACATGGTTACTGAAACACTGTGTTTATGTGGCGCACACTTGTCACATAAAAAAGAACGGCAAGACGGCTGGTCGGTCACAGAAGCGTACACGCACCCTCGACAATTGCTTATCGTTGCAGAGCGCGCTGAATCGGGTCCATTACTCTCTCCATCAGCACACACACACACTTTTCTGTCACTACTGAAAAGAGGGGAGGGGTATATGCCTATTATAAGAAAAATGAAAGGTGCTGCTGAAATTGGCTAATCTGCTGATGCGTTACTTACTGCGTGTTTTCCCAATCTGCCGAATTCCAATTCGCCGAATGCATTGAAGGCCGGGAGACAGCCTTAATCCTGTGACTTCCAAACGTGCTGTTCCTACCGGACGAATGTCCGACATGAGCGTTCCCAATTAGCCGAATTTACCTTGCTACTGTGGCTTAGTGCCTAAGATAGCTTTCCACGTCGAAGCTGGGAAGGTTTCGGCTCATTTGCATATCAAAATTCGGGGGTTTATATCTTAACGCACGTGATATGTTTCAGGAGTTGGTAAACGTTGAATGTCTCTCGACTAGAATGGTGTATCATACTGATCTCCCACTTTTGCCCGCGGCCCCCTAATTAAAGAGTTCATTAATGAATTTTAGCTACTTAATCATGTTATAGCTGCATACTTTTCTCGGGGGTTTTCAGCTTGGCCGTAGAACTCAACTGCAAATTTGCAGTTGAGTTCTAGCAGTTAACTACCAAAAACTACCAGAGCAAAATAGACGTTTTAAAACGGCATCTATTTTGCTCTCGTAGTGTTTAATACAAATTCTGTAGCGAATAAAAACAAACACCATGTATAATGTAGTTATTGAAGGTAATACTCCTGTTGCAAGAGAGAAAGAGAGAAAAAGGTAAATAATGTGTGATAACTGTTTTCTGCTCGTCTTTACGCTGCCCTTTTCTCTTACAGCTCATTGCCTAACTTGCTGTTTTGAGATTCCCTTTCGCAGTCTGCAATTTCGAACATTTGTTTAAGAACTGTAAATATTTTGTTTGTTTAAATAGCAAAAAGCGTCGTTGCCGTAGTGCAAAACTCAGAGGAAATTGTGCTGCTTTACTGTTGGAGGGACAAAGCGGGGTAATTGGTAAACGTTCATAATTTTCTAATATGCAGCATAAAAGACCAGGCAAAGTCGGATACGAATACAAACGTGACATAGCTGACCAAGTCAGGCCGACTTTGTCCGTGTCTTTTATGCTGCATATTAGAAAATTATGAACGTTTAATGAACGTGGCAGTGTTGTACATAGCTGCGCTACTAGTAGCGCCGCTACCGTATTCGCTACTGTTTTCGGTAGCGTAGTAGCGATCACGTTGTATTCTACATTGGTAATCGGAAAAAGTATTTCCGCTACAAATATGGGTGGGGGCCGACTCTTTCTCGGCTACCGCTGTCCCTACTTTTCATAATCTGGAATACACGGAACACACAAAAAAGGCAACGAAGCAGAATTGTTTTCTTCTTACTCCTTTTAGTTACTTGTTAGTTAGAAAGACTGATGTGATGATCATCCTGAATTTCGCTAACACTCATAAGCTAGGAACAACCGTATAGCAATATAATTTGTGTTATTCCGTGCGTATCCGAGAAACACAAACATACTGTATAATATGGGCTGGGAAGCTAGTTTCCGTCATACAGCCATTTGCAAAATATGTATGAGCGTGTTGCTCGCACGTTTCAAACTGTGGCGGCTTCTGTCCTGAGGCAACTCCCTTCCTACATTCTACCGGTTCGCTGGATTTCTACCCATCTAAAAAAGCTTTAAGGTGTTTGTGCCGCATGTAAAGCATTTCTGCCAAGGTAGAATTACTTTAGCTTACACAGGTTGCCAAACTCGGTCTAGTTTTTTTTTTCTCACGCCAAATGCGTTGCAGTCTAGGTATTCATGTATAAATGTGTGTATAAATAGTAATTGTTGTAACTAAATAATAACCGATTGCATTTCCTTGACTTACTTGAGGCTAGGGTCCACTACGGAACTTCTGTCGCTTCCCATCTTGCATGTCCCTACAAAATGGAGACCCGACGATGTTTGCTGCGTCGCCAAGCAGGCGAGATATTCATCACTGTACATGGCGAACATCTCGCACCCGGGAAAAGGAATGTCCCAGAGCCTTACACCATGACTCTTCATAGCGCGGGTAGTCAGGAGTCGCACCGCTAGCTTTGACGCTGAAATGTACGGAATTTGGGTTACAGAGCATGAAACATGTAAAAGCAGTTACACAGCATGGATAACGACTCTGCCACAAGAATATTACTGGGAAATTATGTCGTTCAGGCATGAGGGTTACGGAGTTGTTTTTTCACCGGATTGGAATGGAATGGTCTAGGTGATCCCTGTTCGCGCACCACGATCACTCCGTTGTCCAGCGTCACGAGTCCGGCTGCCGAGCTTAACTGTTCTCTTCTACTGAGGCGATGCATCTTCGAAACGCGTTCTGGGCTCTGATTATGACATAGCAGTGAAGTCGGTTGTCCGATACTTAATTACAACAGCTAAAGTTTGGTTACAGTAACATATGCCACTCGTGGTCGTGACCAGCGAGTCAGCTGGAGTTTTTATTCAGTATTTCGTAATAAATGTCGTAATATGTACTTAGCAAAATTTCAGTCGTATCAGTGTCGTTTTGATGTAATGAAGCCTTCTACACGTTGCCCTTATCATTTCTGATGCGGATGACGTTAGCTACCTTTGCGCTGCACTCTAAGGAAAAAAATGGAGTAATTTTGCTCCTTTTGGGGACTAAACGCATTGCCACATAAATTCGTTCATTTCGAGAGTAAATGAATGTCACAGAGAGGGGATTGCATTTTACGCTCTGTTCTACAGCCCCTGGAACAATATTCATGCCCATGAATCATAGTGCATCCTGTCCATAATGTGAAAATACTTTTAAGTAAACCGTCAACTGTGATATGTAGAGTGATCAAATCTTGCGAATCCATAGGACCAAATTTCGCAAGAAAGAACCTTTAACTCTATTCTTCCTCTGTGTGGGAGGAAATTGCTAAGCTAGCTACGTTACATACCTTTATTCCTTCAAATTCACGAAGCCCTCACATTTACGGATACTGTTTGATTCAGTGGACCATTTGCGAAGTTCAGTGACTATTTGCAGTCTTTCGGGGCAAATTTCAGATTTACGGAACTAAAATGGGGAGTAACTGCAGTCTAGGGGACTAGAACATGTAATTGTTCCCCATTTCACTCTTTTCTTGGGTGGCAAGTGGCAGACTCTTTACATGTTCCAGGTATTTCTCTTTGTGGATTAGTTTCGGAATTCAATGAATGGAATGGGATCCTTCATCCATTCTGGGAATGGGAATTTACTATAGCTCCCCACTTCGAGAAATTGAGAGTAATGGAATTAACACCTATTTCCACTCCTCGGATTGGGATTGGAATGGAATGGGTCACCTAATTTCGCAACCCTGGCAGGCACACTTCAGATTAACGTTTAGGAAACGGCTTCCTATTTTGCAGTTAACCGCACACAATTTGTTATTTGCCCTCTTTTATTTGTTAACTTCTATCTTTCTCGAATCCGTCAATTAAATCAGGAACCCGAACGCAATAAAAGAAAAACATTTCCGTTCTTGAACGGTGCAGATGAAAGAAGAAAGCTGCTGATTCAGCCTGCACGATTCATTATCATCCCCCTCACACAAGACCCTAGGGGCTAGAGTTCTTCTCATAAAGCGGATAATTTCTGTATGTAATGATTGTGATTTAGTTGTTAGACGACCTAAACTAAATGCAAGAAATACAACAGTTGGGCCTTTTATTTCTTCCACTTTTCTGGACGCTGGCTGTAGATAAATGCAAGAAATAAACACATACGAGACCCAAAAGAGGGTAGCTAACCCTTAAACTAATAAAGTTTTAGCTCAAACATACGATATACAGTGTCCGTCTCAATTGTGGCCAGAATTATATAAAAATCGGGAATACATGTTTACTTATGAAATATTCAAAATTTCAAAATTAATGAATATTCTTTGTAAGGTTGGCTATTTTATGGTCGCAGGAATGACCTCCTGGAGCGTTGCCCTACTTCGTTTTCACAAATGAACTAATGTCGAAGGATAGAAGACTGTCCCAACGACAACATCTGTTCATTTCGGTGCGCTGAGGCCGTTGCCGTTTATAGAAAAATGGTCAAGCTGAGAGATAATACACGAGGAAATGGCTTCAAAAAAGAAAAGAAAATGGATTTTGGACACCACCTTTGCCGCTCCCACGGGAAAGCGCTTCCCCTTGCCTAGTTTCAAACCAGGGACATCAAGATTCACTGCTTGTTCTCCCTGACATTTATCGGCAATGAGAGAGCGCATTTCACGGGGAGCCACAAAGCTCCAAATATGCTTTGTTCCTTCTAGGCCATTTTCTGGTGCATTCTCAACCAACGCCAACAACGTCAGCGCATCAAAGGCAACATATGTTGTCATTGTCTTTCGAAGAAGTGTATAAAACCCAGCGAACCTGTAAGGACATGTTAAGAGAAGTGCCTGAGGACTAGAGCCGCCGATATGTCGAACAGTGACTGTTCTTCTTCTGGGCACCGTCCTCATATTGGCATGGTATGTAAAGTGGGATGACGTGTTGAACGTTCATAGGTATTGGTAGGTATCGGTATTGGTTCATAGGTAGCCGGGAGGGTAGAAACGTTTCATTCAATCTTGCACGACAGAGGTGAACGGACTGCGTGCGTAAGCCTATTTACTATAATGTGGAGGGGAGTACTTGAATGAAGGCATCTTTGAATGAAGATGCATGCAATGTTCAGTGCCGCCTCGCTGCTCCTTTGAGAGGTCCGAATTTCCAGAGTTCGAAAGGGATGAGTATACCAGATGAAACTGCCAGGGATTGACAAATGCGGGTCTTACGAGCCATCGCCCATGTTCAGAGGGAAGCACCATATACATAAGCTCGTATAGGCATATCCCAAGGATGGGATATGTGTGTACGAGTGATACGCAAAGTATATAGCATGGATAGAAAAATAGAAGCCAAACATCTTGTTTTTGGTGCTCGAGGAGTGATCCCGAACCTTCACAACGACTCTTCGGGGGACCGAAGAAGAATGGAAGAGCAGAAGAGCGGAATGGAAGAAGAAGAGAATGGAAGGCAGCACTCCGGAGGGATTTTTCAAGAAAAGCGCGTGCAGGTCCGGGTTTATATACACCAACGGGAAATCAGACAATAGCCAGGAGAGAAGACGCAGCAATACGTTCCAGACGTATTCCGTTTGTGTGACCGGGTGAACCCAAACATGTGTGACGCCAACAAGATGCATTTGGTGGAAAGGATTGCAATTACCAACCCCAGCTAAGACAACAACATAGTTCATCCGACTTCTTGAGCGGCTCACAGTCCTCGGATCCATTTCACCGCAAGCCATGCTCGCGATGTCCAATCATCATCGTCCTGGACGCTTCACGGGGTCGCCCTTCGTTTCTCCTACGAACAGTAGCCAATGGCACCGCCCCCGACCAGCAGCTGGCTCCACCTGGAACAACGGCCCGCTTTCCAGGCCACCGGCTGATTCCACTCAAAGACACGGGGAGCAGTCACAGATGCAACCTCCACCAGCAAGCTCCAAGACAGCCCGAACTTCTACCAATCCCCAAGACAGCGTTCACGCACTAACGCTCGCCTTGGAGCGCCCGCAAAAACCAGCGGCTTGGTAGCGATTTCCACCCGGGATGATCAAAACCCGCTAAGGAACTAAGGTAAACCGTTACCAGCGTAATTGACCTGGCCACGCCATGCGCGGGTTTCTCCAACTCTGAACGCGATTAATTGCGAATGTGGGAGCCTAATGTTGTAACAGGACTCTTTGGGTGTAGCAGCATCATCGTGCTCGTCACAATTGCACGTTCTTTGGGTCTTCATTGTTCCGTTTACCTGCGCGTGCCGAACAGCATGGTTGTTCTGGGTTATTGTTGACCTTTTTGCTGGTTAGATCGTTTTGGCTATAGACGCTCAAAGTTGCTTAACCTAGCACGTGGAAAACAGAAGCGGCTCCGTCGTTGGGACCCTCCACATGACAAATTCATATCCCATGGCCCATGTTGAAGGCTAACAGTTTTAAACAATCATGGTCATCGGAGCCTCGCTGACCCTCGTGTCAAGCACCTCCCCACCTAGACTTGAACAAAAAAATGCAACCGTTCAGCATTGTGACGTGTGGAAATAAAAGGGCGCCTCACAGCTACCGCAGCTGAACTTGAATTAGACGTGACATATGCACCAGTATCGGCCCGTGCGAGCTTCACACTGCTTGAGGGCTTCCCCTATGAGGTTTCAGAAGGGTTACCTTTTTGTATGGACGTGAATCTTATTTTCGTCTTTCCAAAACGAACGACAGCCTAAGCCCCTTAATACGAAATCTCTTAATTAGAACTGACGCCTGGGTCCTGTCAAAGTCATGTGCACTTCAATAAACCTCTACCCGACAAACGTCACCATGACGTTGGTAGACAGACCGAAACCAAAACAGATCGGAAGGGGAAAGCTGGGTTCCACGAATGAGCAATTGTTCGCTGAAAGAAAGTAGGACCGAAGGTCGCGTCCCTTTCAGAGACCATCGTAATCCCCACAAGACTGTGGCTTTCAGGCGCAACCTTGTTCGCCACCAGCTTTCAACGTAGTTCAGCTCTACCAAACTCGTCACGCTGTCGAACATCATGACGCCATTTCTTTACAAACAGGTAGAGGTCTATTAGGGAGAACACCCGGTAATTGAACGTGCGCAATGCTTTATTCCAACGAGATATCCGCGCGGCGCCACACTCCCCACTACGGTGTGGCCCAGCGCACGAGCGCGCTGCTAGCGTGTCAGGGATACGCTTTCTTGTTCCGTGCTCAATTTCCGTAAGGTGCTATATAACTGTTACAGTGAGGACGATCATTGCGTCACATTAAAGGCAAACAACGACAGAACCACCATAATAGTGTGCAGGAACAAGCGTTACCAGGCCACTTAAGTCGTATCCACACCATTCCGTTCCAATGCGTCCGTCAGCGAGCCGATGCAAGCGTCTTCGGAAGGGAGGACGCATTGGCTCGTGAAGTTCAACTCGTTCGACGGAGCGACGCAAGGGATGTCAGTCGTTGTCCCGTCAACCGTGTCGCCAGCGTTCTTATGTTCCCTTACTTCTCAGACGCTGACGGGGGGAGGCGTTGAAACGCAATAGTGAGGACCGCAATTTACTCAGCAGCTAGTTGGCCTCGCTGTTTAATGGCGTCGTTGTTTTGAGGGATGCAAAGCCTTTCCTGTTGACAACACAGCCAAAATTCGGCTGACAGCCGATACATTATTGAATTTTGTTGGCGGTGTTCGCGTTCACAGGGTCAGGATTGGGCTCAACATGGTAAACGATGGAGAAACGAATGCGACCGCATACGACAGACTATTTCAACCCTGATATGTTTTGATCCTTCCCTCGGTCGACACGGGAGCGGCGAGGCCCATCCTGCAGAACCGGTACGGAAGATGCTCCTTCGAACTGCAGACCATTCATTCCCAAGTAAATGATGCAAAAGGAATCATCCAAGTTTGCGCTCTTCACCTATCGTGCCGGCACGTATGAGAGATGGAACATCGGGATTTTGTGTCAACTCAGCAAAATAAAAGCTGGAACCAAAAAAGACGTCAGCTCACCAACGTAATGGTGGACCATTATACGAAGATGGTAGAGCCAGTCGACACACCGGACGCAGCAGCGGCCAGCGCAGTGAAACCTAAACCTTTATGGAGAATGCTGTCATCCGGTAAGGAGACCCAGAGAAATTCATGAGACACAAGGGAAGAAACTTAGTGGCGGAAATGATAGATGAATTTTTCCCATTTAACAAATACGAACCACGCCCGCACCACGGATGGTAATCCCCACAGCAATGGTCAGTAGAGCCCTGCGCAGATGATATTTTTGGCATCCGCATCCGACCCGCATCCGCGCAACCGTTATCCGCATCCGATTCGCATCTGATGCACACACAACAGCTTACATCCGCGTCCGATCCGCTGACCAAAACGCACCATCCGCATCCGATCCGCAAAACCCGCACGTTTCGAAGGACGCGTAAGGACCGCCCGATGCATATGTTGGTATAATTTCGGATGCCTCCCTGCTGTCACGGAAGGTCTCACGACGACAAGCAAAGGTAAACATTTGAACAAACGCGTTATGCAGAGACTTCTGGAACGCGTGGAACGCTACCTCGTCGGTGCTCGCGCGGTTCGAGACGTCAGAATGCCTTCACTCCCGTTTTGGCCGTGCATGGTCAAAGGTGAACCCATGGAGGAAGGAAACACAGGAGCGGCCCTTCCAACTTTTTGCCATTGGGACGGGCGTGCCAGCTTCGCACTGCATTCTGGGATGCTCCTGTCTACCATGTGACCGCTCACGTGACCCCAAGAGCATGCGCAGGCCAGCTCCCAAAGCAGACGACGAGAGCCGTGATTGTCTTCCAGTTCAGATATCTGCATTGTGACGAACGCCGCGCGTCCAACTTTATTTGTGTGTGTTCGGAGGTTTACTCTTGGTTTACCCTTCTACTACAAGACCGGTCAGGGTCTGCAGGACAACCACGCAGGACTAGAAACATCATTCGCGGCAGCGATGTTTGTGTGACGACGTGGCCGCGTTTTGTGTGTTTGTTGCTGAAGTGGTAAAGCATGACAGTAATCAAATTTGTACAACGATGGAGGAAATCAATTGAATCTGCAGCTGTAGCACAGAGACAGCTTGCAAAGGAACGATTCAAGATGACTCTCTCACAGACAGCGGTACGAAACAACCGGTCAAGTACGTGCTTACGAAGGAAACGTTATTCCCGTGACAGGGCTGCTTTCTGTTGAACGACAGCCGCAACCGCGGTAAGAACACGTTAACAAAACGTTGTTTCCGCAGTGGTGCTCACATTTTAAGAGTAAGTGACTTTGGAAAAGCATAAAAGCACGAAAAGCAGCGCGAGCAACAAAGCGTTGCCAAACCGAAACTTTAGAGAGGATCACGTGGTGGACAGGAAGTAATGGCGGGTTTGACAGGAGCGACCGCCAGAGGGGTCCCACGGAAATCTGCTCGAAACGGCCGCTCCTGTGTTTCCTTCCTCCATGGGCGAACCCGAGCATGCGCTCGCTGTCGCAGCGCAATATAAATAAATTGCTGGTGGAAAAATTACAGCACGCGGTATATACCGTGTTTAACGTGTTACCGTGTATTAACGGTATACAGTGATGTATCTGGTACATTGAAGTGTTTTACAGCATATAGTGGTACGTTCGGTGCATTACCATGTTTTACGGCACAGAGTGGTATGTTCGGTACGTTACCGTGTTTTATGGCACATAGCGGCATGTTCGGTACATTACCATGTTTTACAGCATATAGCGGTGTAGTTGGTACATTACCGTGTCTTACAGCATATAGCGGTATGTTTGGTACATTAACGTGTGTTATGGCATATTTATCCGAAAACCTTTAACGCGAGATAGTCATTTCCAAATCCTGCAGCCATATGAGAGAGAGCTAGCCTATGCCTTCGAACTGTTGACTGTTTCGGAAGCTATATGCGGCGCAGCAAATGCTCCTGGTACGACAGCCGTGGATGCTGATGTCGAGTCATGACAAGGTTAGTCCAAGTGTGTGGTGTTTTCCCTTGTTTTAGTCGAATTTGAGAAGCAATCCCTGTTGTAGGCAGTTTCATCACAACCAAAGGATCCCCCCTCCCCTCTGATGATTTATTTATTTTTTGTTCATTCACCAGAAAATTTTCCGAAGAGATAGTCCAAGATCTAGCGTCCATAGTTGATAGTAACCTTTCGTACACCATAAGGGAACTTCGATGTGCATTAACTGAATCGCATCCCGGATTGCAAATTAGCGCGTCCTCCGTTGACCAGCTGCTCAACGGGCACGGCTACTCGACTAAACTTCTTACTCTTCAACCACAAGACAGAAACAGGATCGATGTGAAGGAGTCGAGGAGGGAATACGCGCAATGGCTGCAGAGGTATGGTCCTCAGCAACTCCGATACTATATTGACGAGACCAATTTCAACGTGTGGTGTTCGCGGAAGTTCGGCAGATCGAAATGGGGCACGCCGGGAATACACACGGTGACAAGCACAAAAGGGGCAAACATAAACGTGATTGCCCGCATGTCTGCAAATGGGCTTTTACTTTAGAGACTTGTGGACCGTGTTAGTTGGTTGACCTTCAACGAGTTTCTGGAAGAAGCTTCTCGTGCGGTCGAACAGCAAGAGCCAGGAGCGTGCGCTGTTTTTATATTCGACAATGGGTTGACTGCGCGGCTTATGACCGCAATAATTTCAAGTACGTGGCGGCCGCTGTTGATAAAGCTGACATGTAGCATTTGTATGGGCTTCACAGTAATGACTGCAGTGTTTGAATAAATCATTTATACACGCTGAACTGTCGTTATTTTACACGGATTCCCAATGACCTGTCCCGGACTGTAAACCGTGCTTCATCTAATTATGCAAAGTATAAGATGAAACCTACCTACAATTTCCCATGACCGCTGTGGATTACCACAGCAACATCGCGCATAGCTTTCATACTGGGCGAGCACTTAAATCGGTCTCGCGAAATTTATGACGCTGTCGAACGACAGCGTAACTTCAATAATGTGTAGTGCTGAGTTTGGAGAACCATGTCGTGGCACTGAAATGAGCTGCTGTTACGATGTCGTCCATAATAAGTTAGTAGAGCACAGCATCGGGAGCAAAAAATAACTAATAAAAATAAGATAAACTTAGATCTCGGTCAGCTTCGTTCACATTTACAGACGACAATTAAAATCTTTTTGCGCGCATCATGCTCTGTGTATACATATCAATAACTTAGCTACTGCTAAATGCATTTTCAAAATGTGATGTTTCTTTGTAAAGCATACACAGTAAAGCAGACGCTCCCGCTTTATTGTCAAATGTTTTTTTTAATGCGCCATCAATAAGGAGTTCCTATCACACGCTTTACACTTGCGCCTTGGCCTTCGCTATCTCACCTGCCGTCGTGGGATCGTGAACGTCCATGGTTGTTGCTTACTTTAATTACAATGCCTTCCTACCTACTATGGTGACTTAATGTTGTCTACATTGTAATATTTGTTTAATTTGTGATTGCTGTTCCGCATGTACAGCACCGCTCTGTAGGGATTCGCTGTTGGCACGTGAATGAACAAAAAATAAATGAATCATCAGAGGGGAGGGGGGATCCTTTGGTCGTGATGAAACTGCCTACAACAGGGATTGCTTCTCAAAGGAGGGAAAACACTACACACTTCGACTAACCTTGTCATGACTCGACATCATCATCCACGGCTGTCGTACCAGGAGCATTTGCTGCGCCGCATACAGCTTCCGAAACAGTCAACAGTTCGAAGGCATAGGCTAGCTCTCTCTCATATGGCTGCAGGATTTGGAAATGACTTTTTCGGGTTAAAGGTTTCCGGATAAATATGCCATAACACACGGTAATGTACCAAACATACCGCCATATGCCGTAAAACACGATAATCTGCCATGCCTGCCATGCCTGCTATAGACCGCAAAACACGATAACGCACCAAATATACTATTATATGCGATAAAAGACGGCAATGTACAAAACACCGCTATATGCCGTAAAACACGGTAATGTACCAAACATACCGCTATATGCCGTAAAACACGGTAATGTACCGACCACACCGCTATATGCTGTAAAGCACGGTAATGTACCACACATACCGCTATATGCCGTAAAACACAGAAAGGTACCAAACATACCGCTATATGCCGTAAAACACGGTAAAGTACCAAACATACCGCTGTATGCTGTAAAACACGTAATGTACCGAACATGCCGCTATATGCCGTAAAGCACGGTAACGTACCGAACATGCCGCTATATGCCGTAAAGCACGGTAACGTACCGAACATACCAGTGCGCTGAAACACGGTAAGGTAATGTACCGAACATACCACGATTTTCCGTAAGACACGGCAATGTACCAGATGTACCATAACATACCAAAAACATGGTAATGCACCAAACATACCACTATATGCTGTAAAACACTGCAATGTACCAGATACACCACTATATACCGTTAAACACGGTAGTGTACCAAGTGCACCACTCTACACCGTAAAACACCATAATCTACCCCGCTATCCGCTACAGACCGTTAAACACGATAACGCACCAAATATACTACTATACGCCTTGAAAGACGTCAATGTACCAAATACACCGCTATATGCCATAACACACGGTAATGTACCAAACATACCGCTATATGCCGTAAAACACGGTAATGTACCAACCACACCGCTATATGCTGTAAAACACGGTAATGTACCACACATACCGCTATATGCCGTAAAACACGGTAATGTAGCCAACGTACTACTATGTGACGTAAAACACTGCAGTGTACCAAATATACCATTATATGCTGTAGAAAGCGATAATGTACCATGTACGCTGCCATACAGCGTAAAGCACGATAATGTGCGACGGTATACTGCTATATACCGTAAAAAAACGATAATGTACCAAATATACTACTACATGTCTTAAAACACGGCAATGTACCGAATATACCGCCGCGTACCGCAAAACGACAGTGGGCCGCAGTGCACCACGATATTTCATAAAACACGATAATCTCTCACGCTGTGTCACTACGTACCGTAAAATACGGTAATGTATTAAATATACCCGTAGATGCCATAAAACACGGCAATGTACCAAATATACCACTATATGGCATTGAGCACGGCGATGTACAAAGTGTAGCATTGTATACCGTAAAACACGATAGTCTACAACGGTATACCACTATATACCTATAATGTGTACCTATAACACCGCCACCTCATACGACGAACTAATCATTTGTATCACACTGATTTTTCTTGGTGTTTCTCCTCTTAGATATTCGTGAGCAAAGCTAAGAAATGGTCGAATTAAATGAAATGGCACCCGGATTATTTTAGATAGCGCCCAGATTAATTTTTTTTGCAATCGGATTAATTCAAATGGCGATCAGATTAAAGTTTTTGCGTCTGGATTAAATCTGATGGCACTTGGATTAATGTTTTGGCCATGGGACTAAAATAGAATGCGCCTGGATTAAACCTTTTGCGTTTGGATTAATATGAGCGGGAAAACCTGTATAAGTTTTCCCGCCCATTTTAATCACAGTGCTATCTGATTTAATCCAGGTGATATTCCATTCAATCCGGGTGCCATCTGAATTAATTCATGGTGTTTCAAGCACATCCTGCAGCTTAGTCACAAGGTTTTCCGTAGCAGACGATACCACTAGCGCTGTCGTCTGATTAAGACTAGCTCTGACTGAGCTAGAGGATATTCCACGCGGTTAGAAGAACGTGAAAAGGCATGACTCACATAGCAGACGACACCACTGGTGCTGTCGTCTGCTACGGAAAACCTTGGGACTAAGCTGCAGGATGTGCGTGATGTCTTTCCGTGCTCTTCAAACGCAAGCAATATCCTGCGGCACAAGATATTCCCTCGCAGATGACAGGACCACTGGTGTCGTGTGCTATGAGCGTAAAGGGCGAGACACATGTACGACAAAACACGCGACACGACATGCGACGTGTCGTACCAAACACGCGTTGCGACATGTCGTATCTCCCACCCGGGGACACACGAGATACGACACCCTCACGACGTGCCGCAGTCGACCGTCGTGTCGTTGAAACAGTGTGGCCAGGGTCTGCGACTGGAATGCTGGGTTGCGTTTCATTTCACGAAACAAAATGTGCCTAGAGAATAAAACTCATTATTCTAAAACACTTTTTTGAGTGTTTCATGGGCCTTCCCATCCATGATTCCCATGATACCCATCCGAAAACAGATCCCGTGCCCAACCATTTATCGCGTTTGTCTACAGTTAGGCGCACTGCGGGGGCTTGTGTTGGGAACCCTGTCTGTTGTGCAGCCGCTCACGCTCGCTACAGATCGTTCGTATCAGCGCTTCATTCCTGTGATTTTCGCCCGTGTTACAATGTATCACATCAGCCGTCGCACGAAACTTTTGCTGCTCAAGAAGAAAGTGATGTTGCTGAGAGAGCAGCGCAAGAAAAAAAAAGCGAACTTGGTGGGTGAGGCCTTCCTGGAGGAACAGGCATAACGAGGGCGAGTTCTATACTTCGGTAAGCGAATTTAAGAATGATTGGATGGTACTGACTATCTCACCAGCTGAACGTTCCTGAATGATTTGCAGATGGAGCTGATGCGACAAGGTGACCTGGAGTACTTCAAAAAGTACTACAGGATGACACCTCAGCAGTTCGACTTCCTTGTCGGCCTAATCAGAGCCGACCTGCAAAGGGAGCATTAGTGCAGGGAGCCGCTTTGTCCTGCCCAACGATTGGCCATGACACTGAGGTACAAAAGTCTAGCAAATTTCACAGTTTCAGTGACACATGAACGATTTCGCCTTCTACTTGTGGTCTACTGTAAAACTACTGTGGTGTACTGGTCAAACTGTAACGATTGTTAGTCAAGCAAATACGAGCATTTCAGGACATTGTAATTGTATTTAATTGTAGTTAAACTTAACCGCGTTAATGTAATTGAATTAGTATTTTTATAATGGTGGCCAATTCAGGGCTGTGCTTTGAACGGCTAGTGCTATATGATTTTGCAGGTACCTGTCGTCTGGTTACCTCGTTCAGGATATTGCCCTTGCTTTCCGAGTGGGCATCTTCATAGCAAGGGAGTCCATCCGTGAAACGTGCAGGGCCTTGTGGACGAGATTGCACCCATTATACATGAAGGTGCGACAGTTGCTCTGTATTATTTTTCTATGCAAATTGCAATAAGTATTTCTATGAAAACTATAGGGCAGCTGAACATCTTTTAATCTCCTGTGTACCTTGCATGTAACACCTGTTCTAACCAGGCTGCATCTTGGCCTACCATTAATTTCTGCACCTAACAACACTACAGAAAGCACAGACCGTTTAAAACACTATAACCAAATCCGTAACTGTAACTTCTTTTTAGAAACCTGCCACTGCAGACTGGGAGAAAATAACGGAGAGCTTTCAGCGAAACTGGCAGTTCCCCAATTGTTTGGGAGCTGTCGACGAGAAGCACGTCCGAATCCGTGCTCCACCAAATTCTGGGAGCATGTATCATAACTACAAGGTATGCATACTTCTGATGTCAATAAATCATAAATGTATGTGTGCAGGTGATACAGGAATGACCGCAGTGCCCTGCTCAGGTTCGCTCCACAAGCATCAGTATTTCCAAATTCCATTTCAGGACGCTTTCTCAATCGTTCTACTGGCTGTAGCCGACGGAGACTATAAGTTTGTAGTGGTTGATGTCGGTGCCTGTGGGAAGCAAAGTGACGGCGGCATCCTGAGGCAGTCTCAGTTTGGACAAATGCTTGACGCTGGAACACTGCAGTTACCAGGACCTCAACAGCTACCTGGCACTAGCTGCACAGCCCCATGTGTGTTTCTGGGAGACGAGGCGTTTCAGTTACGGCCAAACTGGTCAAGGGCTGGACACTGAGAAGAGGATATTCAACTTCAGGTTGAGCAGAGCCAGGTAGCATTATTTTATTGTTTCGCATACTTATCATCACATTTCAAATTCAACGAAAGTTGTGAGTAATGACACCCAGCATTACTCGGTCAAAGTGTATTCATTACAGTGACTAGAGAGTCTACCTGAACTGAACCAGACCGAAACTATTGGCGTCATCTCTGAGCTGAACTTGAGTTGAAACATTAGAGGTTATCTGTAAATGTTTGGTAACAGATTCAAATAATGGTTCACACCTGCCCAAAATTTGAGAAAAACTGGGAGAAATTTAAATTATGCTATGCGGAGCATGATGGATGTGCGCCAACAACAGTGTTGCAAAGGAACTCAAACCAAACCGACAACATTTTTGGTTCAGCTAGCTACTCGTTACTTAAACGTATTAAAAGTGGTAATGCGTTACTCCCCATTTCTGCTCAGAATGGTCACTTTCCACTATGTTTTGCTTTTATAAAAAGGACTTGCATGCTTCAGGAAGCATAGCTATACTTGCATTACATATTTTTATTTCTTTGTCATAGGAGGTGTGTTGAGAACACTTTTGGCATAATGGTGTCACGGTGGAGGATTTTTGTGCGATCACTGGGAGAGCACCCAGAGCTTGCCGAGGAGCTCGTGAAGGCCGTATGTGTTCTGCACAACTTTCTTATGACACCTGGAGCACAGGAACAGCAATTTTATTGCCCATTTGGTTATGGTGACTTCGTGGATGTTCACGGAAATGTGAGGCAGGGCCAGTGGCGCGAAGAGGGGCTACAGGGTGCAGCTCAGCCACTGCAGAGGACATCCTGTAGGAATTTTTCACGTGTAGCAAGTGATGTTAGAGACCTTTATAAAAGGTACTTTATCAGCGATATTGGCGCAATCAGTCGCCAGTACCAGGCTCCCGGGCTGTAGCCCTACAACACCTTTGTTGGTCTCAGAAACATTCCTGTTTGCAACGGTACTTTGGTTGAGAGATTTTACCATGCTGTGTATGATTGCACATAATATGTACAGGGTTCGACAAGATAAACTTCGGGGATTGTAACAAAGATAAAACAAATTAGAACAGTGTCGGAAAGCCAAAGTAGATGTTAGAAGACGTATTATGCCCCAAATTTTATCTCGATAATGCCGCTTGGTCTGTTTCTCTGCAGATAAATCGTGAAAATTAAAAAATCGCTGCTGCCTAAACGGCTATACCTGCGTTTCAGCTTCTTTCCGTCAGATGGCACGTGGCGTTACAGAGTATGATTCTGCATTCAGTTCCACTTCCGATTTCGATGTCGTCTGCAATGCCGCGTTCGACCGTTTCGCCATCTGACAGAAAGGAGCTGAAACACAGGTATAGCCAACTAGGCAGCGGCGGTTTTCTAATTTTCACGATTAATCCGCAGAGGAACGGACCAAATGGCAGTATCGACATAAAATTTTCGGGCATAATACGTCTTCCAACATCTACTTTGCCTTCCCGACACTGTTCTTATTTGTTTTATCTTCGTTAGAAACCCCAAAGTTTATCTTGGCGAACCCTGTATATGTATCTTCATTACTTGTATTGTATATTTTTCTCACGTCTCTGTATTAAATATGTGCATGGCATTTTTTACTCTTTCTTTGACCTGAACTATTTGTTTGTGGTTGTTTATTGGACACAGTGAAGAATAAATGTCTCATTGCGAAGGGAGACAGAGCAAAGGCACAGGCGATAACACTGAACAGCCTGTCTGGTGCTGTCTCCTGTGTCATTGCTTCGTGTATCCATTCTCAATGGGATACAATCAAGTAATCCAGCAGCATACATTGCTTACATTCTTCTTTTTATTATTCACATGTCATTTGGGGTCAGAGGCACTGCCACAGGTGACAGTGTTGTTGGCACAATGCCAGCCTTGTACTTCAGTAACACTTCTAACAAGTGCATCTCGCACGGCCCTTGGAGATGCTCTGGTATCCTTACATAGTGCTTACGAAGTGACAGCAAGAAGTGATCCACCTCGTCTACTTTCTGCGACAGCTGCCCATCAATTTCATCAATGAGAGCACCGGCGTCTCTTCGTCTTTTCTGTGTGTGTCGTGGAGCCCGTGCTCTCCGAAAGGGGTTAGTGCCTGGGGAAAGAGTATGTGAGGATGAAGAAGATTGCTGTGCTGAGGGAGCACCAGGTGTTAGCTGCAAAGGTGGGGACTAGGGCAGCAAGGAGAATTAGGGCTTTGACTTGAAGACGTAGTGGTTAGCATAGCAGAAGGAAAAGAAGAGGCCAGTGGAGAAGAAGGAAAAGGAGACATGGATTGGAAAATTTGAGAGGGAGTGATATGTTAGTGTCGATAGAAAGTGTGCAGGGAGTGTTCATGTCTTGGTGTGTTTCTGCGTCTGTGATGTCTGGGTCCATGTTGCTGGTTGTCCTGGAATGGGATAGTGAGACACATACAATAATAATCACATTGACATGACGAAGTCGCAAGACTTTTAAGACTTTTTTTGAGACTTCGTGTTGTGTCTGTCCTTTCGTGTTCCCTAGTCTCCGGGGTTTTACATTATGCATAATCTTCACCAGCTCGCTTGCTTCCTAGCCATTTTTTCATTGCCATTAAGTTATTTCACTCAACTGAGTGCTTTACTGATAGTGCTGTATTACAGGATGACATCTAACATCTCTAGCAGTGACACTCAAACGAGATGCTGAACCCAAACGTTTCTAAAACTGCTGTTATCTCGTTCACAAGGAAACGAAAGACAATTGAGTATAAATATTCTCTTTCTTCTGGCTGATATTAGACGTGAATCATCAGTCCGACTAGGAATTTTTTAAATAGTTTTCACCCATACGTCCAACCGTCCAACGGTCTCCGTTGACAACTATGAGCGCATTTTAAGTAAACTTGATATTTCCACCCTTGCTAGTCGCAGTAAACTTTGTGACTGTTTTTTCTTCATAATGTTATTCATGGTATCTTTCGTTGTCCTGAACTCTTGCCATCCATTAATTTAGTTCTGATATATCATTGGAGCAACTAATACCCAGTTTTTTTGAATAAAGAGAATATATGAATCTCAGTCTTGCCTGTTTGGGATGCTCTTGTAACAATGGGAGCTTGCATTTATGTAACAGCTCAGCAGTTGAGGTGAATCCACCATACCTGTCACTGACAAAGCTAATTTCTGAATGTTTTCTATTTTATCAATATCTTTCGTTTCTGTCTTTCCAATAGCTTTCCTTGTATGAAAATCCCATGTAATACTAGCATATTCCAGTTTAAGCAAAATGACAGTTTCATATGCCATATAGTTCAGTTCTAATTCAGCGTTTGCCGAGCTTACACTCTTCTCAAGGGTTCAGTGTGGTTATCATATTTCTACAATCTCATTTCTAATTTCACTTTGCAATAATCTTTTGAACATTTCGTCAACTGATGTGGTGGGGTTTGTCTCCACACATTAGCAATTTACAACAAAAGTCATAAACAATAGCACTTATTCTATAGCTTCTGTACAACATATACTCTTACAACATTAACGTACAACATACATGCATATGCATGCATGTATGTTAGTTGAACTCTGGGTGTTGGTTAAATAAATAAGCAGAGTTTCAAGTAGCTGGACCAGGCTTGACGGACTTCTCAACGCCGGTTAACTCTGAACCTGTGATCAATTCTTTTGTAAAAACGTTCGTTGGTGACGTGATGGATGTTTCAGTGACAGTATCAGTAACTTCCTGTAATACAGCAGAGCTAAGAGTTAAATTCAAGTTAAGGGAGCGCTGATCTCGGTTCAAATGTTAATCGGCGTTGGTGAAACCGTGCGTGCTACAAGTTTCTACCGTACATACTTTCTCGGCTCCACGAAGTCCCGAAGAAAGGAAATCCGGTCATAATGTGTCCATGTACTGATCACCTCCTTCGCTGGGTCGCCACTTTTCCCTTTTGTGTCCCTCACGATACGGGAGTAGGAGTCGCGCAGGTTGCGCCATCGCGATTGTACTTGCTTTTCTGTAATAATATGACACTTTAGAATGCGATCAATTGGAAGGACGTGCAGTACGCCAAAATTTATTTACCTGTTGCGTCCAGTAATTCGGCCACCATTCGCCAGTCCTTGTTTTTCACGTGAATGTTCTTATACACTTTAGACCTCATGTCCCAGAGCGAGGGACGCTCCTCCACTAAAGATATTAGTTTTTTGTTGAATTCCACGCGCGTCGATTCAGCCATGTTTTTGCAAAGAGCGGGCGAGGACTTCTCGGCTTCTCTACCGAGAAAGGCACACGAGACGTAGGCTCGCCATTGGCGGTTTAGCTCGTGACGTCACCGGCTCCTCACGACAACACCACGACAGGAGCCGAAATATCCAAGCAAGTCTGTCGCGATGCGACAGGTCGGAGAGGGCTGCTACGACGACCCGTTTCGCAAAAATCCGTCCCAGAGTGCTTTGCCACTCCGACGCGTCGCACGTCGTGTCGCGCGCTTGGTCGTACATGTGTCTGGCCCTTAATGCCTTTTCGCGCTCTGCTAACCGCGTGGAATATCCTGGAGATCAGTCACAAAATAGTCCTTAGCAGACGACATGACCGATGATGGCGTCTGCTACACTTCTGCTCAAACTCTCTGTATCTCGGCGAATGCTCTTTGCGAATGTTCAGCATAAGACGCAGCAGAACTTAAGTCCCGTTAGCAGCTTTTTACTTTTCCTTGTCTGTAGAATATTCTGCGGGGATGTCCCTCGTGTGAATACACGGTTATAGTGCTTAAAAACACCATGGATTAATTCAGATGGAACCCGGAATAAACCGAATAGCACCTGCATTTTTTCAGATGGTGTTCGGATTACATTGAACATTGGAGTATGTAGGATATTTGGGAGCCACTTGTTAAGATGACTTCAATTGGCGTTGATCAGCTGGCCACATAAACTGATTCGCGGCCTCAATAAGTCTCCGCCACTGAATGGTGTTCACGTCTTGGCGTGTAAAGAGCGACTTGTGTATCCACATAATTTAAGGCAATGTCTGGGGCTGTATACCTTACATATACTTCTTTCAGATTAAAAAAATGAACTTAGAAATTGGCTATCGTTATCAAAGTAAAGGAATTTAATGGGCACCACGTTTCAAGTGCATCTTACCTTCAACAGCAAATTGAATGTCTCTCTCATCCGAAAAATACTTTGGGTTGAGGAGTGGATAATCATGCATATCGCTTGTCTGTAGGGTAAGCTCTCCTCTAGATGATGGTCGATTCAACATCAGTCTTGCATAGAATCCTGGCTTTCCCCTGTTCGGCAAACAATATCTGTCGTACACCTAGAATGAAATGAATTTGGAATTAAGCCTTGAACTCTCTTTCTGTTTACATGATCTCAGTTGTCTCGCGACGGAAACACCCAATTATTATCTTTCTGTTTATTTTATTTGTCTTTTGTTTGTTCTTTAGCAATATTTTAGTAAACGCGAACAAATATAAAAATTAGGGTGTGTGCAGATAAAGCAGCCGCACACGTACGCACGTAACGCGTAGCCTGCTTACCGTGCAAACTTCCGGAGGCGCACGACAGCGCCTTTAGTGATGAAAACCAACAAAAAGTCGTGGCAATGAAACTCTGCCTTACAAAAACATAATCACTCAAATTTTGCTCTCCGTAAAGTTCAAATCCGCCATACCGATGCAGCCGATGACGGCCTGCAGAGCGCTGTATGCAGGTGCTGCTATGCGCCCTGTGGCGCAGAAACCGAAATAACAGAAATCAGCATCCACGTCGGGATTCAGCGCCGGTGCAGCTCAAGCGGTTTCTGGACGCAACTGTGCAGAGACCGAGGTGCCCAGTTGGTTCAAACTCATCAAGGATTGTCGTCAAATGACGGAGGCTGCCATATTGTGCGCCATAGTTGTCCGACCGGAGTTGATGTAGCCCGCTAGTCTTGGCTGAAGAAGTCAGAACGATGTAATGGTTCAGCTTCTCCTCCTTTGTGTGTCTCATAGCAAATGAAAGTTTCTTATACCCCTGTCACACGGGCATTTTTGATCCTGCTCGACCGAACCTGCTTGAACCCAATGCAGATCGGATGGTGCTACACGGCCGCTTCCAAGCAGGATCGAACTTTGATCCTGCTTGACTCAAGACAGTTCCCATAACAGGATTGAGAATTTCAAGACGGCTCGACGACCGCCATTTGCATCCTCGACCCCGGTAAACTGTAGCGGTAAACCCGGCCGTGTAGCCGCGTCAAAACTCGGGCGTGCTCGGGAAGTCCGATGCAGATCGGATTCGAGAAGGATCGAAATGCCCGTGTGACAGGGGTATTAGGTAACTGAACAAAGCGATTAAAAACAGCGATAAGTCGCCTACTGTGCTTCCCCCCTTTACTGTTCTATTTAAATCCACGTGGTGTACGTGTTGTTCACCTCTATGCAAGTTTCAGTTTCTATTTTGTGGCTGTCGGATCACAAGCTGCGCCAAGGTAACTTTAATTAGCGGTTCAAGGCGCTGTTCACTAAAACCGCTATAAAGTGCCATGGATCGGCACATGTCTGGGTTTGCTTTCCGGTGGCAATAGAGTGGACATGCCATGCGAATGCGTCATAGGCAACTCTGATCACTGGTCACTGTAGTATGTGGACACAGTACAAGTGAGTACGTCCCCCAGAAAGGCGTAGTGGAGGCAACACCCACTTCTGCAGGTGTATTCTTGTGTAGATGACATGAGGTAGATGTGGAGAAATTCTCGCTTCCATTGGAGGAAGACACCGTTGCGCTTTGCATCCACGTTGAATTCACAGGTGAGAGAGACAGGGTAGGTTCATTCACTGGTGGAAGTTTCATGAAGGCATGTGTCTTGACAAGGGGCACGTTGGAGGATATGTACATGAACACCGCCACGATGCGTTTCTTCTTCTTCGATTCCTCTTCGTTTCTTCTCTTCTCTGTTTCAGCGATGCGACGTATGGGACAAGATCTTCACGAAATTAAGTAGTAGGAGGGGGTGCCGTATAAGCATGGGTGAGAGTTAGCAACCTGGACCCCTGACCACTGCCCCTGAGCCCTGTGCGTTTTTTTCCCCGCGCGGCGCGTGTGTGGAGGGTTGTCCACGTGCTTATCGGCGGGGGAGGGCTGCGTGCGCGCTTACCCTCTCATATTTTTCACCCTGGGCCGACTTCTTTCGACATGTTTGAGCCTTGGCCGACTTGGGTCGCGTATTTTTTCCCGCACCCGGGGGGCGGCGCTCGGGTGGAGGCGCCTACCGGGGGGTGGCGCGTGGCCGGATGGCTGCGTCCGCGCTTACCAGCTCACATTTTTCAGCCTGGGTCGACTTCTTTCGTCATTTTTCAATCTGTGTCGACTTCAATCGTAATTTTTTTTTCAGCTACAACAGGTGTCCAGTAGGCTGTTTACATGCAAATGATAGCCATACACAAAAAGTACAAGTGAAAATATATTTATTAAAATCAATGGTGCAAGGAATTATGCTGTGATTGTGTGTGGTGGAGAGAAACCCAGCCAAAAACCTGAAGCAGAAGAAACACAATGCAATACACGTAACAAAGAATATACTTATTACAGGCATGATGCAATAGCATTGAATAGGTATCACAGATCAAACACAATATTTTTTATTAACTGTAATTATACACACAAGTTTTCAATGAATCAGAAGGGATAGCACATTTAATCAAAGAAGATGTTCTTAATCAATACAATTACAATCAAAATTGCAAGTTTTATTATAAAAAGTCTGAGATGTGAGAACCTGATAGATGTAAGTAATTTCGAGCACAATATGGAAGCTAAGTTTAATATTCCAATATGACACAAATTTAATTAGTCAGTTTCTTAGAAGTGAATAGCGCAGACATAAGAAAATAATTCGAATCAACACATAACATTAATAGAGAACCTAACTGACATATTCTCCAACATGTAGGGAAATAATAGCTACACAATACCATATCAAAACGAGAAACGTACACCGCATTTAATCAAAGAAGATATTCTTAATCAATATGATTACAAACAAAATTACAAATTACAACTTGTATTATAAAAAGTCTAATATTCCTATACGTGAGAACCTTCAGTGCAATAGCGGGAAGTTCTGATAGATGTATGTAAATCATTGTGAACAGCACAGACCCTGGAAGACCATGAGACAAGAACGACACGAACACACGAGGAAATAAAATCTATATCACTACAAATAATTTATCATTTTAACTATCATAAAATCATCCTCGTGACATAATCTAATCGAACACTATACAATTTTCATTCTAAGAGACACTACAAACCTTACTTTGTTTTATGAATAAAAAATAGATATGTTAAAAATGAACTTCACCACATAGCACGCTCCTAGCCAACAACCAGCTCTGATGATATCTGCCCTGATCTGTTGAAGGTGAGTGCTGTTAGATGTATGGAAGACCACGGAACACGAACACAAGAGGAAATAAAATCGATACCACTACAAAGAAGATATTCCTAATTAATATGATCACAATCAAATTACAAGTTGTATTATAAAAAGTCTAATATTCCTATACCTGAGAACCATCATTGCAATAGTGTGAATATCTGTCATAACAGTTCGAGCGCAATAGGGAATCTAAGTTTCATATTCTAACATTACATAATTTTTAATTAATCAATTTCTTATTATTTGAACAGCATAGACGTAAGGAAATAACGAGAAAGAACACAATCGACAGCTACAATTAATAGAAAGCTAAACCTGCACACCATCCAACACATTGAGAAACGATAGCTAATCAATCTATCAAAAAGAGAAATATTACAATATAGAACAGACTTAACGCTGAAGAACACAGGAACACTCTAAGCGGCGACATGTAAACAACAACAGAGGAAAATAATCTGTCATTGAACCATCATAAAATCGACCAACATAAAATTTTCATTCTAACAAACACTACAAACCTTGATGGAGGTATCCAAGACATAGAAAATATGCACTGCTTTCATCCATTCATGCATTCATTTCACAGTTTTTGTTCAAATCCGGGAGACTTTATGTCTCTATCTATATGACCAAAACGAAGCAACTCCCATGCTTTGTCACTCAAAGGGTTGTGGGCTATATTCCTTCGTCCAGCAAACAAGGCGTTCTAGAGGTCAGATAAGATAGTTCAAAGGCGATATATTTTATTGTGCAGCGCAAATAGATGTCGATATTATTCGCGGGGATCACCAGCTTTTCGCATCCTTTCCTTGAAACGGAAATCTTTCGTCAAAGTGGTTGACAAGTCGAATAAGTTTGTACAAATGCGATATTGTTATTGAACATGTAGAGAAAGTCCAAATTATTAATTGGTAGCAACGATACTCAATCAAAAACGAGAAACAAATTTAATTACATCAATTTCTGTAATATCTTGCAACAGAAATTTCTAATGAACCACACAGAAATATCAAATGTGAATGCAACTCAGAAATATGAGGCATTCCCAACTCAGAAATTATTTTTACTTATCTCAATCGAGTGAACAATTGAAACAAATGCAAGACAATAATTATTTCAGGTAGTAACTTCACAACTCATAGAATATCAGTCGAGTGAATACTTGAAAGAGAGTCAAAACAATATATCTCACGACAAGTGGATATTATAGCATTCTAAACCAGATAATAAAATTTTACTCAATAAAATGAGCATAGATATGCTTTTAATTAAGTGTAGACAAGCACTTGAAAACAGAAGAGACAATTGCTCTACATTGAAAAGATGGACAGATTTTGTACTCGCTACCATAAGTCATGGAAAGATGTGATAAAAAATTGCTTCGAAAAGGAAGGGCCGCGAAACTATTCCATTATCGCTGCATTTGAATACGTCCTAGACATGGTCGTATTCGGAGATATGGTACAAACTACAGAACTGAAGGTGCAAGAATTTATATGCCGAATCTACAATACTAATAAAAATATCTGCACATCAACGTCGGAAGGGCCACTGGGGTTGATGGCGGAGTTTTTGACGTTTGCTAACGAAGAATTGAAATTCACTAAACCAGATGTAATTATAATCATTGCAATGGGCATTGCATTCATCAAGAAAGCAGTCGGATCAAATTATCATATACAAGCGGTCTATATCGCACGATTCATTACGGATTTGTTGAAATTGCACATATCTGAGATGGAAAGTACATAAAAACTTATCACATGATATGTTCCACTACCATGGCAACGCAATTCTTTTCTTCTACCAGTCTCTCCAACGATGTCGAATGAGCAGAAGTTCAGTATTATTGTACAAGGTCTGATGTATCATCACTTATTGAAACTCAACGAACATATCAACTGCGGTGGACCACCGGACGATTTTCATCTAATACTGTCTTGTACGCCATTCAAGAACATTCATACAAAGAAAGGAAACATCAATAAGAGATTGTGCAAGTTGTTGAAGCAATACAAACACGGCGACAACATATCACCCGCGTTAATCAACGCTGGATTCAAGCACCCAATATGCAGAACTTTTTAATCTGTATCTTTTAAAAAATGCAAGAAATAGCGTGCAGTTCTGGCTTTGAAAATTTAATTTAAAGAAGAAAATTATATTTAATGTTGAGTTTGCGTTTTACAACGTTATGAGCTAAAAACTTACAAAATTAAAGTATGGCCTTTCCATCTGTAGTGCCAGGATGCTATGGCACTAAAATAACGTGATAGTTTTTCTGTATGGCTACGGGAAATCTCGAGCATATTTTGTGAAATGGATCTACGTTTATGTGTGACCTGCGCTGATCTGGTTATTATAATTAATATAACATATCTTCCATTGTGTTTATGCATAACGCTCGTCTTCATTGTATATTGGATAAGCACTTCTGATGGCGGTTGTGTGATCCGCTTCTCCCAAAATCTGATTGCCACTTCGAAATTATTTCATATACGTTTGTGTGCCGTGTGTTACGAAGATTATGCGATTAGAAATGTAGACTTGGCCTGCACGTCATGCTTGTAAAATCATTCGTTTACATTGTGGCATCTGATAATAGATTCGCTTTTCACGAAGACTACGTATTATCTCGCAGGCACTGAACCCGAATGCAGTCGTAAAAGTTGATGACACTGTGTCGCGAACGCTTTGACTTATCCCACCGCGATCAGTTATCTTGCCTTATTTCCCGTTTTGCCCTATCTTGCACGGCTCATTTTTCCTATCCAGACACACAAATGGATAACTGTGTTGACGAAAATATTTATTCCGCGCTCCAATTGGGTTGCTTGTCAAAGACGCCTTTTCTTCTTTTCCTACGTCTAGCCTAGTCCAACTGTTTGAGAAATATACATGCACTGTAGAATTTATTTCGTGAAATATGATAAGTTTTCACAAAAGATTGATGATCCTTTTTTTTCTTTATAATCAAAGATTCATGTATCATGCCTCAAATTTCAATAACCGATCATTCTCCGACAATTCTATCCTTGGGGTGATGAAGTTGTACAGAGTGTAGTCGGGAGAAAACCTATTTGATGGCTAGCTCTGATTCCATGTTAGAATTTTTGCACATAGTGTGGAATATTCGTTCCCTCAGCAATCATTGTGTTCAATCTAGTCATACCAAATGCAAAGTGTTTTTCATTGTGATGCGTAGAATTCATAATAATGATGACAAAGATTACAATTATTATTTCAATTATACACTTCTTTATTTCGATAAATTATAGTTCTATTCCAAACTCTGAAGTTTTCGTTTGTTGTCTTGACTGATGAATTCCGAAGACAAAGTAGTTTATTCTCATTATTGGGCGTTTGAATCCAGCGTTGATTAACGCGGGTGATATGTTGTCGCCGTGTTTGTATTGCTTCAACAACTTGCACAATCTCTTATTGATGTTTCCTTTCTTTGTATGAATGTTCTTGAATGGCGTACAAGACAGTATTAGATGAAAATCGTCCGGTGGTCCACCGCAGTTGATATGTTCGTTGAGTTTCAATAAGTGATGATACATCAGACCTTGTACAATAATACTGAACTTCTGCTCGTTCGACATCGTTGCAGAGACTTGCAGAAGAAAATAATTGCGTTGCCATGGTAGTGGAACATATCATGTGATAAGTTTTTATGTACTTTCCATCTCAGATATGTCCAATTTCAACAAATCCGTAATGAATCGTGCGATATAGACCGCTTGTATATGATAATTTGATCCGACTGCTTTGTTGATGAATGCAATGCCCATTGCAATGTTTACAATTACATCTGGTCTAGTGTATTTCAATCCTTCGTTAGCAAACCTCAAAAACTCCGCCATCAATCCCAGTGGCCCTTCCGACGTTGATGTGCAGATATTTTTATAAGTATTGTAGATTCGGCATATAAATTCTTGCACCTTCAGTTCTGTAGTTTGTACCATATCTCCGAATACGACCATGTCTAGGACGTATTCAAATGCAGCGATAATGGAATCGTTTCGGGGCCCTTCCTTTTCGAAGCAATTTTTTATCACATCTTCCCATGACTTATGGTAGCAAGTACAAAATCTGTCCATCTTTTCAATGTAGAGCAATTGTCTCTTGTGTTTTCAAGTGCTCGTCTACACTTAATTAACAGCATATCTATGCTGATTTTACTGATTAAAATTTTATTATCTGGTTTAGAATGCTATAATATCCACTTGTCGTGAGAATTGTTTTGACTCTGTTTCAAGTATTCACTCGACTGATATTCTATCAGTTGTGAAGTTATTACCTAAAATAATTATTGTCTTGCATATGTTTCAATTGTTCACTCGATTGGGATAAGTAAAAATAATCTCTGAGTTGGGAATGCCTCATATTTCTGAGTTGGGTTTCACATTTGATTTTTCTGTGTGGTTCATCTATATAGAACTTTTTGCTGCAAGGTATTACAAAACTTAATGTAATTAAATTTGTTTCTCGTTTTTGATTGAGTATTGTTGCTACCATTGAATAATTTGGACTTTCTCTGCATGTTCAATAACAATATCGCATCTGTACAAACTTATTCGACTTGTCAACCACTTTGACGAAAGATTTCCGTTTCAAGGAAAGGATGCGAAAAGCTGGTGATCTCCGCGAATAATATGAACATGTATTTGCGCTGCACAATAAAATATATCGCCTTTGAACTATCTTATCTGACCTCTAGAACGCCTTGTTTGCTGCACGAAGGAATATAGCCCCCAACCCTTTGAGTGACAAAGCATGGGAGTTGCTTCGTTTTGGTCATATAGATAGAGACATAAAGTCTCCCGGATTTTAACAAAAACAGATGAAAACAGTGCATATTTTCTATGTCTTGGATACCTCCATCAAGGTTTGTAGTGTTCGTTAGAATGAAAATTTTATGTTGGTCGATTTTATGATGGTTCAATGATTGATTATTTTCCTCTGTTGTTGTTTACATGCCACCGGTTAGAGTGTTCCTCTGTTCTTCAGCGTTAAGTCTGTGCTATGTTGTAATATTTCTCCTTTTGATAGATTGATTAGCTATCATTTCTTAATGTGTTGGATGGTGTGCAGGTTTGGCTTTCTATTAATTGTAGCTGTTGATTGTGTTGTTTCTCGTTATTTCCTTACGTCTATGCTGTTCAAATAATATGAAATTGATTAATTAAAAGTTATGTAATGTTGGAATATGATACTTAGATTCCCTATTGCGCTCGAACTGTTATGACAGATATTCACACTATTGCAATGATGGTTCTCAGGTATAGTAATATTAGACTTTTTATAATACAACTTGTAATTTGATTGTGATCATATTAATTAGGAATATCTTCTTTGTAGTGGTATCGATTTCATTTCCTCTTGTGTTCGTGTCGTTCTTGTCGTTCGTGTTTCGTGGTCTTCCATACATCTAACAGCACCCACCTTCAACAAATCAGAGCAGATATCATCAGAGCTGGTTGTTGGCTAGGAGCGTGCTATGTGGTGAAGTTCATTTTTAACATATCTATTTTCTGTGTTGGATTCATAAAACAAAGTAAGGTTTGTAGTGTCTCTTAGAATGAAAATTGTATAGTGTTCGATTAGATTATGTCACGAGGATGATTTTATGATAGTTAAAATGATAAATTATTTGTAGTGGTATAGATTTTATTTCCTCTTGTGTTCGTGTCGTTCTTCTCTCATGGTCTTCCAGGGTCTGTGCTGTTCACAATTAATTACATACATACATCAGAACTTCCCGCTATTGCACTGATGGTTCTCACGTATAGGAATATTAGACTTTTTATAATACAAGTTGTAATTTGTAATTTTGTTTGTAATCATATTGATTAAGAATATCTTCTTTGATTAAATGCGGTGTCCGTTTCTCGTTTTGATATGGTATTGTGTAGCTATTATTTCCCTACATGTTGGAGAATACGTCAGTTAGGTTCTCTATTAATGTTATGTGTTGATTCTAATTATTTCCTTATGTCTGCGCTATTCACTTCTAAGAAACTGACTAATTAAATTTGTGTCATATTGGAATATTAAACTTAGCTTCCATATTGTGCTCGAAATTACTTACATCTATCAGGTTCTCACCTCTCAGACTTTTTATAATAAAACTTGTAATTTTGATTGTAATCGTATTGATTAAGAACATCTTCTTTGATTAAATGTGCTACCCCTTCTGATTCATTGAAAACTTTTGTGTATAATTAGTTAATAAAAAATATTGTGTTTGATCTGTGATACCTATTCAATGCTATTGCATCATGCCTGTAATAAGTATATTCTTTGTTACGTGTATTGCATTGTGTTTCTTCTGCTTCAGGTTTTTGGCTGGGTTTCTCTCCACCACACAGAGTCACAGCATAATTCCTTGCGCTATTGATTTTAATAAATATACTTTCACTTGTAGTTCGTGTATGGCTATCCTTTGCATGTCAATACTTGCATGTAAACCGCCCACTGCCCAACTGTGCGCTGACAACGCTCGGACAACACTCCACACAGAGTCATAGCATAATTCCTTGCACCATTGATTTTAATAAATATATTTTCACTTGTACTTTTTGTGTATGGCTATCCTTTGCATGTAAACAGCCTACTGGACACCTGTTGTAGCTGAAAAAAAAATACGATTGAAGTCGGCACAGATTGAAAAATGACGAAAGATGTCGACCCAGGCTGAAAAATGTGAGCTGGTAAGCGCGCACGCAGCCCTCCGGCCACGCGCCACCCGCCGGTAAGCGCCTCCACCCGAGCGCCGAGCGCCGGGTGCGGGAAAAAATACGCGACCCAAGTCGGCCAAGGCTCAAAAATGTCGAAAGAAGTCGGTTCAGGCTGAAAAATATGAGAGGGTAAGCGCGCACGCAGCCCTCCCGAGCCTATAAGCACGTGGACAACCCTCCACATACGCGCCGCGCGGGGAAAAAAACGCACAGGGCTCAGGGTCAGGTGTCCAGGTTGTTAACTCTCACCCATGTTTATACGACACCCCCTCCTACTACTACTCACTTAACGGCTGTCACTGTAACATCCTTGATCCGCCTCTGGCTACAATTCTATGTGTAGGGCTGTTGTACCTATATGAGCTATATCGGTTATATAGCTGAAAGATTGATGTACGTCTTCATGACCTCGGTGCCTTAATTATGTATTGCAGATCTCCAGAATTCCACGATAGCAGCGCTTGAGACACTCGTGCTGAGATCTTTCCAGCTTGCATATATGCTATCAGTGTACACATCGGTGTTACAGATGGACCTGAAATGTTTGTATGCTGCTTTGGTGTCACAGATGTTTCGTGTTCCGTGAAATGCTACTTTAAATACATTTCTAGGTAGTTGTACTTTTCTCTTGTAGAAGGCAACATGCTCGCACAAAGGTCAAGGTAGAAAAGATATTTATTGTTCCGAAACATCCTCCCACAACACCTCGGTACAAAGCGCCAGCGCCCTCACAAAAACAACGAAAGTCGGCACGTGTTGATAACACCGTAGCTACCAGACACTGATAACAGTACCGCCGCTAAAACTCTAAATACTTTACTCTAAATTAGAGCTCTATGTTAAACATTTAAACGTCAAAACGTTTAAACGTTCTCCTAAGAAACGCGTTTTGTAACACGTTTCATAGATTAAACGCTGTTTAAACGTGTTCTATTAGATATACGTTCAACAGCACGTATACGTATTTAAAGGGACTATGAAATTTCCCGAACCCCCATACTTTTTTTCGATGGAAACTGTTCTTCCCGCAGAAAAACTACTATGCCACAAATTTTTCCGGACGAAATCGCTCCACTCTGCGAGGAGCGCGCGCTGGAAATGTCTCTTCCGCGTTCCTCCTCTCCCGCGCATATTTCCCTGCCAATGGTGTAACTGTACGGACCGCTCTTCGGTTCCCCGTTACGTCACCGGTGTTGCACAATGGCAAGTAATGCCGCGAGCTCGCGCTGTGGCTGCCGCCACTGCCGAAATCTGCCGATCGCGCGAAAGCTGCTGTCATGGGGATTTCCACTCCCGATGAACGCATACGCTGGATCCTATGGCGCATGCTCCTGGCGGGATTCCTCGGCTCGGCAACAGGTCACGATGACGTGTTGCTGAGCCGGCCGTGGTCGCGTCAAGTTACCCGTTATGTCTCCGCTCGGCAGCTCGTCACGGCGCGGCGCCAGCTGTCCTCCCTTCGCCGCTCCGTTTAAATTCGCTCCCGAGAAATCCGCTCGCGCGACGAAAATAAAATTTCGGTTCTAGACTCAGAAAAATGTCTTCTTTCGAACGAAACGAAGAAAAAAATCGTTTCATAGTCCCTTTAAACGTTGTCCCAGGATACGTTTAAACGTTTTCGTTCGCATAAACGTACAGCAGCACGTATGCATATATAAACGTTTTCTTAGGAGACGTTTAATCGGTTTCTTTCCTCCTCTAAACACTACAGCTTACTTTCCTCGAAAGACTTTGCGGGGTATCCTTAAAGTGGCATGTTACTTTGTTCCGCTCATTTGTGACCGTCTTATGTTTAATAAAGAACAGTCAGAGCGCAGAGCACGTTTTATTCCGTTTCTTCGTGGTTAATAGAGCGTTGCCACGACCCCGTTCGCAGCCTACACCGAACTTCGCTCCGCGTGCACTCTTGGCATTGGGATCGCTGACACCCCGAAAACGAAGCTTTATCTCATCGACATTGTCCGGCAGAATTACAACTCTGGGTGTTATCCTTTTCTCCATCCCAATTTTTTCATAACGTGAGAATTACAACTCTGGGTGTTATCCTTTTCTCCATCCCAATTTGTTCATAACGTGAGGTGTACGGCTCTTTGTGGGAATTCGCGTAAGCGCATCATGCCACAAAAGTCGTGTTATCCCTTTCTTCCCACTCTGGCGCAAGAATGATATCATTCGGGACAATGATTGGTTCTTAACGCGTAATTGGCAAATGTTCTGGTTTTGGAGTGCAATAGTGGGAACCAGTAGGAAAGAGCAGGCTACATGCTTCAGGATAAAGTAGCCGCTCAAGGTGACAATCTTCCGCGCTGGTCTTTTCACCAAAACACTACTCGCGTGAAGAAGTTAAATATGGAATTTTTAGTATATTCAAAAGATTCAAATGTCATCACCGACAATACGAGCTCGACATGTTTAAAACTGTAGTGAAACACGCGGGTTCATAATTAAATGTACGACGAAAATGAACACTGATAGGGAGGGGGGGGGGGGGCTTAAGAGCCAAATATGAACTGAAGTAATAAACTACTTATAAGACAGTGAGAAACTGGCGTAGTTGGTAATTACTGGTGCGAACCATGGACGCGCCAGGCATCACGGGGACAACTTCTGTCTCTCTCCGCGTATGCCTGGCGCGTCCATGTTTCCCATTAATAAAGATAAGAAGTTGCTTAAATAGCTAGCGGATGCAATCAAACAATCACGTGTTTGTGTCGTCCATGCGTTCGCAGGTATGAGTGATGACCGTCATGTTTTGGTTACTATTAATTAGATGTGTCATTTTAGAAACTTAGGAAGAACTTGAGGAGAAACAGGATACGAAGATTCCGAACGTACGGTGAAGAGGAAGGGGGTGTATGTCGCAACCTGCATGGAAAACAGGAGTGTCATGTGTCATTATCTAAGAAAACACAAGGTGTGGGGTGAGGTGGCCAACAGAACGAAAGCTCCTGTGGTCCGTGAGTGCATTGCACAGTCAGGCATAATCCATGTCCAGACACAGTGAGTGATCAGACTTATACTACGTAGTGTGTACATGTAGAGATGTATTGACTATTTATTTCTGCTCAGTGTATGCTTTTTGCAGAATAAATATCGGTATTTACTAGAGTAAAATGTGCATTTCTACGCATTATTTTTGTTCATGGATTCAGTGGGCCCAGCTGCTAAGCGGCCGGATCCCGGACCACTTAGGAGAGCGGACCACTGGATCAATTCCACTGCTTCCACTTCAAGTGGTACCATCGTGAAACTGGTTCCACTTTCAACTGGTCCTAGTCACTAAGTGGTCCCACACTCAAAGTGGGACCTGTCCAATAAACCTCTTTGGAGTCGTCCCACTCCAGATTTTTGACTGGGTTTGTATGTTTGTGTTTTTTGTGTTCCCCTTTGCGTGAGGAAACATCATAATTCGTTGCTTACCGACGATAGCTAGTTAAGAGCAACATATCTGGAAGGCACTTTTGTGTAAGCGAGTTAGTGCTGGTTCTTTCTGAACAATTATAGATCGGAGTATAACGACCTAGCTCATCCGTGAGACTTCGTGTCGCGACATTCGCGTGATACCCCCAGATCGTTGGAAAGTGCGCTCATACCCATAGCTAACCACATTGCCAACCTTCTGGTAAGCCTCTTCCAAACAAAACAGCGGAGAAGAACAACAAAGGACATTACGGCGACCCTGACAAGTGGTTTGGCCTGCCACGAAAAGCGGCTATCGTCGAAAAATACAACAGGCAGTCCGGAACGGAGCACTTCAACGGCAAACACATGAGTGTGGGCTTCAGTGATGTCATTTTCAACAACCACATACTGATATTGTATCCATGTTGTTCCATGCTTCGATGTTGGACGCTTTATGATTTTTTTGTTTTTGTCTGGAACGCAGAGAAACAAAACAATGTGGGAAGTGCATGAGGTATCAAGTAGTGAATCAGTACTTTAAAGGGGGTAAGAACTCCTATCTGCATGTATTTTGTTACGTGTGTAATATGTGTAATATTGTTCTCCTACGCTTCGTAATTGTATTTACAATTTATTGTACAATATTTCTCCTTTATAAGGTGTGGTGTACAGCGTTAACACAAGAAAAACACTTTTTTTTATGCGGGCGAGTAGACGCACCGTCATCCAGATACCTCTATCCATTGTTACATTATCTGAAGAGTTGTAGCACCCAATCAGACGCCAACGCGGAGGTACACATAACGTTCTGCTTTATCGCTCTTAAAAATGAACTTCACCACATGGCACACTCCTAGCCAGCCATCATCCCGAATGACAGGATTCTCGTTCCCGATTTGTGGGAAACGGGAGGAGGAGCCTATTTGGTAGCCATAATGCAATACATAGTGGCTCCACATAATACGCTCCGCCTCCCGTTATCAACAAATAAGGCGCGAGAATGTTGTCATTGGAGATGGTTTTCAAGCAGTATGCTATATGTAGTGAAGATACGGTCCTACCAGATTCATCTATACAAAAGGTGTCACAGCCAACAAGTTAAAATCTTCGTTTGGAGTCGACACAGTCGGCGCGCTAGCTTGTTAGAGTTCACAGCCCCTTTAAGTGAATTTCTGAGTATTTGTACCATCCATCATCGATGCGACCGTGGCATTTTCCATGCAAACAAAGAAATGACGCAAAGAACATGTTCTTTGTATCATTTCTTTACTATTGCCGTGGCTAGTTTCGGCTCATTTACTTTGCGAAATTCGACGTTTTATATATCGGAGTACGTTCGCTTCACACGGTGTTTAATAAGAACGGTGAATTTGAATAATTCTCCCATCTCCCATTTCACTGAAAGCATCTAATTAATAAGTTAATCAATGAATTTTAGCTAATTAGTCGTTCATGTAGTTTCAAACGCTGTCCTACAGGGTGTTCGCCTGGCTGTAGAACCCACCTGCTAAAACGGTATCTATATTGCTGTGCTAGCTTTTAAATAAAAATTCTGTAACAAAAACAACACAAAACAAAACAGTGTATATAAAAATATGACACACGTTAAAGTAAATGCATTTTTGTATGCGGGTGCCATGAACGTATTTCGTTATGCTCCTGTGCCTCCGTTCCTGACACACGCCAAAGCATTCTGTTTACTTTCTATTGACATTTCGTTATGTATGTAACCCAGTTACATCCTATGAAATAAAGTTTGTTACTCAACGTAACACTTTCAAACTTAAATAAATGAAAACAAACTCGAAACAAATTCGACATATATCATCAGTGGCGCACAGTAGCTTTGCAATCCCTTATACAATGAAATAGTGTCGCCTCGTTATTCATATTACTTTCTGTCAGACACAAGAGCAGCGTTTCGCAACTGCTAAGTAAACCACGGAGAAGTCCGCTGATAGACACATTATAGTTCATGTCATCAAAGTTATTTTTCATGTATTCCAATTGAGTGTATTTGCGAGAATATGCTGAATGATGGCAAGCTCGTAAAAGTAGTCATAGAAAGGTATTTGTTTGCTGGTGCGTGGCCCTTACTCCCGGTGTTACGTTTTTTTATGGAAACTTGGGGTAACGCAGAGAAACATCGCCGCTACCCGAATTTGTAGCGATTAGCTTCATTAAGCGATTAAATTTGTAGCTATTTTTCAATCTATAAACCTAAAATGTTGCAGGATCCCAATCCGATTCTGTTGCTCAAAAAATAGGAAGCGGGGCTACAAGTAGGACCGCTGTATTTAACACTGCCTGAGGATGAATGAAAGTAAATAAAACCGCTACCACACATGCTTTCCTGCTCCCGTTCCATGCCTATGCCAAAACGCGAAAAGAAGCTATGACTCACGTCTTTTCTCAGCCATCTTAGATTTGTCATCACTTTCTCAGTGTCTGGATCCGAGAGGCTTGGGTACGCAATGGTGATCTGAACATCTGGATAACTGACGTTAGCAAAACTTGAGTTGACGAACCAGTACACTTCTGATCCGGGCAGTGCCAACGGTCCTGAAGAATGAGGAAAAGAGAAAGACAAGCAGAAGTTGAACACGAAGAGCGCCAAATCACGACGAAAACGTACGACGAGCTTTATTTTCGTAATAGAAAGGTATAAGGCTCTAATCATGGCGCCAAACTAGACGAAAAATATCACTCATAAGTCTACTGTGCCGCCTTTCATGTAGTGCCTGGGCTGGATTTGGCGTTATTACGAGACTACGTTCCCCACATTAAATAATATCTAAGCCAACACAGTTTGCTTCTCGCAGTTTTAAATTAGCATTTCTGTGGCACGTTTCAAATCGCAAATATTATACATTATTGGAAGGGGTGTCCCACTGATTACTTGGCCATGCACGAGCAATCAGAGCAATGAATGTTTACCCAAGTGAACGTTAATATGCTCCGGAAAAGTGATTCTCCTCGCTGACGCTGTGACGGCAGAAGAGCATAGATTACACTTGGGAAAGCTCGAACATGTGAAATGAGCGTGGAAGGCAGTTGAGACGCATACTTGTTACCGGGGATGTTAATGTACTCGTAGTACTACTGTGACACAAAATATTTCCGAAGGGAAATGCGAATTTCCCGCGAAAAGTTGTGCACGCATCGGCGGCGATCTCGGCCAACTACTTCTCCTGTGTTGTGACGTAAGGTCAGGTTACGTTTATTATTGGCTGCCGAGAATTATCCGTTGGCAACGCGACCGGTCGACTATTTCAGGTTGGCGGCGCCAAATACAACTTATACAAAAAGAAAGAGAAGAAACCCTCTCGCCTCACTATTGGGTAGACGTTGCGTACTGGCAGTCGAGGGAAACAGGTTTGGCCGACGCTTGCCAACTACGGCAAGCAGTCTTACACCAACACCACGAGGTGTTTTGACCCACCAGACTGAAAGCCTTCTGGCCAAACGAACGCCAACTAGATACAGAAGACCTGGTTATTGCCTCCTCTCCCTCCTCCGCTACGTGGACATATAAAGTCAGAACTCGTCCGCTATTGTAATTCGCCGTTTTGCGAATTCAGGAACTCGCAAACGATTGCAGCTCGCATGGATCTTGTAGACCGGAATCTGTAGACAGAATGTGCAGCACGCTTTGCAGAAAATCAGTCCTGAGAAAGATATAGGACAGTTTTGCGCTTTATTTTAAAGTTTTTCTATTTAGTACTATAGGTGACGTCCAATCACTATACTCGTAGACGACGGTGGTTCGTCTCCATGGCTACGACAGCTGAGAGCACGTTAATGATTGGCTACCGCTATTGAAAACACGATCCTGATAGGCTGAGCTGGCCTTCCACATCTAGGTGGTGTTGACAAGCTACCACGCCAGCCAGCCACAGTACTACCGACACCGTCCCAGCGTGCGACCACGCACATCTGCCTGCTGAGCACTCCATCATCTCAGTCATGTCAGTAGTTCTGTAGAAGAACAACAGCTCCTCTACATGGTCTTTCGGAGCCACGGGCGCGATATGCGCTCAGGCGAGGTTTCCAAGGCGGCTCATTGGTTATCTGGCCTTTCCCTGCGCTCTGGAACTGCTACTAACTAGCCCGAACAGACGCGCGCACGGCCGCGGCGTTCCTTCCTTCAAGCTTGCGCCGTCCTTGGTTCTTAGAGAGTGACATTTTCCAGTTCTACTAGAGAGGGAATTCCGGAATACTCTCAACATCCGGCATGTGCTTTGTCATGTCTTCCACCGAATAATAGTCAAACTACGACACTAGTTCTCATCGGATTTTCGATACCGCGGTCGGTTGCCCAGCAGGAATAAAATCACACTATGGATGGTTTGGATGGATGGTTTGGAAATCTACTGGAAAGGGTTCGACCGTCCCTTTTTTGGGCACAACACGACGTTCAGAGCAAGAATTTCAGTTGTGTCATCTCTACGCGACAAAACATGTCTCAGTGATTCAATTATTATTTTTTATATTGGCTACTATTGAGCAGTACTCCTTACTCACGATAATTTTGATTCAAAAGTGCGCTGGCACATCCTAAGATACACAGACGCCCTCTTTTTCACCTTCTCTCTCTTTCCTTCACAACTAAGACTTCCTTACGTGAAATTAATCATCCAAAAATGGACTGGATGCCTCACTTACCACTGGAGCGCAAAACATATTCGATGTACGTTGACGATGCTTCGAACTGCAGCCCTAGTTCTTGTTCTGTCGTGGCAGCCAGTGCTTCGAGATAAGGGTGATCGTGGAGGTTCTTACCTACCGGCAGGTCCGCCACTAATGGGATCTACGAGCAAGAAATACACGAATTTTTATGGCGATTGGGCACAGGCAGAACCGTGTTTATCAGCACACACGTGCAAATACTCGGACCCTACATTAGTTCAGAGAAGTGGGTGGCCACACGTTACCTGATGTTTTGCAAGTTCTTCCCGCGGTCCTACTCCAGACACGAGGAGAAGCTGGGCGCTTCGGATAGTTCCTGCAGACAAAATAACTTCCCTTCTTGCGTGCACGACGTAGGTTTTGCCGCCTTTCTCATAAACGACGCCAACAGCGTTATTGTTTTCGAATAAAATCTGAAATCACAAACAATCAAGCTAAGATTCACTCCGGTATTGACTGAAGCCAACATTTAGATTTACTCAGCCGTTAAATTACTCAACAATGACAGCGAGTCATAATGTAGATGACGAACTAATGGGGCATCGTGGATATAGTATTTTTCTTTTTATATTATCATTCAGTGTCAGCGCCGCGAAGCAATCGTGGCTCTGAGCGGCGTATGCATGTGGGCTGATGAAGAGAGGAATGCAGGAAGAAGTGCGGGACAGGGATTAGTATGCGTCCTTGGCCGATTTCAACGAGAACTCTGCCGACATCCGTTTGGAAATGCCTTCGACGGAAAACCCATGAATAACCTCAGGGAGCACACCCAGTGGTAGGATACGAACCCACCACCTCCCAGTCTTCAGCACCAACTTCGCTACCACCAAAAAACGGGCGCCTTAACCCACTCGGCCATGCCGCTGGTGGTAAATTCTCCGCTCCAAGTCTGATGCCCGTTGTGTACCTCTTGTGTACCTCCGCAAAGGAGAAAGCGTCCGTCGGACGAGGTACACATCCGTTACACTAGAGCGAAGCCTGTAGACAGCGGGTACACAACCGTTCCGGAACGATGAAACTGCGGATTCATGAGGTACACAGAAGGTACTGCAAGCTGTACCTTTTGAACTCGGCTTGTACCTCGTGCCTTCTAATCTCGTATGGCATAAACTAACCTAGCGTTAATTTAATTACTTTTACTAATTAATTAATTTAAATAAATTACTAATTAAATTAATTACTTTTACAATTATAATTTTTGTCGATATGGTATGTCGATTTTTTTATATAATTGTTGTCGAAGGAAGTCAGTCTTTTTGTTTCCCAGGCATGGAACGCGTGACGACTTTCGGACCTTCGAGCTTATCAGACGGGCCTATAAACTTATTCCAGAAAGAGTGTCATGTTTTAGCTATACGGGGTGTGTTTTCTTTTAGGTGCCAGATTTTTTTACTAAAAATCTACGACGACCCCAGATATGCCATTTGGGCGTCTAACATACGTGGCCTCGCGGACATCTTTTATAGCCGGTGCACTGCGAATCGCAGTGCACCGGCTATGTGTGCCGCAAGGTCGCAGTCTGCGACCTTGCGGCACTGATGCGACGTAGCCGGTCGCATCAATGTTCGATGACTAATTAACTAAAATCCGATATTTAACTTATTAATTCACGAGTTTTAGGGAAATCTGAGATGGCTGGATTAAAGCCATCCCAGCTGTCGGCAATTTCAAAATGTTTCTGTAGTTCAAGATACGAGCAGTTTTTGTTCGCTATGCAAACGAGCCGCAACGAAATCTGTGCGCTCAAGCTGCGCCGGAAGGAACGTTCCCAACGTTTCCTTCGGATCGGACAACACGGACCGCATCTGCAACGGCGAACTGTTTATCTCTTCAGTGCTGTTGCACCCTTACCCAAAGCTTCGATGTCATGTACGTCAAAGTTATCGAAGGAAAAATGGGAACGTCCCTTCCGGCGCAACTTAAGCGCACAGGTTGGGTTGTGGCTCATTTACATTCATCATCATCAGTGTATTTGTTGTTGTTATTGTTGTAATAAAAAAACCTGTGGCACCTAAATAAAGATACCTTGTATATTAAGGCAGTCTTGTGGGGAGCACTGTTGAGCGTGTCACTTGTGCACCCTGCTCCGTGTTTTTCTAGATACGTGCTGAGCCCGCCCATCCTTCCGCCTGCGTCGATAACAACAACACGTGGATCTTCATAACCGGATCCTTCGTTGCTTCTGACGTCATTACACCATAGAAGATGCTTCATAGGGACTGACAACATAGCTCCGTTCTGCAGCCTTGTGGGTAGCACTGTTGAGCGTGTCACTTATACATGTTTTTCTAGGTGAGGAATTTTCACATACCACCTTCTGTAAATACTCCCCACCTGACGGCATCCTGTGTAGCGATCCTTTTGCGATGGCTTCTGGAGAATCGGACATTTGCCTAACTTGCCTGCAACCATTCAGTGAAGATGGTGCTTTTATGGTTTGCTCCAAGTGCTCGAATACTTATCATGCTGGAAAATGTTCGGGCGTTACTAAGACCACACTTAAGGCATTCTCTGTTGAAGAGCGTAACTATGGACATGTCCCACATGTATTGCGAGCAGATCAAGATCGAACCAGCCTTACGTTACTAGTGATCCCTCTCTGACAGCCATCATGCAGGAGGTTCTTCGAAACGGACAGAAAATGACTTCCGTCATCGCAAAAATTGAATCACTAGAGGACAAAATTAATTCCCTGTCTAACAAGCATGATGATCTTGCTACGCAGGTCGAAAGCAACTTGGCTTCTATACAAGCGGCTAATATACGCCTTGATCAGATCGATAATTTGGGTGATCAACGCAACGTAGAAATACGTCAGCTAAAGGTGCAGATAAACGAGCTTGACCAGTACGGCCGTCGTAATAATATCGAGATCCGTGGTCTTCCCTACTTGGCGGGAGAAGCCTTACTGGACGTTGTTAACGAAGTTGCTCTGAAATTAGAACTTCCCCCGCTGACAGGGGTGGGCTACGATGCAATGCACAGGCTCCTGTCTCAGTCCAATGCCCATGCACCTCCAGTCATCATAAAGTTCAAAGATAGAAAAACGAGAGATGCATGGCTTGGACAGCGAAGTAAACTGAAACTGAATTCTCAAACTGTGCGCAACGAACAAATCTTCCTATGTGAAAATCTCACGCTTCAAAATAAGAAGCTTCTGTGGCAAGCTCGGATGTCGGCAAAAGAGAAAGGATACCAATTCGTTTGGGTGCGAAACGGGCTCATCTTTGTTGGACGCGCAGACGGAACAACGGCCATTGAGATAACACATACTGAAGACCGCACGACGCTGTAGAGCGAAGCGGTACATCGTCCAATACTTCTTTGAGTTTGCTGTAATGTCTTACTTTTCATTAGATGACTTATCTAACGCTGTTTTTTCTTATCCTTTTTCGCTGCATCTTAATGTTCTCAGCCTTCCCAGACATTTAGACGACGTAAAAGCATTTATTTCTGGTTTAAAAAGTGACTTAAATTTTTTCGCAATGTCTGAAACATGGACTAAGAAAGCTCATGAACCATTCCTCGACATTGAAGATTTAACGCTGTATTCCTCGATGTGAAACGGGCGTATGATACCGTCAGTCGCATTTCCATCCTATACATGCGTCGTTTATAGGTCACCAAGTGGTGATTTCAATTCGTTTCTAAGTGCATTTGAAGAGTTGTTGCATATGTTGTCAATTTCTAAGTGTCATATGTTCAATTGTGTAATCGTTGGTGATTTCAATGTTGATTTGCTGAAGAGAGATTATGTGTGTACCTCTTATGTTGAAGTACTTAGTTCCTGTGGGTTCAATCAATTAATTTCAGCTGTAACCCGCTTTCACTGTTCTGATGACAGTAGGGGTTCTTTACTTGACCATGTGATCACTAATTTAAATGAGTCGAAGTTGGTGTATTGTTCTGCAGCCTGCGACATATCTGATCACGAAGTAATTTATCTTGGCGGTCGTCCACTTGCACGTCTCACAGAACTACTTCCACCCCGTACGTTTACGGACTACAATGCTGTTGAAGCTTGCCTGTCACAAGTAACTTGGTGCTTTGACAGCTTTAGTACTGCCCAGGATAAATTTACTTATTTTCTTGCTACGCTTTCTAATATCCTTCAAAGGTGTTCTCGTCCTGTCTTCCGCAGTAGGCGCGCAACGGTTAGGCAGCCTTGGATTACAAATGCAATCATGAAAAGCATTAAGCACAAGAATAACCTGCACAAGAAAACCCGGCTGAAACCCACGAATCGCGATCTCCGCGCCAGGTACAAGAGATATAATAACATCCAAAGAGACATCCTTCGGCCTGCAAAGCGTAAATATGTCTCGTCTAGGCTGGAAAGCTCTTCTGGAGATCCGAAGGGTATTTGGCGTACCAAAAAAAGCGTCCTGTCAAGGAATACAGAGAAAGCGGCACCTGGTGCGTGCCTACTCGCGCAGGATGGAGTTAAAACCAGCAGTCCAAAAGATATTGCAAACATATTTAATGATTACTTTTGCAACGTTGCTAGTCGTCTTAGTCCTCAGACTGATCCCCCTGCAGACGTCCCTCTTCCTATCTGTAACCCCACATCCTTCTTTCTGACACTTGCAAGTTGTTATGAAGTGATGTCTACTATTTATGGTCTAAAGCTACTTGCATCGTCTGAACACGATGGCATATCTTCCACATTTCTCAAAAGGTTCCGTAACTACCTTTCTCAACCGCTAGCAGAATTGTTTAACGATTTTTTTTTTGCACGGTGTTTTTCCCGAAGAACTGAAGATAGCTAAAGTGTCACCCATTTATGAAAAATGGGATCGATGTGACACTTCCAATTATCGTCCTATTTCCTTGCTTCAGACTGTTAGTAAGGCGCTGGAGAAGATAATTCTGCAACGCTTGGAGAGTTTTTTTAAAATTCAAATCAGCTGCTAAGTTCATCCCAGTATGGATTCCGGAAAAAGAAATCAACCATGCCTGCGTTAATTCATGCAACGGAAAAAATTAGAATGAATATCGAAGAAAAAATATTGTCTCTGGACATTTTCGTTGATCTAACCAAGGCTTTTGATTTAATTAACCATAAAATTTTACTTCAGAAGCTAGACAGATACGGCATTAGAGGCACCCCTTTAAAATTAATAGAAAGCTTTTTGACCCATCGGAAACAGTATGTCATTCAGTGTGGCTGCAGTTCCGAACTCGGAACGCTCTCTATGGGTGCCCCCAGGGTTCAATATTAGGCCCCTTCTTATTCCTCGTCTACATACATGACCTGCCTGGCTTTCTTTCAACTACTTGTTTCCTTTACGCAGACGACACCTCTATTTTTGTCGAATCTAAAAACCTCACAACACTATTTTGTAAAGCGAGCTCTGTTCTCGATAAGTTTAACTTGTGGCTATCACATAACAAACTTATTGCTAACTTTCAAAAAACGTCGTATATGGTATTCCGACCGTCTCAAAAGAGCCTGGATTTCACTATTTGCGAAGGGCGAACTTGAAGGGAACAATATTATGCTGTTATTTTGAGGCGAACACACACGGCAGGCTAACCCATGTTTGCTTTGAGCGGTCAATTAATTGTGATATGCTTTATCACGGAAATTTTTCTTTTTTGTCATGATGCTGAGGAAAGATTTCGTAACGTGCTTGTGTGGATGCAAATGCTCCAGAGGCACATTGATATTTACTGATCTACTGATTATCTTTCAACCTTCAGGGAAACGTCGTCAATTTGTAGGTAGGACCTCCAGCTACCAATAGAAATGAAGCAAACGACAAATAAATTGACATGTTCACAGTCCATCTATGTATGAGTCTTAAATTTATACTCGGATTGACACGATGCCTGTCAGGCAGAGAATTGCCATTATTGAAATGGCAAGAGCGGGTATGTCTCAGCAGCAAATAGAGTCAATTATGCGCTGTCGGGTAAATAATAAACAGGATTGTCGTGTCCTACAGAGGTTAGGATAGAGTAGAAGATGATGAAGGTGGAGCTACGGCCCCCGCAACGACCAAGTTGGAGGAGAACTGGACTGTGGCTGCTATTGTGGACGACCCGTTCCTAAGAGTCCGCGAAGTTAGATGCGAGCTGGGCCCCACCGCTAGTGGGACTGCCGTGAGAAGGCGTCTGCACGAAGCCGCCCTAAACAGCAGTGTTGCAGAGCTCAAACCAGCGCTTGATGCCTAACGCTGAGAACACCGTCTCTGCATCGCAGCGGCTGACGAGGAATGGAGAGTCCAGGACTCTCGGCACGTCGTTTTCCGCGACGAGTCGATTTTCTGTACGCGGTGGGACCCGTCGAAGATAGTCTGGCGCCCAGACTCTTTACGGTAAGCCGCATTCCCCTGGCGCTCACACCGCGTGTCTTCTACTCAGTGTGATGTCTTGTTGCAGATATGTCGAGCGCTATGTGTGCGACGTCCACGCCAGTGGGCGCACGTCATCAACGTCTGGGGCCCCCTCACAGGATTGAGGGAGTACTAACATCAGCACACTACTGCGTCATCATAGAGTGTCATGATTCCTTACGTCCTGGAAATGCCCTTTCCTGAGGACGTCTACTTGTTCCAGCAGGACAGTGGCTTAGCTCACACTGCTGGTGCCACCCACGAAGTTCTTTTTGCGTAACACATTATGCAGCTGGAGTGGCAGCCGTGGACACGACCTCAATATTGTTGTGAATGTCTGGGGAACAATGAAGTTCGAATTCTGCACACACCCAGGGCTGAGCACCGTCTGAAGGAACCAGCTGTGGGGCGCCATCCTGGAAAAATGAAAGCGCCTGAGGGCACACCACAGCCCTCGTAAGCTCGCTCTATATATAGCCCCCTGAGCAGATAAGGAGTATAAAGGAACGCACGAGTGGACCCACTAGTTTTTGACAGAAAGAAAAATGGCAAGAAATTTAAAATGGATTTCCAAAAACATGTAAAGTAAATAATTTTCTAAAATGTCTGCAATTCTCATTCCTCGTCAGCATCAACGTAATCAAACGAAAAGCCCCGACAGCCTTGTTGCAAGCTCATTTCAATTAAGTTGCATCGTTTCTTTCTCTGTGCTTCGTTATCGTCCTCTCTGCACGAGAAACGATATTCCTTTTGCAGCGGCAAGTTATCTCACTGCCGCTCGAACAAGTGTCAGTGTCGGAGCGCGCCTTGGGGACAAAATTGCTCCAGGAGAGTACGTTAGGGTAGGTAGGAGTCCCCCGTCGAGAGGAGGCGCTCGTGTAACATGTGCCCAGAGTCACCGCAGTGGAGTGCAGCTGCAGCTTCGACAGTTTCACCACGAACCCCCCCCCCTTCCTGGGTCACGTGATCATCAGCAGCGAATGGTGAAGTCAGGGCCGCAATTTGGTGCCAAAGACGCGCATCGGATTGATGGAACTGCGCATGTACGCTGTGTGTTCATCCTTACCGCTTTCCCGTGCTTTCTCCCCGTCTCTTCGTTCTCGGCGCTACGCCGGTTCTCCTGCTAATATAATCGGGAAGCTGATAATGAAACCCCATGTACACATGAACAAATTTATGAATGCGGTAAACTTAAACATATGCTCACAAACACGAAAAACGGAAACCAACTAGTTCCAAAAATGCCATTATAGCTCCACACAATGATCATGGAACACTGCAGAACAACACAAACGTAAGCAGGATTGACATACGCCTACATATGACTTTCAATCGGACATATAGTCCGTCTCGGCATTCGTCATAGCATCCGAAGGCGTAGTGCAAGGACTACGCCTTTCACATCCAACCTCATAAACAGCTGTGGAACTCTATGTCATCCTTTTCTTTCTGCAGCACATAATTAATTTTACCCCGCGGTTATGGGCAGTCTTCACTGACTCAAAATCCGCACTGCAAGCTATTGAAAATCCTGGCATACGAGGCTCATCCACACCCCTAGTGACGGATCTCTTAATGACCTTGTGTACGAAGCAGGATACAGGTTGGTTCTTCAGTGGGTTCCTGCCCATTGTTATGTCGTGGGGAACGAGCAGATCCACAGCGCCCCAGAAGGAGCTCCCGTATCGGCAGTGACCGTCGTTCCATTCTGCTACGCCTTGTGGCAACCCTGGCTTCCCGCTAATGGACAACATTCTCCCCCATGCTATGCTAAGCAAGCACTTGATCCAACGCTCGCTCTTCGCATGCCACGAAACACCGCTCGTCAAGATGCTGCATTAATTCATCGAATGGGACTGAATGGGACTTTTACGGCTCAGTGTCATTACCGCTTGAGACAAGTTGACTCTTCCAGATGCTGTCAGTGCAGTGCTCTAGACTTTGGAGCACGTTCTTCTTCATTGCCTAAACTACCAACCTTCCCGAACCGCACTCATGGGGTATCTTAGTCATCCGGCCTTTTGCCCCTTCTCTCTCTCAAAATTTATTGGTCCCTGGCCGAATGAGGCTACCAACGCTCTGCGCTTAAAGCTCCTTTGACCTTTTTGGATGCAATATTGCATATAGGACTTCGATCCTTATTGTGAAGGGGCTCATTATTTCATTCCCCACATCACCGCCAGCAAAGGCGTAGAGTATCGCCCCTCGCGATGAAACTCCCCATTCATCATCTACAAATAAAGTCGATGTTGTTGTTGTTGTGAGCGCCGCGGCTAGCGCCCCACGCACGCGCTGCGACGTCTGCTCTTCACAGAGGAGGCGCCACGCGGACGAATGCAGCAGGAATCGAGTAGGCGAGCTGCCTAGTTCGTATAGTTCTATACAATTTTTTTATTAATCAAGCACCCAACATTTCGATTTACAAGTGGGCTGTAAAAGTTAAACCAGTGAGAAACACGAGAAGTAGAGAGGGAGCGCACACAGAACGGTGCGTGTATGATTGCTGGTGGGTTAAAAAGTAAATGTAGTAGTGCTTACTGGTAGTGCAATTGTATCGTGACGCATTGCCTTTGTGTTGCGGGTTAACTGGTACACTGCTGTGAGCTCGGACAGAGCAATGCTGGCAGACTTATTTTCAACATGCTTCAGTACGGTAACAGATCGATTCACACTGCGAATGCGGTGTGCTGACAAGTACCGCCGGCTACGTAGAGTGCTGTCCATCTCATTAGACTTCCTTTAAGTGTTCTTCATGGTACTGTGCGCGTGAAACAAAGGATTTTGAGAACAGAAGGTAGCAGGACCACGCCACTTCATCAGCGTGGAGGCAATTTGCAAGTGTTCATCCATTTCTCCTTTCTCTCGCTAAGGTCAGTATCTGGCCACTAAGTACCTCAACGCAGACAACAGCAGTAAGCTATTAGTCATGCATTTCCTGAAAAAAGCAGTTTTATGGGAGATATAAAAGTGGTACAGTTGAACCCGTTCGCGAACCGGTACGGGGGCTGCGAACCAACAGTCCCAAAATTCGCTGTCACCCCCCCCCCCTCCTTCCCGCGGGCGCGCTCCGCCACTATGATCAGCCGCTATGCGGTACACAGTATGTGAATTCAATGGGATTCACAGGATTCATGGGATTCACAGTATGTGTTACAGTATGTGAATTCAATGGGAGACGGCGTTTATGCCAATTCACAGCTAAACAAACTAAAAATTTTAAGATGTCATCGTCTAATACAGAAGAACACCATGCAAAGAACCCCTGGAGACATGAAAGGCGCTAGCAGAATATAAACATAGTGCACCCTGGCCAAATGAATTTTAGTGCATTGCGCCTATGGGGATTCCGTCGATATTTGCACAGGGCCCATGTTTAGACTACGATTTTTCGACAATGACAGACAAATTCTGGAAATGTCATCGGTCAGTACGTCCTCCAGGCCACATAACAACAACGGTACGATGTGTGAGTGTTAATCCTGGTGCACCCAGGGCCTTCAAAGTTGCGACTCAGACAGGGTTCTCCCCAGTGCCGGATTTAGGGAAGGGCCCCGGGGCCCCCACCAGTAAAGGTCTTGTCCAAGGGAAATCTGTTTTGCATGCCTGAAACGCATCCCTGAAACAGGAACTTGGTAAAAATCTGTCCTCTGTCCACGCATATCGACCCCGAATAACAAGATGGACATAGAATACACGAGGGAGCCCCCACAGCACAGTGCCACTGGGCCCCCACCACTGTAAATCCGGCACTGGTTCTCCTCCTAGGCGCTCGACGGACTAAGTCCCAGTATTATCGTAATACGCATGTGCTGAGACTGTACGGCCGATCTGAAGGAGTTCGAAAGGCGGACGGTCATTTTTTTCCGGATCTCCAACAGAATAGACAACTTTGCGTTAAGCAAGTAATATAGAAATGATACCGTTTTGTATTTTATATCGCTTTTATATTAAACTTGATAAAATTGTCCATTTCGAGTGTCGTTATGGAGGCGATTTTGTCAAACGCGACCTCTCAGGGTGCAACACAGGAAGGAGTAGGGTGCAACACAGGAAGGTACGGAGTTCAAACCCCGTGATATGACTTCCACATATACATATTACAAAATCAGCTTAGGACATCTTTAGTATTATTGTTATACCAAATGATATTAAGCCCCGAAGTTGATGAAATTGGCCACTTGGCCATTTCGAGTGTCGTTTTGGAAGCGATTTTGTCAAACGCGACATTTCAGGGTGCAACAGGTGAACAAGGTACGGAGTTCAAACCCCGTGATCTTACTTTCAGATATACACATTAGAGATTCAGCTTTGGACATCTTTAATATTATTGTTATACCAAATGTTATTAAGCCCTGAAGCTGATGGAATTGGCCATTTGGCCATTTCGTTTATTATCAGAATGTACGGGGTCTTAGGACAAAAGATGTAGTGTATTTTAATGAAGTGATTGAATGCTGTTTTGATGTCATATGCTTGATTGAAACATGGTGGTGGCCAGGTATACCCAGTCTCCTTTTTTCCTTCGTCTTATACTGTTCATATGCCCGATCGCTGTCAAACTCAAAGTGAGAGGGGTGGTGGTTCACTTATTGCTGTCTCATTTCAATGTGTCTCGTCGCTCTGATCTGGAAATTGCACCGGAATGTGTTTGGGTTGAATGTTGCTTTCGTGATAACGACAGAATTTTAACAGGTGTGCATTATTTTCCTCCGCGTTCTAATGTAACTGTTATTGAAAACTATTTACTTGCAATACGGCAGAAGCTTATGAATGTTAATTCCAAAGTTCTAGTTCTTGGTGACTTTAATGCTCCTGGTGTTGACTTCATGAATGACAGAGTGTCACGTAATTGTTCTGCGTTTCATCTGGGTAATGTTCTTCTTGATTTCGCCCGCTTTCATCAACTAGCTCAGTTGAACAACATACCTAGCAAGGATGGTAATTTTCTAGACTTGTGTTTTTCAAACTTTGATGTTTTTTTGGAGTGTTCAGTTTCGCCCATTGTTCCCGTTGACACTTACCATCCTCCCCTCTCTCTTCTGTTATTGTGCGCGCGCGTACGTTCATTGTCATCTACACCTCGACTGGATCTGCGTAAGGGATATTATCTTTACTAGTTTGAACCGCACCGGCTTTCAACAAACATAACAAAATACAGTTAACGTTTCGGGTCCCATTCGGGTCCCATCATCAGAATGACGCTGTCCTGGTCGTCACCGGGTATTTACGTAGAAGAGGAGCGTAGCATTCTGGGAGGGGGCCTGGTTGTCGATTGATAGCTTCTTTTGTTTTCTTTATGTGCCATGACTCCAGCTGTCTCCTCACCCCCCATTTGTTCTTTTTCGCCAGAATGCATGGGTTGTCAAGGTCTAACACGTGTCCTGTTTTGCGCGCGTGTTCACACAGTTCTGTTGGGTTTGTTGCTGATTTCTCGATATCTTTCTTGTGTTCCTTCATTCTTGTTCGTGTCTTCCTTCCAGTTTCTCCGATGTACACGGCAGGGCAATCTTGACAAGATACCTTGTATACAACGCCTCGTTCTTCTTCCGGTGGTGTTCTGTCCTTGGGGTGGCTTAGTACGTTCCTCAGTGTTGTCGTGGGCTTAAATGCAGTTTTAATGTTCACCTGGGAGAGCACCCGTCTAATTGGTTCTGACACACCTTTCAGGTAGGGGATGGTAACGTACATGGGTCTTTCTTGATTACTTTCCGCCTGTTCCGGGCGTGTATTCATCATTCGGTGGTATGTATCACAGATAAATTGCTCGGGGTATGCCCTTCTTCGTAGATCCGCTTTGGCCTTTGTTATTTCTTCATGTCTTGTCTGATGATCTGAAGGGATCTTCATGGCACGTGAAAGCAGGGAACGAACAACCGATCGCTTGTGTTCAAGAGGGTGCCCCGAACCATAATGCAGGACCTGACCTGTGTCGCACGGTTTTCTGTAAACCGAGGTCTTCAAGTTTCCGCACGGGTCTCTTTGCACGAGGACATCCAAAAAGGCGATCTTTTTCTCTTTCTCCTCCTTGCACGTGAACTGGATGTTAGGATGAATGCTGTTCAGCTTGTCAAAGAATGTGTTGGTGAAATTCTTCTTAATAATCACAAATGTGTCGTCAACATAACGTCTGTAAAAGGTGATGAATTGTCCTGCGTCCTCTAAGGCCTTGTCTTCAACAAGCTCCATGACTAAGTTGGCAATGGTCGTTGAAATTGGGCTGCCCATGGGGCATCCGTCGGTTTGTTTAAAGAACCTGTTCTTGAATTGGAAGAAGGTTTGTCCGAGGCATAACTTTAAAAGTTCTAAAATGTCTTCAACTGAAAGATCAGTGCGGTCTTCTAAGTCAACGTCAGCTCTCAGCTTCGTTCGAACTACGGACAGAGCTACGTCAATGGGCACGTTTGTAAACAGGGAGATGACATCAAAAGACATCATGACGTCGCCATCGTCTATGCGGATGTCACGGATGAGCTCACAAAATTCCGCAGAGTTCTTCACCGACCGGTCGTTCTTGTACATTAAAGGTGCCAACAGTTCAGCCAGGAATTTAGACACGTTATAGGACGGTGCACCTATGAAGGACACAATGGGACGCAGAGGACAATTGTTCTTGTGAACTTTCGGTAGGCCATATATCTTCGGTGTCGCTCCGTCGGAGGTGAAAAGTTTCCAGTACAGACTGTCCGTAATTAGTTTCTTAGTTCTGAGATCCTGAGTGCGGCAACAATCTTTCTCTCAGATGCGGCTGTTGGGTCACCCGATAGTTCGCTGAAATGGGAGCGGTCTTGAAGGATGGACTCCATCTTGCTGTCGTAATCGTCACGATTCAGTATCACAGTCGCTTTGCCTTTATCGGCGGGCAAAAGAACAATTGTATCGTCGTTGCGAAGGTCTTTTAGAGCATTCTGTTCAGCTTTTGTGATGTTTTTAGGCGGAAGGTTTGCCTTCTGTAGTATGCCGATTACTTTGTTCCTCGCCGCTATGGCTGCTGTTTTATCTTTGACTTGCCGGAGTCTGTCTTCTACTTCCGACACAATCTCGCTAACAGGTATGCTTCGGGGAATGATGGCGTAGTTCATACCTTTAGTTAGCACGGAGGTGTGGTCGTCGTCCAGTCGTTTGGAAGAGAGGTTGATCACAGTTGTACTGTCGTCCAGCCCGGAATGTTTCGGGCAAAGCACACTAAGCTTGTGCTGGTGTGCTGCTGATCGCCGTTTGTGTTCAAGTAGCTCCGCTTCCTTACGTGCGATGATGATCCTGCTGAAGTCGTTTATATCCAAAAACCGTTGAATGTTCCTTTCAGCGGCGTGAAGTTGTTTCCTCGTCTTGAAGATGATTTCTTTGTTTTCTTGAGTGCGGGCCCTCAGGCAATTCCTTTCGTAAGATTTGGCCAGGCGTCGTCCGTATGCTGTGTCCACCAGAGGTTTGCAACGGAGAGCAGGAGGGACCACATGCTGGTTCAGACACACTTGATTGAAGCGAAGATGGCACTGGAATCTGATCACTTTGGTCGCTAGGTTAAGGTATCGACGAGCAGCGGCCAGGGCAGCGTCTCCGTACGTATCTCGAACGTATCTGAATATAGTCCAATTGCCGGGAGTAGACATCTTTACTAGTTTGAACCGCACCGGCTTTCAACAAACATAACAAAATGCAGTTAACGTTTCGGGTCCCATTCGGGTCCCATCATCAGAATGACGCTGTCCTGGTCGTCACCGGGTATTTACGTAGAAGAGGAGCGTAGCATTCTGGGAGGGGGCCTGGTTGTCGATTGATAGCTTCTTTTGTTTTCTTTATGTGCATGACTCCAGCTGTCTCCTCACCCCCCATTTGTTCTTTTTCGCCAGAATGCATGGGTTGTCAAGGTCTAACACGTGTCCTGTTTTGCGCGCGTGTTCACACAGTTCTGTTGGGTTTGTTGTTCTTTTTCGCCAGAATCTGGGACCTCTACTGTTTAATATTTTTATTAATGATCTTGTATCCTGCGTTAAACATTCCACCATGCTACAGTATGCTGATGACTTCAAAATAATGAAAAGCATAACCTCGCCTTCTGATTGCTTGCTGCTTCAGGAGGATGTTTACAGTGTTATTTCTTGGTGTACTTCTAATATCCTCAAAATCAACACGTCAAAAACTAAAGTTATCTCATTCAAGCGCAAGTCTCAAGTAACCCGATTGCAGTACTTTTCTGATGGCGAAATATCCCGAGTCGACACCATTCGTGATCTCTTTGATGCGAAGCTTCAGTTTCATGAGCATGTGAGAGCAATTCGTTCTGCTGCTCTGCGTATGCTTGGTTTGCTCACCTACAGCTGTAAAATGTTTTCTTCTCACACGGTATTTCTTTCTCTCTATAAAGCTTGCGTCCTTCCTCGACTTGAATGTGCGTCAGTGGTATGGGATGCTTTATGTGTCACCGTTATCAAACATCTTGAAGTTGTGCAAAAGAGGGCACTTCATATTGTTCATTCGCGTTTCTTGCGGAATGTCCCCGCATTTCTATCGTATGACTATGACAAGCTTTCAAATTACCTGCGCTTGCTTCCTTTTGTTAACTGCCGCCACATTCATGACATGATGTTTCTTTATAAATGTGTGCACTCGATATTTGATTCCCCTTTTCTGTTAGGCCGCCTAAATTTTTGTCTCCCACGTGTTACTCTGCGGAACCCCCCAACGTTCTATGTCAACCACTGCTGTCCTAATGACCCCCTTACACGGTTCCAAATCTTGTTTAACTCGCTTCCTTTATCTCTTGATATTTTTTCATCATCATGTACATCATTTAGGTGTCATATCTCTTCTCATTTTTCGGAACTTTCTTGTCTTTGACTTTTTCAGATAATTTCCCTTTTGCAGCCATGCGATTGTATGTGTTTCTCACATTACAATGTGCGTGTGCTCTTTTCTCGTTTCCAATTCAAGTCGTGTATATTTTTTTCTTTTCTTCATGTACAGTCTCTTTTGTTTTTGTTTTTTTGTGTGTGACCGCGTAGATCGTGTCTCGTTGTTGGAGTTGGAGTTGGACGGACTAAAAATAATACGGAGAGGTTGAACTTGTCACCTGACAAGTTCTGCTACACCGAGAAAACAAAATAAAAGAAAAAAAAGAGAGATGACTAGGCTAGGCTGTACGGCGCAGTGTGCACGGGCACATGACCGTCAGAGGATCGCGCCACACAGGAACCAGGGCGTCACGTACAGATGAACTAGTACTGAGCATCAAGAGAACAACTTGAGATGAAGCCTACGAGAGCCTTGAATGCGGCGTCTCTCTGGTTGGCGTCCCACGTCCCCAAGACCTTCTCTATGGAGAAAGCTCTGTTGTCCAGACGAGTTAGTGCGGCCCGCAAAGTCTTGCGTTGGGACTGACGTCTTCTGCACTCCATAAAAATATGGTCAGTATTTTCTTCCATCCCACACACTGGGCAATCCGGGGAATCCGCCTTGCCCACCATATGCAGGAAATGCCGGCCATACGGGACGTTCAGGCGTGCACGATGTAGAAATGTTGCGATACTTCTGGCAGTCGAGGGAGGGATGCTGAATTTTAGTTCCGGGTCTATTCTTCTGAGAAGAGATGACCCACCATCACCTTGTAGCCATTTGCGTTTGCACATGTCGTCTCTCATGGACCTTAGTAGAAGTTTGATGTCCGACCTTGTATAGATCACGACGTATTTGTTGGAAGCCAGGTGTGCAATTCCAGCTAGCTCCTCTGCAGTTTCGTTACCGCGGATGCCAATGTGCCCCGGAATCCATTGGAAGATAACGTCATGTCCCAGGTCCGTACATCTCTTGTATTCCGTTAGGATCTCCTTCACCGTTGAAGCTGTCCAACTGTTCCCCAAGAAAGCCAACATGGCCTCCAGTCCAGCTTTTGAGTCGCTGTAGACAATCCAGTGCGCAGGTCGCGCGTGCGTGGCTATGTATCTCACGGCAAGGTGTATAGCTATCAGCTCCGCTGTCGTGGAATAGGTCCTATGGGATAACCGCACTATGCCCTCCTTGGAGTGCTGCGGTACCACATATGCCGCTGCAGATCCGGATTTCGTCGTGGAGCCATCGGTGAACATAGCAATTCTTGGCTGGTTGTTCTCCAACATGGACAGGCAGTATTGTTTCAGGGCCGATTTGACTTTTGATGATGGACACCTGGCACCGTGGTGTAGATGCGAGGACAGCCAAGCGACCATGGAGGATGTGAGATCGTACGCGGAGAAGGCCTCTTAGGCAGAGTCTTGCGGTATGGGGAAACGGCTTCGGAGAAAGAAAAGTTTCTACGGTGCACTTTCCGTACCAGAGGAGGTCTGTCGTGCTGCGTGCGCAGTCGGATGTAGTGCCGCAGAGTCTCTTGCGTCCTCAATACATCCACCGGTGGTTCTCTGGCCTCCGCTGTAGACAGTGTGTTAGAAGAAGCAACGGGTACAGCTAGGCAGACTTTGAGACTTCTTGTCAAGACGCTCTGGAGCGTCTTCTCCAAGGTCTCGCTAATGCCATGCAGGACCGGTAGATGATATGCCATCACCTGCCGAATAAGTGCTTTATGAGCAGTGAGGAGGGACGAGGTCGACATTCCCCAGCTGGGACCTGCGAAATGACGCAGGATGTTGGTACGCGCGACGACTTTGTCCTTCAAGCACTTAACGTGAGCAGCCCATGATAGCTGACGGTCGATGACAACTCCTAGGAAACGGTGATGTGGCACTCTCTGAATCGGCTGATCGGTGAGCTTCAGTTGGAAGTTCGTCATCTTCCTTCTAGTGAAAGGCAGGTACACAGTTTTCTCGGGGGATGTGTGTGTGCAATCAAGGGCTGCCTGAAGCCGCCGCTGCAAGGCTTGCAACTGAACTCCCGATGACCATAGGCATATATCATCGGCGTACATATCGATATGCACACCCTTAGGGAGCTGCTGAGGAAGAAGTGTCATAACTACATTGAATAGTAGAGGACTAAGTACACTCCCTTGAGGTACACCGCTGGAGACGTCGTGATTGTCACTGCCTCCGTCTTCCGTGTGCATGTGTACGGAGCGGCCTCGTAGGATTTCCGCAATCCAGCGAAGGAGCCGACCGTGAATTCCACGGATGTACAGGCCATGAAGTATATGGTGATGACTAACCGTGTCATATGCTCTGCGAATGTCTGAAAAGGCCGCCACCGTGACTCGACCTTCGGCTCGCTCATGCTCCACGAAGGTGACCAGATCCAATATGCCGTCCATGGTGCATCTGCCCTTCCTGAAACCGGACATGCAGTCCGGAAATAATTTGTTTGTTTCTAGGGTCCACTCGATTCGGTGTAGGATCATTCTCTCCATCACCTTGCAGACACAGCTGGACAGGCTTATTGGTCGAACGGCTGCTATATCCCGAGGCGACTTTCCTGGCTTAAGGACTGGGACCAGCTTCGAAACTTTCCAAGCGGGGGAAGCGCACCGTCATGCCAAATCTCATTGAAGATCTTCAGCAAAGCTTCCTGCCCCGCGACGCCGAGACATCGGATGTGTTTGTAGGTGATTCCGTCGGGACCTGGCGACGATTTGCTTCGCCTTGACTTTGACGCGGCAGTAAATTCCGCAACGCTGAAGTCGACGTCGTGGGAGGCTACGAGTGCATCTTTTGTCAGGTCTGTGGCCTTGCAAGCCTCCTCAGCAGAAAGATGATATGCCTGTGTCTGCGATGATTCAGATGATCTGATAACCAGCCTGCAAAAGTCATTTGCAAGTGTTCTCTCGTCTGTGTTCCAGTGAAGAGCTAAGGCTCTGAAAGGCTGCCGTTGTGTGCTTTGCGACCTAAGCGACCCAAGTGACCGGATCAGCTGCCACACACGAGTCGTCGGCGTAGACGGAGTAAGCACTGAGTAGAAGTGTCGCCACTGCTGCCGGGACAGTTTTTGTAGGTGGCGTCGGATCACCCGCTGCAGTCGGCATGACTCGCGATAGTCGTCTTGGTTGCCTGTCCGACGGAATCTCCTTTCCGCTCTGCGGCGAACCGCGCGCAACATCTCGAACTCCATGTCAACTCGAGTGTAAGTGTCACGTATAGTGACCATCTTGGACGCCACGTGAGCTGCGCCGTGCAACGCTTCAGTGAAATCTTCGATGGTGTTTGCATGAGCTGTAGCATTCGTGGTCTGAAATTGATAGCGTTTCCAATCAGTTAGTCGTATCTGTCGCGGCTTTCTCCGGAGGCTTGAGGAACGGAGCGTGACCATCACGGGGATATGATCACTCCCCATTGTGTCCGTGTATGTGCACCACTCAAGTTGTCGCGCGAGCAGGTTGGAACAGAAGATGACGTCAATGGCACTGTTGTATAACTGAACGCGAAGGAATGTGGGTGACCCGTCATTAAGGGTGACGAGGTGCAGTGCGTCCATGACATCTTCGATCATTCTGCCTCGAGCGTCAGTGTGCTTGCTGCCCCACAGAACGTTATGAGCATTGAGGTCTCCACAGACAATGATGGGCGGGGGAACACCATTAAAAAGGCCCCTGATGATGTTCTCGGGGATTCGCACGTTCGGGGCTATGTACAGACTGCACACAGTAACCCGACTGTCCTCTAGGCGAATGCGGCATGTTACATATTCGAAATCGTCGTGTGTAGAGACCCGCAAGACGGCACAAGGTAAATCATTTCGCACGCACAGCATAGCCCTACTTTGACTACTGGGACGTTCAGAGAAGTGTGCCTCGTATCCCGACAGCCTGAAATTGTCGCCTACCCCGGGTTCGCTGAGGGCTAAGATGGGGAAACGATTGCGAAAAGTAAAATTACGAAAGTCTCCCATTTTTGGTTGCAGGCTGTTACAGTTGCACTGGAAGATTGTGGCTGCCGTAGATGATATGTCGCAGTTTGAATGAAGAGCGTTCGAGGAGGTTGGTACCATGATCGACTGCAGCTAGCTTGAAAGTATAGGATGTACTGTTATATCAGCCTTTTCAGGACCTCCTCCATGGACAGGACGATTTCCTTTGGACGAATATGCCTTTGGTACCATGATACAAGGGGTTTCGTATGTTTTAAAGGACTCTGCTGCTGCCACGTTTTCCGAATTTGGCGATCGCCTGTGTTATAACTCCAGCGGAATAGCATTGCACAAGCCACTAATGACTTTCTTTCTTTCGCTTCATGATACAGGGAGTGTCGCCCGTTTTAAAAGGCCTTTCTGCCGCCGTATCTGAATTTTGCGGTCCCCTCTTGCCCAATCCCAGTAGAAAGGCATAGCATAAGCCGTCATCAATATGCCTTTGGTACCATGATACAAGGGGTTTCGTATGTTTTAAAGGGCTCTGCTGCTGCCACGTTTTCCGAATTTGGCGATCGCCTGTGTTATAACTCCAGCGGAATAGCATTGCACAAGCCACTAATGACTTTCTTTCTTTCGCTTCATGATACAGGGAGTGTCGCCCGTTTTAAAAGGCCTTTCTGCCGCCGTATCCGAATTTTGCGGTCCCCTCTTCCCAATCCCAGTAGAAAGGCATAGCATAAGCCGTCATCAATATGCCTTTGGTACCATGATACAAGGGGTTTCGTATGTTTTAAAGGACTCTACTGCTGCCACGTTTTCCGAATTTGGCGATCGCCTGTGTTATAACTCCAGCGGAATAGCATTGCACAAGCCACTAATGACTTTCTTTCTTTCGCTTCATGATACAGGGAGTGTCGCCCGTTTTGAAAGGCCTTTCCCCCGGCCTCGGTGGCTCAGTTGGTAGCGTGTTCGCCTTCTGATCCCGAGATCGCGGGTTCGAACCCGGCCGAGGACGCCAGCAACTTGGTGGCAGGGTACAAGTTGCTTAGACACGCCGTCTTCCGCGAGGGACGTTAAATACGGGGTGCCGTGTGATGAGCTTTCATCGCACGTTAAAGAACCCTCAGGTGGGCAAAAGCAATCCACAGACCGACCGCTGTGGCGTCGCTCATGACCTCAGTTGTCTCGCGACGTAAACCCCCAATTATATATATATATATTAAAAGGCCTTTCTGCCGCCGTATCCGAATTTTGCGGTCCCCTCTTGCCCAATCCCAGTAGAAAGGCATAGCATAAGCCGTCATCAATATGCCTTTGGTACCATGATACAAGGGGTTTCGTATGTTTTAAAGGACTCTGCTGCTGCCACGTTTTCCGAATTTGGCGATCGCCTGTGTTATAACTCTAGCGGAATAGCATTGCACGAGCCACTAATGACTTTCTTTCTTTCGCTTCATGATACAGGGAGTGTCGCCCGTTTTAAAAGGCCTTTCTGCCGCCGTATCCGAATTTTGCGGTCCCCTCTTGCCCAATCCCAGTAGAAAGGCATAGCACAAGCCGTCATCAATATGCCTTTGGTACCATGATACAAGGGGTTTCGTATGTTTTAAAGGACTCTGCTGCTGCCACGTTTTCCGAATTTGGCGATCGCCTGTGTTATAACTCCAGCGGAATAGCATTGCACAAGCCACTAATGACTTTCTTTCTTTCGCTTCATGATACAGGGAGTGTCGCCCGTTTTAAAAGGCCTTTCTGCCGCCGTATCCGAATTTTGCGGTCCCCTCTTGCCCAATCCCAGTAGAAAGGCATAGCATAAGCCGTCATCAATATGCCTTTGGTACCATGATACAAGGGGTTTCGTATGTTTTAAAAGACTCTGCTGCTGCCACGTTTTCCGAATTTGGCGATCGCCTGTGTTATAACTCCAGCGGAATAGCATTGCACAAGCCACTAATGACTTTCTTTCTTTCGCTTCATGATACAGGGAGTGTCGCCCGTTTTAAAAGGCCTTTCTGCCACCGTATCCGAATTTTGCGGTCCCCTCTTGCCCAATCCCAGTAGAAAGGCATAGCACAAGCCGTCATCAATATGCCTTTGGTACCATGATACAAGGGGTTTCGTATGTTTTAAAGGACTCTGCTGCTGCCACGTTTTCCGAATTTGGCGATCGCCTGTGTTATAACTCCAGCGGAATAGCATTGCACAAGCCACTAATGACTTTCTTTCTTTCGCTTCATGATACAGGGAGTGTCGCCCGTTTTAAAAGGCCTTTCTGCCGCCGTATCCGAATTTTGCGGTCCCCTCTTGCCCAATCCCAGTAGAAAGGCATAGCATAAGCCGTCATCAATATGCCTTTGGTACCATGATACAAGGGGTTTCGTATGTTTTAAAGGACTCTGCTGCTGCCACGTTTTCCGAATTTGGCGATCGCCTTTGTTATAACTCCAGCGGAATAGCATTGCACAAGCCACTAATGACTTTCTTTCTTTCGCTTCATGATACAGGGAGTGTCGCCCGTTTTAAAAGGCCTTTCTGCCGCCGTATCCGAATTTTGCGGTCCCCTCTTGCCCAATCCCAGTAGAAAGGCATAGCATAAGCCGTCATCAATATGCCTTTGGTACCATGATACAAGGGGTTTCGTATGTTTTAAAGGACTCTGCTGCTGCCACGTTTTCCGAATTTGGCGATCGCCTTTGTTATAACTCCAGCGGAATAGCATTGCACAAGCCACTAATGACTTTCTTTCTTTCGCTTCATGATACAGGGAGTGTCGCCCGTTTTAAAAGGCCTTTCTGCCGCCGTATCCGAATTTTGCGGTCCCCTCTTGCCCAATCCCAGTAGAAAGGCATAGCATAAGCCGTCATCAATATGCCTTTGGTACCATGATACAAGGGGTTTCGTATGTTTTAAAAGACTCTGCTGCTGCCAAATTTTCCGAATTTGCGCGATCGCCTGTGTTATAACTCCAGCGGAATAGCATTGCACAAGCCACTAATGACTTTCTTTCTTTCGCTTCATGATACAGAGAGTGTCGCCCGTTTTAAAAGGCCTTTCTGCCGCCGTATCCGAATTTTGCGGTCCCCTCTTGACCAATCCCAGTAGAAAGGCATAGCATAAGCCGTCATCAATATGCCTTTGGTACCATGATACAAGGGGTTTCGTATGTTTTAAAAGACTCTGCTGCTGCCAAATTTTCCGAATTTGCGCGATCGCCTGTGTTATAACTCCAGCGGAATAGCATTGCACAAGCCACTAATGACTTTCTTTCTTTCGCTTCATGATACAGAGAGTGTCGCCCGTTTTAAAAGGCCTTTCTGCCGCCGTATCCGAATTTTGCGGTCCCCTCTTGACCAATCCCAGTAGAAAGGCATAGCATAAGCCGTCATCAATATGCCTTTGGTACCATGATACAAGGGGTTTCGTATGTTTTAAAAGACTCTGCTGCTGCCAAATTTTCCGAATTTGGCGATCGCCTGTGTTATAACTCCAGCGGAATAGCCTTGCACAAGCCACTAATGACTTTCTTTCGCTTCATGATACAGGGAGTGTCGCCCGTTTTAAAAGGCCTTTCTGCCGCCGTATCCGAATTTTGCGGTCCCCTCTTGCCCAATCCCAGTAGAAAGGCGTAGCATAAGCCGTCATCAATATGCCTTTGGTACCATGATACAAGGGGTTTCGTACGTTTTAAAGGACTCTGCTGCTGCCACGTTTTCCGAATGTGGCGATCGCCTGTGTTATAACTCCAGCGGAATAACATTGCACAAGCCACTGATGACTTTCTTTCTTTCGCTTCATGATACAGGGAGTGTCGCCCGTTTTAAAAGGCCTTTCTGCCGCCGTATCCGAATGTTGCGGTCCCCTCTTGCCCAATCCTGGTAGAAAGGCCGTCATGAATATGCCTTTGGTACCATGATACAAGGGGTTTCGTACGTTTTAAAGGACTCTGCTGCTGCATTTTCAAAATTTTGTGGTCGCTTCTGTTGCAATCCCAGTAGAAGAGCATCATAAGCTCTTGATAATACCTGTTTGGAACCATGATTAAAGAGGTTTCGCCCGTTCTAAAGGGCTCTGCTGCGGTCTTGTACGGATTTTGCGGTTGCCTCCGTTACAATCGTTACAATCCCAGTGGGAAGTGCAATAGCATAAGCCGTACCCGTCTCGAATATGAATGAATGAATCAGTGAATGAATTTTATTTCCACTTTAAGTCGTGGTGGGAGCCATGAAAAAAAAAAAAGTCGCAGTAACGACTTGACGTGCTCACAGCTCTCGTACAAAATGGCATTGGTTAAAGGTCAGCTACGCCGATTTCCCGATGTGTTGAAACGGTTGTGATATTCTGAACGAGCACATCCAACTGCCCCCGAAACGCACCCTCGTTTCTCAATTTTGTCTTCCTATTACGCAAATTAATTCATCAAAGAAACCAAAACAAGCCATGGGCGCAGCCATTTTTGTGACGTAGATGGGATAAACCTGCTCCATCTACGTAGATAGAGAATCGTGCGTCTGATTGGATGAAAGCTGAGGCTTTCTCTGTCTTCCCTGGCGTCTTCTCCCGTTTGCGAGGAAATCCAGTTATGGCCGCCGGCTACGATGAGCGTTTCGTCCGACGTAATCCCGAGAACTATTGAACGATGGAAACAACAACCGCGAACTCACCTCAACATCATTTTCGGCGTGAAATTGTGATTACGTGCTCGAGAACTTCGCAGTTCAACTGTTCGGCTGCCATTCACGTCAGCCCGTTTGCTGCTTTTACTGCAAGTGCAGGAATGGGAGCGATTGAGCAACAACGTGAGACTTTGTGATCGTTTGAGCATATACCTGCAGAGGACTGGTCTTGAAATAAAGAGGGCCGTATTTCTGCCCATGCACATCGTGCGATTGCCAGGCTTGTTACACGAGATACATATATTGTGCAGCATCATAGCGCGACTGCAATGAACGACGTAGGAATGTATCGTGGCCACTCGAACTGCATTCGTTGAACCATTCGTCGGTTATATGAAAGTGTTCATTAGAGTTGCCCCGCAGAAAAAGTGTTGGATGTAGTTTTGTAGTGTGTTGTTTATCTCGTAGAGCGCATCGCGGCACGTAGGTCGAGAGCCCTTATACGTATTTTTGCATGTTTACTTGAGTGTGCGCATTGTTCTATACCACACAGGCCATATTTCATTCATAATAGTTTCGCAAATAAACACGTACGGGTAGATCTCATATTGCTTTTGAGTTAGGCATAGTGTCTTCAGATCAGGGTATGTGTACCCTTCTTGCTGGGCCCAACAGATGTTATTAAGGGTAGTGCAACATTTCCCACTTCTTGAAACATGCTAACATTGCCAGAATAAGGAACATTACACTGTGCTCTGTATTCCACACTCAGTTGTCTCGCGACGTAAACCCCCAGTTATTATATTGGGTACTCCACATGTTCAACCAGTCAGCACTTCCCATATCCTTTTTTTTTTAAACAGGTGCTTAACATTGCACAACTGCCACTCAAGTAACTTTGCCACCAAATTAGTCAGTGACAAAAGGTATATGTATTTTATCACAAATTTAATAACCTTAGTGGAAATGCTTGATGTTGTCCTCTGCCTTGTACGGTGCACTTCATAGCAAAATGCACAATAGTCCAAATGTTTTCCTTGTCCCCAAATGCCCTGTCAAAGCTGAAAGACTCTTAGCAAAATGGGGAAGCGGGCTTGCTTGTCCTGAGAAGCAAATATGAAACTGCAGTGCTCAACGTAAATAACTGCATGCTCAGCAACTAAGGCTGGTGATGCTGAAGACCTAATATTTCTAGGTTAAAAGGAGAAAGGACCACTGCAGCGTATTAATGTTGTTTCAAAAGTATAACACCACAAAATTTGTGAGAGTCAGTTGGTGTATTTAGTTATGTTGGTCACCTCCTGCACCAATTTTTAGTAAAATCCAAATGCGTTGCTACCAGCCAGGACCTAAGCCTGACCTATGATCTAATAATAATAATAGTATCTATCTATGACCTATATGGACCTTCACCACTAGCTTGGTCTAGGTTTCACACGTGGCTTCTAGTGAAATTCGAAGCTGCTCTGTAGAGCTGACAGGAGACTTGCAGAGTAGAGAATTTTTTATTTATATTTTCCAAAGAACATGTAAAAAACAATGTGCTGTACCAACTGTATTCAAAGAAATACAAATACTTTGTTTTGGCTATGTGCATATTAGCAGATTATAGGTGACCGATGACACACAATGGGCGTCAAGGGTGAGAACACAAGAATACTACCACTGCAGGCACTGTCCTGAAATTCGAAGTCACCATTTGTCAGAAAGCAATGACCACGCACAGCCTAAGGATCATATTGAGCTCCTTCCATTATTCTTTTTATTGGCAGCATGTTGGCTGCCATCCAGTCCATGAAAGTGACCCTTATCGTTGAAAGAACGGTTCAACAGCATGCTAGCTGGTGACAGTGTCCATGATGGCGAGACCTGAAGAGGAGGTACAAGAAGGGACATAAACAAGCTATGTTGAGACATTGTGTATGTCCCTTCCTATCCCTCGTCTCAGGGCTTTTCGCTATGGACCTTCATGATATTTCCTTCGGCAAACTTTACACATTTTTATGTAGAATTGTGAAGGTACAGCCAGGTGCTGTTAGCAAATCACACAGTACTTTTCTTGAATCAAGAATCCATAGAAGGTACACAGTCATCTTCAGCATTGCACACATCTATGGGACATGTTAATCACTTTGGAATGTCACAGACATGTCATGGAGGCCGGCACATGATTAGTGGTGCTGAACAGACAACTATTTGTCATAGTTTAGGCATAAAAAGCAGTTTTGTCACCTGCATGTCGAGACAGATGTATCTCTACATACTTTGCCATGACACAAATATATGAAGCAACAAATGTACCCTCTACTTTATTATGGTTATTAGTCAACACTGCCAAGAACCTGGGAACACAGTCTTGTACCACCTACACTCTTCAAAATGACCTTCACACATAACACATTGTAGGTCAACGAGACTCCAGAATGATGTCCTCTCCCTCCCCATTGGCTGAAAACATTTTTCTACTACTTTGCATAAGGGGAAGTTAGTACAAGAAACGCACACATTCCTTTTTTGAACAAATCAGTATTCAGAGCGTTACCATACTGTGGTAGGCCTGCAGTGCATTACGTGGTGCAGCACACACTCTAAAAAATTTCACCGGAGAACATGTCCCCCGTTCTAATGACAGTCTTCTCCAGTTTTTCAAACTGCCATTTCCCATAGTGTTTTATGGTATGACACAGTATTTCTAAATCTTTACTGTAGTTTACTGGTTGTAGCAGAAAAAAGACACCACTTTTCCGATCACAGGACGCAAGCCATAAGTGCTATACGGAAACAGTACATGCTGCTTTCTAGCAGTTGTTAGTGTTTGGACATGGTATGGTGCATGCAGGGTGAATTCCATGGTTAAAATATCCAAACGTGAACAACTGTTAGATTACATGATGTAGAATGCTCTATAGTACAGTAAAACCTTCAAAGTCGGACACCTCCCTACCTCGGACAACTCCCCATGATTTCATTGCACGGGCAGGCTTCCATTGAAACTACATGGGGACGAAATTCTCTATGTCGGACACCTCCCTATCTTGGATGTAGGATAGGGTTTTCCCTGCAAAGTCGGACAAAACCCTGGCCAAATTGCCTCGATATCGGCCCATCTTTGCACCAAAAAGACCCAAAATGAGCGAGTGGCCTTGACTTTTGCCCCTTTTTTCCCCTACACTGGTCTCACCATTTTTTTGCTTTAGTTTTTAGAGTCCAAAAACAAGTGCTGTCAGTCTACATTGTAATTCTTTATGTGAGCACTTGTCTTCAGTTTGTCTAGAGCCTTTGAACGAGCACAGCACCAAAGCTATGAGAAGTAGGCTGACGCTTCAAAGACAAGTCCTTGCTGCTCGAAAGGCTCCAGAGGTAATGCCATTGAGTAGAATCTGAACGGAATTGAATATACTAAAATCAGTAATAATTATCAGGGAGTGGGTAGAGGTACCACTACCAGGCACCACCACCAGGTACCACTAAGGACCTTAAATTGAAGAAGGGGGACATTTCTCACAGCTGTGATCTCTTCCATTTTTTGTTGATGTCATATTCTGTAACTCGGACACCTCTATAAGTAGGAGACGCTTCGGCTGCACCGCGGGTGTCCAACATAGGAAGGTTTCACTGTATTTATGTTCCGTGTCATATGACCACAAACAATATATGCTTTTGCTCATGCTGCACAGCACAGGCGAATTGAGCTGCATGTGAGGATAATAACATGAAACCCGAGGCACGGAGGAAAAGGCATGACTTTACGGTCCCTGTGTCAGTTGTTTCATGTTGTAATTGCGTACCAGCTGGCCTGTACCTGAGAAAAGTGTGATGCATTGTACACGCAGCGTAGACATGCAGTATGTAGTGTGTTGTAATGCTCCATGTGGATTGTTTCGGTACAATCTTGAACTATGCATACCAAGGGGTAGGGCATCTGCGTGACAGGTTTACCTGGAAGTAAGAATGTAAATGTTAGCTGAAGTCATTGAATAATTAACATTATCAATATACTGCTGCAGATCATACCAACAATAGCACACAAGATGCTCCGATATGTTATGCAGGAATGTCTCTGTACTCACAAACTGAGAAAAAGTATGTGCTGTTGCACACATGAAACTGCTTGAACTGCCCTTGAGCGCTCTGGAAGAACACCTTATTGGTGACCAAAATACAACAGCTGAGCCAACATTGAATTTATACCTTACTCAAAATACACAAGATGTGCTGCCGTGCATATGATACGATGATACTGCTTAAATGTACTCTGAAAGCGCTGGCACCTCAGGCATGGTTGCTCTAAGCTAGCGAGCAACAGCAAGAGTATACGAACACAAGAAGTCGAGCACAAGTGATGGAATGCACTTGATTAATCAGAAAATGAAATGTCTCAGTACCAGGTGTCACTGTTCCGTCAACAAAAACATATGAACTTTGAAGGGGCGTCTGGTTGGCACTGGTAAAAGCCTTCAGCTTGAAACCCAGACGGTGATAGTTGAGACGTGGAGTGCAAGCTTTTCGGTGGCGCCAGAATGCCTGCGAAATCATTTAACAAATAAGGCAATTCCAAATCTGTACTGAGAATACACCCGCTGGGGCGTAATCTCTAAAGGATGAAGCAGTAACTGACAGATAGTGTATTTTTCTCTTCTACGCGATGCAATTTACACCGCATGACTGACTTGTCTAACATTACGCGTCTTACCTTTATCTGCTGCCTAGTCCTGCCCGTGCAATCTCCTGCTGCAGATAAGGTTGGCACAGCATCCCGGACGAGACATCTTCAGCTTCTTGTGAAACAAGTTGCGCATTGCTTCCGTAACATTCGTATGAGCTAGATGAACAGATCAAATCACTGCTTTCGAAGGTGGCACCCAGTCGGAGTTGTAACCGATTGTTGCAGTCAATAGATTTCTCTTTCGCCTTTCGGAAAATTGTGGTTTGAAACATTGGAACTGCATGCTGAAGTGTTCTTGCAGACGGGAGCAAAACGCTCACGCATTCTCGGCACGCAGCACAAAACACGAATGACACCAGGAAGTCTGTACTGGCCTAGCAAATGCTTTGCAGTCGAAGGAAGCAAAACTCACGTTCCTCGTGGGTTTAGTGAAGTCCAGAAATATATTGGCTCCCTAATAGCGAACTGTTTATCACTTCCCCAATGTGAATCTGCGCAGCAGACGGCTCGGCAGGAGAAACTGGCCGGCTTGGCAGAAGAAACCAAGCCAAAAGTCATGCCAAGCCGGAGCGCGGGCAGACCACGAATGTGTCGTCGACACAGGGTTTGCGGGCCACAAGACGGGATGTCAGTGAAACTAAAAATTCACTTTTACGGAAAACCACGAGGAGTTTGGGATAACTATTTTGTATACATAATCAGTGTTCCCTTATGAACACATCGTGTGAGTACCATTCCATTCTGTAACACTCGAAAATCGGCGTAGCTGAGCTTTAAGCGACACGAAAAGCATCCGTGGAAGGTAAAAATGCATGCAATATGAATATCTTTCTTTCACACTGTTAATGGATCAATAAATAATTCGTTCACGATGCATGGTAATATATATGCAACACTCTGTTCACCATAGCTGGGGGCTTAATCACTTCCATCGTTCGCGAGGCAACGAGGGGCGGACCTCTCGTTAACACGAACACGTGACGCGTGACGCGCTTTCTTCGTTAACGGGACAAAGGCGTAATCTCTTGCTCGCGTAACGACCGACGGTGTGGTCTGCCTAACGAATGTGTTCACGTGCTCACAGGCTTCATCGCCTACATGGCTCATGATCTAACGAGGCGCGAGGCACTCGGGAGCTCGAGCACGTGGTGTATGACGCGCTCTTTTCGGTAAAGTGACAGGGGTGTAATCTCTCGGTCCAGTTACGATCAAATTAGATCGTTTGCCTAACGAGTGGGTCTACCCACTCGTTAGAATGTGAAACATCTTGATTTGGAGATTTGCGGAAACCGAATTTCTGCAGAAACGAACATGTATTGCTCCACGACTGTGTACAAAATGGCATGCTCCCCCTTTCATCGTGTTTACACCAGTGGTTACATGAGGGCTGTGAGATATTATCGAGAAGATGCAGATAAAAACGAGAAGGAAAACGAAGAAGTGACAACGACGTGCCGTAGACCTGAACGAAACCTACTACTATACTAGAGACCTGGCCATCCGCAAAGCTCCCAGCACCGGGGTAGTAGTTCTGACAATCGCCGCTTGGCTATGGGATTTGGCGCTAGCTCGCACTATTCGTTACCACGTGACTTGCCGAAACCGCGGCAATACATGGTAGGCTGTTTTGACGACGACGAAGCAATAAGCGCAGCGCGTGCTTAGCAACAGCCTGTGTAGCACGAAAGACGGTGGCAAGAGTGACAGTGTCGTTCCCTCTCCCCAATAATGCTATGTGGCGCTTGCAGTGGCCACTACCGTATCTATCCCATGACACGGCTCTCCCGTAGGCGATCGCCAGTTGTCCAGGTCTCTAGTATAGAGTAGGTCGTGACCTGAACGACTCGTTCAGCTCTCTCGTGCCGTTAAGTTGAAGGTGTGAAACGATTAAGCCCCCAGGTTCTACATCGGGGGATATGCCAAAAGCTCTTGGTGCGATGATTGTAAGGATAACTATGCTCTTTGAGGTCAAACAGTGATAAGATATTAGCTAAGGACTCTTTATGAGCAGTACGGTAGTAACACAAAAGTTTATATCGATACAGGTTATGAATATTAATCAGCAAGTACCGTTCAAACAAACCAGTTGTGATGTGGTTATATGGTAGACAATCCAAAATTCGAAGGAATTCCTTTTGCAACACAAGCAACTTATCTAGGTTGGACATTATGGTTGTTCCCCATACCAAAACGCAGTAGTTAAAATGTGAGTACATTAATGAGTTGTAAAGTAGCATAATAACTTGTTTGGTTAGATGCATACGATATCTGTACAGAAATCCAAGGATTCGCGATGCCTTGGAATGCACGTCATTAACGTGTAATGACCAAGAAAGCGTAGAAGAAAAAGTTACGCCGAGAGTTTTGGCATTTTCTACGATGTTGACAACTGTGTATGATAAACTTAGCGTTCTTGGTGATCATCACTATATCAGTGATGTAGACCCTAAAGAGCAAAGGACCAAGTAAGCTACCTTGCGGAACACCACGGCTAATCTTATTAAGTGCAGAAGAGTAGCCATTAATGACAACCTTCTGATACCTATTATCTAAATATGACGTGAGCAGCGAAAGTGCCAAGCCCCGGATTCCATAACGCGATAGTTTTAGTAATATGGTCGACCCCCGTTTATCCGGACTTCATTTATCCGGATCCCGCGGTATCCGGACAAAAGGCACGGGAACGGACTTTCCTCCATGTATTTTTTTCTCGTTTATCCGGACTTCAGCTTCCGGACTCGGACAAGAATTCCAGGGAACGAAAATCGAAAATGCTTGTAATCCAGCTTCAGTTATCTACCGTGAGTAAGAGGAGACGCTGACCCCGTTTCGTCACCCTTTTCGCTATGTTGGGGTTATTCCCATCACACGTCAGGGACCTACCTTCCTCCGTAGGGCAGACAACCGTGCACGATGCCACCCTTTTTTATTTGTGTGCGTTGGGTCACGTTGACCAGCCGAGTCATTTGGAAATATCTCGATCAACTGTCCGGTTCTAGAGGGGAAAACTCCAACCCGAGGGCTTGCTGCTTACGGCCCGTTGGCCGATGAAGACATTCCCCTAGCTGAGCTGCGATCCCTGATGCAGAGGCTCACTGCGACTGCCGTAGATGATGCTGCGGTTTCTGCTACGTTGATAAGGATTATGACGTGTGTGCAGCTATGACTGATGACGGTGTGATTGCTGCTGTTGCCTCCGATGATGTGCAGCAAGACGGTGCCGATGACGCGAGTGAGAAACAAGGCCCCGACACTTTGCGTCCGCACTGACATTCTTCGAGCAGCGCAACAGCGTGGCTCAACCCTATGCAATTAGCAAAAGTTTGCAGGAATCGAGTGCCTACACTACTATGTAACAGCTGTCATTGACGAGATTTCTGTGTTTTAATTAAACCTTGCTCTGTAGGACGTTTCCATTCGGTAGTTTCATTTATCCGGATGCCCCGGTATCCGGACGATTTTGCCGGGAACGGCACCGTTCGGATAAACGGGGGTCGACTGTAGTATCCTATGTGATAACGAATCAAATGCATTGCTGAAATCAATGGAAATTCCCAGAGTAATGAGTTTCTTTTCAATGTTTTATGCCTGCAATGCAATATGCCTTTGGCACCATGATTCAAACGGTTCCGCCCGTTTTAAAGGGCTCTGCCGGCGCCTTTTCCAAATTTTGCGGTCACCACTGTTAAAGTCCCAGTACAAGGGCCTAGTATATGTCGTTGATAATGGCTTTGCTATGCAGAATACAGCAGTGACGCTTTGTGATGTATTCCTTGGATGTCCCTGACATCATCGGGGCTGCAGAAAGGTTACTTTTTACTTTTCTCAAAGAAGTTAGCAAGTGATGCAATGTTTCAGAAGGAGACTGTGGGTCATTTCTTGCAGGTAGACGTGTAAGCGAATCATGGACTTCTCTATGCGTGCTGCACTTTGAGAAAAATTGGTTAATTACCATGAACAGTGAAATTCAAACGGCTTCGTAACGGATATGTATTTTCATCTATGATGTCTTTTACTCAGACTTTAGCACCAGAGCTCGTAGGTGTCTGCTGCCGTGTAAATGTTCACACTGCCGGCGATTTGCCGTGCAGCTGTTCACTTTTGTGCCTCTATCTTGGCAATTTTTTTTCTTTGCCATATCGTCGCGGCTCTCTCATGCTGAATTCAACCCAAGCAGCACAATGTACTGAAAGTCGAGTGCAATAGGGGTGGACGGGTAGATGGAAGGCCTTGAACAAACTTGTGAAACTAAAGAACACTGATAAGACACATACCGTCCACCCCTATTGCACTCGACTTTCAGTACATTGTGCTGCTTGGGAAACGGCAGGTATCAGCTTTTAATCCGTTGCGCAACTCGTATCAGCACCGAAGAGCAACAAACAATTTCTCCTGTGTCATTGTTGTTGCGGCCGGCACTATCATCAATGTGCATAGAAGCCAAGATGCGGTTCCCGGCGTGATAAGATGGCTGCGTGATTTCGAGTGGAGCGAACCATAGGGGGTATATCTTTATGGATACATATGTATGGATATATGCATTCCCAAGTAGCACAATGTACTGAAAGTCGAGTGCAATAGGGGTGGACGGGTAGATGGAAGGCCTTGAGCAGGCTCGTCCAACTAAGAAACGTTGATAACACACATACCGCCCACCCCTATTCCACTTGACTTTCAGTACATTGTGCTGCTTGGGTTGGTGGCCAAGCTGTATCAGGATATCTCATGAATTACAGGGGGGGGGGGTTGAAAAATTCAGGGGGAGTGTACACCTCCCCGGGAGGGTGGGGGTAATGAAACCCCTGGAAAGGACCGCATGTATAGCAAAGTACCTTAGCATAAACAGCTGAGCGGTATAGTTATTAGGCATTCGCATATACAATTCATCAATGAAAAACTTCCCTTGACACATCAACAGAAACAAATGAGCTTCTTTTCCAAATGAGACACTGAAAGAAAGGCGTTTCAAGTTCTTCGTACATAGCTCATCACGAACGATTATCTCACCGTTCAGGAGCACTGAAATAGTCGGTTTACACACTGTATTGTGGAAAGAGAAATAATTAAACATTTTCACACAAAGACCCTTGTACATAACTCCTCCACCTCTATTTTTTTCCTTTTTTCTCTGCGCCTCTCTGTGCTCCGTGTAGATTTTGGCGCATGATATCCGGAGAGGCTGCTGCTATGCTGCAAACTCATAAACTTAGTGTAATAATTAAGATGATGCCATTCTGTGCACTTGTCTCTACTACAGGTTTTCTCGCTCAATTTAATCCAATGGTCACTCAATTTAATCCTGCGGTCACTCATTTTAATCCTATGGTCAACGAAATTAATCCACTGGTCAGCCAATTTAATCCGGTCCGTGTCATTGCATATGCCGCCATTGTAATCAGTATAACCCAGTAATATATGACTACTGCTACACGATAAGGAGATAAATTGAGAGTACTTCGTCATTTATTACATTGGTATTGCGTCATGACGTATGACTATGCGGAACTTTATCAGCTTTTCATGACTATAACCTACATTATAGGCTATAACTGGACTATTTCGGACTACCCTTGTCGGAAATGGTATCATGATACGAATTATGACTATGCGGGACTTTATGAGCTTTTCATGATAATAACGTGCATTATAGACTATAAGTGGACTATTTCGGGGTAACCTCATTGCAGAGAGTATAATGCCATGATATATGACTATGTGGGATTTTATAAGCTTTTCATAACTAAAACCTGCATTGTATACTATGACTGAACTATTCGGAATACTCTTGTTGGAAATTGAGTAATGCCATGACTTATGACTATGCAGGATTTCATTAGCTTTTTATGACTATAAGCTGCATATAGACTATGACTGAACTATTTCGGACTACCCTTGTCGGAAATGGTATAACATGAGTTATGACTATGCGGGACTTTATGAGCATTTTATGTCTATAAACTACATTATAGGCTATGACTGAACTATTTCGGACTACCGTTGTTCTAAGTGTTATAGTAAGATGAATTATGACTTTGTGGGACTTTATGGGCATTTTATGACTATAACCTACATTATAGACCATAAGTGGACTATTTCGTACCACCCTTGTCGGAAATGGTATAATGACATAAGTTATGACTAGGCGGGACTTTATGAGCATTTTATGACTATAACGTGCATTATAGACTATGACTGGACTATTTCGGACTACCCTTGTGGGAAATGTTAGAATGAGATGAATTATGACTATGTGGGACTTTGTGAGCTTTACATGACTATAAACTACATTATAGACTATGACAGGACTATTTCGGACTACCATTGTCCTAAGTGTTATAGTAAGATGAATAATGACTTTGTGGGACTTTATGAGCATTGTATGACTATAACCTACATTATAGACCTAAGTGGACTATTTCGTACCACCCTTGTCGGAAATGGTATAATGGCATAAGTTATGACTATGCGGGACTTTATGAGCTTTTCATGATTATAACGTGCATTATAGACTATGACTGAACTATTTCGGACTACCCTTGTCGGAAATGTTATAATGAGATGAATTATGACTATGTGGGGCTTTGTGAGCTTTACATGACTATAAACTACAAAATAGACTATGACTGGACTATTTCGGACTACCGTTATCCTAAGTGTTATAGTAAGATGAATTACGACTTTGTGGGACTTTATGAGCTTTACATGAATATAAACTACATTATAGACCGTAAGTGGACTATTTCGTACCACCCTTGTCGGAAATGGTATAATGACATAAGTTATGACTATGCGGGACTTTATGAGCATTTTATGACTATAACGTGCATTATAGACTATGACTGGACTATTTCTGACTACCCTTGTCGGAAATGTTATGAGATGAATTATGACTATGTGGGACTTTATGAGCTTTACATGACTATAAACTACATTATAGACTATGACTGAACTATTTCGGACTACCTTGTTGGAAATTGAATAATGTCGTGACTTATGACTATGCGGGATTTTATGAGCTCTTTATGACTATAACCTACATATAGACTATGACTGAACTATATCAAACTACTCTTGTTGGAAATTTAATATTTTCATGACCTATTGCTATTGTAATAGCAATAGTAATAGCTATTGTAATATTGTGCCTTTCTAACCGAAAGGGAAGAATTTCGGCAGCCCCGTCTGGAGTAACCATACGCGGCCATCGCCGTACCATTTTGTTGCAAGCCACTCAGCAATGCATGGATAGCATCCATCGCGTGGACTGTGTATCTTTTGATCGTAATCACTTCCGTTACATAACTCAAGCTCTCGAACGTGCAGACAAGTAGAAAATGCTTGCAACCTTGTGTACGAAGCCTTTCTCTTTTCTTTTCGGTGTTTTACGTTAGTGCACCAGATAAACATGAGCCTAACGCTTACTTCGTTTCATGTAAATAAAAACGTGTTTGTGAGATTAAGATAACAAATGTATCGTGCCGCAGCTCATAGTCACTCCGAATATATTGGGTTGGTAGTTTATGCCACGTGGGCGCGGGTCATCTTTTAGCGTTAAATTGGGACACAAAGCTTCGTGTGGATTGGATTGGAAATAAAAAGAAAGAATGGAAAACGTAGGAAGAAGAAAAAGACGAAGCTCCATGTAATCATAACCTCAAGGTCCACTTCCGATACCCACACAGGAACAGCATGTAAGTACATGCACGCACGCCAGCTCATTATACTGCTTGCACAGAGGCTACTTCGATATATACTCTCTGCCTCGAAAGTCTGCAACATGGCCTATCGTCATGAAATTGCCGCAGGCTACGTTGGTGGTCATAACTTATCTTACTGTATCGATTTTGACGATGGCAGTGCTGTCCTCCGCTTGATGAAGCATATACATCGAACCGTCAATAACGCAACACTAACATGCTATATCATTGCACAATTTGCAGTTAGGGTAGTTGAAATTAGTCTTGTGGTCGTCCATAACAGGCTATGGTCATGAAACGATCATCAGATTCCAAATAGTGATGTCGTGACATTATACCATTTCCAAAAAGGGCAGTGCGAAACCGTCCAGTGTCAGCACGTGTAACAGATTATAGTATAGTGGTGAAAAGCTCAAAATGCTCAAATAGCAATAGGTCATGACAATATTCAATTTCCAACAAGAGTAGTTTGATATAGTTCAGTCATAGTCTATATGTAGGTTATAGTCATAAAAAGCTCATAAAATCCCGCATAGTCATAAGTCACGACATTATTCAATTTCCAACAAGGTAGTCCGAAATAGTTCAGTCATATTATACAATGCAGATTTTAGTCACGAAAAGCCCATGAAATCCCGCATAGTCATAGATCATGGTACTCTGCAGTGAGGTTACTCTGAAATATTGCAGTTATAGTCTATAATGTAGGTTATGCTCATGGCAAGCCCATAAAGTCACGCATAGTAATAATTCATATCATGATACCATTTCCGACAAGGGTAGTCCAAAATAGTCCACATATAGTCTATAATCTAGGTTATAGTCATAAAATGTTCATAAAGTCCCGCATAGTCATAACTCATGTCATTATACCATGTCCGACAAGGGTGATCCGAAATAGTCCATTTATGGTCTATAATGTAGGTTATAGTCATAAAATGCTCATAAAGTCCCACAAAGTCATTATTCATCATACTATCACACTTAGGACAACGGTAGTCCGAAATAGTCCAGTCATAGTCTATAATGTAGTTTATAGTCATGTAAAGTTCATAAAGTCCGGCATAGTCATAATTCATCTCATAACATTTCCGAGAAGGGTAGTCCGAAATAGTCCAGTCATAGTCTATAATGCACGTTATAATCATGAAAAGCTCATAAAGACCCGCATAGTCATAACTCATGTCATTATACCATTTCTGACAAGGGTGATCCGAAATAGTCCACTATGGTCTATAATGTAGGTTATAGTCATGAAAGGCTCATAAAGTCCCGCATAGTCATAATTCATCTCATTATAACATTTCCGACAAGGGTAGCCCGAAATAGTTCCGGTCATAGTCTATAATGCACGTTGTAATCATGAAAAGCTCATAAAGTCCCGCATAGTCATAATTTATATCATTATACCATTTCCGACAAGGGTGGTACGAAATAGTTCAGTTATGGTCTATAATGTAGGTTATAGTCATAAAATGCTCATAAAGTCCCACAAAGTCATAATTCATCTTACTATAACACTTAGGACAACGGTAGTCCGAAATAGTCCAGTCATAGTCTATAATGTAGTTTATAGTCATGTAAAGTTCATAAAGTCCCGCATAGTCATAATTCATCTCATAACATTTCCGACAAGGGTAGTCCGAAATAGTCGAGTCATAGTCTATAATGCACGTTATAATCATGAAAAGCTCATAAAGCCCCGCATAGTCATAACTCATGTCATTATACCATTTCCGACAAGGGTGATCCGAAATAGTCCACTATGGTCTATAATGTAGGTTATAGTCATGAAAGGCTCATAAAGTCCCGCATAGTCATAATTCATCTCATTATAACATTTCCGACAAGGGCAGCCCGAAATAGTTGCAGTCATAGTCTATAATGCACGTAATCATGAAAAGCTCATAAAGTCCCGCATAGTCATAACTTATGTCATTATACCATTTCCGACAAGGGTGGTACGAAATAGTTCACTTATGGTCTATAATGTAGGTTATAGTCATAAAATGCTCATAAAGTCCCACAAGATCATAATTCATCTCATTATAACATTTCCGACAAGGGTAGTCCGAAATAGTCCAGTCATGGCCTATAATGTAGGTTATAGTCATGAGAAGCTCATAATCCCGCATAGTCATAAGTCATAATTCATGTCATTATACCATTTCCAACAAGGATAGTCCGAAATAGTTCAGTCATAGTCTATAATGCACGTTATAATCATGACAAGCTCGTAAAGTCCCACAAAGTCATAGTTCACCTTACTATAACATTTAGGACAAGGGTAGCTTGAAATAGTCCAGTCATAGTCTATAATGTAGGTTATAGTCATGTAAAGCTCATAAAGTCCCACATAGTCATAATTCATCTCATTATAACATTTCCGACAAGGGTAGTCCGATATAGTCCAGTTATAGTCTATAATGTAGGTTATAGTCAATAAAAGATCATGAAGTCTTGCATAGTCATAATTCATGCCATTATACCATTTCCGACAAGAAGAGTCCGAAATAGTTCAGTCGTAGTCTATATGGAGCTTATAGTCATAAAAAGCTCATAAAATCACGCATAGTCATAAGTCATGGCATTACTCAATTTCCAACAAGAGTATTCCAATAGTTCAGTCATAGTATACAATGCAGGTTTTAGTCATGAAAAGCTTATAAAATCCCACATAGTCAGATATCATGGCATTATACTCCCTGCAATGAGGTTACCCCGAAATAGTCCACTTATAGTCTCACAAAAAGCTCATAAAGTCCCGCATAGTCATAATTCATATCATGATACCATTTCCGACAAGGGTAGTCCGAAATAGTCCAGTTATAGCCTGTAATGTAGGTTATAGTCATGAAAAGCTCAAAGTTCCGCATAGTCTGATGCAATACGAATGTAATAAATGACGAAGTACTCTCAATTTATCTCTATCGTGCAGCAGTAGTCATATATTACTGGGTTATAGTGATTACAATGGCGGCATATGCAATGATACGGACCGGATTAAATTGGCTGACCAGTGGATTAATTTCGTTTACCATAGGATTAAATTCAGTGATCATGGGATTAAAATGAGTGACCACAGGATTAAATTGAGTGACCATTGGATTAAATTGAGCGAGAAAACCTGTAGTACTTCTTAATTATCATATTACTTACAGTGTAGTTTATCAAAATCCACGTTCAGAACAGATCGCTGTGAGGTTCATGAGTCACAAGAACTGCTCGAAAGTGAATGTACTTCCTAACGTCGACAGGAGCAACACTACATCGAGCAAGGGTAACAACAATGCCTAAAAAAAAACTGTTTTCATTCCGAATTCTTCATTGCTGGGGGGGGGGGGGGGGCTTTATTCTATTTAGTGGTCAAGAGCCCCCGGGGCACAGAATAGCTGACTGCAAGCCATGCACATGCGGCCCCCGTGTGTGAGAGCCCTGATTATTCTGATCTAAGCATTGCTTCATCTTAAGCGAGCAATAAATAATGTACTCGAGGCCGCGTAGCACTTCTTTAGCCTTATCCTAATGAACAGCTTTATTTTTGACGATGGGGCGTCTAATTGCCACCGGCGATATTCTACCCTGTTCCAGTTTCTACTCTCCTATACAGGCTATACTCAATCCCATGCCAGTCTTCATACCCTGGATCCATACAACTGGTTATTGGAAATCTACAATAAACATTGGAGATCAAGCTATAGGCTGGGATTGAAGGAATGGGTGACACCATCAAACCGCGTTATTGTTGTTTCGTTTCAAGCTGATCTAAACTCCCTGACTGCTATGCAATTTATTTTTGGAGCACCTTACATTTTCCACGCATAACCATACTACTGAATACAACAGACATCTGTCGCCGTCTGTACGCCGCTCATAGCCGCAGTTACTTCGCGGCGCTAACACGCAATAAGAAAAAAAAACTGAATAAAACAAGATCCGTAGGGTGCACCCGATGCACCCTACATTTGTAGTTGTAAGGGACGAATGTCGCATCGGTAGAAATATTTTCATCCGCTGGATCACGTCACGGAAATGTTTCCTTTCCAGGCGGGGGCCGGCAGACGTGCATTGTCATTCAGAGATGCGATAACACACTACCGAACGCTTTTCAAAATGAACCCCCAGAAAAAAAGCTAATTTTCGTGTTATTTTGGTTTCGTCACTGATTGTCCTTTCCCATACTTCAGCCAATCAAATTTTCCTACCTGTGGAAGGCAAAATCTGACATGGGACTTGTAACCCCTCACCTTCCTTTTTTCCTTCCCCCTTTTTGTCTGTTTCGATTATATATGTGCATCGACTGTGTGTATACTCTTGTAAACCTGATGATGTGTGGACTCCACACGAAAGCTCGTTTTCCAATTAAAGGTTTCCATATTAAATTTTGATGCTGTTGTTGTTATAAATTGCCGTGTGACCTATCAACCTGCGACTAAACCTACAAGTATAAACAGTATTGTAAATACACTAAAATAAAATTCACTCAGTGTTCTCTACTTCTTCACCGCCTCGTGTGTCGGTGACCTTCTGTATTCCTATACCCACTGCTGGGATTTGGAAATATACACGCCTCCGATTCTGAATGTATTTAGTTCTGCACCAAAATCTCTGGTCCAACGAAGTCGCGTTTGATCAAATCATTGCCACTCGTAGACGCCATCACTCGCATCGCCACAGCACTCGCAGACGCCAAATAGTCCATGTCTTCCATTTCATTTAGTAGTAACTCTGGATATGAAAGTGATATCGAAGATGTCATCATTTAATTACGTAGTCTGTATATCCATGCTTAGTAGCTATGAGTACGCGGCCCATACCTGTTTCCCTTGCACCAGCCTGCGAAGTAGCGTTTGGTCCAACCGTTCATTTTCAAGCGACCAAAGAACAAACAGGAGACAAGATCACACACAAGTCGCTCTGTTGTTGTTTTTTGTTCTTTGGTCGCTTGTGGATTTATACCAACCAGACCAATCTATATACTTTAGACATTTTGCCAAATCGTCGCCGAAGTGGCACTCACGCGCGCCAAATTGTCAGTTTCCTCTATTTGAGCTCGTAATAACCCTTGATGCCAACTTGATACTGATGGTATCATAATAAAATTACGTAGTCTGTGTATCGTCTGCGGACGGTAGCTGTTGTCCTTGCTGCACCCTTAGAACTCTCATTTAGTCAATTTGTCGACCAGAAGGCTATCGACGGGCTCCAACCTGCCAATTTCATCCGGCAATCTCCCGATATCTGGAAAGTCTCATGCTCGTTCTCACAGTTATACATCACGTCTTATTCTTTAACTTACGTGAAAGCTCCCGGGCGGGTTATCGGTGTTGTTATGATGTCGGGGCGCGGAAAGGGAATTGTTCGCCTCAGATATGTCCTCCTCTCCCTGCCCAAATCTGTTCCTCCTCACGTATTCACGCACCACAATGTAAACTTAGATTCCTTGCGTAGTTCTCTGCTATCAGGTCAAGCCGGATTTCAGAGAGGGTGAATGCTGCTCTTGTCTGCGAACCGATTCCATTATTTGCATAGCCGAACTGGAACTGAACCGGAACGAAATCAAAGTAACGCGAACCCGAACCGACCCCTAGTTTTTGCGGTTCAGCACCCTGGTATAGGCACATAATAACATTACACAACATAACACACATACATGCCATTGGTTGGAGCTCTACTAGAGTACGCGTACATCTTGTAGGATCCCCACAAACTTACAGATATAAACCTATTAGAGAATGTGCAGAAAAAAAGCTTTAAGATTTACCTATAATTCCCATCCCAAAGACTCAACAGTAAGGCCGCTGCACGATGAATCTGGAATCCCCCCCCCCAATTGGATCTTCGGGGAAAACTCAAGAGAACTGAAATTCTTGCATAACATATCGTACGATAAGATAGGTTAAAGTTCACGGATTATTTGGCATATAGCTTGTAGAGGTTAAAGAGGAAGGGAACAGGGGAAGGAAAAGAGGAGGCTGAAATAAACAGTTTTGGGGCACGTTCTCCAGGAGAACTGTGGCGGATTTCCGCTGCTCCTGAAATGTACCAGTTGTACATTGTAGAGCCCCAGCCGCTTGACAAGACAGAAACACGGCAAGCTCATATTTGAGCTTCGTTCGAGGGACAATGTATTGTACGTATTTCTTATTTTTCCTTCACGCAGTGCGCAAGTGGAATGACTTGCCAGCAAATGTTACGCAAATTTGTTGTGTGCCATCATTTTCATTGGCTGTCGAACGTTAGGCGCTTTATGGCCCATGTTGCTTTTGCGCAAAAAAAATCCAATCATCATCATCAACTATCGAACGTTATCTTAGTATTCCTCTTGACTGAATTATGTGTGCTGTTTTCATTCTTCCCTGAATAATATCACTGTTGAGTGAACTTATGTGCCGTGTTAACATTCTGCAATTGGTTGGCAATGGCGCGTGGCGTCCTACAATTGTTGGTGTATTGGTTATTGTTGTTGTTGTTTTATGTTGGTTTTAGCCTGCCTTGGTAGTCACTTGACTGTCGGCAGTATTCACAAATAAATTTTCTAACATGATGCCCTTTCAACATAGCCAATAAACAGCTATTTATTGGCTCTTTATTGGCTTGACTGGGCCTCCGGCGATGAAACTCCCCAGTCATCATCCGGTAATAAAGTTGTTGTTGTTGTAGTTGATTGGGCCTCCTTGAGCCCAATGAATCCGCGGAACCAAATACGCGAAACAAAGAGGAGGAAAGTAACAGGAAAATGAGAGATGCGGTAACCGACGTTTAAAAAAAAAAGACGACAGAGAGGAAAACGCCGGCTTCAACTGGAGGCGCGTGATAGCTTTAAAAAAGAAAACTCCTATTTGTGATGTCAGCAGCACTCTCGCACTACGTACTGAGCACAGGTGTATAGACGTGGTGTGTTTCAGACAAATATTCTGTATTTACAACATGACTTGGCATCCAAAACGTGTTAGTCATGACTAATAGGTTTTGTGCTTTGTTTTGTGTTCTAAATAAACCAAATTTGCAATATCCCATAAATTATCTGTCATCTCTGCAGAAGGTCACTGACAGTAACAGTTATTGTTTTTAAGAGCATTTCAATAAAAAGACAACTCAGAACCATGTAATTCAGAGTAATTGGAAATTCAACAGAAAGGTAACGGCCAGTATTCAATTAGCTCTAAATACAAGAGATAATTAGGGGAAGATGGGGCAAAGAAATCTACCAAGAATATGGAATTTTTATTTTTCGTGTTTTTCAAGAAAACTAACCATAGGCACATTATCAGAGGTCTAGAACTCCTGATCTCTGAATCAGAACGGACGTGGCCAGTTCTAAAATAAACACAGAACAAGAAATTCAAAAAACACCTACACAGCCCCTTGGGCACACCGCCCACATGATGTGGTATAATGTGATGTGATGTGCTATACATGATGTGCTACAATACCACGCAGAACCGGGTGCTATTTTGCTCCACCGTTCTTTGCAAACAAGGCACCGCCAGTCTGATATGTAGCCGGTCGCTCGCTTTTGAGTGCGCTTCTGTTTTGCTGAAAATACCTTAGCAAACAGGAAAACTTGCTGGAAAATCCTAGGCAATATCCAAAAAAGAACAAAAAAGAATCTCTGAAGAACAAGTATAAAGCCACCTAACAGTTGACTTATCAGTTGGTAAATCACATTTAATTGAAATTGCTTTACATTTAAATTACATTAAAGGGACCATGAAATGATTTTCGCGAATTCCGAGTACTCTGAGGAAACCGTTCTCATGATCCCTCACTATAGTACATACGTCGTCTTTTAACCGTATTCATTACAACGGGGCCGCACCGACCAGGCAAAAATAACCGGGCGTGACCGCGGGATATATGCCTTTTCTTTATGATTTTTTTTCTCTAACGCAGACGCCAATCCGAACAATTCTCGCGTTCAATAACTGGACATGCAGAGCTACCTATGAGCGAAGTTTCAAGCGGGCGCACGGAGCAACTCGCGTCCGAGACAGACGGCGTCGAGGAAAAAATGTCGCATGTTGTCCCGTGACTCATCTTGCTGTACCTTAACCAACAACTAAATGTATTTTCAATAAAAACATTGCAATGTCCGTTGATGAAGTCTAAGCGAGTTTCAATGGAATCTCAATAGTCCGAGTACACTGCTTCAGTGTGCTCCACGTGCTCCTGTAGCACCGTGCCCCATCACACAGCTATTGCGACGTGCTGATGATTCAGCACGTGGTTGAGCACCAGCAAACAGCATGCCATCTTGTGATCCTAATGCAGAGTGATTCCGCTCTTATCTACTACTGTCATAACGCGTAGGATTTAACCCACTATTGTTGTATACGTCAAAGATACGTCTCTCAAATACGTCCGTCGTCAACAACAGCAACGACTTTATTGTGAGATGATGAATGGGGCGTTTGATCGCCAGGGGCCATACTCTACCTCGTTACTGGTGGTTATGCGAGGAGTGAAATAATGAGACCCTTCACATAAGCCTCGTCGAAATACCTCCACCAATGCGATTTACTTAAGTGGCAAGGCTCAACTGTTTGTCGCATGAACTGATGACGATGTCGCACGGTTTGACGGACAGAGTTACATTCTCGCTTTTTTAATGTCCCTGAATGACGTAGATATCGGCGATGTATACCCCATGCCTTACTGCCTCACGTTCCCCAATACATGTCAGGAATTGACTCAATTAGAGGAAGCCAACGCCGTCCCCTTTATTTCTAAGAGTGGACTGCTTCACGAATTCTTTCACAGTAGTTGAAATTGAAGAGGATCGCCGTACATGTCTCTCTGAATGACAAGACAAAACAAGATATGGAGGAAAAATATGTTCGCCGGTCATCGTCTCACCCCACCCACCCCCAACACGCGATGTTGTAAGTTTTCCATTTTACGGAGGGAAATATTAACGGAGAAAGGGTCCGCCGTTACCCGGATTTGTAAAGGAAATACATTTCCCGCTAGCAGTTATTACCGAGTTTTAGCATGCCGTGGATAAGGTTATCGTGCCTATGAAAGCCAATCGCAGTCGTGAGCGACTCTTCCACCCGACAGGGGGTGAAGATGTATCATGGCACTGAGATCCTATGTAAGGCTGATTTGCACTAACTTTATTCTCGTCCGTATTTTTCACAGCCGACAAACAGCCGCACTAAAGTCTATGGTGCTATTCACACATGCACGCTTGTTCATGGACAGTGTGTCCGCGCCGAGAATCTTTCGGCCTGTCCTATTCTGACCTGTTTCTTTTTTCTTCTTTTTTTCACGCACACGGCTCGCCGTGTACGTGCGCCCTTTCACACAACCGAATACTTCGTCCGTGCGCATCCTAATACTGATAAAAGTAAGACATAAATGAAGTAGGGGAAGAGATATGTCCTTTGACGTAGGCAACCCTCAGGGACAGTGGCCTCACAAGAAGGCGAGGCATCAGTTTTCTACTGTTTCTATACAATTGTAAGGTTCGTCTTTTTCGCCTGCCGTTTCGCTATTCCGTGATTTCAAGCTATGACTCTCAGACCTTCCTATAGCGTCATGTTTGCTGTATGAAAAACGTGTTTCTATACGAAATTAAGTAATAAATAAACAATAAAAAATACATAATAAATAAAAAAAGTAAAAATATAAGACAATAAGAAATCTTGATTATAATATCAATGATATGACGCTAATTGAGCAACAGCAGTATGTACTTGAACCCAAGATGTACAAAAAAAATCCAACGGCCTGAAATCGTTGAGCAGCGGAAGCCACAAAAGACGCATCCAGAAGAGGGCCTTGATGCCCGAGAAACATGGATAAAAAACGAACATGCAGTATTTTCACGTGGCGGGTACACGGGCTCGGATAATGTGAATAGCAGCCTTGAGCAATGCTCGTCCGTTTTCTCTCCGCTTCAAACTGCAATATTGACACAGAGGAGAAGCTCTATGTCCTGAAAAGGCGCGGACTTGAAGATTTTTTTTTTTTGTCGTGAAAAAACCGCTTAGAATGAGTTGTGGAAATCTATCGTCGCGAACACGGCACTCGCGAGGAAACACGGTAGTGTGTATGGGCTACATCAACACGAATGGAGCCTGTGAAAATGAAGAAAGGAAAAAATCAGGCACACGCCTCGAGCATGGTGCGCATACGGATGATCCCCGAGAAAAAAAGCGGCCCCAACACGGACGCATTTCACGGACGTGAAAACCGTCATTGTGAATCTGGCCTATGGTTACACTCGCTCGCTCAATACTTCGCAGGTAGGCGTTGCGTATATGCGTAAGAATGAGAACAATGATACAATACGGGTGTCCGCTAGTTCCATTGTCTAAAGGGGAGAGTATTAAAGGGGCACTAAAATGCAAAAACAAATTCACATCAAATTACGTTACACGCTATGTTCATTTCGTACTTGTTATCATAATGCAAAACTTGGATTCAGTTACGGAGCTACAATCGAACTCTGTCTTACTTCGGCGCTAAGCAGCGAACGTCGTTTCAGCGGGTTTTTCGTTGTTTTTAATCCACGCGCGTACCACGCCATGGAGCAGTCCCGGCGAAAAACAATAGGGGCGCGTGTGGGTTACAATTCAGTGAATCGGTATTGAAAAATGCAGCAATGCGCAACGTGCCACGCATATGCGGAACACTACGATCAGACCTGTTCCAAATCCACACACCAGGGACAGATTTATTTAAGGGTCTGTCATGAGGGGGGAGGGGGGGCGGTCTTAAGGAAATTTCGTGCTTTGCGGCAGAGCATCATCTAGAAGATAGGGTTTTTACATAGGGAACACAGCCGTATTATATATCCGCCTTATATCCGCCCCTGCCACACACCTACGACAGGTATGCGCGCGCTTCTCTTGCTGTCTCATTGGATGCCCCCAATCTGCCTCCTGGGGATCCCATTCGTTGCCGCCAAAGACGGCTCTGTTTTCATTGCGTTTTTCTTCTAAACGGTAGCGCTGTGTGAACTAATTTTGTTCGCATTATACTAATTGAAACACGGACTTTCATTTGAGAGCAAGTTTTTGTTTTTCATTTTAGTGCCCCTTTAACATCTAGACCATTTCTTTGATTACGCCTCTTTGATTAGATGTTTGTCAGCAGGTTTCCTTCCGTTACAAACATAAAAAAGATTGATACGCTGGTGAGAACCCAAGGGGCTCGCAACAGGGCATCTACAGTTTACACTCCATATTGACACCCTTCGGAGCAGCGACCCTGCACGAAGTCACCAACAAGTTATCTCTAAGTGCCTATTGCGGGTCATTGCCGAGTCCCATACCCCCAAACCTTCATGCAGCCCTTCCTTCATTGAGAATACGTCCTGTTTGATTTATTTATGTTAAAGCGCAGCTCTTAGGCGCCCGTCCTCTTTGTTGAGCGGCGTGGGCGTTGTAACCGGCAGAGCCAACGAGGATCGAAGCGAAAGCTAAAAGTACGGGAGAGCGTGAGGAGGAATGTAGCTGGGAAAAGTAAGGCGTGAGTTCTCTTAGAAGTCGGCCCACGACGCACATTCCCCCAGGGCGTCAGTCGTGACGTTGCCCACCTTTGTGAGGCCGACATCGGCGAGCCCTTTCGACACCACCACCTTCAAGACCAGAGTCACTAAGGGCGAGAGGAAGAAAGCGAAGAAGAATGGCACGCTTGTGAAGCCGGAACGCATCAGTTCGATGAGCTTGGCTCCAAATGTGTGACTGGAGCCGTAGCGAATGCAAAATCGGACATATGAAAAAGTCGTGTACTCCTATGCCAAGAGTCATCCGCAAAAGTTGGTATACGTGGCACCGAGTCGCGCTGCAGACAAAACCCGGCTGTACCTCATCAACGTCGGCAACATTTCACGACTTCACGAACTGAGTATTAGTGCAACCTAAAGAAGGTACTACGTGTGGTAAATAAAAACAATGGTGAACCCAAGAAATAAACTCAACGTCAACAGCTGCACTCAAATTTCGCATTACCGACTATCGTAATAGTCCAGTGAGTTTTTTTATTTATTTTTCTTTCGGTTGTTTTCATTCATTTCCCTCCTTAGTGGGCAACAGCCCGCCTGAAGTGTCGCATAAAGGACCTTTTGGGAAGCAAGAATATGGGGGGCAAATTTCTAACTTGTCCTCTTGAAGGCGACACGTGGACGCCAGTAGTGATTAGTGGTTTCCGTCTCTGTTCTTTTTCTTTTCTTTTTTTTTTGTGAACGGAAACGTAATTAAGACATGTAGTCTTACCTTGGTGGCGAAGCTGTGCAGTGTAATGTGAAGATTTGGACGGCTTTGGACGACATTGCGTATAAATGCTTTACTTGAACTGACGCGACGGCCATGAAAGATGCTAGCCTGTGCTCTTGCTCTACCTAATTAAGAGAAAACGGAAAGCGAAAAACATCAATTGTGAATCATGTCGACAACGTTCTTCGTTGAGCTATTTCGTGCAACGTTTTCAGTTTGGAGTGATGAAGTGAAGTCATGTAGCCATCACATCCACCTGTAATGACGAATTTATGCAATGTGTCTTGTGTTCTCAACAGATGTAGATTTATTCTACTAAGAAACATATGTAAAGTCCATGCTGTACAACAGTTCATTTTGTTGCGCTCCTTGTTTTGTTGGGGCATATTAACACAGAGTACATTCCAAAGAAATCAACAAAAAATTCAAGCACTACAGGTTTTCTCGTCCATTTTAGTCCAAGTGCCATGTGAATTAGTCCAGGTGCCATCTGAAATAATCCAAGCGCCATTCAATTTAATCCGTGTGCCATCTGAAAAAATCGAGATGCCATTCAGTTTAATCCGGGTGCCATCTGAATTAATTCATGGTGTTTTTGAGCACTATAACCGTGTTTTCACACGAGGTACATCTTTGTAGAGTATTTTAGTGGAAGAAAAAGTAAGTGAGAAACTGCTGATAGGGAACTGAAGTTGTGCCGTGTCCTATGTGGAACATTCGCACGACGCTGAGATATTGGGAGTTGGAGCGGAAGTGTAGAAACGATGGCACTGGTGCTGTCGTCTGCTACAGAATGTGTTCTGACTGAACTGTTGTACATTCCACGCAGTTAGAAGAGCACGAAAATGCATGACTCACATGGCAGACGACACCACTGGTGCTGTCGTCTGCTACAGAATATCTTCTGACTGAGCTGTAGGATATTCCGCGCAGTTAGCAGAACGCGGAAAGACATGATGCTCATAGCGGATGACACCAGTGTTCCTGTCGTCTGCGAAGGAATATCTTGTGACTCTGCAGTAGGCTATTCTCTGCGGTTTGAAGAGCACGGAAAGACATCCCGCACATCCCGCAGCTTAGTCAGAAATATCCCGTAGCAGACGACATGACCAATGTGTCGTCTGCTATGTGAGTAATGCATTTCGTGCTCTTCTAACCGCGTGGAATACCCTGCAGCTCAGTGAGAAGACATTCTGTAGCAGACGACAGCACCAGTGGTGTCGTCTGCTGTGTGAGTTTCACTCGATAGTTTCGTTTTCGTGCTCTTCTAACTGCGCGAAATACCCAGCAGTTTAGTCAGAAGATATTCTGTAGCAGACGACGGTACCAGTGGTGTCGTCTGTCATGGGAGTCATGCCTTTTCGTGCTCTTCTAACCGTGTGGAATATCCTGCAGCTCACTCAGAAGATATTCTGTAGCAGATGACTTGACCAGTGGTGTCGTCTGCTATGCTTCTGCTTTAACACTCGATATCTCGGCGCCGTGCGAATGCTGAACATAAGACGCAGCAGAATTTAAGTCCTGTCAGCAGCTTTTTACTTTTCCTTCCACTACATGTCTGTAGAATATTCTGCGGGGATGTCCCTCGTGTGAGTACACGGTTATAGTGCTTAAAAACACCATGGATTAATTCAGATGGCACCCGGATTAAATTAAATGGCATCTGGATTTTTTCAGATGGCGTCCGGATTAAATTGAATGGCGCTCGGATTATTTCAGATGGCACCTGGACTAATTCAGATGGCACTTGGACTAAAATGGACGGGAAAACCTGTAGAAAACAGAGTGCTCTCGAGCGTATTTAATTTTCCTCATAAAAGCCACATTACTCCCCTTGCACTAGAAATATAATCTTCTGACACCTACCACATTATACGCTATACAGGGCGGTCCACCAACCTTGATAGAATTTCATAATAAAAAACGTAGGCCCTGGAGAGGGGATTCTTTCTGCCAATAACTTTTGCCACATATTGGTAACATTTTGATTTCATTTCAATTGACGGAAATTTCATTTCTTGAATTGAACTTCGAAATTTCTCAAGGCAACCTAACGTTTTCTTTCCGGAAATGGATTCCCCGTGGCCATTTTACTCAGTATAGCACATGATCCCACTCATAATGCAATGGCAATTGCCGAAATAAATTCGCCGAAAATCCGTGGAAATGAGCCCTTGGCTCCGCCTCTTTTTTGACGGCTCATAGTTCGAGCGCAAAGATGCGAAGAAAGGAGGTTAAATTGACACGCCACTACACTCTTAAAAAATTTGTGCCGTGCATAATGGCCACAAAATAGGCTCCTCCTCCCGTTTTCAACAAATCAGGGGCGAGAACGTTGTCATTCGGGGTGATGGTTGGCTAGGAGCGTGCTATGTGGTGAAGTTCATTTTTAAGAGTGTAGGGGGGATAGGGTTACAAGCCTTACCCACGGAACAAAGACGCGCGGTGAGTGCGGGAATCAGAGCTATCTTATCAAAAATGAGGTCGCCCCACGGCTAGTCACGGGAAGTGACACGATCTTGGGTCGGCGCTAACAGTGCGTCTCGGGGAGACGTCAATGTTCCACGCTGATGGCGCCACCTGTGGAGGCCGCATGCAAGCCGGCAAGTACCAATACAAAGGAAAATAGCCGTGTGGTTGCACGTTGAGCATATGTTTACAATTTCATCGTGCACACCCAGCCGAGGACATCTGTTTCGCTCTACTTGGAGCTCTTCACCCCGGCTCAGAAAAGTGACACGATCTTGTGTCGGCGCTAACAGTGCGTCTCGGCGAGACGTCAGTGTTCCACGGTGACGGCGCCACGTGTTAGCACCGACCCAAGATCGTGTCACTTCCCTGTGCCGGGCTTTCGCTCTTACTGTCCCACAGTAGTGTCCCCCTCTTACCACGCGCCGCCCGTCAGTGTTCGTCCGAGAACCACTCGAGCTAACCGCATCTGTGCTAACAAGGAGAAAAATTTTGTAGTGGGACATGTGAACCCGCACTTGTAACACCAGCTGGAGTAGTAGGAGCACCCCCCAGGCGGAAATTTTCTGCAAGTGGAACCACTTGCAAGTGGTTTATGAAACCTTTCCCACTTTGGAGAACCACTTTGGGAATATCCACTTTAGGGAAAACCACTTGCAAGTGGTTCCACTTTGAGAAACCACTTGCAAGTGGTTTATGAAACCTTTCCCACTTTGGGGAACCACTTGCAAGTGGTTCCACTTGGGGGAACCACTTGCAGGTGGTTCCACTTCCGTAGCCCACTTACAGTCAGCCACAGACGCCTATTTAACTGCATTGCACTTTTATTTCTCATTTTTACACTCTCAGCTGGTTTTGAAGCAATGCAAAACAGCACTGGAGTACAAAGACAGAAACAGATACTAAATGAACTGCAACAATTCATTTCAAGCTGTCACGGAAAAATGTCAAATGCACTTATTCACTTATTTGCACTGATGTCATCCAGTATTCCAAGTTTCACAGCAAAGGGAGCAATAGACACAGAAAAATGGCATCAAGAATATCGAAGCTTGTGAAGTTTTGATATTCACTACTACGCTCTAATTTAAAAGGCGGTAGTTCACACAAAAGCCAACGGGCAGAGCTGCCATGGTACCATGTACCTGACAGATGTTCGCTATTCGGACAGGTCCCAGGTGCAAATGAGTCACGGTAAGCATTTCTGCCAATGAGCGTGAGAGAAGTCACATGCTAACAGACAGCAGTGACCGGAGCTCTGATGTCAGAGCCCGACGGGTACATGTATTCCAAGGGCTTAATCTCACCAAGAATGACACATAAAAAAGTAGAAAAGATATGTCTCCCTCCACACTCTACAGCAGTGTTCAACATAAGAAGGAAAGGGAATCTAGTCTGTCAACAACATACACCGTTGGAGATAATGAAAAGCAATAGTGTGCCAGGAGAAACACTGCAGTGTAGTGAGTATGATGGATTATATTATCTGGCGCAAGCAGGGAGCGTGACCTCACTGTGTCCAGCGTTTCTATCCGTGGCGCACTCATATTTGGAGAGCTGACGGACTAGATTTCCTTTCTCTTCTTAAGTTGAATATGAGTATAGTGCGCAATACAGTTTGTGCGTGAAGCTATAAAAAATGTCCATCAAAATAACACGACATGTCACCACAAATCTTTCAAGCAAAGAGTACATGGTGGCAACCTATAAAAGTGTATCAATTCCTGTGCGCACATGCATATTTGTTGGATAGACATTTATTTTTAAAGTAGGATTCCACAACAAAATCACCACAAAGATTATGGTATAGCCATAACGTTTGGGATGTCAGGAACATGTGTACGACATACACAGATTTTATTCAAACACATTTATTATGAAGCAAGTGCTTCGCCTCTGTTAAGCGAGAGGGCACTGAAAGCAACACCCTGCTGACATCATCTGGCAAGGGAGAATGCAGGTTTTGAAGTAGACAACAATGCTGGGTGACGTCACGGTATCCTCCTCCGGACGAACCGCCGTAGTATGGAGCTCTGTTTTCTGCTCTTCGCATTTCTGTTTCAGTTTGCAATTGTCATAATTTAGAAACTAATTACACGTGCAAAATGAATGCGAGCATTGTATTCGGTATCGAGGGGCGGTTCGTGCTCGGTATCCGTATGATGCTCACCTAATTTTTCTCAAATCCTTGCGAAGTCTCGCATTCAATTTACTTCAATTGCAGTAAAGTTTGAAGTGTAAGTTTTGAGTCTACGAGCTTTGGACAAGATTTTCACCAATCCTTAGTAATGGGCATTGCATGCCAACACAGGGCACACTTTTATTTGTTGCCAACAGAGGAGGAACTTATGGTGTCAAAGGAAACAAGAATGCAGCAAAACTTCAAACATTACAAAGTTTAACAAACTTGGCACACCAAATAATGAAGCTCACACATCTGGTTAACTGCTCTCGAGACATCTGTCTTCCTTTTGGCAACCATTTTCTTGTTCAGGCCAGCCCAGAGTACCTTAGGCTTTCTGTCGAGGTAAAAAGGGCAGTTAAAGAAAATTTATTTCACAACTCAATGCTCGCTAACCTAGCATTTATGCAAAAGGCCATTCACTCATTTCAGCCCACTATAAAATTCAAAACTGGCATTACTTTGGTTGATTGTTACATTATCAGAGACAATGTAGCGTATTTTACAGAATGATATATGAACTTCGTACATGGTATTAGAGATATAAACCAGCGATGAAAAGACATGAACGAGGACAACACGCACGCTGGACTGCTAACAGTTTAATCACCAAAAGTGAACATAAAAGGTTGCGCTCCTATCCAACCATGACTTATCTTTGTTTGTTACAAGGAATTCGGGATGAACCGACGCACAAAAATATACGCGATAAAATCTGTTGATAAACAGGGACGGGAAGCAATGCAGATGAAAAAAAAAGTGCACTACAATAAAACAGCTGTAATACCACAGATTCAAAGCACATAACCAAGACTAATACAAAACTCGCAAAGCTAACTAGGTCCAGTAAAAACCTGCACTCCTTATCGATGATCGAAAGTGGCGGCTCGCATCATTAAACTGCCGATAGTAAAGCATGCATGTTATCCTTCATTCACCTTTTCATCAGGTTTATATCGCAACATATTCGTTTCAATACGCCCCTTGGATTATGTAGTCTTTGCGGTCTAGATCTTGTCATTACCACACAACACAACAACGTTCTACTCGCTCTCAAGCTCGAATGAAATGGCCTTACCAGGTCTACAAAATGCATGTTGATTGCCACAACAACAAAAGTAGTCTCCTTACCTTGTAATTACTTGTGATCGGATCCAGTAGTCCATAAAATTCAATGTAGCGTTCCCGTTCACGCCATAACCGCAAAACACAACGGTTCAACTGAACGACAGGGATTGGATCGGATTGGATGGTCTCCTTTTGATTCTGTAGCTAGCGATGGCGATGCCACCAGACAGTGATGCTCCCACTTTCTCCAAGATTGTTGTCAAAGTGGTTTCTGTGGGCCCGTCTAACCCACTTTAGTTTTCGCTTTATCACCAAAGTGTAACCATATTGGATTAAAGTGGACATTGTCAAGTCTACTTGCTGGCAAAATGGAACCACTTCATTCCTACGTGGTATCCACTTGGGGCTGGAAAGGAACCAGTTGGGAACCACTAAGCATGCTTAGTGGTTCCCTACTGGAAACACTTGACTCTGAAGTGGGACCAGTTCAGTCCACTTCAAACCACTTCGGTAGTCAAGTGGATCCACTTGGGATTCCAGTTCAAATTTCCGCCTGGGCCGTATCTTACACAGCGGTCCGATGGCCCTTTACGTCAGAAAACATGCAATGTCGCGAGTTCAAACTTGTGGTAGTTTATTTATCGTTGGCGTGTCTGAATGTTCACACAGCTATCACCGAAACGCCAACGATAAATAAACTACCACAAGTTTGAACTCTCAACATACTGCTGTGCAACAAAGCAACCCTGGAGATAATTTTGTACTGAGACATCCATGTGTGAGTAAGCTTTATCATCAATGCCGAGCTTTATGGACCTTTTTCATACTCGCGGCGTATCCTAGCTGTTGTCCAGTGGAACACGTTCGGCGCGCGCCAAAACAAAGCCCTTGCCATCTATTGAATATGTAGGGAACTCTCTCCGGCGCCTTCAGGTTCGCAGACCATGAGCAGAAGCGTTGTGAAAAAGGTCCATAGGAACTGGCGGCGAGGAAAGACATTTGTGGCAAAAAATGAGCACTGGATAACCCACTACGAGCCTTATCACAGCTTTCAAGAAGCAGGCGATCGCTTCCCAAACAAATTATGCGGTCGTTCGGCAAGGAGGTCGGAAGTGAATCGGTACTAACGTACAAAATGCATGCGGTTATGTTCAACATACCTTCCTGTTTGCGACCGTTGTAGTCAGTTTCCTCATACCCAAGCTCCGCACAGCTTTCCATGAAAATGTCGCTTATTCTCGATCGTGTGGTTGATTCGGTAATGGGAATATTACCGTGCTTGCCATGATATTCTGCAAATGTTCAGTGAACGAAATTTTAACAGTAACGTCACCAAATTGCTTTATGAGAAGTTCAAAAAAATATGGTCGATCCATTGGTGGATCGGACGGAAATGTGGTCCTTAGTCATTGCATTGATGAATGGACAGGCGTGGACGCTTATGGGTTTTGCGTATTCCGACTTGATGCCAGCTAACCTAATCTGTCGCAATCTTTACGTCCCGTGCAATAGTTCACAGAGTAACACTGTCGCAAGCTTATGTACCATAGAGGATTGTCACATACTCACTCTACGGAAGGGATTCCAATCCATGCATTTTTCCTCACCCACAGCTATCCTTGGAGAATTCGACCATTCGGCAGTCAGCAGATAAAGCGGAGCTGCCTCATTCAGATTCGTGCGCAAGATTAATGGCCACAGGACCCGACACCCCAGAGAAGGTGAGAAAATACATTAGAGAAGAAGAGATTAATAAGGACACCAACCAGATGTATGGTTTCCTCCTCTGTTTCCAACTTAATTATTGCCGTTACGTGTCTGGGGCGCTCCTGTTGGAGACATGGTAAGCGCTAGAAAGCATGACCATATTAATTGGAAAGCCCACCTATTACAACTGGTTATGGTTACACCGGAGCGTGTGTGCAATGGAGGCAATGTTATCTTAACAACGGTGCAATTACTTTAGCTGACGAGACAACGATGGGTGCAGCTGCTCCACGGTCAACATACCCGATTCGCAAATGCGACACGGCATCTAAGGAAATTGAACAGGCTCTACAGTACAGAGCACCAAAGCTATGCGAAGGTGATGCACCTGGCGACACGCCACGGTGAGAGGCGGCAGTGAGTGTCGTAAGACAGTGGGTTGGATTTGTTCGAGAGCGTTAATGACAACACAGTCGCCATCGTTTCGCATGGAAGACGTTGCCTTTCGTTCGCTGCGTGATGCCGCCAAATTTGGATTGCACATCTTCCCAAATTATTTATTTTGCTATTTAAGTTCGCATACTATGTGCGTTATCTCGTACGCAATAAGTACATACGCCCAAAATATTTCGCGCTACTTATGGGGTACAGTTTGTGCATCGGTTTATTATAGTGCGAACTCGACAGACCGCACCAAGGAATGGCGGCTGGTTTCGGTTTCACCCACCTGATTCCCGTTAGTTCGCAGAGCACCTTCAAGGTGACGGTTAACTGTGTGTAACGATAATTAGCGGAGGCAGGCTACAAACATCGACGACAAAAACACGCAAGCCTACAACGCCCACATTCATGTTTCAATGATTTCATTGGATTTCTTTCGGATTTTGATCTTTTGGATTTGATTTTTTAATTCCGTGTTAACGCCGCGGAGCAACTGTGTCTATGAGCGGCGTACAGACTTGGACAGATGGAGAGAGGACAGCAGGAAGGAGTGGGGAACAGGGGGGTTAGTATGCGTCCTGGGCCGACTTCGGGGGGAACTGTACCGACATTCGTCTAGAAAGTCATCGGAAAACCCAGGGAAAACCTCAGACAGCACAGCCGGTGACAGGATTCGAACCCGTGTCACCTCCCAGTCTCGGAGTGCACAGCAATCATCCTATCCACCATGCCACGGGAGCTGGTCATTGGATTTCATTGTGTGTATATAGTCTGCTTCGAATTTTGGAGCAAGGGAAGAGAGGAGAAGCCCTATTAAGAAGTAAAGTTGAGATTGGTGGCCACTCCAGTGGCATCACCGCTCGCTTACCGGTTTCCGTTACATACATCTCTATGGGAGCCCCCAACGCATAGTTTCGGAATACTTGGAGAGGTGTGGTGGTAGTGAGCCGAAGTGGCTCCAAAGTGGCGTGTGCAAAGCGACCTCATTGATCTATTTAGGTAACGTGACGCCCGCGGGGCTCAAAAGAAACTACAGCTCATCTCCTATCTTCACGTCACTTCTCTCTTCTGTCGAAGAGCCGTTGGGGCGCCTCCTTTTCTTCTTTTCTCCATGTTCGAATTGGTGTCGTCGTTTCAAGGGACTATCGCATGCGTCGCGGTCTATTCCAAAATTACAGTTTCATTTTACTCTTTGTTCACCACCGAGAATGATGCCCAAGACCCGACGCGAATTAGTGGAGCTCTTTCTGTGCAATTTGATGTAACGCAAGGCAAGAGCAGACGAAGGATGTTGAGAAGATTCTGGAATACCCTCTCAGACATCGGACAAAACGTCACTTCATGGAGGTAAGAAACTAAGCAGATGACCTGAGCGCCACCCCTATGCAAGTGGGCGTGCTGTGACCCGCATATGGCATTGTGGTTATTCGCCCACACACGTGACCCATAAACGTCACTGCAATCCGTCATACAACGTGGCGTCCTCCATGCAAGCGGCGTATCCTACTTGAATACAGAAAACGAGCTGCGGCCGAATAACTTGCTTCCGTTTTCATAACGTCTTTGGAGTTAGAAGTGACCATACCCGTCGAAACACAAAATATACAAGCTCTGTGTGGAAGCAATGGATCATTAAATCGCTAGAAGACGTACGTACGTCATTGTGACATTGCCTGGCTTCTCTTCTCTTTTGCTGAACTTTTGCTGTGATTCATCACGTGGCAAATGTTGAAACACCCCATAACCTTTAAAGTATTGCGCAAATGGAATCCTTTAAGGTAAGAGGTTTCCTGAAGATGAGGTTTGCTAAAGTTCCAAGCGTCCGTGCAAACCGCCATAACACTGAAACGTGTGGGTATCACGTGACCGGGCAGCTATATAGATGGGCGTGCTATGCCAGGAGCGACCGCTAAGTAGCCCCACGGCCCTCCGTGCTCAGAGCCGTATATTAAAAGGGAGTCTGGCCATTAATGGGTCATGCCTATACCAGAAGCTCCACCCACTTTTTCAGCTCTCTGACCAACCGAGTGTTGAAATATGGGACGCTATCAATCAACATATCCTCACTATTTGTCCCCCTATCCAACATGGGCAGCGCCATTTTGGGTGGCAAGTGGATTGGATGGGATTGAAATGGATACCTCTTACAATCTGCAAAGCTACTGGATTTTTGGTGCAAATTTGCACCAAATTTCCACGTCACATTTCACACGTCGCAATTCGCACGTGCATTTGCACGTCGGGAATTGTGGCCTGCTTCCGTCGTTGCACCGCTGCCGGCAGAACCACCTGCTGGGACACAATTTTGTCGTCGGTGCGATTTTTAAACAGATCTACATGAATAGTTGGAATATAAAAGGCAAGAATGAGTATATCCATGAAATCCAGCAATTAAATATAAGATTGTACAGCACAGTGCCGTTTTTTGTTATGATTTCATTGTGATCGCCGCGATCGCCGTGTTCACTAGGCCTAACAACGGTGATAAAACGTATTATTTTCGTTTACATATCCATGGGTGAACATCAGTGGAAAGTCATTTCTGAGAAACGTATATGAGGATGTACATTTGCAGCGTAAAATCAGAGTAATCTGTGAAATTACAAGCACAGTGTGAAACCATGCCGAACATTACCGTATGGGTCTCATACACACCTTTGCCGATACGATAGTCCATTTAAAGATTTGCCATATTCGTTACGATTTATATGAACACATACGGGACAAGCGTTCAACTGCAATTAAGATTTAATAGCAACCCCGCCGGCAGGCTAGTCACCCAACTCCTCAAAGAGGAAAGCAACTTCTAACAGAGAAGGGCTTTCATTTCATTTCATTTCATTTTTACTTGTTCTGCTTACTTCTACAGTAAGCCCAGAGTTGGGGGGGAAAAGCCACGCAATGTGGCTTGACGAGTCCCAGCCCCGGTTCTACAGCAGTGGAGCACGCAAGCTAATTAAGTAAAAGCGATAGCGATACAAAACACAACCTAAACACAACGATAAGAAAGCCTATGTACATAGAGTCTGTGTATATCAACCTAATGCGCATTCGAGTAGAATACCAGGATGCCTACGTAAAAAACAACAACAACAAAAAGAAAACATATGGAGGCTCCGTTAATTGAAACGCTTCACAAGAGCCGTACACAAGTGAAAACAGCGGCAAAGAGAAGGCCCCTAATGTCAGGTTTGCATAAATTTTGGAAGTTAACCTGCGTATGGACATTAAGTAATGTTGACAACTTATATGGTATTAGTTGTATTCCGTATTCTGTTCGGGGCCTTTGAGCAAACCAGGTCGGGAGGGAACGTAAGTGTTCATTTTTTACTAGTTTAAAAAGTTTATGAAAGCTATAGCCCGAAATACCGTACATACGCGTGCTTATTCCGCACGTACAAAATACAAAGAATCACGTATAATATGAAAATAATGCCCTTGTCGAAAGCGTAAACGTGCAAAGTTCATCAGGCAGCCACTGTGGCCCGAAATACCGCATACACGCATGATTGGCCGACGTACCTTTGTGCGAGTCGTGTGCTGTCTCAATGTAAGAAGGGACCAGGGTCACGCGTTTAGTAGTAACAAGCGAGAGGAAAGAGGAACACAGAGGAAAGATTCGGGAGGGACTTTAACCGCGCACACTCACAGAAAAGAAAGAAAAGTAAAAGACGAAAAACATTTTCAATAAACACTGTATTAAGGTTTTGGGAAATTTCGTACTCTGCTTGAGGTGTGTTTATATTTTGCCGGAGACCTCCTCAGCTGACGTATACGACTCAGTTCATGAGTAACTGGCAGAGCGACTCCCAAGGCTGAACCGGTATGCTCACTGGAAACACTTTCAATTAAATTGTAATTGCTCTGAGTCAAAGAAACAGGGGTTCTGTAAATTGGGCATTCAGAGTTGCAGTCATCGCCTGGACAGTCGTTCAACAATGGCTCGAGTTATAAGGCTGAGGCGGATTTATCCCAATACGTTTTCGGAATCTGGAGCCAATATCGTGGAATGGCGAATGAAAATGGCGATTGACAACAATCAATTTATCCGCAATAACCAACCACAGCGATATGTAGTGAAAACAATAACTGAACTTTATTGCAAGATGCGGCGTGGCAAGAAACGAGAAGAGCGCGACTAATACCAATAGGGACAGATTTACATCTATTTATTTATTTATTTATTTGGATAATACTGCCGGCCATCAGTTGAGGGCCATGGCAGGGAGAGCACAATGAGCAACACAGGGACACAGCATCAATTTGGCTCAGACAGAGCTTAACATAACGAAAATAGCACAAGAAAATAAGTTATCGCCTAATTCAACATGCTTAGTTGGTCAATAACTGCCTTAGAAAAAGCTTCGGAGCCAGGAATGCACGTCAGCTGTGGTCGTAGCTTGTTCCATTCGCGAGTAGTGCGAGGAAAAAAAGAACAATTGAAGAACTGCTTTCTTCAACGAAACTCACTGATGAGGTTAGGGTGTTTCTGCCTGGTGCTACGACTCTGGTTGAATTTAAGATAGTCGTCGAATTTAAGACCGCTTTTACCATGTACAATACTATGAAAAAAATGAAGACGCCTTACTTGTCTGCGGAAGGCTAAAGGTAACAGGTCTGATGCTTCATACAACGATGTGACCGAGGTATCTCTCCCGTACGAATTATATACAAAACGCAAGGCTTTTTGCTGGACAGATTCCAGACAATCAATTAGGACTTGCGTAAATGTAAGGTGAGTTAGCCCACGCATGTATAGGGACATGCTACACGTGCCGCCTTGTTACACTGCGGCTAATATCGACAACATTCTTTTTTTTTTTCCTTCTTCATCTTCTTACTGCGTGACTGACTATCGAGGTCAGATTCGTTCACTTCTAAATATAAAAGAGATCTGCAGGAATTCTGAGTAGAGTCACGGGAACCGTGTGACTGAAGCGCGTGGACAGCTTATAGGAGAACACTGCATAAAACGGAGCACTAATAGCAAGATGATGTTTGAAACGTGTCCATTTTAGCATCCCCATTGTTCCGCTTACCTTCATTGAAGTATTTCGGTATCAAAAAGTCCTCCAGGCTTTTGAAGAAAGGAAGCACGTCCTTGTACGACCATCCAGAGGCACCTTCCTGTTCCCAAGTGTCAAAGTCGTATCTGTTTCCGCGCACCCATGCCATGCCGTTAATGACACTTGATCCTCCTAAGACCTTCCCGCCGTTCCACATTGTTGACTGAGTTCGAAAGCATCAATTAACTCGAGCATTTCATTTTGGGATCTAGTAGCGTATGTCACTGTTTCCCAAACTGTGGGACACGGCCGATTCAGCAGGGGGTCGCGAAGCGCCCTGCGAGCGGCTCTGGTTTGGTGGCGCTCTTGAGTACTAAAGCCATGAAGGTTATCTTTTCTTTTGCCACGATGGACTTTGCGAGCTTGGCTTCTCTGTGGTGACGTCGATGAAAAGAAAGGGTAAGATGAGGCATGATGAGACACGGGGCAACACGCGATTTGTCCGACGTCTCAGAGACGCATTGCTCCATGTGCTTCAAACTTTATTCATAGGGGGTTCTGCATGCCCGCTTTATTGCATGTGAGAATTGTCCAGATTGGTGAAAACATTGAAGAGAAAAAATATCGGTTACTTCTGCCTGGAATGTAAAGACCCGCCAAAAAGGGGCGATTTTCTGTAAGCTTTTCTTTTCCTTTTTTTGTCATGTGTGCAGCAGCTAGCGTTTCGCAGGCGTATTCTGTCGGTGTAAGTCCACGTTTTATATCTTTATTCATTCATCTAGATATATGCAAAATATGGGCACTCTGGTTTTTCGGCGTTGAACACAATAATTAATTAATGCGATGATATGCACGGGGCAAGACGCGACAATTCAATATAATGTAAATTTAATGTAATTTGGAAACGGATAAGTACACTATTAGCTGGCTTTTTCCTTCTTCCTGAGATATTTCTTTTTGCATATTGCCTAGGAATTTCCAGCAAATTTTTCTTTTTCCTAGGATATTTCCAGCAAAGCAGAAGCTCACGCAAAAGCGACACACCAGGCTTGCGGTGCCTTATTTGCGAGGGAAGGTGGAGCAAAACAGCACCGGTTTCTGTGTGGTTCCATTGCACAGGATGTTTGCTGTGGGTTCACAGGTATTGTGTGGAGGCCCACGGGCTTTACTTTGTCTGCTTCGAATCCAAAAACAAATTTGTATACGAAGATTTGTATACCACGGCGTGTCTCATCTTACCTCGCGCGATGTGTCGTCTTGCCCCGAAGGCTGCAGCAATATGAAACGATCTGCATTGTTGAATTTCTTGCTCCGTGCTTACCTTACACCAGTTATGACCGTTCTGCCTTTACAGGTCGGAAGGTCTAGAGCCCTCAGAACGCGCCTATGGCTAGTTCTTTTTTTCTTTTTTGGAAAACAGGAAAATAAAAATTTCATATTCACTTCCAAATTTCTGTCTCATCTTGTCCCACCTCACCGTACGGGTAACAGATCAACATGGAGCCGGAACTGAAACCTACTGTGACGAAACTCAGCCCTGGCTTCGAGAACCTGTACTCTAGCAAACAAGCTCACGTCAGCCATTGGGAACAATCACTCCTGCTGGCACGCGCTTTTTTTCTTTTCTTTTTTCTTGTGCGATGGTTTCTAGCGGAGTTGATTCACTCGGACTAGCATTTTACCTGTGAAATAAAATTTCAGCATACGTTCTGTGAATTGCTGTCTATGCACTGAAAGCGAAAAGCTTTTGGCATCGCGAAAAGCCGGGGAATAGGGTCGCTGGCTAGCAGAGTTTGGGAAGCACTGGCGTACTTACTACTTGTGCGTGGACATATTAGAGAGATGTTCGACAAACGCTTACGTGTTCGAAGTTGGCTTTGCACGAGTGGTACTGTGGCACTATTGTATCGTTCCAGTCGTACCTGGAACCCTCGAGCTTTATAGCGAAGCCGGGTATCTCCGTCATGTCATCCTCAACGCCACCGGCCTCGATCACTAACACGGTGATGCTTGGTTCCGCTGACAACTTGTTGGCTACTAGGCATCCTGCTGTCCCGCCGCCAACTAGAACAAGACGAAAAAAAAAATTTGAGGGACTGTAATGACTCACTTGACTCAATGCCTCTGTTCAAATTGAATGTAAAGGCTCGGCTTGTGAATGGCCGTGTTGCACAAGAGTTATGGACGCGTCATTTCCGCACATAATTACTGCAGGGTGCCGTATATCTAGTTGCCTAGCCGTGAGCGTATTCGCCGCCTAATGCAAAAAACACATTGAGAATATATACAGGGTGTCCACGCTAAGTGTGAACAGATTTTTTAAAAATATATCAATCACTTTTTCCGAGATGAAATCAATTGCAATATAGCATATGCTGAAGGGCACTCCCTAGGGGGGCATTAACAGACTCCTAAGACAATGTCTTAATTAACTTTCAATAATTAACTTTTTAATTGTAAAAGCTACGAAGTTGCTCCAATGAGAACATCTGATCTCTTCGGTCACCAGATACCAAAGCCGTTTTCAGAACAAAAAATCCGTTCGATAGATCGTCCGCAAAAATTCGTGAAGAAACGCCATTTTTTTCTTTATTTTATTCATTGCGCATCTCTAGAGACGCGTCTTTCCTTCGCCCCCAATACGAGAGGATGAAAGAGCACACTATCGCCTCTTGCGTTCTGGAAAAAGATTAACAGAAAACAGAAAATGCAGTTCAAGATAAGGGCAGTCGCGATAGAGTCATCCGATAGATTTGTGTTTTTGTTTTGTTTCCGCAAGTTAAAGCTAATCTTTGACGCATGAGGCGGCACTGTGCTCTTTCACTCTCTCACACTGGGGGTAAAGGAAAGCCGCTTCTTTGAAGATGCGCAATAAACCAAATAAAGAAAAAAATGGTGTTCCTTCACGAATTTTTTGCGGACGATCTACCGAACGGATTTTTGTTCTGAAAACGGTTTTGGTATCTGGTGACCGAAGAGATCAGATGTTCTCATTCGAGCAACTTCGTAGCTTTTATAATTAAAAAGTTAATTATTGAAAGTTAATTAAGACATTGCCTGAGTCATTGAGTCTGTTAATGCCCCCCTAGGGAGTGCCCTTCAGCATATGCTATATTGTAATTGATTTCATCTCGGAAAAAGTGATTGATATATTTTAAAAAAATCTGTTCACACTTAGCGTGGACACCCTGTATATACAATACCTAATACGATTGCGGTAGTTCATGACCCTAAGAAGGAGTATTTGACGAGACGTCATCAGCCATCCATAGATACTATCCAGCGTTCTTGTAGCAAAGTGGCTGGTACTTACGAATGACATGGTGAAATTGTATTCGATATACCACTTGGTACCGACAAGGCGGAGTTACGCCCTCATTAGCCTTAAAGGGACTATGAAATTTTCCGAACCCCCATACTTTTTTTCGGTGGAAACTGTTCTTCCCGCCGAGAAACTAATATGCCACAATTTTTTCCGGACGAAATCGCTCCACTCTGTGAGAAGCGCGCGCCTGAAGTGTCTCTTCCGCGTTCCTCCTCTCCCGCGCACCTCCCGTCGATGGTGTAACTCTACGGACCGCACTTCTGTGTCCCGTTACGTCACCGGTGTTGCACACTGGCAAGTAATGCTGCGAGCCCCGTCGCACATAGAAGGTCACAAAGTCTCTGGTCGCGTCTGAGGGTTGAATTGAAGCATTACGTTTTCTTGGTTGGAGGCGTTCGGATAACACGCTATAATGAACAGTTTTTTGTGTGTGAATCGTTTGTTACACTTGAGCTGGCAAGTATGACATGTGAGCTGTACTTTTTCATCGAATGTATTCGTCCTCTGCTCTGCGGCCGTTCACAACAACGAACCAAGCACATCCGTAGCTTTGAGAGTTTTGCTGACGAGTTACGTGGGCCTCTAGCGATTCACCGCAAAGCGTATTGGTTGTATCGCCGTCACCAATGGAAAGTGTCTCGTGGTTGCTTGGCGTTTCTAGCGACTGTATAGCTTCAATTACCCTGTAATTACCCTTTCATTACTGAAGGTAACCGCAGGTTACATAAAGTAATCTTGAATATCATATATTTCTGTTGAATTACGTTTATTTGCTTTAATTACTCTCAATTTAATTTATGTTAATTACATGTAATTACCTCCTGAGGGCATCAATGCACATTTGACGGCATGACTTTTTTGCACCAAATGTTTATTTAAAAAGTACATAGACTGGCATGGCACGTCGGTCTGTGTACATTTTAAATATTTTGTGCAACGAAATAATGTCCTCAAATGTGCAGTAATGTCGTCGTTGTAACAAATATACCCATTGTAGAGCGCATTAATACTGAGTAGGCACCGAGCAGTGCGAATAAAGAAAGAGGAGCGTACATACACTGATGAAATTGATTTTCTAGTTTATATACAGGACCTATAGATTATCTATCGTGTCAGTGTCAACTTTGTGCATGGAAAATAGACAGAATCTACATAGGGTGTTTACTGGTAAACTCTATACACTTTCTATACAGGATTCAGGAACTAGAATGTCGACTTTCTATACAGTCTGTAAAGAGCTTATACTAGGCAGGGAAGTTCCTATTTATCGACATGTAGTACTAGTTTCTTTTTTCTACACATTGTTAGCTTCCCTCGGAGACAGAATGGCAGAGACTGGTCGACTAGGGATTACTAACTTTAATTAAAGAAAGAACATCATACAGAGACGGTCCAGGGCACGTCTACCCCACCCTGAGGTGTCCTCCAGTGTTGTTTTCCGCTCGTTCGCATCGCTTGTGCGTCCGTAGAACCAGTTTCGGTTTCGATTTCGTTTGGTTCTATTACAATTCGGCCATCCTATTCCCGATCGTCCCGATCGGACGGATTGTCTTCTGAATCACTGTCAAGGTCATCTCCGACCCATCTTTTTAGTTTATCGATAGGTGCGACACCAGTGTAGTAACGGCTTGTCCGCTGATTTTCTGGCAAGTCTTCAATGCGGTAGCGGTCATGAGGTAGCACCTCGGATACGATGTAGGGTCCCTTGTCTTTCTCGGACAACTTTGATGATTCTCCACTTGGAGGAGGATCTCGCTGTACGACAACCAAATCGCCTGGCTGAAGTGCATCCGCCATTCGCCTTCGCAGGTTGTACGCTTTTCTCTGTCTACCCTGGTCAGCCCGGATATTTGCAAGTGCTGCTTTTCGGCGCTGCAGTATGTCGTCATCAAAGGTCTCCTTTAGGCTGTCATCAAGCGGATCGCCGTTGAATCGTCTAGGACGAAAGTTGAACAAAAGTCCAAACGGCGTTCTTCCAGTCGCCTTATGGATGGTGCTGTTAACTGCATACTGGACCTCCAGCATAACGTCATCCCAGTCCTTTTTGTCGGTGTCTCGACATGAGCTAGCCAATGAGGAAGTGATTGTACGGTTCACTCGTTCAACTTGACCGTTTGCTCTTGGGGTTGCAGTCGACGTTTTAATGTGGCTGATACTGTGTTTCTTACAGAAATATTCGAACACTTTCGCAGTGTATGAGGAGCCTCGGTCTGTAATGACACAATGAGGGGCGCCAAAAAGACCAACTATGTCCTGGAGAAACTGTACAGCTTGTCCTGCAGCTGTGCTCCGCACTGCGCGTAGGACGGTGTACTTTGTAAATCCATCCACGGCTACTATGATGTAGCTGTTCCTTCTCTTGCTACGAGGAAACGGTCCCAAATGATCCATGTGGATCGTGTGGAAAGGTTCGTCGACCTTTTCGATACAATGGAGGTAGCCCGGCTTCTTGCCAGAAGGCACTTTGTGGTAGAGGCATTCGAGACAGCAGGCCAAATACCTCTTGACGTACCTCTTCAACCGCGGGAACCAGTACTTGTCCTTCAGCTTCTGTAGAGTCTTATCAAGCCCAAAGTGTCCCAAGTCATCATGGCATCTTTTTACGACCTGCCATCGGGCGTGACTAGGTACCACCCATAGCAGTTTCTCTGGTTGATTCTTCTCGTTCACCTTTCGGTACACTCTTTGTCCCTTCAGAGCATACTCAGAATGCAGTACAAGGTCACTTTTCGAGAGATTATCTCTCTTTTCTAACTGTGCCTTAAGGTCTCTGATTCTGTCTCTTAAGGTCTTATTAAGGTCTGATTCTGTCTCTTAAGGTCTGTGTCTTAAGGTCTCTGATTCTGATTCTGGAGTCGGTCGCCTGCGCTGCTACTAACCAGTCGTCCTCGGTTATCATTGTAGCCAGTATCATTCCATTTACGGGCTCCAACGTCTCTGGATCTCCGGTAGGCGATCTACTTAATGCGTCCGCATGGGCCAAAGACGATCCCGGTCGGTGCTCCGTGTCAAACTTGAACTCCTGTAAGCGCAACCACCATCGTCCAATGCGTGGCAGCAAACTGCGCTTCGTCATTGTGCACCGGACTGCATTACAGTCTGTCACCACGGTGAACTTGATTCCAAGGACATAGACGCGAAACTTCTCTAGAGCCCAGACGATTGCCAAGGTTTCGAGTTCATGAGAATGGTATTTTCTCTCTTCTGTTGTGGTTCGTCGGCTAGCGAAAGCCACAGGATGAAATCTCTCATCAGTTTGCTTTTGCATGAGAACTGCACCCAGGCCGTCCTGGCTTGCATCAGTATGGACCTCAGTCTCTGCATCCTGAGCGTAGTGTGCGAGAACTGGTCGTTCTGTGATGGCTAACTTCAATGCTCGGAATGCTGTTTCCTGTTCGTCAGTCCATTCCCAAGGTACATTCTTCGCCGTCAGTTTGGTCAAAGGCGCGGCCACGGTAGCGAACCCCTTGACGAAGCGTCTGAAATAGCTTGTGAGTCCAAGGAACTGTCTCACGCGATGAACATCGTTCGGTCTCGGAAAGTCTAATATGCTCTCCAACTTCCGTCTTCCAGGCCGAATACCACTGGCAGAGACTTCGTAGCCAAGATAGTCTACTTGATCTTGAAGAAAGGAACACTTGCCCAACCTGAGCGTCAGTCCTGAGCTTTGGAGCACTTTCAATACTTCTTCGAGATGCTGAAGACCCTCTTCAACGCTAGTGGACGGAATAAGGATGTCGTCCATATAAGCCAGTGCTATTGAATAGCGTAGAGGCCCTAAAACACTGTTGACCATTCGCTGAAAAACTGCTGGAGCGTTCGACAGTCCAAAGGGCATTCGGACAAACTCATAATAACCATCCGGGGTCACAAACGCCGTCTTCGGCTGTGACTCACTTGTCATTTTGATTTGATAGTATCCCGATGCGAGGTCTAAGCTCGTAAAGTAGCACTGTCCTTTCAGCCTCTCTAGCTGATCATCTATCAGTGGCAATGGGTAGCGATCCGGTTTTGTGATTCGATTCAGTGCGCGGTAGTCTACACACAGGCGATAGTCACCCGTCCTCTTCCGCACGAGCAGAATGGGACTCGCATAAGGAGAGGTGGAATCCACGACGATCCCTGCACTTCTCAGTTCCTCTACGAGTTCCCTCACTACCTCTCGCTCAGATGACGACAGTCGATATGGTCGAAACGTAACGGGAATATCAGTTGTGAGCTCCAATTTCATTTCGACTGCATCCGTGCAACCAATCTCAGACACCTCCACGGCAAAGCAATTTCGGTACTTTTCAAGGAGTGTTAGCAGGTTGTCACGTTGCTTCGGCGGTACACATGGTCCGATGTTGACCTGTGAAAAGTCTACCAGGGATCTTTCACAACACAGGTTAGACTTCAGTTCTTCGACCGGTTCTCTTGTTTCTGTGCAAGAGTCTCCTCTAACCACCACTTCGTTCTGACGTATATGCAAGTCCCGTGCTGATAAATTCATCACTGGCACACAGCTTGAATGTGTGTCATCGATACTGATCACGCATCGAGGAATACAGCTTTCAGAATTAGCCTGTGGTCGAAACTGAGCCTCTATAAAGACATCTCCAGCCGCTAGGTCTGACGGTGCTTGTAGCTGCACAAAACCTACGTACCCAGACGGTATAACGGTTGCCTCTGCTGACCACAAGTTGACACGTCTTTGAGGAAGGTCTGGAATTTTCATGTTCATCAGAGATTCTTCATCTGCGTCTAGATTCTCTGTCAAAGGCTCTTCGAAAACCCTTACAACGTTCCTGCGGCGGACAATCGTGATGTGATTCTGTTCGGTAAATGGATGTCCTATCAATAAAGGTATTCTCTGAGCGTCATCTGACACTATATACACATCTACTTCTGCAGTTGCCTGGTCTACTTCAAGGGAGACGCGTGTTTCCCCGAGAGGCACGATCTGTCCTGAGCCGTAGCCGTTGATCGTATATGGCTTGTTAAGCTTCTCGTATTTCAGCTGCATGCGACTGGCGTCACTTTCACGAAGTGTAACGCACTGGCTACCCAAATCAAGGTATGATCTAACGCTGTTCCCATTTACCTTAGCTTCCATAAAGTACTTTGCGTTAGACGTCTCGCTGCCAGTCTCCATGATGTGCTGAGCAACATCTTTACCCTTCGCAACGCTAGCTTTCTCTGGGCACTCCTTAGTTAGATGTCCAGGTTTGTTGCAATTTCCACACCGTTGCTTCTTCGAAGGTTGTGGGCATTTCGAAGAAATATGGCCAAAACCATTGCAGTTGTAACATCGCGGACCTTTCTTCGTATCGAAAGCCTGAGTTTGCGACGCTTCATCAGAGCCAGTTACATCTTCTCGCTTTTTCGTAGGCAGATTTGCTTGCTTTTGCCCAGCCGTAGACTTCATACCAATTAGCCTCTCTTCGATGCGCTTCAAAGCACAAAGCAGGTCCTCTGGACGGTTAAACGTGCTCGCGCCCAAGGCTCGGATGCTGTCTTCTTCACCAAGTCCTGTTATAATGTATTCAACACAGGGGCGGTCATCAAGCTTGCAACGTCGCGCTTTTGTCAGTTTGTCGTAGTAGTACTCCTCGAGGGATTCATTTTTCATCTTCCTTCGGGACTCCATTTCTCGAAATCTGCGCTGAGCACTCGCGGTATCGGGGAATGCTTTGCAAAGTTCTTCCTTCCATTCATCCCATGTGTTGAAGGGTGATGGCACCCCATCGTACCAAGTTTTTGCGACACCTTGAAGTTTCAGAAGAGCGTAACAGCATTTCCGTTTGTCGTTCCAGTCGTACGCTCCTGCCAAGTCATCAACTTTCCGAATCCATTCCTCGGCTGTAAGCGAAGTGCTTGTTGTTGGGTTGAATGCCGGTACGAGCCTCCCGCTTTCCGCAGCTAGGTGTCGGGTAACCGGATCACCCTGCGTAGTGCGCTCAGTTGCATCCGCGCTGTTTACGACTTCTCTCATAGCAGCCTGAACTGCAGCTTGCACGGCTGCGACGAAATCAACAGTTTGCAAGTTCATGTTGGATGATGTGACTCCCGAAGCTGCTGAAGGATTTCGAACGTCGTCATGCACCTGTGAAACGTTCGAAGTCGGTCCTTCGGCGCCGCGTCTGCTGTCGGGTTCAGAGTCCACATCCGTCTCTTGTGTGCGAGGTTTTCCTTTTGATGGCATAGTTCAAGATGATCGCAATTAATCGGAACGTACGTACAGTTTGGTGACTTGTTGATCCCACTTCTGAAATGTTAGCTTCCCTCGGAGACAGAATGGCAGAGACTGGTCGATTAGGGATTACTAACTTTAATTAAAGAAAGAACATCATACAGAGACGGTCCAGGGCACGTCTACCCCACCCTGAGGTGTCCTCCAGTGTTGTTTTCCGCTCGTTCGCATCGCTTGTGCGTCCGTAGAACCAGTTTCGGTTTCGATTTCGTTTGGTTCTATTACAACATTTGAATAACAAGTAATGCATATAATTTGTGAATGTGCGAACATGGATATAAATGTCAATAGCAATATTGTGACTTGTCACTTCAGGCAACGCGAACGTTTATTGTTTGCTTTTTAATATTGCACTTGACACACTGCTGCTTCTACACTGTCAAAAGAAAAGGTATGTGTGTACAAAATGGGTAAACCAGTTCTGAAGTAGCAGTTTTGTACCTATTTCAACTGTATTTACCACGTTTGAACCATGTGTAAGACATACATCGTGGCAGCTAATTGTAGAATACGGCGCTTCACACACACGCAACGTGCAGCACCACATTATTTTGTTGCAGAGATTGTGTTGGTATAGTTCCAGAGTAATTTAAATAAGAAACACAGTCTTCAATGGAGAAAGGGAGTTGCCTCAGGACAGAAGCCGCCGAAGCCGATCGGCGGCTTCTGTCCTGAGGCAACTCCCTTCCTACACCTCTACCGGTTCGCTGGATTTCTACCCATCTACAGTCTTCAGTGCAGTAATATATGAACCAGTCGGATGAAATATTTTTTGTGGCTATTATTTGCTCCCGAAATAACAATCTATGCGTGCCGTCCTCACCCATGCGGTCGCATCTCAAGCGCAGACGGCTCCCCATATGGCCAAGCCATTTCGTTGCGTGTTGTATTAGTATCTGTTTCTTTGCAAGCACATCACAAGTTTGTGCGTAGTGCAAGTATTTCCCTCCTATTTGTGTTTGTTTATTCATTTTCTTTTTTTTTATAGTGATTTGGAGTGGGAAAGCATTTTTCTGGTGTAGTGGTGAAATAAATAGAACATTCCTGGATTTCAACTAGAAAAGAAGGTTATCGAGCTACAGGCATCGGCTAGGTGCAAAGCATGCGTAGCAACAAGCTATCGAAGGTCTAAGCTGTATCTAAATGAGTGGGGACTCTTCATATTCCTTACGACTTGTTATCTATTGTCCTGTCTAGTTTGCATAGAAACTGGTCTCCAAATATTTATTAGAAGTAGATCAGGATTAGATAGAGGCTGTATAGAATTCCTTTAGTTTTTGTACCTACCCTGTTTACAATTTCTGTCAATTTTCTCCATCCACTTTCTATACGAAGTGGTGCCCAATTATTGAAAGGAACTAAATTAAAAGTGGATAAAAGATGTATATATTTCCAATGGATTTTAAAACTACCTTGTCCACAGTAGTCTATATAATTTCTATAGAACCTAGCTTCTACTTTTCATAGGAGATGGGTTTGTTTACTCCTTTAAGCGAACTATTATTCTTTTTTTTTTTTCATTAAACAAAAGTACCATATTCTACTTCAAAGCAGTTTCCAGTAGAAGCTTTTTTCTTCTTCTTTTTTTATGTTTTTAAACTCTTTCTTAAGAAAGGATTCGAAAGATTCGAGATTCTTAAGATTCGTGGATTCGCAGAACCTTCCTCGGGTTCTGATTCGAATTCGGATTCGGAAGATTCTGGATCCATCCCATCACTAGTTAATGCCATTGAGTGGAATCCGCACGGAATTGAATCTACCACTGAAATTAGCAGAAATTATTAGTGAAGAGTGGGTAGAGAGGTACCACTAATGACCATGAATTGAAGAAGGGGGACATTTCTGGCAACACAGCTGTGTTCTTTTCCATTTTTTGTTTCCCTCGTATACCGTAATTGAACACCTCCCCAAGTACAGCACATTTCGGCTGCATCGTCGGTGTCCAAGATAGGGAGGTGTCACACACAGCGGGGGAACTCCGGACCTTCGAGCTACCCGAGAAAAAGTACTTAATTCCTCGAGGGTCGTACCCTACTCTCACTGAGTCCCAACTGTGTGCGCAAAAGAAAGATTGAGGTTTTGGACGGTCGACTGGTGCAGCGTGCACTTCTGGAGAAGCGGGAGCGGAATGAACCGGAGGCCAAACACAGGTGTAACCTTCATAACACAACAATTTACTTAATCAAAACAATTGTCAGATACTATAGAGGTATTCTATTAAACAACACTATTTGAGTATGAGTGAAATCGGAACAATAGGTAGAAGGGCAGTTAGACAATGGTCACTGAAGTTTTAAACATATGGAGTTATGGGTTGTAGGTATACATTAGATCTGTCCGAACAGGATTGAAATAGCTTAGCTGTGTCGGCGATGGAGTCCAGAGTCCGAAGTAAGGCGTCTCGGGCGGAGCCAGCTGATGAGGTGATTCTCGGTTTCGGGGATCAGCGTTGACCATACACACAACACTTGGCACACTCGATCCTTGGTGACTGTCCCCAAGTCCGACACTTCGTCGACCCGGTCTCGACACACAACCGTTCGCTTGCACTGCTGCTTTTCAACTCCCCCGTTGTCCCTGAAGTTTTCCCGTACTTTTCCTTTTCCCGCGTTTTTGCATTCTGAGAAGCATTGCCATAAAAAAAAAAATATACATATACGGGTCGCTCGCTAAGAAAGGGAGCATCCCCCAAAAACCAATTAACGTGAGCGCCATAAACGACACTCTGCGGTTACAGCTGCGGACTTTCCCCGTTTGCTCTCTGTCCGACTCTCGGCAGAGGCCAGACCCATAAACGGGCACTGTTAACAAAAGAAAATTCAAATGCTTGAACTGTACGTATCCGTGGACCCCTCTTTTTACTGTGAAGAACACATGAGCTTTGTGACACTACCCTCACCTTAAGAATATTAACACAGTTAATATTGAAAATAATTCGCAAAGCTCAAGAACACTAAACCTTATAACAGTGATTACCGCGACCGAACTATACAAGCGCATAGTGCCTGAGACAAACCCGTCAAATAGACCAGGCGCCCAAAACCAAAAATACATAGGACAACCCTATAGTCTGTCTTTAAATGCAACATGACAAATGCACAAATAACAATCACAATGTGGTAAAGCCGTACAATGCTACAAACTCGCAAACTCAGAAAACGCACAAATCACCGCAAGGTAAACCTTGGTCACATTATTTTCATTTTACAGCGTTTGCGCACAAAAATGCTAGCAATGCTAACAACAACAATAATAAAGCACACCTCATAGGCATTGGTACATAAACGCCTAATTGCATGCGGCGAACGTAATCCGTGCGTGCATCCTCGGTAACGATTTAACATGAAACAAGCACCCTCTGCGGTCTCGCGGGGCAGCAGCTTCGGGCTCTCGCATGACGTCGACCGGAGGAACCACTTTTCTTCATGGACTCAAAGAATTGCCTCGAAGTTGCGGTGGTAGTGCTCTGTCCGCCAGACAAAAAGCCGTTCGAAACCCGAAGATGGGCGCACTTGATAGCAGCCCTTTCAAGCCCCTGGGCGCTTCCTCTTCTTCGCAACGTCGGTGAAGGGTGCCGTTATCCCAATGTTGATGGGAATGAACTGGTGATGATAGCCGGCTAAACCCTGCATCCGCCGTATTGTCTCTGGCCTACTCGCGTTGGAAATCCTCTCGATTGTCCTTTGTATGCGTGCAAGGCTGTCGTTGCCGAGTCGGTGGCCCAGGAATGATGCTTCCCCTGTCCTGGTTCATCTGACCGAAACAGTACTAGAGAGACTCGGGTTGTTGCCCTGGTCTTGAATTCTATCATCCGCCGCGGGTGCCCCGCTCTTCGTTGTCGGTGCTCGGAGAAGTGGCCATCTTGCCCTTCGTCGCCTCTTGCGTCTTCTCTTTTGTCTTCGCGTATCTGCGGCTACTTTGGACCCAGCATCTCTATAAACGCCAGGCAGTGATTCTTCCCGGTTGCTCGCTGCCTGTTTGAGCGCGGTTTCTTCTTCCAATTCTCCGGTGGGGTTGCCGGCGTCCAGTACGTTGGGGATCTTCCCTAGAATGAGGTCGTACAGAGGCTCTGCCATACATTTTGCTAGCACTTCTCCACAGTAAAAGGGCGTGTTTATTGTTATTTTAGCCTCTGGCAGAACTCTTACAGAGCTGTCTACAAGGAAGACGGGGCTCCTAGTGACCGTTAATTCATTTTTCTGATACGAGGCTTTTTCGCACCACCACTGTACTGCTTCCTGTATCCCGCAGAACCGATACTGGCTTGCCTTTCATTTCACCCGTGCGTACGGGCATACCCCTCAACGCTTTGCTTTCCGTTGTCATCACCGCATTCAAAACGGGTACTTTTCTTCCATCTTTTAGCTCCACGTAACCGTTTCTGAGTGACCAGCGGCATGGCCGAGTGGGCTAAGGCGTCCGCTCGTTGGTGGTAACCAAGGTCGTGCTGTAGACTGGGAGGTGGTGGGTTCGAAACCTAATCGTCGGCTGTGCTGTCTGAGGTTTTCCCTGGGTTTTACGAAGACATTCCAGACGAATGTCGGCACAGTTCCCCCTGAAGTCGGCCCAGGACGCACACTAATCCCCCTATCCCCACTCCTTCCTGCTGTCCTCTCTCCATCTGTCCACATCTGTACGCCGCTCACAGCCACAGTTGCTTCGCGGCGCTAACTCGCAATCAAAAAAGTTTCTGAGTGAGTCGGTCACCTTCCCACCAGGACTGATTTCAACCACACAGACCGCTTGACTTTTTTCCTGCAGTTTACTCCAACACTTGTCGGACGGGTGGCCTCTTTTCCCGCAGTTGCTGCACATAGCAGTGTTTATCTGGTTTCGCGCGTAGTTACTGCGGCATTCCCAGGCTCGGTGGCCGACCCTGTCACAAAAATAGCACCTTGGCTGGTTTCGGCGGTCAGACGGGCCTTTCGGGCTGAGCTCCTGGCTCGCTTCTTCGATATTCTCGCTTCCTTTCGCCTTAGACTTTCCTAGGTACGTCTGCCCCTGTGCTTCTATGAATCTATCTGCAAGTCCCACCATTTCTTCCAGGGACCCAGTTGCTCTCTCTTTGAGGAAAAGTGCCAGCCTCGGCTGGCAACCCTTTACAAACTGCTCCATGATTAGCATCTCTCGCAGACTGTTGTAATCTTCCTTTGTCTTGGATAATTCGACCCATCTGTCCAACAAGCTCCCTATTCTTGCGGCGTATTGTGTTCCAGTTTCGCCTTCTTCTGGCTTGCCGTTCCTGAACTTTTCTCTAAATCCATCGGCCGTTAGCCGGAACCGTTGTAGCAGCGCGTTCTTTACTTTGTGGTAGTCCACTGAATCCTCGGGCGTAAGCCTCGCAAATACGGCTAATGCCTCTCCCGTGAGGCTCATACTCAGGGCGGCGTCCCACTGCTCCTCCGGCCATCGTTGTCCGGTTGCCAGACGTTCAAATCGCAGGAGATAAGCATCCAGGTCGTCTTTCTTTTCATCCAAGGCGGCCATCCACCTGTGCGAGGTGTTGAAAGCGGGAACTATGCTATACTCTGTACCCCGTTGCTTTCTTTTCGTTGTGGGCCCTGACCCTCTTGAAGCTTGAGTTTCAACTCTAGTACCTTGCGCTCTTCCTCCAATTTCTCCTTTTCTAGCTCAGTGGCCCTTGCGCTGGCCTCTACTTTTTGCTTTTCTAGCTCGGCGGCCCTTGCGTTGGCTTCCACTTTTTGTTTGTCTAGCTCGGCGGCTCTTGCGCTCGCTTCTACCCTTCGCCTTTCGAGCTCGGCTGCTTCTTTTGCCACTTCCCTGTCGAACACTCGTTGTTCTCGGATACGTGAATCTGCTCTCTTCTGTTCGGCATCTACCCACTCGCGAAGTTCTTGCCCCGCAAGTCCCAGCGCCTTTCCGGCCGCAATCATTTCTGAGATCTCCATAATATTTACTATGTGCCCTCTAGCATAACCACCTCCGGCACTCTACAGTTCACCACTTCCCAGTCCTCCAGATACCGACCCGTCCTGTCGCGGACGCCACTTTATGTCACACACAGCGGGGGAACTCCGGACCTTCGAGCTACCCGAGAAAAAGTACTTAATTCCTCGAGGGTCGTACCCTACTCTCACTGAGTCCCAACTGTGTGCGCCAAAGAAAGATCGAGGTTTTGGACGGTCGACTGGTGCAGCGTGCACTTCTGGAGAAGCGGAAGCGGAATGAACCGGAGGCCAAACACAGGTGTAACCTTCATAACACAACAATTTACTTAATCAAAACAACTGTCAGATACTATAGAGGTATTCTATTAAACAACACTATTTGATTATGAGTGAAATCGGAACAATAGGTAGAAGGGCAGTTAGACAATGGTCACTGAAGTTTTAAACATAGGGAGTTATGGGTTGTAGGTATACATTAGATCTGTCCGAACAGGATTGAAATAGCTTAGCTGTGTCGGCGGTGGAGTCCAGAGTCTGAAGTAAGGCGTCTCGGGCGGAGCCAGCTGATGAGGTGATTCTCGGTGTCGGGATCAGCGTTGACCATACACACAACACTTGGCACACTCGATCCTTGGTGACTGTCCCCAAGTCCGACACTTCGTCGATCCGGTCTCGACACACAACCGTTCGCTTGCACTGCTGCTTTTCAACTCCCCCGTTGTCCCTGAAGTTTTCCCGTACTTTTCCTTTTCCAGCGTTTTTGCATTCTGAGAAGCATTGCCATTAAAAAAAATATACATATACGGGTCACTCGCTAAGAAAGGGAGCATCCCCCAAAAACCAATTAACGTGAGCGCCATAAACGACACTCTGCGGTTACAGCTGCGTTCCCCGTTTGCTCTCTGTCCGACTCTCGGCAGAGGCCAGACCCATAAACGGGCACTGCTAACAAAAGATAATTCAAATGCTTAAGCTGTACGTATCCGTGGACCCCTCTTTTTACTGTGAAGAACACATGAGCTTTGTGACAGGAGGTTTCACTGTACATTTTCGAAATATACAATTGCTGTACGGCAGGTTTGTCGTTACAATGGTGTAGACACGCAAGGCACATGTTTCACAAATAAGATCAGGGAAAGGTAAAATATTCAATGCGGCGAACAACCCAACACATGATTATCGACTCTTAGAGAAAGTCATTAATCTAAGAACTCCCTTTTGTACTTTAAACAAACACTCAATGGAAGAAGGAAGCGCGTTGCCCCATGAGGTAACGCAATAAATTAGGTGACACTGGGCCAAATGAAAGTGCAGTTGACGTAGCACATACATATATCGGCGGTATGTCTATAACAAGGACGCTATGTGACAAGATTAAGATATCTTATTCGCAACTTTCTTAATATATGACCTCCAACAACAAGAACAACGACAAAAATCCAGAGTGACTCCCGAATACTTCATTTCTTGAACTTCTGAACTTGATCAAGCACTTGGCTGTGTATAGTAATATTGATCTGGATGATGTTGATAGGTGGGTTAGAGAAGACAACATACTTTGTCCTACTCACATTTAGCCATAAGAGATTCCCTACGAAACATTGAGTGGCAATCATTGGCCTCACAGGACATTACTGGGCCTACGTCGTTAACATTTGAAGAACTGTACAGAAAGCAAGTATAATCCGCATACATGTTTTTTCACATGACGAAAATCTGCACCTTGTACAAAGCGTCCATCTCGGGACCCACTCATGTCCCCCTTTTTCCGTGTCTCCGGTTTAGTTCCGGTCAGTGTGCATCATGAACAAACATGCAGAGCAAAGACCACGCTAGTTCGTCATTTCGCTTTCTCTCTCCTTCCAAGCAATAAGAGCAACACTTTGTTCTTTTGAGAACAATTTGAGACGGCATATTCAGGGCTTTACATCGCGAGACAGCTGTGATCATGCGCGATGGCACAGTAGTTGGCTCTGCGGATTCACTTGCCCACCCGCGGGTTTTTAACGTGCGCGAACTCTCGACATACGGCGGATCCCTTTCTCCAAGTTGCCACCATCACCAGCCGGGATTGAACCCACAGTCTTGGGATCAGCAGGCGGACACTCTACCGACTGAGCCACCGAGGCCAGCAAATTGAGGCAAGAGGCGGTGTTCTACTCTATTCGCCGTCATTTGACGAAGAGAATGATGAGCCTCTTTCGTCATAGAAACTGCACTCACCGATGATGAAATCGTACTCAGCATTTAGTTCCTGTGTTTCATAGAAGGATTCCGGAGGAGTGTTTTTGTGTGTGAGAAGACCAACCAAGAAAGCGTATGCTGCGGTTGCTGCTGCCGACATATTTGGAGTCGCACTCACCGATGTGCAGTGAACCTCTGAACCATAAGCTAGCCCGTATTTCATTTTTCTTTATTTTTACAGGTTAACGAACTCGAGTCTAAAAGCAACAGATGGGCAGCGCACACCGCACGTGCAATATTGTCAGGTGCGGCATTTAGGCCATCGCATTTTTGGGTGACATGCTATGCTGCTCATGAGCGCTTGAATAGGTTTGTCCGTATGTAGAACAATGACACAATTTTTACACCCAGTTCCGCGTCAAAAGGGGTGAACGGACCGGATTAGAGACGGTGCGCAGCTGAAGAACAGCAAGGTTGGTTATTGCACGCAAAAGCAACAGCAACGAATAAATGAATCAAAGCAATTTTGTCCCGAGATACACAGCTCGTTTTATATACCTCGTTTTATAGACCGAGTGTTTCGACATTTTTTTGCCGCTGTGCTACAGTTCTGTGCAAAATCTGGAAACGCAGAGGGAAGACTTGTTCCGTGATTGAGTGTAGAAACTGTGACAGAAATCTGATCGTGTGGGACGAAGCTGTTTGTTAAATTCACGAGCCGTCGCTATACGAAGACTGCCCGCATTCGAGGCCTTTTGCAATGCACGAGTTTCCACAAGAAGAGAAAAACAAGCTGATTCGACAACAGTAGGTATCGAACCTTCAGAGGAAGGATTTCAAACCGGGAGAGGACAGCGAGGGTAAGTAATGCAGCCATCAAAGTGGCGCAGCATTTCTGTGTGAGCCCCAAACTCCGCTGTAGGCGTTGGCTGCTATTGTGAGAATTAACTTTCCCCATAGTTGCAGGGGTCACGTTCCTTGTAGTTGAACGGCTCCGTGTACATGCCTTGTCAGTGCACGAAGCACTCGATCGTGAGCCCCTTGTTTGTCGCCTCTACAACCTTGATGAGTGGTGTACAAATATGACTGCACCTGCTGCTCAAACCCACTTTACATGTGCCAGTTGCCGCCAAAGTGGGCCCGAAGTGAGTCTCTGTACTACACGTTCTTCTCACTGTTTGTGTCGACCTGATGTCGGCCTTTCCTTTAAAATTCATACAACATCGTTGCACTGGCACAGTACTACACCGACATGGCCGCTGTCAAACAGCTTCGTTCCCTTTGCAAATTCGCTGTAGCTCAGCGCAGGCTTTCCGTCTCCCTCTAGCTCGTTGATCATGTGGTTGTATACATCTGAAATCAACAATAGAAGTATATGCTACTTCATAAAGCCTTTACATGCATATCTTTCTCAGGTAGTTGTACCGCAACTCTTGCGATAAAAGGCAAGAAATCACGATCTTACGATATTACATTATGAACGTTACCCACAACGTAACGTATGCGCAACAAAAGAAGAGGGACCCCCTCCCCCGCCGAAATATGTAGTAACTCGAGCATAGTGGGGCTGATCATCTGGGACACACGAGTACAGAAATATCACTCTAAATCAAGCAAATGCACTCACCTGACCGTTGAAGCTTCGGGCAAAGCCTCGTGTCATCTTTCCATCCGGAATTCATTGCAAAAAATTTAAAATCAGAGAAAGCGTCTCTGGGTTGCGCCGCTGTACTACGTGCGCCGTGCCAACAGGCAGCCGAAAGAGAAGGCAAGCAATGGCGGGCAAGGTCACGTGCTCTAAGATGGCGGCGCCCAGATAACTCTGCTGTAAACGGTCTACAGAACAGGTCTCCTGTGTCCTTTGTTGCATGCATGTCGCTAGTGTTGCTTCTTCTCTGTTTACAACTTGTTCACGAGGTATTGCTCTTGGATTTGCTTCCAACAGCGATAGTGATATTCCGCAGCTCGACATCGTGTCCGGCCCGCGCTATACGTAATGGTGACGTACCAGGTGACGTAATTTGTAGTTTGCCCCGCAACGGATGGATGGCAGTGACGGTCATTATCGTGGCCGCCCTTGAAGACGTGGTGGCCAATGCAAGCTTCGCTACCATTTATATTTACCTTGCTGTGCCTACGATTTCAGCCCCGCTAGTGGCATCAGTGACACCATCGCTTACTCTGCGCAGTTATTACCTCAAAACGTTCGTATGCAGTCACCCGCCTATAGATGAAGAGCCAAAATTTGTAGGAAAAGGTTCAAAAGATACGTAGATCTTCTTTTTGGATGAATAGTAGGGACGGAGATATTTGTAGTGAAAATAACAACAACTTTATTTGATGATGATGATGGATGGGGAGTTTCATCCTCGGGGCTTTACCCTACCCCATTGCTGGTGGTGATGTGGGAAATGGGATAATGAGTCTCCTCACAGACAGGACCGAAGTCCTACGGTGTCAGAAGAGATTGGAGGGCAGAGCGTTGGTGGGCTGGATTTGGCCATGGGCCAAGTAATTTTAGCGGAGAGATGGGGCGAGAGTAGAGATGACTGAGAGACCCGGAAAGTGTTGTTCGGCAAGGTTTGTAGTGTTGGCACTCAACACGAATGTGCTCTAGGTCTTCGGGGTCATCGCAGCGGCGGCGTCTGGGAGCGCCAAGTTGTCTCAAGCGATAACGCCACTGAGCTGTAAAAGCCACACTTTGTCCCATCTGATAAATTAATGCAGCGTCTTGACGAGAGTTGTTTCGTGGCAGCCGGAAAGCGAACGTTCGATCAACTCTTCTAAGAAGTAGATGGGGGGATAATGTCATTTGCCCATTGGCGGGAAGCCAGGAGTGCGACGAGATGTCGAAGAATGGAACGACAGTCTCCTCCCCGCAGTACAATACTCGTCCATCTTCGCGATGAGAGAGCTGCTTCTGCGGCGCTGACCGCCTGTTCATTCCCCACCACCTCACAGGAGAACACGCCTGAGCCCTGCTTCGTACACAAGCTTGGTACAAATCCAGAAGAAGAAGAGTCTCCGTTCGAAACATCGGTGGCTCTCATCCTGAGGATCTTCGCTTAACGTTGGTAACTTACGTTCACAATCTCGCTCAAAGTGAACGTTAACACCTGATCGTTTCATTGCCGTTCCACGTTCCTCTCTCTCTCTCATTTCCTCTCTTCGCCAATCATATTTTCATCGAAACGCATTGAGAAGGAACACATTTCAGACGCACATTTCTTTGCCTGTTCCTGCCCAGAGGAACCTGAGTGACCGTTCCTGTTATAATGGATTCTGCTTTGCTCATCACATGCACGTGGTGGCTTCTTTACTTTTCACTGATTTTGTTCAATCCATTCATATTAATGAATGCAAAATAAAAAGTCAATGGGCATCTCAAGAAAAGAACCTCAGCACGGCACCCCCGATATTTCGAACAGAGACCCTTCTTGGGGAAGAACAACGTCTGTTCAAAATATAAGAGGTCCCGATGCTGAGGTTGTTCCCTCAACATTTTCTTACTCGGCTAGCTGGATTTTCAAGCTTTCTAGGAGAATGTTGTCAGGTTGGTTCTCCCGATCTGTGTTTACTGTTCGGAAATCGAGAGCTCATGAAGCGCGAAAGAAGGAGAGTGTGTTGTCATCAAGTAAGAGAACTACCTGTGGTGGTAGTCTTACATACGTGATAACACCGGATGTCTCAAGGAGATACATCTCCCAAGAAGGTGTCTCCTGCCACGAGGCGCCGTTCAAGCAACGGGGGACCTCACAAATCGAGGGGTCGTTAACAGAGGGCTAATGGCATGCGTAAGCATGTCTGAAAAGCAACGCACATAATGTAAAGGCGGTTCGTCAGGAAATGACAACTTTAGGGAGAAACTGCAACGGAAGCCTGAAACCTACAGTGTCATCGACACGGCTGCATGCCATCTTGAGTGCCTCAATATTCGATTCAACTTTAGTTTCCGGTGGGTGTACGGTACATCAAATAGTAGATAATTTCTTCGGAAAAAGCATGGTACCATTCACGTTAACGTAACTTACCTCTAGCAATTTTGATGTCGTGACGGTGATGTGATAAAGCAAAAAAAAAAAAAAAAGGGGGAGGATGTCAGTTTCGACGAAGTCGAACTGGCTAGCCCTGTACGGTTACACAAAGAAAGTACAAACTGATCAACGATGATGAAGAGAGATGATGATGGAGTTCAACATGTAGTTCAAAGGTTTCGACCAAGTGAGTGTAAAATGTCGGAATCGCTGGGGGCATATACACACATTCAGCGGGTCATAGAATGTCCATAAGCACGGCTGCATGTAGAAAATCTTCAAGTGTCCTCAGCGCCTTGTCGGACGACGGAGGACCTAACTGTTTCGCGATGTCGAAGGCTCGGGAGTCCACACGAGGGAGGCTTGCCTCTAATACCCTTCGAGCATCAACGTATTTCCGACACCAGATAATTGTGTGTTCTACGTCCTGTACAACGCCATACTGACTGCAGTTCGGAGAGTCTCGCTTTTCCGGTTTGGAGAGAAGACGTGCGCTGTGTCCTGCCGCTGCGTGAACGTTTACACCGCTTCGATATTTGTCGCACGGATCACTGCCCCTCTTGTGGCATCACGGAGTCGCCGAAGCACTGCTTCCTTCAGTGCCAGATTCGGCTCCTCCTGTGGGGCAGAGTGGCGGTTGTTTTTGATCTTCCAAGAGTCGAATGGGCCACTGTAAGGTTCATGGAACCGTTGCCGGTTGCAGCAAGGGATCGGAAACATTTGGCATGTCTGATTGCGGTAATAAATTTCCAAATTTGGATACGCCGATGCCGGCTTGCCTTCGGTGGCCCCGACAGCGGGAGTTTAGGTCTGTTTCAGGCAGTTCGTACTGGACTACGGGCGCTGACCACCAGGGAACAGGCAGTGCTCGGCCAAGTCGAGTGCTCCCGTCGCTGGCTTTGCTCCGCTCGCATCTTCCGCTATGATCAGGGTGAGTGGCACATTCTGTTCTAGCCAGCTTGCTAGGCTTGTACTGTCCTCCGTCGCGACTCTCCCGTATATCATAGATGGTTCGCATGGTATGGCCTGTGCAGACAGCAATCTCCCTTAGGAGCGTTGTTATCCTGCCTTTCACCATAGTGCGCTTCTAGTGTTCCTGTTTGTGTAAGGATTAAGCCGTAGTCTATGTAGGACAGTCGTCGTTTTTCCGGTGTCGTCGTCTCTTTCATTTGCATTGCCAATTGTAGGATGCGACAACCGCAGTGCCTGCCCACCCCACACAACAAACATAGTACTGATCTCGCGTTGAAAACATTAAACTAATGTGACGTTCGAAATATTAGCGCAAGACACGACCGCTTAGGACAAACCAGACCAACTGCAAGGTTTTATTTGGACATCTCCATTCCAGACAATTCTCCCAAGTTGGCGGCATTGCTGTACAGCATAGGACGAAAGTTTATGGAACACCGGAGTAGCGCGTTTCTCCATTGCAGCGACACCGTAGCAGCGAACAGGAGCGGACAGACATACTAAGAGTTGAATAGAATAGCCCTGTCAGCAGTTTCTTATTCGATATCTTCCCGATAGCTAGCAGGAGGCCGCTCCGATCAAGAAATACGCCAGTGCCGTGTTCCGTGAACTTTTGTCCCAAGCTGTACCACCTGACGTCGTTTGCTTGTATACAGTGAGAGGTCTGCTTGAAACTTGGTAGCGGTTCTATTGTCATTTGACCCACAAAAAATACATTAATACCCACAATAATAATAATTCGAGTCACGGCCGCTATATCAAGTTGCATCGTTGACTGATTAGATGCACGAGCGAGCTACTTTTTTGGCTGAGATGGCTACCGGCTGACGGAGCACCACCCTCGAGCAAGCAAAGGGTTGTGGGTGCAGCGTTGAAGGGAAGCCATGAGGAAATGGCAGGACACGTCCGGAGACGAGTTCAATTTCTCGTAATTTTTTTTCTTGTTACAAACAAACAAGAGAAGCAAAGAGCGCGTGAATAAGGCTTACACTAAATATACTACGCACCGGTGAAACTAAACGATGATGAATCATTGCAACAGCTTTGGGCTTGTCAGCCACAGTGCGATGTTGTCGGTTTATACAATCTGTACACGATGTACGATGGCCGTACTTCCGAAGTACATATACAGTTGGCAATACGATATATACAGATACGAAAAGATACAGATTAGCATGGCCCCTGCGCAAGGTTGACACGCAAAATCGTGAAGTGTTGACGGTTAGTGTCTCCATCTGGTGCTTTCTTATCTGGTATGTAAGATAAGAGTTTGTGTAAAGGGGGCTACCTCCATAGGTAGTTCTCTTGCTTGATGACAATACACACAACGGTTAGTGTCAGTGCAATGGGGACTATACCTCCATAGGTACTGCTACCTTAAAGGTCAGATATGCCGATTTTGAAGAGTGGCAGAACTGGGCGATACTGGCACTGTGTGTTCATTGCCAAACACTGAATATTTGTGCGAAATATCTTGGTCCAACTGTTCGTGTTTTTTTTTTTTTTTAGATAACATTTTTTTTTTACTCGTTGTTTCCCCGCCCGCCCGTCAGACCGTCGGCAAACCTTGCGCACCGGCGCACAGACGTCATTGCTTTATCTGTGTTTGGCTTGGCATGGACTCTTGGCTTGGCCGCTTGGCTTCCTTGGTTTCATTTTCTGTACATCGTGCATTGGCAAACGGCTGTTATGTTATTGCTAAGCCGTAAACAAAGCATGCGAACATTTCTTTGGCACGACGTCGTTCGGAAAGCGCACTTCCTTGTGCTGACCTTGCCTTTTCTGAGCTGAAGCGATGTGATTCGTGACATGCCACGGCGAAGTTGTCAAGAATGTGACGGTGCTACTTTGTTAGAACGATTCATCGGAGCATTCAAGTGTTACCTATCATAAGTTTCCAAAAGACCAAGCGGTGCGGAGCTTTTTGCTGACAGCGACAGGTGTGCGGACTGAGTTATACTCCAAGGATTTCGTCCGCGAATGTTATCATAGGTTACGCGCGACTCCAGAGGCAATTTGGAATCTCGGCACGAAATCGTCTGAAGTGAGATGCCCGGCACACAAATTTTGGACTTGCCACGGAGGATCAAGTCATAAGCGAGAGCAAAGGTAAGTCGAGGATCAGATACAAAAATAGGGACCTTCATGAATCGATTGTGCAGCTCTCCTACTGTGCTTCCTCTGATGATATAGCCACAATTAACAACACAGTATTGATTATCTAACTTGTGAATTACCACAGGTGCACGCTGAAGGCAGGGTCTGCATGCATCTGGTGCATGAAGGAATTGCTGACACGTTAATTGCAGTCCAGCTGCCACCAACAGGTGTGACAATGTGATGTTATAATTTGAGCATTCACCTATATCCCACCTGTTGTTGTTTTGAAGTGCTCTCATCTTGGCCCCACTCTGAAATCTGCCCTCAACATTACAACCTCGGCTTTCAGGGTGGAAAACAAAGGTCGCCATGCCAATTAACTGCTATCTCCCATTCAAGCACTTTTGCTGTCCAAAGACTGGTTCCTGTGGATGGGGTGGTACAAGCTTCACAGTCTCATATAGAAGGCACGTTACATTTGTTCAGTTAATTTGCCTTTGGCACATTTTTGTTACTGTTAGCTGGATTACTCTTGGACATACAATTCTTCCTGACACGTAGAAGCTGATGTTATCTCACCACTGCGAAAAAAAAAAAAGAATTTAATGACAAGAAATGGGCAGTCATTTTTACCTTACAATGATTTTGCACAACAGCGAGAAGACGGTTGAGAGAGTTAAAGTTATAAAGTTAAAGAAATAAAGTTGTTGTTGTACATCTACGTCACAAATATGGCTGCGCCCATGTGTGTTTCGGAATGAATGATCTTTTTTTTTTTTTTTTTACATGGTACTGTACAGAACTGGGAGAATGAGGGTGCGTTTTGGGAAGAGCTGGATGTCGGCTTTCAGAATATCACAACGGTTTGGACTATTTGGGATATCGGCATAGCTGACCTTTAAACATCCGGGGGTTGAGCAGGGAGACCAAGCTGGTGGAGATGGTCGATTGGGCGAAGTTGGCTGCTGTTGACATTCGCCTTCTCCAACAGACTGGTTGCCTTTCTGGGCCCGCGATCAAGTGTCTTGAGGATTCACATGGGCTCAGAGCTTTCTTCAGTCCTGGCTCGCCACGCAGGGCTGGCACGGGTATTTTAGTGTTCCCGTCATTCCGGGGTACCGTCCGATGGTTGGACACAGACACCGAAGGTGGGGTTGGGGCGGTGGAATTAGAGTACGGCAATAGCGCTTTTGACATTGTTAATGTTTACGCCCCTACCCGTCGCAGTGACCGCTCAGATTTCTTTCGCACAATTGACCCTTTTTTCTATGGTAACCAAAATGTACTCTTTGCGGGCGACTTCAACTGCACGATAGACCGACAGCATAGCAGACAAATAGAGAACTTCAGCTCTTAGTAAATTCTATTTTCTTCATTGATGCTTGGCCGCCGTGGCTGCCACAGCCGATTGGACAGATTTTACGTCTCACCAGGATTGTCAGGTTTCATCTCCCGCTGTGTGACGCGACCTGCTGGGGATCTCACGGATCATGTTGGTGTTCTGTTATCTCTATCTGGCCTGCTAAGTTTTCGCTCTGGCTCCAGTTTTTGGCGTCTGAATGTGCCTTTGCTCAATCACCGCGAAATGAAAAATGACGTAAAAAATTGGTTTGCGGATGTTTGCTCCGAGCCTCATTTCAGGCCTAGTCACTGGGAGGTTCTGAAGCTGGATGCAGCACACAGTTTTCGGCGTTGGGGCTGACAGCGCGCGCGTGAACACCGGCAGTGTAGAGATTCACTCTGGCAGGTGTTAACTGTGCTTCACCACCCTGACTCACGCAGTCCTGAATCTGCGTCCGATATCGAGGATGTGCGGAGGCGCCTAGCCTCTCTCCGAATACAGTCCTGGCACAAATGTGTTGCGCAACGCAATGTGGTGCGCATGGTGCCGGGAAGCATATTGCTCCCGTGTGTTACTCAGCGCTATGTGGCAGAAAATCCGAACTTGCGAATCACTGAGCTCCGGCCAGCTGACGGCTCAATTCTGACTGATCCCGGAGACATTCAGAAAGCAATGCGTGAGCATTGCGCGGCCCTTCGTCAGGAGTCACCTCACGACGAGCCCGTTGTCAGCCGAGAGTGCCCACTGCCGGCGAAACAAATAGAGCATGTTGACTCACTGTCGCTCACGCAAAATGAAGTTTTTGCGTCTGTCTCCTCAACGGCGAGCGGAAAGTGCCCCGGCTTTGATTTCCTCTCGGTTGAGTTCGATAAGCGCTTTTGGTGTGTTTTTGGTTCTTGTATTACTCGGGTTTTTAACATCTGCTTAACCCAGGGGTTGCTATGCCCTAGTATGCAGTATGGTGGTGGTGTTGTTCTGTGCAAAGACAAGTGTCGAAAACGGGACCCAGATGCTTATCGCCCGATTACGTTGCCGACGAGCGATTGTAATATCTTAGCTAAAAAATAAAAAACTCTTCTGTTGCGCGTTTCACCTCTGTTGGAGAAGGTGTTACATCCTTGCCAAGCATGTTCTGTCCCCGGCAGGTCCTCAGATCTTCACAGAATCGCTCTTCGTGATGCCATCCACTGTATTAACAGTGGCCATGCCCCCGCTGTGCTGTCATCCTTCGATCAATCCAAGGCATGTGATCGTGTGCGACACGCATACCTGTCCTCTCGGCTGATGGCATACGGGTTCGCCATTGTTTGGGTCAGGTATATGGAAACGTTATATTGGGCCGCTAGAAGCGTTGTCTCTGTCGCTGGCGGCCTGTCGCTTCCTTTTGATGTAACTTGCGGGGTCCGTCAAGGATGTCCTCTCTCTCCCGCCATGTAAGCACTCGCCATCAATCCTCTGCTTGAGAGACTCTGCTCGCTTCCTGTTACATTGGCACTGCCCAATGGATGCCCTCCACCTGTTTTTGCGTTCGCGGACGACATCTCTGTGGCCCTTTCTCGCGGGTGTTCCCTAGGAACTGTTTCGAAGGCATTTGAGGATTACGGAGCTTGTTCAGGTGCAAAACTGAATAGATCAAAAAGTGCAGCACTGTTTTTGAACATCTATCCTTCCTGCAGGGCTCCTTTCCATGTTCCAGTGAGGCCAGACGTCAAAATTATTGGTGTGACTTTTGATTGCACTGTCATATCTAGTGTAAATTGGCCACGTGTGCTTAATCGGTGCAGAGCTGTACTGCGGCAGCTTAAGTTTGTCGATTCGCCCATCACTTTTCGCGCTCATCTGCTCGTGGCCTGGTACTACAGTCGCTTGTGGCTCATAGGAGTCGTTGCAGGGCCGCCACCACTAATTCGTACTGCCATCACTAGGCACGCGCTCCGTTCTCTCTGGGGCGGTTCGGTGGAGTGGATCGCGAGGTCGCGCTTACACCGTACACGTGACCGGGGCGGCTTAGGCGTGACGGTGGTGCTCGACAAGTGCCTTGCACTTCAGTCGCGCGTTTATTTCGAGGCATTGCACACTCCCGAACACCCAGCGTGCGCATTAGTGCAGTACTCTCTGGGATGTGCCACCAGGTGGTTCGTTGAGAGCCCTAGGTTTCGGCCTATGTCGAAGACCTGCCTGATCAATACAGTGACTGTGATGATGTTGTAAGACGTTTACGGCTCCAGCTTCCTGACGCTGACATCCAGTTATGGGCCGTCAGCGATTTTTATACAGCTATCAGGGAGTTGCAGTCCGATTCCGCGGTCCCTTCGGTGCCGACGAAGCTGTCTTGCCGTCGAATCACCGCGGGCTGGCTAGATGACCGCCGCGTCAGTTTCGGTGGAAGATAGCCCACGATGTTCTTCCTCTTCGCGAGTGATCGCGCCGTTTTCCTATTTCTCGTTCTGACGGTTGCACGTCTTGCGGGATATGTCAAACGGCCGCACTGTCCTAGGCGTTGTCACGCACCACTTCTGCTGTGGCGCAGGTTAATGCGAGTATTTCAGCTCTCGACTCTCTCCTGGACCACAGTGCGGTTCCTAGAGCCGTTACCGTTTCCGCGCACTCAGCATAAACAATTGGCTTTGTTAATTGCCGAGATAAACTCTTGTCTCTCGAGTGAAGGCATACGGGTTCTCCGTTGCGAGGGTCAGCTATGTGGGAACGCTGTACAGTGGTGCAAGAAGTGTTGCCTCCGTTGCTGGCGGCCTTTTGATGTAACTTGTGGAGTCCGACAAGGGTGTCCTCTCGCTCCCGCCTTGTACGCCATCGCCATCAACCATCTGCTCGAGACTGAGCGCGCTTCCTGTTACCTTGTCACTGTCCAATGGGTGTCCACCACCTGTTTTCGCGTTCGCGGATGACCTCTCTGTGATCCTTTCTCGTCAGTGTTCCCTACGACCTGCACTGAAGGGGTTTGAACATTGCGGAGATGTTTCAGGGGCAATACGTAACAGAGGAAAAAGTGCAGCACTGTTCTTGAACCTCCGGCCTTCCTGCTAGGCTCCTTTCGGGGTTCCAGTGAGACCGGAGATCAAAATTCGTGGCGTAACTCTGGACATCTAGTGTAAATTGACCCCATGTGTTTAACTAGAGCTCTATGGTAAACGTTTAAAAATCAAAACGTTTAAACGTTTTCTTAAGAAACGCGTTTTGTAACACGTTTCACAGACTAAACGTTTTTTTTAAACACGTTTAAACGTGTTCTGTTACATATACGTTCGACAGCACGTATACGTATCTAAACGTTTTCCCAGGATACGTTTAAATGTTTTCGTTCGCATAAACGTACAGCGGCACATAAACGTATATAAACGTTTTCCTAGGAGACGTTTAATCGTTTTCTTTTACATAATCGTTCTTAATCGTTTTCTTTCCTCCTCTAAACACTACAGCTTACTTTCCTTGAAAGACAGTGCAGGGTATCGGTAAAGTGGCATGTTACTTTGTCGCGCTCATTTGTGACCGTCTTATGTTTAATAAAGAGCAGCCACAGCGCAGGGCGCATTTTGTTCCGTTTCTTAGCGGTTAATAGAGCGCTGCCACGACCCCGTTCGCAGCGTACACCGAACTGCGCTCCGCGTGCACTCATGGCATTGGGATCGCTGACACTCCAAGAACGGAGCTTTACCCCCAAGCAAGTAGTCGCTCAGGGTGACAATCTTCCGCGTTAGTCTTTTTTAGCAAAATACTATTCGCGTAAAGAAGATAAATACGGAATTTTTAGTATACACTACCCAAAAGATTCAAACGTCATCACCGCCATTACGAGCTCGACATGTTTAAAACTATAGTGAAGCACGTCGGTTCATAATGAAATGCACGACGAAAATGAACACAAATAAGTGTTGCTTAAAAGCCAAATATGAACTGAAGTAATAAACGCCTCATAAGACAGTGAGAAGCTGGAGTAGTTGGTAATTTTACTGATGGGAACGTTTCATATTAACGACACTTTTAAAGGGACGGTCTCGTACACCCTGGCCCATCCACAAAGCGTACCATTCGATTCCTCATTGCTGAAAACGTAATACTGTGAATTCGCTCGTCCAGAATCGTCACGGTTATTAAATAAACGAATTAAGTTGATAAGAACAGCGCCAGCACATTGCGATTTCTGTTGGCAACAGCGATATCCGCTACCATGGCAGACCGCTTATTGGATGAACAAATCGTCTGCTCTCGCGCCTTTTTGCTGCGGTGAGAGCAGACGACTTTCAAAAGGTGCTCGAGGATCACGGCGACGGCAATAAATTTGCTGCATGTGGTCTGGTCAAACGAAAGACGCGTATTGTAAAATGTGGCCGAACAACAATGTCAGTACGTCTCGCATCTTCATTTGGAGCGGGAGTTTACGTGGATGACTCCTCCTAATAAAGGCAGTTGACGCTTATTTACTAACTTGTCTCGTATCGTTCGGTATTTTGAGCGAACCTCTGCGAAAAGAATATTAAGTATGGAAGTGGTGGAAACGTAACCCGTGTGTATAACAACTCTTTTGTCGACGACAATGTGACGAAAGTGGATATAGAAAAGCACCTGTTGGGAGTCACATACTCGAAGCATCTTCAACAAAAGGTCTGATTGTCACACGCGTGCGTGTACTCCGCACGTTTCGTTCACGATGCATATGAGGTAAGAGACGTTCTGCGAGCACGATATGTAAGGGACGGCGCCTGACGCAGCTCAAACTAAAAGATGTCGACTGTCACGCAGTCAACTGTTAGCGGCAACGGTGTCCAAAGAACTGGATACGCGCAGTATTGAAATGTAGGTATTACTTTGTTGATAATAGCCAAAAGTGATGTGTACAGAAATTGTCGGCACCGCACGAAACGGCAGTCCCGCGTACCTCGGTAGTATTGCGAGAAGGACGTGCTTGATCCAGCAGGCTACATCAGTTTGTTTTGCATATAGCCTCTCTAAGGTATTATCCCTACCGGAGCAGTATATCGCCAAACTATGCTCAATAATGTTGTCTTGTACCCCTTCAGTAGCTGACACTAACTGATGAGAGTGGCACTCCTTCCTGTGCCAGAATCAACACCTATTAATGGGTCACAAATATAATAACTCCAATTCGCAGGCTTCACAGCTCTATTTAATTTTTCCCTGCACATTGCTGATGTGAGAAAAGTATTGCATAATATAAATATGTAAGTTATAATCCACAAATCAGTGTTGTGATTATATGATGTTCAAGCAGCAAAAGACAAGACAACCTTGTTGACAGGACAGGACGACAGGTTGCTCAGAGCTTGCTGCTTGAACATCATTATGACTACCCGATACCAACAACCCAATTTTAACACAATTGGTCAGTGCTGTGGACGTACATTACAATAAGGGACAATAAAAGATGACTATACATAAACACTCAACTTCCGCAACCTTTATATTCAACGTGCTGGACATGTTAGTCTGCAACCCCTGATATCGAATCAAAATGTGAGCCAGTATGGGCTCATGAACACACCGGTGTAACATGAGGAACGATAAGCCAGATGACATGTAAACATGTTGCAAACCGCTGTTCCATCTTACAAATTTGTCATGGACGTCTAGGTATTTTTGATATTTTTGAAAGTTTTTAAACATTTCCAAATCTTTTATGTTCAACGTGCTGGACATCTAGGTGTGCAACCCCTGACACAATCAAAATCTGAGCCAGTATGGGCTCATGAACACAACGGTGTAACATGAGCAAAAATAAGCCAGACGACATGTAAACATGTTGCAAACCGCTGTTCCATCTTACAAATTTGTCATGGACGTCTAGGTATTTTTGATATTTTTGAAAGTTTTTAAACATTTCCAAACCTTTTATATTCAACGTGCTGGACATCTTAGTGTGCAACCCCTGACACAATCAAAATCTGAGTCAGTATGGGCTCGTGAACACACCGGTGTAACATGAGCAAAAATAAGACTGACAACATGTAAACATGTTGCAAACCGCTGTTCCATCTTACAAATTTGTCATGGACGTCTAGGTATCCTTGATATTTTTGAAAGTTTTTAAACATTTCCAAATCTTTTATATTCAACGTGCTGGACATCTTAGTGTGCAACCCCTGACACAATCAAAATGTGAGCCAGTATGGGCTCATGAACACACCGGTGTAGCATGAGCAACAATAAGCCAGACGACATGTAAACATGTTGCAAACCGTTGTTCCATCTTACAAATCTGTCATGGACGTCTAGGTATTTTGGTATTTTTGAAAGTTTTTAAACATTTTCATATCTTTTATATTCAACGTGCTGGACATCTTAGTGTGCAACCCCTGCCACAATCAAAATCTAAGCCAGTATGGGCTCATGAACACACTGGTGTAACATGAGCAACAATAAGACTGACAACATGTAAACATGTTGCAAACCGGTGTTCCATCTTACAAATTTGTCATGGACGTCTAGGTCTTTTTGATATTTTTGAAAGTTTTTAAACATTGCCATATCTTTTTATATTCAACGTGCTGGACATCTTAGTGTGCAACCCCTGACAAAATGAAAATCTGAGCCAGTACGGGCTCATGAACACACCGGTGTAACATGAGCAACAATAAGACTGACAACATGTAAACATGTTGCAAACCGGTGTTCTATCTTACATATTTGTCATGGACGTCTAGGTATTTTTGAGATTTTTGAAAGTTGTTAAACATTTCCAAATCTTTTATATTCAACGTGCTGGACATCTTAGTGTGCAACCCCTGACACAATCAAAATGTGAGCCAGTATGGGCTCATGAACACACCGGTGTAACATGAGCAACAATAGCCAGACGACATGTAAACATGTTGCAAACCGCTGTTCCATCTTACAAATTTGTCATGGACGTCTAGGTATTTTTGATATTTTTGAAAGTTTTTAAACATTTCCACATCTTTTATATTCAACGTGCTGGACATCTTAGTGTGCAACCCCTGACACAATCAAAATGTGAGCCAGTATGTGCTCATGAACACACCGGTGTAGCATGAGCAACAATAAGCCAGACGACATGTAAACATGTTGGAAACCGCTGTTCCATCTTACAAATTTGTCATGCACGTCTAGGTATTTTTGATATTTTTGAAAGTTTTTAAACATTTCCAAATCTTTTATATTCAACGTGCTGGACATCTTAGTGTGCAACCCCTGACACAATCAAAATGTGAGCCAGTATGGGATCATGAACACACCGGTGTAGCATGAGCAAAAATACGGCTGTTCCATCTTGCACATTCGTAATGCACGTCTAGGTATTTTTGATATGAAATATTATAATCATCAATGATGATAAGGGCTTATTCGATGCAGAAGCATGGTCTTTGATGTAGATATGTTGGATGGTCCTGAAAAGGGCTTTTTTTTCCACAGGCCAGGGGTAATGGAAGACGTTGACGTAGATCAGCTCATCCTTGATTCTGTCATTTGCTCCAGGTGTAATGACATGAATGGAAAGCCTTCACTTATCACGTTGACAACCTCCTGCCGCTTGCGGGAATGGATAGAGAGAGCAGCTTTCTTCAGCAGTCTATCGAAGTTCTGATACATATGACGAAATGCCCAAATCTGAAATTTTGCATAACGTACCATGAAACACACATTTTTATATGCAAATAAAAAGCTGCGCAACAAAAACAAACCTTACAACACCTTTCAGGAGAATACAACACCATGTGTACGTGACAGATCGAAACAGGTTCCGGATTGTGCGCACAACACATGCTGGTATTGGCGAGCAATGGCTACACACACACCTGCAATGTTTGTACAATTTAGAATGGTGTCACGATAATGCGGAACATATATAAGCAAAACAGTGCGCTTTTATGGATGAGTCTTACCTGTCAATCGACTCCGGATCATCCACTACTTTCACTGGCTAACCACGTTGTTGTGGCAAAGGGTCAGTAGCTAAAGGTTCATCGACGTCCCCGGTTCTTCAATCGATCGGCGCCGATGAGCTCATCTTCACCGCTTAGTGACAGGGACCCGTCACTATCGCTAAATTTGCTATCAGACATTACGACGGCGCGCGTGACAACTTCCAAGCGCAAAGCGCATACACCTCCGACTGTATTGTGCACTGCGCTTCGGTCGCCCAATGGGCGACCTGCCACCATAAATACCATAACCACGTCACATTTGACGTTGCATGAGAGGGAGTTGAATCCAGCTGCGACTTCCGTCGTCTGCTGTCACGGCATATTCCTTCAAATTTCTCGAAAACCACTTCGTTGTTCTGGTTGAAACTTCGCGACTGTGTTTCTGTAGCACTCTTGAATATAATTTCAGCTAAGTTTCGGAATCGCTCGATCTGTACGAGACTGTCCCTTTAAACGTTTCGCATTAAACAAAACGTCTAACTTTTCCATACTATGCGTTAATCTAAGTGGCGTATAAAACGCTTAAACGAAAATCGGAAAAAACGTGTTAGATCCCGAGCCCTAGGATGAACCAGCAGTAAGGTTTCATTCCAGTTCATTTCATCCGGTTCGTTCTCGGGAAATCTGCGTCCTAGGTCAACTTGTAAGGGAACTGTACCGACATATATCTTTGACATGACTTTGCGCAAGCAAAGAACCGTTGGTGTTGCATTATTAATGTAGCAATGTTATGGAGGTAAACATTGCTTCCAGCACTGTGTGTCAGAGATTGCCGGCGCACGTCAAAAGAACCCGGGTTGGTCGAAATTATCCGCAGTCCTACCCCGCGGCACGTGCAGAGTGTCGCCACATAAATACGCTGACTCACGTTACGAGTAAATCTACTCCTAATTTGATTTTTGAAGCGAAGCCATGTGCGCGTACTAAACATACTACACGGTAACGAGCGCGGAGAAACACCGGTGAAACTAAGCGATGATGAAGCACTGGATCTGCTTTGCGTTTCTTAATCACACTTCGTTTCAGTCTGTTTATGCAATCGATATACGAGGTACTCAAGGGGAAAGGTCGTTTTCAAGGCATAGGCATGCCACCCTCGTGTATATAGTCGGCGATTGATTTTCATGTGTGACACTTAAGTAATCACTGTGAATAAAACCTTTTCAGAAAAAAAAAACTCAGTCAGTGGCGGCCAGGATTAATACGGCGGTTTTGGGTTTCTTCTGGAAGGGGAAAATGGCTTTGCTCTCCCAGGAAATGCTACGGTTGCCTCCCAGAGAGGGTGGGTGGGGGCTGCCTGACATCGCCATTGCCTGTCGCTCCTTGGCTTTGCGTACGACGATGCGGATTCTGCGTTCAGAGCTTACCCCTGCAAAAGCGCTCTCACAGTATTGGCTTGGCCCTCTCCGACGTTATCTCGCCCCCGACGGCCCCTTGAACAGCGGCCCCAGTGCAGAGGCTCCCGGTCGGTTCCACGCCGCAGTCATCCGTTTCTTTCTGTAAATGTGCAGCTACGTTCCTGCCATCGACCCTGCATCGTCGCCACCGTTGACACTTGCTACACACATGTCCCGTGCAACAAGGACTTCCCAGTCTTCCCGCCGTACAGCTCACGCCGCGGCAATCCGCTGGTCGACATTCGTGCCATCCTGGCTCCCCGGCGCACTCCAAGACACGCAGTAGAATTTTGCTTGGCGTGTCCTGCCGACGCGCGACCGCCTTGGCCGCTGGGGTATTGTTGCATTTTCCACGTGTCCCTTTTGCCGCCTTTCGCCCGTAAAGGAGCACTGTACGGCCTTCTGGAGTGCTCTCGGCGCTGACTGACGTCTACTCGTCTTTTCCACCACGTTCAGGGTGAGTGGCAAATCGTGTTCTGGCCAGCTACTGCACTCCGCAGCGACCCTCCCGTGTTTGGATTGTTCGCTTGATATGGTCACTACGGAACGCAATCTCTCCTAAAGAGTGCTATCTAGCTTGTAAAACTGTAACGTGAAGTTGGTGTCTGTCCAAAGGGGACTACTTCCAAGGGTATCTCTCCTGCTTGATGACAATACACACGTTGGACCCGCTTACTTTAGTTGATCTAGTTGATCCTGCTCTTCGTTTTTAGGGCGAGTGCAGTACTATTTTTCAAATGTACGGGACAAGCTTTCGCTTGTCACATCCACAGTTGGCAATACGACTTTAGTCCTTGTGTTAATGTTGTGCGGCGCTTGCGTCTCCAATGCCCCGGTGAAGACACTTCCTTGTGGAGCGTCTACGCCGCCTTCATCGAAATGCGACCGGGTCCCGCAAGGCCAGCGGTGCCAACGAAATTCGCCTTGCAGCGTATCACTGCAGGCTGGCTTGATGCACGGCGCGCTAGTCTCCAGTGCAAGCTGCCCCGTGGTGTCCTTAAACTGCCTGAACGTTTGCACCGTTTTCGATTATGTCGCACGGACGGTTGTCCGTGTTTTGGCATGTCTCAGACTGCAGAACATTGTTTTTTGCACTGCCATATCCACTTTGACTGTGGAGTAGGGTGGCGCAAATGTTTGGGCTCCCAGCAACGTGTACGCGCAGAGCGGAAGCAGTTAGCATTGCTGATCTGGGAAACCAACTTCTAAATTTGGATTCGCCGGTGTAGGCCTGCCTTCGGTGGCCCAGGTGTTGGGAGCATGGCTATTTTCCAGGCAGTGAGAGCCGAGCTGCGCGTGCAGATCATCTGTGAGCAGTCATTATTTGGGTCTGTGGAGTGCTCTCGCCGCTTTACAGTGACTCGGCTCTTCGATTGTGATCAAGACGAGTGACATATCATGTTCTTGTAGGCCCAATAGGACTGTACTGCCCCCCCCCCCCCCCCACTAGCGACTCTTCCAAGGATTCAGGATTGTTCGCGTGGTATGGCATGTACAAAAGGCAATATCCCCATGGAACCGTTCTTATCCGGTGCGTAAGATAACGTTTCCGTCAGTGTAAGGAGTGTAACATCTCACTGCGGTCAAAAGTCTCATTGCGTCCAATAATCCTATAATTCCCAACTGTCGCATTACGTTCTAAATCCCGGTTCGGTGAAAGGTGTCTCATTTCGCCCAAAAATGTTTATCGGGTGTCATATTTTCAAGGGAACGCTTTGGAGCCTAGGTGTAGTTCAATATACCTCAATAAATGGCACGTTACAGCGGGATATGATATTCAGCACAGTATCTATACCACTGTGATTATCGTGCGAACAACTTTCAGTTTGCAAGGAGCGAGGAATCCATGCCATCGTAGATTTCAAGATTCTCGAAAGATGCTTCTACCTTAGCAAGTAGCTGTTTACTCCCCGCCTACCGAGTTGAGAAACACATTTCTTTGCCTTTTCTTGTCCAAAGGTAGCTGAGTCACCGTTCCTGGTACAGAGGCTTCTGTCTTGGCCATCACAGACACGTGAGGGCTTGCTTGCTTTTGACTGATTTTGTACAATCCACTCAACAATGGATGTCAAAAATTCGGATGTCGGATTCCCAAGGGGACAACCTCAGGACGAGCGCCGCTGATATTTCGAACAGAGACTCCTCTTCTAGGGAAAAACAGTCTGTTCGAAATATCGGACACTCCGGTGCTGAGACTGTTCCATTAACCTTTCCTCAGCGGTTCGCTCGATTTTCCGCCTTTCTTTGGGAATGTCAGGTTGGTTTCACATCAATGTGTCCACCGTTCGGAAATCGAGGGTTTATACAACGAGGAACACGGAGATGTCCCCTACAACGAGGGCACTCGCGAATCGAGGGGTCGTTAGTCGAAGGTTAAAGGCATGAGTAGGCAGACCCCATATATTTTCCTAATAAACGTCACCTGATGAACGATCATTACAGCAGAACCCTACCAAAAGCACACCTGAGCTGTTCTGGAATTTTCTGGTAGTCCTAATGTATTCTAGACAAGTGGTTCTTTCAAGAAAACCCGGGACCCTTACTACTACTACTACTAAAGAACCTACTATTATTTTAGAAGCAATTGTGCAGAAATGGGTCAAGTGAACTATCGGTCTTAGAATTTGCAAGTTCTCGTGCTCAGTTATTTATTTCATTGCTCAATTACAATTTATTTAATTACACGTAATTTCACGCGTATTAGCCGCGGCTTATGAGTGATTTTTTTTTTCTAACGGGCGTTCTGCGGCTTATCCACGGGTGGGGCTGTGATGACTATTTCGCTCTAGTATTTTCTCCATACCCCGGTTTTAACGAAAGGGCCGACAGTGTCTCTGGAACAGCACCGCGCTGCCAATGCACGAACAATGCGTCACAGGGGCACGACCAACATCGAGTAGACTGACCATCCTGGTGTCTTCCCGCAAGCTGCTTTAACGAAATTGGTGACAGTTATTCATGTTTTCTGGAAAACCACTGATACGTCGATCCATAAAAAGCACAGAAGGCCACAATCCTATCATGGTAGAACAATAGAACTGACATCCTTTGTTGTACACCATGCCGACCCCGGAGTATGGACCACATGGTTTGTGGCCTTCTTTGCACAATTGCCTTTCTCGCACAAATGAGTCGCGTCGTATTGCCCGCGGTTTATCTGCCCGAAAATTTTCAAAACGTTCCTAAAATCGGGTTCTGCGGCTTATCTGCGGTGTGGCTTATACACCTGGATTACGGTTTTAATGTTTCGCCACAGGGTGTGATTCATCTTCGCCGCGTTCATTGAACTGTTCGACAGCACGTCATTCCACGTTTATGTTTACCACTGATGCTCGTAAATACCAAGTCCACGGCAGGAGGATGGCTCCGAGTAGCTCCAAACTTTCAAGTGCTTCCCATGCTTTCGGAACGCAGTGAAAAACAACAAGAGCCCCACGTGGTGTGGAGAAATTACTAGCGCGCACTGTCATGTCAGACAGAATGCAATCCCATCGATCAAAGGCTATATCAAAGGATCGATATCAAAGGCCGTTTTGGACTTGATTGGTCGAGCTTTGAAGTTGAATTCGTCCTGCCTTACAACGCTTAAAACCTTCCAAAATAAATTGAAAACACCTTATCACATGCGTTTCCGAGGAGGTATATTGCCCATGTTTTCTTACCTCCCAGTCTCAACTCGAGCAGATGCGTGAAGAAATACAAGTAAGGCATATGCAGGGTGTTTTTTTGTTTTTGTTTTCTTTACAGAATATCTAAAAAAACATGCGATGCAAAAGCTATGAGAGAGCATCGATGTCGTTTTCGCAGTTGAGTTCCACGAGCAGGTGGATATCCTCTCAAAGAAAGTATGCGACTGCAAGATGACTAATTACCGATAATTTGTTAATGAACAATTTAATTAGGCTACTTCCTGCAAAAACCAGGTAGCAGATTGAGAGACAACCCTCGATGAACGCCATTCCATCCTTGAGAAAATTATGAAACAAGCACGTGCGTTAAAATATCTATCCCCGAATTTTGATGTGCCAATCAGCAGAAATTGAATGGGCGGCGGCAGGGAACGCAGGGAGTCCAGTGCTGATTTCACGTCAGAGGGCCACGTGATTTGGAGCTATAGAGCTGATTTGAGTAGGTGTCGCCCAGCTGGTATGATAAACCGCTTTCTGACATAGATAAGCCTCCGTCCGATGCGCTCTTGAGGCGCGCTTTTTCCGTTTCCGCTCATTTGCATACCGAAAGTTAGCGATGGATAGTTCACAGCTCACGCTGTTTTCTTTATTTTTTAAAAAACTATAATGTATTTCAACGAGAATTGTCTACCATTCTGCTATCTCGCTCTCGCCCTAAATTCCGTAATTAAAGAGTTTTACGTAATTAATCATCTTGCAGTTGCATATCTTCTTCCAGAGGATGTCCGCATGACCGTATCTCCGTTGAAAAAAAAAAAAAAAAAAACACAGTACGATTCCAACGGGGATTGTAACTTGTTCGGACTGGTCAGACCGGAAGTATTACTGGCATGACCTGAACTGACACTGGTTTTTTGGGCACCGGTCTATACTGGATACTGGTTACACTGGAAACTAACTGCCAAAGCTGGAAGTTGTACTGCTAAAACTGGGACCAGTTTATACCGTTTACTGTACGTGATGACTTTTGACTGGAACGGACACTGAGCAGACCGGTGACCGGTTTGCGTTATTTACTGGTTCACTGAATGTGATACTTGTTAAACATACTACCACACTGGGCCTGACATTCTCAAGACTGGTCACCACTCACCAGTGGTGGTTGTGGGGCCTGATCTGGAGGTCAAATTATACTGTCAGAATTTCCAGACTGATTTTTGCGATTAACTTTTACCTGGACAATTAGCTAAACTGCACACCCCTGTGCCTATTGTACAAGATTACCGCGACTACACAGTTCCCAGCATGGGCTAATGTCGGATGTGGAACAAGTGTGCTTTCATCGAAAGTACGCCCATTATTGGAGGAGGGTGCAAACTTCTTTCTTCTATCGCAACTCTAGGTACGTTCGATTAGGCCTGCACTGCCTGAACCAGCTCCGGTGGTGCTGCACTCGCCCGTTCGTTTCGCCAGTGCAGCCGAACGCCCCCTGCACCACCTTGTTCGTTTCAAACCAGTGCACGCCAAGTTTAGACATAGTGTAAGGAAACTCTGCACTCCCGCAGGGATCAGTTCAACAGTAGTGCAGAGTAATGGCGGCAATGGCAGCAGACGACACAAGGCAAATAATACTTAATGTCAATGCCGGAAAAGACGTTTGAATGCGAAGTCGAAATAACGGTTCACTACAGTTTCGGTGTACATTGGTACACGGTTCCTGTCAGCTCGCAGAAGATTCAACGCTATCACGGTTACCAGGTCGTCGAATTATTCGTCCTCGCTGTCAGAATCCACAAGTTCCATGGCTGCTTGCACAATTGTTGAACAGTTCATTGTGTTCGAAATTAAAAAGCAGCAATGCACATGTGATTCACACGTTCTTACAATCCGTAGTTGTGTTAAGACTCGCGAAGAGCAGAAGGCCTGCACTAGCGCTGCACTTCGATATTCGTTCGCGGCGGCACTAGTGTTGCACCGTTGAACTGAAGCTGGCCTAGTGCTGCGCTAGTTCAGAACTGGACCTGCACCGCCCGGCACCGCCATAGCACCTATGGGCCATCTTGTACCTCACAATAGCATAGTTGCAAAACGACAAATATGTTGCCAGCTTTATGCGTAGTGAAACTATGCATAGTGAAACTGAACGTGGTATGGCACCACCTGCATCAATTTTTGTTCTGTCTCCCTTTTCTTTTTTTTTTGTAGCCAATATTTTTAATTTTGTTAACAAATTTTGAATTCCACAATTTTAAAAATGCCAACATTCTGAATGTTCAAAATATTAAATTTTTCAGAATTTCTCCACTATGTTCATAGTTTTAGGCTGCGTACCAGAGTGTTTAATTAATCGTGATTAAGCAGCACAAAGACGCGGACAAAGAAGGAAGACAGGACGACTGCTAGTTTGTGTTAGTGTTTAATTAATATTTCCAGTTCATCATTATTTGCTTGCAGTCCAATCGGGCCAGATGTAGCCAAAACTATGTGTGCCGTTTAGTGTCTATACGAATCCATATAACTGATAATCAGTCGTCAATGCTGCGTTTTGTGAACATGACCTGTTCTGTCACATGTGGATGTTTGGATTGCGAAAGCCACTGAACCCATTGCATAGCGGTTCAAACAGCTATTTTGGTTCGCTAAACCTAAAGTCAAACCAAACCAATACACCTGAACTTTAACTGAACCCCAAAAGATAACAGTTCTGATCCCTGATGGTAAGCCTCCCCTGTTCAGCAGAGCTACTCTGGGGGCTTATGCGTGGTTCACACTACAACTTCTCTCCGTTGCGGTTACGGTGCGGATCCAGTGCGGAGGCGGCTGTCGTACGACACGCTGTTCAGACATATGCGTTCTTGATACGTCAAACGCTTGTGGTTGACCAATCACGTCTCCACTTCACCACGTCTCCATTCCACAGGCAGCCATGAACGGGCAACGTGATGTGGTCGGCGAAACTTTGAAACTCTGAATGAATCTCTGTACTCGGCTCGGCGTGGGTCGTAGAGCCACGGGTATTTCTCGATCTCTGAAATTGGAGCTTCTTCTTTTGCTAACGTGCTTTCACCGGAGGCAGCCATGTTGGAAAAGCACGCGACAGCACAGCAGTGATGCGCTTGCGCGGAGCGCGTTCGCTCATTGGTCAGCTGCATCTCCGCAGGTAGCCCGTACCGCATGGACTTCGGTCGAGCTCAACTCTTGCGGTGCGTGTGCTTTTCGGAGTGTCGTGCTTCGTTGTCATGACAACCGTGTCGCGCCGCATCCGTAACGCATGAAAATGCAACAGTGTGAACCAAGCATTAATCACTGCCCGAGCGAAACGAACCGACATAAGGAATCGTTAGCTTACAGAAACGAAAAACGATAACGAAGTTGCACGTATAACGAGGAAACGAGGCTGTCACAGCGGGCCTAGCGGGCCCGTGATTTGCTCCTCGTGACGCATGACGTAACTTCCTCGTTTTCGTTAAAAGTGGCGCAATCTTTGGCTTAGGCAAACTACATACCTTGATCCGTATTATACGAGAGGGTAACCCAGGTGAAAAGACGTTAACGTTGCATGCGCCCACAGAGAACAAGAAAATGGCGGAAGGTTTCTTTGCCTGGAAGATAACGGAAGCTGCGAACCGTGACCCACGCAGCCGTAACCTTCAAGATGGATTTCAGTTAGATGAAATAGATTTTAGGAAGCTATTCCGCCTGTCAAAAAGAGCAGCCCACGTACTACACTGTTAGAAAATTTTGTACCGTTTAGGGTATAAACAGCTTGTCCCAGGTATAAAAGTAATTTTATACCCCCTGAAGGTATACTATTTGCACCTAATGGTATAAACATATATCCCCTTGAATGTGTATTTTCGAACCCGGGGTCTAATCATGGAAAACTGGTATATTCGATTTATTTCAGCGCTTTATATAAGAGTGGCACTTTCATGATATAGCTCGTAACAAAATTAGAACAAAATAATATTGAGCGACAAGTGCCTTAATAACATCAACTACCGCGAGAAGGAAAGGGAGAAAGAAAATGCCTGGAGACGAACGCATACAACCGTACCCACAAACCAGTGTTGTACGTAGCGCCGTTACTACACAGTAAACTTTTTTACACTGTTTTGGTGTAAATGGATTGTCCCATGGCGCACACCTTTTTGGTGTTGCCTTTACACTCAAATGATGGGTGTTTTCTAATACACCCTTTAGTTAAGTGTATTCCTAGTAAAACACTGTTATAATGGGTGTATAAAAACAAAAACACCCTTAAAATGGGAGTATTCTATTGAAAACACCTTTTATGATGGAATTATTTGCTAGCAAATATTCCCTCGCAAATTGTGTAATAGGAGCTTCCGCGGCAGCATACCGACACCACTGGCCGAGACATGCAGTTCGACGTTCTTGCTTCTATGGCAAGCAGCACCGCGAACACGGTAGACTTCCAGTCGTAGTTCCATCGTAGAACCTAAACCGGAGCGCAATGCGTCGCAGGCACGCCTCGTTAGCTTGGTAACACTGTGGGACCAACGTGAATGCAGAGGCATAAAGAGACCTAGGGCACCCTCAGTAGCCTATATTGGCGTGTCGGATGGATCATATACTGAAATACAATTTGTTGGGGCACGTTCGTTACATGTGGTGGGGCGGGAAACGTTTGTAGCGGTGGCGGGAATGTGTTTTTGCAATTAACACTCACGCATGCAACGAGTCAAAGATATAAGTTAAATTTCTAACATCCCTCCCTGTCAAATACTGTGTTTTTAACTCACGTTATCGTCTATAATGTGATTACTTGCTGAGCGGAGCGCTGAAACCAGCATAATTTTTCTCTCACGAAATAAAACACCATTTTTGACACCATACTCCCAATTCAAATGGGTGTAAAAAAGGTGCATTCGACGGAAAACACCTGTTTCAACACCGCATTCTAATGATCCACATTGGATAAAACGTGGCGTATGTCGATATTACACCCTTACTAATGCACTTTTTGCACTCTTTGTGGAATAGAAAAGGGTGTTTTTATAAGAATACACCTTGTTTCAGCAAATAAAGGTGTAAAATGATTTACTGTGTAGTAGCAGCGCTACCGTATCCGTTACTTTTTTCGGTAGTGCAGTAGAGATCGCGCTACTTTTTTTAAACTGGTAACGAAAGAAGTACTTCCGTTACAAATTTGCGGTAGCGCAATCTATGAGCGCTACCGCTACCGCTACTTTCCGAGCGGGGTTCGCGACAACTCGACTTCGACCTATCATCAATCCTCCACTGCCTGCCTTCGAACAAGCTGCCCGATATCACAACTCATTCTGCGAAGACTGGGCAAATAGCCGAAAGGAGGGCACAGATGCCGTTATCTTACAAAGAGGCTGTGTCCTCCACATGTTCCCTACTTGGGATTAACCTTCTTGAAGATTTCGTGTATTGTCGGAGTTGTCTGCAAACTGACGTCACTCCTACTGCAGTCTGGAGCTGTCTTCGCTAACTATGAGTCATGACATTCCACATGACATTGCACCACGTACGCTTAGGTGCTTGACCGTTGCCATTTCTTGTCCGCTGCAATGGAGGGACCATGGCCTGCTACAGCAAGCATCTTTGAATATAAGGAGGAGAAAGAAAACAGTAGCGTGGTGTTCAGATGTCTACTATGCGCCTAGGTGGGAAAGCTTTGATCTGTGCGTCAAGGAAGTAAACGTCCAATTTGAAAAAGCACACCATGGTATGTTTACTAACTTTTCGTTCCGTGCAATCTGAGTTCTTTTTGTGACAAAGCTGTTGAGCCTTTTATCGGTAGACTTGCGTTGTGCTTTATTTGCTTTAGAGGAAGAGAAAAAGATATGCAGGATATCGAGTAGGCTTTAGTAAATCTGTAAAAAACGGTTTTCCAAATTTTAGCCTTCAGGCGACCTACGTGTAACCTCCATTGGACGTCGATTTATTATTTTATTATTTATTATTTTAAGACGTTTTTAAGACGTTTGAAGTACGTCATCAACGATACTGTTTGTTTCTTTCTTAAAAAGTAGCGCATGAAGTATCGCGTTACTTTTTACGGGTAACGGTAGCGGTATTCCGCTACTTTTAGGTACGTGTAACGATATCGGGATTTCGTTACTTTTTGCTCAGGTAGCGCGTATCGGTATTGCGCTACCTTTTTCGGGTAGCGGGTACAACACTGCCACAAACTCATATTCACAACGTGCAGGTGTAAAACGTAGAGGGGAGCTCCTGCAGATTACTCGCCACGCAGGAAGCCACGTGGGAGGATTTAATGGAGAACAGGTACTGGTATAATACATGGCTTCGGAAAATGTGGGGCGCTTTCGCCGGCACGGTTTTCACGGCACCTCCAACAGCATTCATCCTGGCTGCTAAGTCTTCCCAGTCAGTATATGGTGGACGTTCCTCGGAATATATTACGGATGTACCGTATTTTCCGGTGTTAAACGCGCACTCGTGTATAACGCGCTCCCCTAAAAACGGGTCGAATTTGAAAAATGTTCGATGTACAACGCGCACCGGTGCATAACGCGCACCGCAATGGTGCTACAAGATTCTGTACTGCCACCAGTATACACAATAAACCAAAGCGGTGTATCATATACGTATGCATGTGCTATATTTGAAACACACTTAGTCAAATCCATTAAACTCCGATGCAACAGCGTCGCTGTCATAATATGTAGTCTCAGCAAAGCTACTAGAATAAGAATTAGGCTGGGTTCACGTTGGCAGGGCGTTTAATGACCAGCTCTCCAGGAACAGCTGCTGATCAGCTGTGGGCCAGCTGACGAATGCAAACAGCAGGTCACGAGCCTCGCTCCGTCATAGCTCGGTCGTCGTCGTCGTCTACATCATAGTATACTTCAGTGTCCTCTCTGCTTTCCGTTTCGCGTCCCTTCTCAATCACGCCATTATTCTGAAATGACAGTTTATGAAGTCCAGTGTACTTTCGCATGGATCTGTCAACTAATAAGAGATACGGGAGAAAACCACAGCACAGCCTGGAAGTGGCTAGAATTTGTACGTCACTAACCTGAAAAGGGACTCTGCAGGAAAATATTTGCGTGTATAACGCGCAGGACCTCTTCAGAGGACTTTTTTATTGTATAACGCCCGCGTTATACACCGAAAATACGGTAGTTCCGTATCGGGACCACAGGCTTTTTTAAACAAGAAGGAATAAAAACAATAATCAAACGCTTTTACGTGAAAGAAGAGCTAATTAGTAACGAAATTAAACAGGAATTACCCCCGTATATTGCCTGAAACGCATAACAATTTAATTTTATCGCCCGTTTCTGGAGGGCGATCCGCCATCTTTACTAAGGACCTTCTGATCTAACCCGAGGCACAGTCTCTCTCACTGTGGAGGCACAGTCCGCATAGTGCCTTTTGCACTCTACCTCTTGCAAGATGGCAAGTTTCGACTCCGTTAGGCTTAGCAGTCCCGTGTTTCCCCTGCGCTAAAACCGAATCAGATGGGGCTGTTGAAATGCATATAAAAGTTCTAGTCCACAGAATTTTATAATTCTTGCATTTTAAGGTTCAATACATGACCTTCTTCCACTTTTCTGCAATATTTACCTTCCTAACTCCTTCACAAAGTTTTAAAAATGAGTGGTCCCGATACGGAACTACACCCTAAAATACCGTTGGTTTGCATGCATCGGACCATAACCTCGTATTGCTAGGCAGTTGTTCGAGGACTGCGAAAACCACGCGACGACGGCATGTTTGCTGCCTTCCAAAGAATAGTCGAAAAACCGAAGAAATGAAGTGACGGAAATGACGTTGATGCGCTCGCGCCCCAGGTGTAGTCAGCTAATGTCACGTACACGGCCGCAACGACACCGACAGTTTAACGACATCGGTTGACGAAGAAATGCGATTGCGTCGTTACGTTTGTTCTATTCGGTAGAACACCTCCTAGGGCCGCGCGCATCGCTCGGGTTCTGTACCTTCCCCCATTTCGGTATGCAGCCGACGTAGTTGGTCGAAGTTGTGGTCAGAGATTACGCCACTGTCCCGTTGACGAAGCGAGCACGAAATATGCCCCGTGAAACCCGTCTCGCGCTAGTTTTAACGATAGCCGTTGCTCTCGTTAGCTCGTGAGGTAGACTTGCGATTAAGCCCCCACGTTTCATATGTTGATGATTCAAAGTTGCAAATACCTGCACGTGTTATGTTATATCTTTTCTCTCAGAGAGTTCCGAGAGTTTAGCCATGTGTCTCCAATGCCCTCTTGGAGGGATATTCACTGTGCATGGCACACTAGAGAATTATTTTTTATTTTTACTTTCGTGTTAGTGCCGAGAAGCAACTGTGGCTATGAGCGGCGTACAGATGGAGAGACGACAGCAGGAAGGAGTGGGGGACAGGAGGGGTTATAGTATGCGTCCTGGGCCGATTTCAGGGGGACCTGTGCCGACATTCGTCTCGAAAGTCTTCGAAAACCCATGGAAAACCTCAGACAGCACAGCCGGTGGTAGGATTCGAACCCACCACCTCTCAGTCAGCACGACACAAACGAGTAAGACGCCTTAACCCACTCGGCCATGCCGGTGATACACTATAGGTAGAGAATAGCAGCCAACTTCTCAACTCTGATGCCTTCCAGTGGGCACGGTCACTGATGCTCTGTGGGAGTCCTGTGATGAAGTGCAGCGGTTTTATAGAGAGGTGGCGGCAGTTGACCGCTGACAGGTGAGCTCGAGAACCTAGAATAATGTTCAAGCATTAGTTCACTGGTGACTGATCACCTGAAGCATGCGTGCAAGTCAGACAAAAACCTTCAGGAGCGTCACACAAGTCTCAAATTTTTGGGATGCTTAGTTTTTGTTTGTTTGTTTATTTATTGATTCGTTCTCACCACGCACTCAACTACATTGCTAGACAAAAATACCCTGCATATTGTAGATCGGAAGGCATTTCTTAGATACTAAATGAAATATGGAGTATATTTGAATACCTATGTACTGACGTTCTGAAGAGTGTGATGAGCTGAAAAGGTACTCGTTAACTTGCCGAGTAACACCAAGTAACAACAACAACAACTTTATTTTGAGATGGAGAGTGGGGAGGTTCATCGCTAGAGGCAGTACTCTACCCCATTGCTGATGGGAATGTGGGGAATAAAATAACGAGCCCCTTCACAATAACGATCGAAGTCCGATGGTGTCCAGAAGTGTGAAAAGAGTTTTGAGCGCAGATCGTTGCTGGGCTGGATTTGGCCAGGGACCAAGCAATTTCGATAGGGAGAAGGGGCGAGAGTCCAGCTGACGAAGAGACTCGGAGAGTGCGGTTCGGGAAGGTTGGTAGTGTGGGCAATGAAGAAGAATGTGCTCCAGATCCTCAAGAACACCACAGTGGCAGCAGGTGGGATAGTCAACTTGTCTCAAGCGGTAACGCCACTCAGCTGTAAAGGCCACCTCGAGTCGTATTCGATGGATTAATGCAGCATCTTGACGAGAGGTGTTTCGTGGCATGCGGAAAAGGAGCGTTGGATCAACTCTGTTCAACATAGATGGGGGAGAATGTCGGTTGGCCATTGGCGGGAAGCCAGGGGTGTCACGAGGCATCGCAGAATGAAACGGCGGTCTCCTCTCAGCAGAACAATACTGGTCCGTTTCCGATACGAGAGTGCTGCTTCTGCGGTGCTGTCGGCCTGCTTGTTCCCCACGACACCACAATAGGCTGGAACCCACTGGAGAACTAGCCTGTGGCCTGCTGCGTGAACAGTTTGGTAAGCCATTAACACATCTGTGACTAGGGGTGCAAATGGGCCTCGTATGCCGGAATTTTCAATAGCTTGAAGTGCAGATTTGGAGTCTGTGAAGACTGCCCATTCCCGCGGGGTAAAATCAGCGATGTGCTGTAGAAAGAAAAGGATGGCATAGAGTTTTGCAGCTGTTGAGGAGGCTGGATGTGAAAGGCGTCGTCCTTGCACTACGCCTTTGGATGGTATGACGGATGCTGAGGAGGACCTGTTGTTGCGGGATGCGCCATCTGTATATGCTACCGTAAACTTTCTCCGTAAAGTTCTCTACTAGTAGTTCTCTACCACCGTAAAGTTCTCGTCTACCAGAGCATGAAAGTGGGCTCGGAGGACCCTAGGGGGGACCTGATCTCTTCTTTCCAGAAGGTTTGGAAGGCTTACGAAAGTCGGTGGTACCGGCAGAGACCTGGAGGCTTCCGGCGGTATAATGTCCTTAGCTATGAAGCCAGTGAGAGTCTGGCGTGTCGTCTGCGCTACTCGATAGAAGCCGCTTTCAGGGCGGTATCGAATTTTCCTGACGAGCGGGTGGCGGGGAATGTGAGCACGCAAACGTAGAAAGTGCCGAGCTGTTTCAGGGTCACGTAGAACCTCAACCGGGAGTTCACCAGCTTCAGCCAGTACTTGCCGTGTTTCAGCCATTCTTGGAACTCCGAGGCAGCGACGAAGGCTTCGAGCAAACAGGGACCGAAGGGTATTTAATGACGTTGTTGATAGCCTGTGCAAAATAAGAAGGCCGTAAAGCACAGTCGCCCTCACCAACGCGGCGTGAACTGCGAGCAGGGAACGCTGATCACAGCTCCATCCTGAGCCAGAAAGATGTTGAATTGATGGGAGCCATCGCTGCACTTTAGTTTCAAGGTGTTTAATGTGGCGAGCCCAGCGCAAGTCCGAGTCGAGTACCACGCCAAGGAAGCGATGGAAGCGGACCGGCTCAAGCTTCTTCGGACCAACCCAAAGAGGGAAATTGGCCATAGCTTTACGCGTGAAAGGGAGCTCGACGCATTTTTCGGGTGAAGGTCCATCCCAAGGTGTGTGAGGTACGTATGTACATTATTTAAAGCGAGCTGCAGGCGGCGCTGGAGAGCCGGGCGTGATTTTCCTACTGTCCAAAGGGCGACTTCATCTGCATACACGGAAAACGACACTTTGCGAGGAATTACTGATTGTATGCCGGCCATCACCACATTAAAGAGTGTTGGACTGAGAATACTTCCTTGAAGGATTCCTTGATGAACAGGATCCTGAGGGCTTTGGCCTTGGGACGTACGGACAGCGACAGTTCTGTCCGTAAGGAAGTCTTGGAGCCAGGTGAAGAGCCGACCGGATACCTCAAACGAGCGCAATGCGTGCAGCACACAAATGTGCGAGACGGTATCATATGCGCGCTTGATGTCGAGGAAAACCGATAGGACGATCCGCCGATGGGCACGAGCATGTTGGGCTGTAGACACTAGGTCGAGAACTGGATCCACGAAGCTTCGGTGGTGAAGAAATCCAGCCATTTCTTGAGGGAACGCACCTTGTTTTTCGAGCCACCAGTCGAGGCGATGCAAAACCATTCTCTCCATCAGTTTTCCCATACAGCTTGTCAGGCTCACAGGGCGAAAGGACGATAGGGCATTTGGGGGCTTGCCTGGTTTCAAGATAGGAACAACCAATGCCTCCTTCCATGTAGGTGGTAAATGTCGTTGTTGCCAAGGCGTATTATACACATGAAGGAGAGCTTGGAGTGACCGCCCGTCAAGGTTTCGCAGTGCGGCATAGGTGATTTTATCGGTTCCCGGGGACGAGCCGGCGTTCACAAGCTTCAACGCTGCCTTTAGCTCGATTAGTGTGAAGTTGCAGTCCATAACTTCCGGTGGACGGGGCCAGTCTTCGTGAAGTTCAGCCGTCAAACTGTGGACAAAACTGCGGTGTAGCGGTGTCGTTGAGGCAGCCGCCGGTGTCGTTAGTACCACACAGAAGTCCGTCGCTAGCGTGTTTTCGCCTACACCCTTAACGATAGCCAAAACCGCGAGAGGATTCTTTTGAGGGTGCGCCTCCATCAGAGATCGGATTGTCCGCCAGGTCTTCGTGGCTGGGTCAAACGGTGAAAGATGGTGACAAAACTTACGCCAACGCTTCCTGTCCTCTTTCTTAAGTTCTCGTGTTACTTTAGCTTTCATCCGGCAGTATTCCACAATGTCCGTAAGTGGCCCTGTCGGACGAGCCGTTCTTTCTGCTCGGCGATGTAATGCCCTAAGGTGGTTAATTGCTGGAGAATGACCGACATGTCCTGTTACCCTTTTAGACATGACCACCGCGTCCTGAATACCGCGGCTAATTGCTTGCGAGAGAGCCTCTGGGGACATACCGGTGTGCACAGATGTTCTGAGGCCCTCACAAAAAAGTCACCAGTTTGTTAAAGAAATCATTCCAGTAGATGCTGAGAGGGGTAGCCTGTCGTGCGAAATATATAGAGGAAAATGATCGCTACCTCTAGTGTCGACGTCCGTAGCGCACGACAAGTGGCGCATTATGTCGGTTGAGCACCACGAGAGGTCCAATACATCGAGTGACGTTGGGGATCGTATGTTGAGTTGGCTCTCGACTGTTCAGAACGCACATGTTATTATTCGCCATTGCCTCCAACTGCCCCTTCCCACCAAGTAGCCTCCTTAACACCAAGTAGCACGGAATGAATGTGTTCGACGCTGCATCCACGCACAAGATCGAACCCTGAGAATGTAATGCGCTGTGTCATGAAGTGAAAGTGCATGAAATTGAGTGAACATTTCATTCGAGAACAGTAGTCGATACAAAATGCAAACGCAAGGTAGCAAGCCCGTAATGGTGACAGGATTCTATCACTTCAAGTTTGCATTATTGCAGGGTAACAAAAGAACACCTGCGATGGAAATCTTACCTTGCCGATTCATCACCGGCGTTGGGCCTTTTACACCGTTAATTTCAGTGTCCATCTCAAGTGCAAGATGGCAATCACGGACCAGTGATCGAGGTAACGCGTTACTGTAACTTCTAGTAACTGTAAGTTCCTTTTTTATAACTAAACTTAACTACAGTTGGCAATACGATAACTAAACTTAACTTATAACTTAACTCGGTACTTTTGCGCCGTGGCAACTTTCAGAGGAACTCGTTTCTTTTTTGTCGTATCGAGTCAGACGAGGTTTCAAGTCAACAAGAAGACCCGCTTATTCAGTGTCAGTCGCTTAAGTACAACCTGTGGCGCTTCACTCACCTGCTACCTTTAACCCGATACCAGTCGCACATACACGCGTCAATTGATTAAGCTACTCAAAACACGATGACACATAATTTCCTCCCCCCTAAATTAACACAACGTCCATAACGATCAGGCGGACGTCTTGTCCGCTGGCTTCTGCGCAACGAGTGATAGCTGTATCAGCTGCGGTGGACGGCGCGTCTTGAGTTTCAGTTGTCGGGCCGAAGCTCGCCTGGTCCGAGGCTTGGCTCTCATGGTACCCGCTGCTTCTGACGTGGACTCTTGAAGGAATTTGTCTGGAGGGTCTTTTCCAGCTTCGCTGGAAGAAGGTGGCGGAGTCCTCGCCTCCTGGTGCGACCTGTTGTCCAGTGGTGATGGCAACGGTACTGTAGGACTTGACTAGTGGAATGTCGCAGCGGCTAAGTCATCTACATGCACAAATCTTTCTTGGTCATTATATCTTACTGTGCATGTTGCCGCGCTGACTCTTTGGATTACTCTGCCCGGTAGCCAAAGTGGGTCTCCTGGTCTGGTCCCTCTAACCCTTACGGCGTCGCCAGCTTGAAATTCTCTAAGGGACTTTTGTTGTGGAGATCAGGATGAAGAAGGGTCAGTATTGTCCTTGGTGTCCATGACAGGAACAACCCGGCCGGAGTTTTGCCCGTTCTTGGGCATGGAGTGTTCCTGTAACTAAATAAAAACTGATCCAAACAGTGCTGCACATCTCCTTTGGCCCCAGATTGTTCTGCATCCTTCATTTGCTTGAGAAGGTTTTTCTTGACCGTCTGGGCTAAGCGTTCCGCTGCTCCATTCAATGCTGGATGATACGGAGAAATCTTCTTGTGGATAATACCATTTGCAGACAGGAAAGCTGAAAATTATACGGAAGTAAATTGAGGACCATTATCGGTCACTATCAGTTCTGGTAACCCGAACGTGGCAAACACAGTTCGCAGCTTTGTCACAGTCTTTGTCGCTGTCGTCGAAGTCATCCACAAGACGTCCACCCATTTTGAATAACAATCCACAAGCACCTAAACCCAATGCGGGGCACAATACGAAAAATCTAAATGCACTCGCTGCCACCTTCTTGTGGCTATACTCCATGATGTTAATGGATCCTGCTCCATGGCGTTCTGAGTCAGCTGACACGTTGCACAAGGCTTTACAGCACTTCCAATCTCCTCTGAATCCTTGCGCCACCAAACATGGCTTCGTCTCAGCATTTTCATCCTATAGTGATTCTTGGGCGATTCTCATGCAGTAGTGTTAATGCAACTGAACGCAATGACGCAGGTATCACACCATGGTTACCCCATGTAATACAATCTTGTTCTACGGACAGTTCATTCCTGCATATAAAATAGGGGCTTAAAGACTTCTTTGGTGACATGCCCTGGCCAACCATTCAATATCCAGAACAAAACTTTTTGCAAAATCTGATCTTTCTTCGTTGCGCCTCCAATCGTGTCCGCAGATAAGGGTAAATCGTCCACGACCGAGAATGACTGCACGGTATCACTCCTATCATCAACATTTGGCAGTGGCAATATCGAGAATTCATCAGCATTCGCTACATCCGTGCCTTTTCGGTACACCCATTTGTAACAATATGCCGATAGCAGTAACGTCCATCTTTGCATACGCGCCGCTGCCAAGGAGGGAATAGGCTTGATGTGGCCAAAAACTCCAGCTTGTGGTAGGTGATAAGAAAAAATAGTAAACTCTCTACCATGTAAATACTTGTGGAATCTCTTAATGGCAAACGCTACGGCCAATGCCTCCTTTTCTATGCGCGCGTACGCACATTCTGCTTTGCTCAAAGTACGGGATGCATTGGCTATGAGCCTTTCATCATCGCCAATTTTGTGAAAAAGCACAGCCCCCAATAAGTACGCCAACCCGACTTCTTTCGAAGGGTCGTAAAACGTTAACACTCTGTCTTGGGCGAGCCACTTCTTACTGTCTCGGAAGCACCTTTCAGTTTCTTTGGTCCAGACCCACTTATTCTCCTTCCGGAGCAGGTCGTACGTTGGCTTTAGCGCTGCCGACATGCAAGTAATGAACTTAGAGTAAAAGGTGATCATGCCCAGGTAGGACTTGAGCTCTGACACGTTCCTTTGCCTGGGTGCCTTTTGGATCGCTTCGACGTTTTCCGCGCAAGGATGCACTCCGTTGTCGTCGAGCACATGCCCCAGGTATTTGACGGATTTCTGGAAGAATTTGCACTTTTCTTCTTTTGCCCGAACTCCGTGCTCTACAATGCGTTCCAATCTCCACTCTGCCGGCGCACTCTTCTACCGATGCTCCCGCCACTAACACGTCGTCCAGGTAACAAACAACGCCCTTCAGCCCCTTGAGCATTTAATCCATGACCGACTGAAAGACGGCTGGCGCGCTGGATATGCCATACGGCGTTCGTACAAAGTTGAAGAGTCCCAAGTGCGTGTTTACTGTTAATAGCGGTTGCGAGTCACGGTGGAGTTCCAGCTGCTGATACGCTGTTGTCAAATCCAGCGCCGTAAAGACCTTGCCTCCCGCTAAAGCGGCGAAAAGGTAATCAATTACAGGTAGCGGGCAGTGGTCGGGCTTGATACACGGGTTGACCGTGACTTTATAATCACCACACAAACTGGCTTGGCTTTCCGCTTTCCGTACCACCACCAGTGGTGTCGCCCAGTCACTCCTTTTGACAGGAACGAGCACCCCGGAGCTTTCAAGGTTCGACAAGCGCATCCAACTTGCCGATCACCTTTAACGGAGTTCCGCCGTACGTTCTCAGTCCCAATGCACAACGCTGAAGCTCGCCGTCTAATCCCAGCTTTGAACAGACATCCTCCGATATAATGGATACGACAGCCCCCGTGTCAACTTGCATTTTTACGGGCTGGTTACTAATAAAAACTTCGACCTCGTAAGGTATTTTAGCCGCTTTGCTTTCTTCGACGTTGTACAGAGTTAGCTCCTCTTCCCCTCGATTATGCTCGTCTAGATGATGCACATCACCACATTCTTGCTAGGTACCCGACCCGTTTACATGTATGGCACTTATACTTCAAAAACCGGCGTGCAATTGGAGCATGCTGCGCTCCGCATCGAAAACAACTCCTCCATCACTGGAGGTTTCTTTTTCTCACTCACCGGTACTGTTTTTTTTTTTCGACGCTTTCCTCACGGCGTGGAACGTGTCGTTGCTCGGAGTCCCCGCAGCCCCTGGCTGGAACCCTTTACACTCGTTCTGGGATTTGCCTCTTGTGCCTCTGGGCCTCTTGCCTGGACTCTTTGTACGTCTTGCTTATGTCGTAACCGTATGTCGCACAATAAAATGCTTAATGTGACAAAAACAGCCAGGGCTCCGTCGTTTTCCTGTGTCTCCCACTGCATTCGGAGAAACGCGAACCAAAAAGCATTGAAAGGAAGAAAAATAGAACAACAAAAGAAGACGCGAAGCAGAGCAGAGAGGAGGAAAATAGTGAGAGAGAAACGGGCGACACGTCATTTACGTCATTGGTCCAGCTCCGGAGGTCACGTGAGTTTTCCGCTACAATAGATTTCTACTACAGCTTCGCGCCCCAGGTTGAGTTGTCGAGTTCTAGTGAATGTTACAATGAAATTGCTACGTGTGTTGACTGTTTTGAACAATGTGTATCATCTGCGGGAAGTTGTTGGATGTAACGACGTATTGAACTGGGCATTTCACATGCTTCAACGTCCAACCTTGCTATGCTGCTTAGGCATTTGTGCAACACGGGTACGTACCATTCCCTGTATTTTCAGTCAATATGGGGTGTACACGGGCATTATGGGGCCCATATTGCCAGGATTTTCCCAATATTGGCTCAAATTGGGCAATATGGGGCCCATATTGGACCCGTATCGCCAACGACCAGCCAATATCGGCCCATATTGTCTGCTGCTTGGGTTCCGTCAGACGGCGACACGGTCGAACGCGGCGTTGCAGAGCGCGACTCTGCATTCAGTTCCACTTGTTCGCTTGGTTTCGATGTCGTCTGCAACGCCGGGTTCGACCGTTTCGACATCTGACGGAAAGGAGCTGACACACAGGTATAGCCGATTGGAAATGTTAGACAGCGGCGTTCTTTTTAAATTTTTACGATTTATCCGCAGAGAAACGGACCAAGTGGCAGTCTTGACATAGAATTTTGAAGCATAATACGTCCTCTAACATCTACTTTAGCTTCCAGACACTGTTCTTATTTGTTTCATATTCGTTACAATGGTGACGTCATGTTGACGTTGGCACAGTGTTGGCAACACTTATTGCGGTACGTTTCACGATCTTTGTTTTGCTTTATTTTTCCTTCATTTCGTTCCTTCATGTGTTCGCAGTCGCCTGCCGTATCAGTCATTTCGTCCTGCCGAACACAGCTCTTGCCGTTCTCCGGTACGATAAGCGCTGATATGTAGTGGTGACGCGCAAAGTGCTTTGCAAACAAAAAAGAAAAACAAAACAAATATCGTGAAACGCTACTTTTTTCTAGGACGCTAAGTGAGGGCGGAGATATCGACGTCACCGTCGGTCTTTTGTGGACCACTTGAGTTGCGCAATAGACTGCAGAGCTCAAATAATTAGGTCGGTGGCACGCGCTGCGATTATTTTCGTGCTTCGCCAGTGGTTCGAGCGCGTCATGTGATGATCAGGCTTTAAAGGACCATGGAAATGATCGGAATAAAATATGACGGGAGTAGTAGAAATTACGATTCTGAGCCCTGTGATACATTCGCACAAAAAGTTTGAGCGTAGCGCGCAATCCTGGAGTGCGAGGGACCTTTGAATCTCGCGGCAGAAATGCTCCATCACTCGTCTGCCAGCCGCTGACGTCATATGGCCGCGCCGTCTTTTTCTTTCTTTTTTGCGGTTTCTCCGGCGTCGCGGCGCCGGCAAGCCGACCGAGCAGGAAGCGTTGATATTCATCGGACGTCGCGGAAAGGACAGGTGGTGAACTGAACACTCTTTAGGCCACACGTCTGCTCTTCTTGACGAAACGTTTTATGGAGTTGGAGCCTAAGCTCCGCCAGCTTCTATTTCGCCACACGAATATGCCGGAGGCTGGTAAGTGATGTTGCTAAGTGTGAACGAACATTCGGATTGAAATATAGTGCCTCTTCTTGGTTACAAATGCATAGTCAAGAAGACGCGGCGCAGTGACCAGTGTTTTCACTTGAAGAGGTCGTCGACCATCTTGACTTCTCCGTGTTGTGGTCAACACTATGGCCTCTGAACCGCATAGACACTGGCATCTCTGAGGCGAAAGAGCGGACCGATGAATGCATAGCTGTGTAACATTGCGCTTACCAAATCTTACTGATACCAGGAGCGCAATGTCTCCACAAGCACAACAACATGGATACCAAAATAAAGTCAGTAGAGTTCATCTGCTTGCGATCTGTGGGAAACCCCAAAACACATGGCCAAATAAGCATTTTCTTTTTTGAATAGTCATACGCAGCATGCAACAATGGCACATGGAATAAATCTCCAACTGACAGGAATGTGTTTAGTTGCATCGTATATATGCTGCACACACAGGCACAATACTGTTCACTAATTAACGACACCTCAGCACAATCGGAACAGAAACCACAACCGAGTACGATCCACCTCAACCCGGGCCGTCACGGCAACACAGAGGCCTAGCCACACCTTTTACACTGCCCGCAGTCTTGTGTTATGCAAAACGTACCAGACAAATCATGTAAGAACGCAAGTGAATGTCAAACGCAAATAAATAGCCCAACAGCGTCTCAGTCGGTAAGTTGCCACGTTTCCGGAGCTAGCAGACGATTCTGGCGGGGAGCGGACGCTTTCGGCAGCCAATTAAATGGTCGGCCGCCTGACGTCACCACACGCCAGACTCGGCTTGGAGGAGACTGTCGCCGCGGAGCGCATTCTTGCAAACTAATTTTCTCAGGAAATTCGCGCTTTTCGAAGGAAATATTTTGCGTGACAGTTTATGAAGGTAGTATGTTCATATCAAGCGGTAAAACAATATATGTTCCAAATGATTTCCATGCTCCTTTAGTAATACAATTGCAATGTGCTACCTCAAATCAATAATTAAAAAGTTGATTGAAATGTATCTGTTGATTAGTCCCATAATTGAGAATAAAAATGGCTTCCTAGTAACAGCCACGTTGAGTAACCCAATGACGTAAGTAAGAGCGTCCTAAGGCAAATCTCCTTTTTATGAAAATTTGTTGCAGCTAAAAAGAATCACACTCTATATTTTTTAAACAATCTGGTCGCAGTCAGCTGGGACAGCCTGTATATTGGCTGTAGGTAGTGGTATACTTTATACTGCATGTCAGCTATGCGAGGGAACTTAAGTGTTGCACCGTCTTTAGACGCATTCTACAACGAGATGCCTAGGGTAGGGTGTTGCATAGAGAAGGGCACGGTAGTGGATAAGTAGCGGCATAGTATTTACGTTACTTTCATTCGGTAGCGGCAGCGCTATCTCGTTACTTTTTCAAAGTTGCAGCGACGCTAATAATGCGCTACTTAGCTATAGCTTACTGCGTATTTCGTTACTTTGTTTTGGTAGCGGGTACAACACTGGTCAAGGGACACACCTTTTAATGGAAGCAGATATGTTCTTACTCAATGCCATGACAATCAAACTTACACATTTTATTATAGGACATCTGAGATTCCTGTATGTGACCATCCCCACGACAGAGATCAACACATGGATAGATTCACGTGCAACCAACCTTAGCAATAATTATCTATCGTCAACAATAGAAATCATGTACTAACAGGGGAACAGGTGGGTAGAGGGGCAGACTCGGTTCCCCTACGCGGGCCAACAATTTCCACAATACATCCCAGGCTACACCTGCAAAGAATATATATTATCCCAATTCAAGCTATACAGACACATGTAAGGAATTAATGATTCGATGCTCATATTAATCGAAAGTTATCAACTGAAGAGCAAGGGGTCGGTGCTCCAGGCGCGTGTCCATCTTAGTCGTTGTCCACGGCCTGCTACAGTACTCTCCCTCCCAGACGCGGAGCGGCGAGAAAGAAGAACCGCGTTCTCACTGGAGGAGGAGAGGAAGAGCAACCGTGGATGCACAACACTCGCTGCAGGAAATGGTTGATGAGCGGAGCATATGAGGGGAGAAGTCGCTGGGCGTCGGAGTCGAGCGTCCGAGTCGTGGCCTGGGGTGCCGCAACCGGCACGGGAGCGAGAGCTCGTAGGGTCCCAGGAAGTGAGGAGTGCCGAGACGCTGCTGATACGTGCCGTGGCGTCGGCTGCCGCGACTGCCGGTTTCGGCAGTAGCGTTGCTCATCGTCACGTCGCTCAGGTGTCGTGGCCGGCAGCAGATGCGAGTTAAGATGCAGAAATGAAGTGAAGGTGGTCAGTGTGCCGGGGCCCGTGGACAGCGCAGGTCGGTCCCTGGAAGCCGTGAACCGGTGGAAGGATGCGATGGTCAGTGAGCGGTCGGGTCGTTGCCGGTCGGTCGGATCGGTAGCTGATCGGTAGCCTGGACAGAAGCGGTCGGCGTGGCAGGAAGGAGGCGAAGAGCGTTCGGGATGTGATCATGATGAGCCGAGTAATGATGGCTTCCAGGCAACACCTCCTCTATAAATGAATACCTGTCAGATGAGCTTCTTTCGCCGCTGCAGGCCCTCTCCCGTTGCCCTCTCGCTTCCACGTGCGCTCGCCGCGCTTGGCGCTGACTGCCGTGTCCTTAGAACGCGCGAATTCGCCGCAGTTTGAATTGCGATCTTCGTGATGATCACGTTAAGGAATTCTTCGCAGGAATTCTTTTTGCTCCACTTCGGCATTTAAAAAAAATGAACATGCTGAATCCAGGGAATGGTCTATGGTGCACCATTTCGTGCACACCTGGTGAGGAAGAGGGAGTCGCTGCCGCTACATGAGTGTTGTTTGTTGGTAACTTCTATGGTCGTGCTGGAGCTGTTTCAGAAGTTATAAACATGTTTAATCTCATAATTAGTGTCGTGCAAGTTGAACTTATTTCGTCAGCGATGATATCAGATATCAAAAGTCGTGAGTCAAAAGCGCCAAAGTCGTGAACAGTCGCACCTGTCAGCATTTACTCCTGTTCATAAATCATTGTAGCAGTAAGTGTCGAATGTCAATACAGTAAGCATTTACTGCAAGCAATAACTGTGAAACGAAACCGGGGAACGAGAGGTGTGAGACTGAAATTATCATTCTGTGTAGAAAAGAATGGAGGGAGACACAATGTTGCAAAACACCGATACGCAAAAATCGAGTGCCTGCTGTTTGCGTCACGGGTTTTTAACTATAGTCCCCCCCCCTCCCCACACACACAAAAAGTTTGAGAGGCGGATCCAAAATATGTAATTAGAGTATTGAGTAGAAAATACCATCATCACAAAAATTATTGGGTAGAGTACCAAAATACCGCAAATTGTATTTGAAATACAGTATTTTAATACAACACTCCAAATACGTACAAGTCTGATTGGAAGTATGCGCGCGGCGCGTTCGGTTCCTCACGCGCAGAATATTTTTCTAGCCATTGTTCGACTGGGTCCATAACGCGTGCTGGTATTAGAAACGGTGCTTATTCGACCCGAATAAGGGTACATCGTTGTTATCTCGATTGGTTTGTTAAAATTACCATCTGCAATGCGCTGCTGCTGCGTGCCCATGTGCTCGTCGAGTACACGAAAGAGGGACCCTGGTGTGTCCTTCCACAAGGTTCCGGCAGACCTCGAGCTACGTGAGAAGTGGCTGAAGCTGATTGCCCGTAAGAACTGGGAGCCAAGTTCCACGTGCAACTCCTCCGTCGTCTGCAGTAAGCACTTCGTCGTGTCAGACTTCAAGGAAAATACAAGGCTGCGCTTACTAAAGAAGGGAGCGGTACCCAGCGTGTTCCCAGGCTACCCGTTGTACATGACGCCCAAGGCTCCTCATGTTCGCCGAGAACCAGAGAGCCGTAAGCGCGCCATGACTGCTTACGTTGACGAGGCAACGGGCAAGGACGCAAGAGTCGCACAAAAGGCGAAAGACAACTGCGACGAACGTGTGCGATACGCCGTCCGTCATAGACTCTGTGGTTTCCGACGACGTTTCTTCTGTGGGCAAAGGATTACTTATTACGGAGGAGCCCCCTGCACAGCCTGTGGGACAAGAACCCACATCGGACAGTTTTGCAAGAAGTGATCGAGGTACTTGTTCCCACTTGAACCACTTAAAGAGTACTCCAGTGTTCGCAAAGCGATCGTTCTCGACACAGACGGAAAAGGCAAATTTCACCGCTTTTATTGAACGACGTAAATGGAGGGCTAAGGAGCGATCTCTTCGGCAGCAAATATCGCGACTGAAGGAGTCTTTAAGGAAACATCAGGAGGAGCTTCGCCAGCTCAAAGCCGACTTCAGTGTTGATGCCTTCCTTGATGTCGTGACGGAAGCTCAGCAAAACGACATCAGAGCGACATTTGTTCCTAACCAAGTTGTCAATTACAAGAGGAAGAGGCCAACATGGTCAGAACTCACTGTAAGGTACTGTGTGGTCTTGAGGAATCTTTCCATCAAGGCCTATGAGTACGTTCGGTGTGAAGAGTTGCTGCGACTACCGTGCAGAAACACCTTGCAGAAATACATCGGGACATCGATTGGCGAGGTTGGCTTTAGTCCTCTCGTTCACTGTAGGCTGGATATTGAGCTCCAGAGCCTAGCTGCGCCTCAGTCCAAAGTTTGCAGTCTCGTTAACGACGAGATGCACGTTAGGCAAAGGTTAGAATATAACAAACAGCGAGATGCATTCATTCGGGACGTCACCATGGGCAAGGAGTTGGGCCACCTCACGCCAGCCGAACATGTTACCACTCTGGCCAATTCATTGCTTTGTTTCCTGCTCTGTGGCCTGGCTGATCGTTTCAAGATACCGGTTGCATACTTCTTCACCAAAGCCTGCACAGCACCGGATCTTGCGCAAGCCATCGTATACGTCATAAAAAGAACAGCTGGGGTTCAAAATTGTCAGGTTGGTTACGGACAACCACAAGACCAATGTTGCCGCCATTGACATATTCTGCCATGGACAAGCCACGACGTTTGCCCCGCACCCTGTGGACCCATCGAGACGTCTTTTTTTTTTTTTTTGGGCATTTGACCAATGCCACATTATCAAAAATGTCAGGTCCCAGTTTCTTGCGAAGGACATGGGCGGCCAGAAAGAAATGTCATCTTCATGGTTGAAGGACCTCTACAAGATGCAGCGAGGGTTAACCGTAAAGCCCATAAGGTTCCTCACCCGCAAGCACGTTTATCCTTCAAACATCGAGAAGATGAGCGTAGTGCACGCTGTAAAGGTTTTTTCATCTCTTGTGACGGCGGCGCTGCAATACATAAAAGACCAAGCTGGTCACACATGTGACGTGCAGTTCGCATCACTTGGGCCGACAGTGGAGTTCATGACAATGATGCACAAATGGTTCACTGTTATGGACGTGAGTAACACGCGGCAGCATATTCACAAGAACGACCCGGATACAAGACCTTTCTATGACGTGCATGATGACACGCTGCAGTGGCTGGAGACAGTCTTTCTCGACTATGTGCAAAAACTGAGGAACGAGAGCGATCCCGACAACTTCCTGAGCAAGGAGACATTTCACGCCTTGGTGCTGACAACAAGCTCAAACGTGCAATGTATTCGCTTCCTACTCAGCAAGAAAAATTTCATGTTCGTTCTCACACGAAAGTTTTCAAGCGATCCAATCGAGGCGCTTTTCGGATTTCTCCGGAGAACTGCAGGATGCAACGACGCCATGGACATGAGGAGCGTTCTCAGCGGTATTGAAAAAATGCTGAAGACGGGTATTGTGACATCATCTAACCGCAGCAACCTAAGTTGCCCCGTGTCACTCCTCAGTTCACAAGCGATCAGTAATCAGGTCATTGAGAACGGGGGTTTTCAGCCGCCGAGTTTTTCCCACCGCTGGCAAAAGAAAGACTCCGTGAACTGCGCACGACACCAAAACCGCGGTTGCCGGACCCAGAGGTAGCCAGCATTGCTCTAATCGGTGGTACCTAGCTCGCGTGATATCAGAAAAGCTAAGCTGCTCCTCCTGCATCGAGCTGGTTGAAAAACCAGCGAAGGGAAACACACCTGTCGATGGACTCATCGCCTACCAGGATCGAGGAGGTCTCAAGTATCCTTCGAAAGAGCTTGTTTCCGTCCTTATAGGCCTCAGAAGCTACTTAGATGTTGTACTCCTTCACAGGAAGCCTATGGTTAAGCCACTTGAGTCCTGTGTAAGGCACGCTGTCGAGGTGCTGATGGATGCCCCCGTACTTCTGTGCGAAAATGGAGATAGCGAGCACAGAAGGACATTGTTGAGTCTTTTGTGCAGGAAGTTTATAAAACCTCTCCTTAGCAACCACGCATTAACTGTGACTGACAAAAATTCTATCGCGAAAACGTTCGCAAGAAAGCCACTGTCACGCAAAGTACTGAAACTCTAGAGCATTCTCTCACTCTGTTCTTAGCAGCGTTTGCACAATAAGTCTTCGAATGTGAACAGTGTTCTTCTTTTTGTTTGCTTCTTCTCCAAGTCTCCGAAAGTGAACAGTGTTGTTCTGTTTGTTTTTTCTATAACTCCTGCCTCTGAAAGTGAACAATGTTTTTTTTTATTGTTTTTGTTTTGTACAACTTCAATCTTCGAAAGTGAACAGTCGGTACAGTGAGGCACGAGAACAGTGTGACAGCAGGAAAGTGGACATCAGGGCAGTACCTGCAGGTACCGTGACGCAGTTTTTATCTTTCATCGCCTTTCTCGTATTGAGAAATTTGAAAGTGAGATTTTAGCGTACATGTCGGGTGCTCGGGTCAAACCTGCTCTCATGCAAGTCATTCATGTCAGGGCCTAACAAAACACTTACGCACAGTTTGCACATAATTAAACGATAAAGCTGTTCGTTCTTCAATCATTCTGCAGTTTACACAAACGGAAGAGCACTAAAAGGAGCCGGGAGCGAGCGAAACAAGTACAGAGACTGGCGGTCCTTACACGGGGCCTACCGCCATCTCTCGTCGCACGAGGGAAACCGAGCCTTCGCCAGGGCTCGTTTCGTTCCATTGGTAAGCGCGCGATCTGACAGGCATTCATTTATAGAGGAGGCGTTGTTCCAGGTCATAGCCTCCTATATACTGATCATGCCTGCCCGCTGAGCGCGAAACGGCCGTTCACCGCACTACGTGGGGGTGCCAGTTTCTCAGGATACACGGGCTCCTTCATAAAGCAGAGCTGCGAAAACTTCGCCGATAACTCAGACGTGATACGTTGCCGTTGATCGCACTCTCCCAGTTCCCTCCCTCGCCAACCTCGTTAACTCTACGCTTTGCGCATCGCTTCTACCGCGGAAGGGAAGCCGCGCGAGGGTGGTTTACAGGCCTTTCCGGGCCGCCACAGCTCTGCTGTGCTTTCAAGCGTATTTGCAGTTCCCTATTAAGCGTGTAGGCCAGTTTTGACATAAATGTTTCGAGGTGTTGGACTGCACTCAGCTGTAGCATGTCAAAGCCATGAAATAATTTCGCTCCTGGTGTATGATAATAAAGCATCGTATCACTCATCAGAAATTGCAGCTTACTGCACATTCGGGTGTGGGGAATTCTCTACGGCTTTCCACCAAGGCGGCTTAAGCTATGTGAACTCTGAAACAGACCGCCAACGCAGTTGCGTTCTGGCTTTTTTCTTTTTTTTCTCGTCTTTTGAATTGTTTATATTGCTTCATGAAACTTTTCATCATTCGACAGATCCCACTGTAGTTAGCCTCACCCTACCCAATCTCACCGCCGTTCCATCAAGTTCCATTTTAATTCTTGTTGTTGTCGTCGGATACTTTAGTTGTGTTGGAAGGAACGTTGGTTGAACTGCGGCTGTTTTCTTGTTGTACGCGCTTAAGTTGAAACCCCTAATCATTGTATTGCAAATCGTATCCTAGAGATCGTACTGTAGTTATCCCCATCCCACCCCATCTCCCACATCCTTAAGTCCACCATATCAATTTCATGTTTACTTCACATGTTGTCGTAGCATACTTTACTTTAAAACAAAAGTTTGTTTTGTGCTAGCCGTGTCCTCCGTTATGTCTGCTTTGTCACGAGTGGTCACCGGCCATCCCAAACGTTTTCGAGTGTCTCTAGGACTGGGAGAAGCACACAAATGTAATCAGAATAGCCCGGGAGGTTACAGACATTGCACGTGTGGCAGGCAATGCCATGTATCAGAAACCCGTATCTAATGAGAGTACCTTTAGACATTCTTGCGCGATTACCTAAAAACAACGGTTTTTAGGCGCGAGACACACGTGGCGCACATTTCAACGCGGAGTAGCAGACGACAAAGCGCTCACGCATTATATCACATAACAGCAAGCACCGTTCTCCAGGGAGCACACCCATCGGTATGACCATCACGATCCTGAGAAACTGGCGCCACCAAAGTGAACGGCCCCTCCGCGTGTGTTTCGCGCTCAGCGGGCAGGCATGATCAGTATATAGGAGGCTATGTCCAGGTATAGCGTGCCATGGTAGTGCTCGTCGATGATGTGGTCAGAAATTTGGGATGATGAAGGGCCGAATTGCGCCGAACTTGGTGTTCATCGTTCGGGTCACCAAATGTAGAGGAGGTGGTGCCCCTCTATATAAGTCCCCACTGGCGATGATGGTATGCCACGGAGGGACGATGACGGTGGCTTATCTCTATGGCCGCGCCGGTGGAACTGAGAAGCGGGTGCTTCAGGCGCGTGTCCATCTTCGTCGTTGTCCACGGCCTGCTGCAAACCCAACATTGCAATAGGTTATGCTACGTGTAGCAACCAGAGTGTCGGAGCGAACCGAAAACCAGAACCGAAAACCGAAAAAAAAACGCTATTTTGGTGCGAGCCGGAACGGAATCGAAACCGTATACGTTTTTTTTTTTTTCGCTCAGGAGGGAAACCGAAAAATTTATTTAACGGTTTTCGGTCCAAGAAAAAGCTTCGCCGGTTTGGACTACGAATGAGCGCATGAAACTGACGTCGTGTGTTCTGAAGTCATGTCACGGATACTTTACGAGGGTTACGGGTACGGTTGAATGTATGTCGGTATACTATGACCCCTTGGTAACGTTTTATCGTTCGCGCACATAGACTTACAGGTACATGTGACCGGTTGTGACTCTCTGCCAATGTGCCGTAGTGTTCGTTTTAATTTCATCCGCCCATACCCTCCTGAACTAAACACGACCCAAGGGGGCTGCGTAATGTTCTCGTAGCGTAATGCTCTATCGGTAATGTCGCGCAACGCGTCCCTTGTTTGAGAACAGCGAAGTTGAATACATGTACGTATCCGCGAGGGCAAGCGCGTACGAAGTGGCGCTTCTTTTGTGGACAGGACACGAAGAAAAGAAGACGGAGCCGCCGAGCGCGTTTGTAAGTGAAGGTGTTCATCTATTTGCGTCGTACTCGTGCGGTGATCCTTGCTGGCTAGGAAGCAGCAACAGACATTCGGATGGGACGCGATCGCACCAATCCAGCAAGAAAGTACTTTACGTATGACATAACGACAAACAAGTCCGTCTGTATCATGGGCTTCAAGAAAGGGGAAAGCCTATTTGAACAGACAGTCACCTACAGGAACCAGGAGCTACCAATTTCACAGCTGCCTATTAATATTAAATACCATGTGTGCGGAATAAATGGGTTTACATTTTGCAACATTTTTTTTTTTCTGGGAATGAATATGGCCACCAGAAGCGGAACCGGTTCAAAACCGGTATGAACCGTTATTTTTTTGCTCCGGAGCAGAACCGGTACCGGACCATTTATGATAGAACCGGAACGAAAACCGGAACGAAAAACGTTTCGGTTCGACACCCTGGTAGCAACCAGTGAGCCCGCTACGTTAAACTTGAGGGGAATTGATGTTCTGAGGTTGGAACACATAGAAAGGACAAATGCATACAAAGCCTCAAGTTCCTAAGAAACGAATGATGAAAGAAGGAAGTCATTTCAACAGGTCAACCAGCTGTAGGATTCGAACCCACATCTTCTTGATTACCAGTCCAGGAGCTCTTGCCAATTGAGCTAATCGAACACTTTTTTAAAGAATGTTTTATTTCACACTGTTACAGTAACTTCCTTCTTTCATTCCACTATGTTATTATCGGAATCATAACGAACGATTCGCAACCAGGTATATGCAAGGATTTAATCTACACTAATATTATTCGAATCTATCAACTGAAACGCACAACCGAGGCTGGATAAAACACATCAACCAATACATTGTATTATTTCATCCAAGTTGATTATTGTATATTCATAATATTGGAAACCTACCAATTCGAATCTATGAATTAGAGAGCACAATATATGAATGCGTGGTCAGATGGAGTACGTACAGATGAGCGACCTATTAAAACTAGCAATAGTCAACGACAGAAGTCTTACACTCATCACAGCACAATCAAAATTTCAATACAAGGAAAAAGCAAGTTGGAGTATAATCAGGCACAACCAGTCACAGTAATATGATTAAAAATAACAATAGCTGAGGCTACCAATCAGAGGAACATCAGAGAATTGATAAAGAGGCAGAAGAACGACATTCACGAGCAACTAATATATCCTCGCGACATACAGCGACCGGAGATTGGGCGAACACGATAATTTTCATTCTAAATTGAATGATGCTCATATCTTGATGAAATCCATTGGAGATAATGCAGGCAGAGCCAAAACGACAAAGACACTGTTCGGTAGAAGTCATTTCCAACTTTCTCACGCTTTCGTTGCTACTTTCTTCGAAGCGAGCGGGATTAATATAGATTCTCGTATATTTGCAAACTGCCGCCTCATTATCTGTTTAACCATTTCGGCAATTAGGCTCGCTAACACCCCTTTGACATGTCTTGTAGAATTTGAAAACAACTTCAATGACAACGGTGAAAGGTTAACGTAACGAAAGATTAATGTATAACTGTCAAATTTCTATACTATAAGACTAAAGACTACTATACTACACATCGCAACGAAAAAAAAGATTTACATTAATTTAGAAAGCGAGGCACGAGTGGGGAACACAATTTTTTACTTAAAGATCGAAGAATCAGGAAGCGCCAATGTCAATAGAGTGAAGAAGAGAACATCCGAAGAAAGACAATGGATGATACAATAAACAATTGTCACAGCACAACGAACAAATCTGAGTAGAAGCATGCGGTGTGCATTCATTAAGTGCAAAAGCACAACGGAAAACAAGGAGACACTTGCTCAATAAAGGAAACATTTTTCTTTGTTTTTCTCTCATTAGCATTCGTATGACTACATTTTTTTCCCTACATATCACTGATCAGTTCACAGAGAAACAACACTTGCATGTACCAAAACTTTGTTAGTTAATCATTAATTTTGAGCATGCATTTTTCATCGAAGACCGTCTTCGCGATAATACGTCTATAAGGTCGTGCAGCGAAAATTGATTTCGAGTGCACGGCACTGGCTGGGAATACAATTTGTAATTAAAGAAGACAGCCGCCAGGATGCATTTCGGGATCTCAGTGTTGCACGGTGTGCTTTAGTTGAGGCTACTTCGAATCACACACAATTTTGGAAATGAGCCTCGTACATCAATACACATTATGCGATGACATTCGACAACAATATTAGTAAAGTTAGTGGAGTTAATTATGGGCGATACTATCGAAACATTCCATACTATCGATAGTATTTGACTATCGATTGTTGAACTATCGAGTTAATCTTGATTTCGATACTGTCGCGGTAGTTTTTGGACTATCGATAGTTTCGCGACCGTTGTCAATTATAGGTGGTGCTGTGGTTAAAACCTCGTCGAGCTCGCAAGCCAAGCCAATCTAGACTGGCGCAACCGCCCTGTACTTTGCTCTCCCGGACACCTTACAATTTTCTCACCAGAAATTTAAGACGGATTAAATGCTTCAAAGGGTTTCTTTTTAAAAAGGGACCCTGAAAATGCGAAATCTACAAATGCAATTTCACCACTGCGCTTCCCTGGCAAATTATCGATATTTTTTCACTCAGAATTTGACACTGTATAATAGAAAAATAAACCCTTAAAATTTGGGACATATCAGTGCAATTCGACTGATGCGCTTTCATCCTGCACATTATTGATGCTTTTTTTTCGCTCGACGACGACGTACATAGTTTGTACGCAACGTACATAGTTTGCACTTTTAAACTAGTTTGCATAGCGTAGCGTGGCATCTTCTAGTGCAAACTAGTTTGCATAGTTTGCACTTTTGGAAGGGGGATATGTTTATTGAAAAATGAAGGAAAGGTTAGTTCGGCGTAGGCCGAATTGCTATTCCTTTAAAAAAAAGAAAAGCTTTCCTAATTGCTCAGATAAGCAATGTTGTAAATTACGACAAGTGCCAGCTCTCTTCGCTGTTGCACTCAGCGCGTACATGTGCAATATACTATCGATATAGCACGTAATAGAATTATAGGGTGGCAAAGCTGCAAAACCGCTCGCGCCTAATGCTGCCGCAGGCAATCGTATCCAATCCAACCTTTTTACATGCAGCTTGGAAATAAGCTTTATTTCTAAGTTATTATTTTTCCGTCCCGCGGCACCGTCAACAGAGAGTATATCTGTGAGCAGACTTGTACGTATTTAGAGTATTGTATTTAAGATACTGGGGTCGGATTCACAAAAAGCTCGTGCGACGGTGTCTGTCGTAACTCCGTCATACCTGAAAGATACGACGAAGTGTTGATTCACGAAGCGAGCGCGTCGCAAAATCTTCGCAGGGGGGGATATGTTTATTATATAAAAAAAAATAAGAGGAATCTTCGCAGCTTACAGCGGAATCCTGCGAGAACTCCCACGCTGTCTTACGAAGAAAGATGCCGGTGTATTTGGCAGCGGTACATTTGGAGACGGCAAACAAAGACTTCATAATACGCGCCCACGCATTGCACTTTGCCACATAACCTTCTAGAAAATCCCTGAAGTGTCAGTGACATACTTTTTTGCTTGATAACCTTCAACAGAATACTTTAATTTTGCGCTCGCTACAAATAACACGACACGCTACAAATTATTATTATCCCAACAAGCTGACGATATAGCTCAGACACAAAGGCCGTATTCAAGTCGCGCCACACCACCGTTACGTAGGATTCTTTCTCACAAATCATACCACGGCACAAACCAATACCAATACATGAAAAAGGGTGACAGTCTTGGTCTCATTATGACGTAATACCGAACTTGTGCGCGAAGGTAATTCAAAGAAATGAATGTGCACTTGCTTCCGTAGAGAACACACCATGCAAGCAATGCATGCAGAAAAGCGCTCGAGTGCTCGCACATATATTGATGACTACACTACCAGTGTAGTGCAACATGTTCCCTCAAGCATATTATGCACTCAAACTGCATTTGCCGCCAGGTAAAATGCAAGTTTGTTCGATTGAACCTCGGAAGAGCGATCCAGCATCCAGTGCTCGTTTTGGTAAAAAAAAAAAAAAAAAAAAACACTTCATAATTGTCAACTAAATATACAGAATGGACGCCTATTTATTCCTTGATAAAGAATGACTCACCTGTATAAATTTAGGCCCTGAATCCTTGCCAGTACAATTGGTACGACCGTAATTGTAAGAAGTTGCCATGATCGCTGCAGCGACTGTTGTGGGTACAGCCGTCGCCACACTTAACCGTAACGCGCGATCGAGTGGCACGTGTGGCTACCAGAGTCACCAAGCGGCCAACCTTCGACGGTGTGTTCGAGACATGTGAATCATTGCACAAAGGCGCCGCCTCTGGGCTGTGGCTCGGCAATGGCTCGATATGCTCTCACCTTCTGAGGTTGTGTTTGTGCGCCCTCACCCAACGGGTGCTTCGGCCACGAACGATTGTGAATGTGAAAATGCGCGCTTATCTGATGCACTCTACCTTGCTGCGATAAAAGGAATAAATAAGTGTTGTGAGTGGGCTATAGGTTTGATATAATTCTTTGAACATTCTTTTGAGACGAACGAAGCTTCAGCTTTTGTCCGTTATCACCGCTCCTGAATCTTTAACTCCTTCCTTGGTGCTGAAGGCATATCTAATGACGTCTTTGGAGGCTCACTTTTAGTTTTTAATTTATTCTCCGCATTGGGCAAGCGCGCATTCCCTTCCCAATGTCTCTTCTCAGTCGCACCCGTCGCGCGCGCCGGGAACGAGCGTTAGCCCAGGGTAGGTAAGGGCAGTAGGTGAAACATGCGGGAATCCGAAGCCACCGTCGAGAGGAGGCGCTTGTGTTGAACTATCCAGTGTCTCGAACCCAGTGTCGACGCCTGGCGGCGCTGACGCCTGTGGGGCCACGCGATCGCGCATTACGGTTAAGTGTGGCGACGGCTGTACAGTAAGATAGCGGCCGGTTTCTTCACGCTCGCGCTCCCTATCCGCGATCCAGCCTTTTACAATCGAGATCTGTGCTCTCTCCACTACGATAGCTTTGTGAATCGTGCTTACGACGCTGTCGTACGCGCGTCGTAGGCTGCGACGTCTTAGCGCATGTCAGCGTTACTTACGATCGCGTTTGTGAATCTGACCCCTGTATTTTAAATACTCGTTGTGGTATCTTGGTATCTTACTCAATACTTTTTCGGGGGAGTATATGTACTCTATTTCAGATACAGTTCGTGGCATCTTCTAATCAATACTCTAACTATTTTTTGGATCGCCCCTCGGTTTTTCATTTTCTTTTTCTTTTTTTCATTGGCGTGCTCGCTCTCCGGGAATTTCTATTCCGACACCGAACGTTGGTCTGGACATTTTTTTTCTGGAAAATCTGAATTCAAGAGCAATGGTTTTATAATGAGTGCCCTGCAGTTGCAGCAGAGTTCTGGCCTAAATATCCCCTCTGGCCATATTGCTGCTGAGCGCTATAAGACGTTGTCTACAGGATTCCACTTTCGTGCGGAAAGTCATACGTGGGACAAACAGGGCGCTGTCTGAACGACCGACTGCGGGAGCATTGGCTAAACTTCAAGAACTGCAGGGGTGGGTGGCTAGCGGAATACTGCAGGGTGTGTGGGTGTGAGCATGTGGTAACCCAATGTGTAATCATCGGAAGGAATCCAGACAGAACAGCTAGAGAGATTATAGAGGCCCAAACAATTAAGGATTTGGGTCGGGCCTGTGTCAGTGTTCCTTCCATTGCTTTATCTGACAGGGAGCTGACGTACCTCGACACGTGTAAAAGTAGAAAGAACCGGCAGGTGGCCAGAAGCGTTTAAGCAGCTGGTACGACAAATTTCATTAAAGTGTTGGAAGTTAGCGCATGTGTTGTGTTCCTTCTTGAGTCCTGTCTTATAGCGCTCAGCAGCAATATGGTCTGATACCAACAAACCCAGATTTCGTCACTATCCCCTCTGGCTCTGTTCTTGCCTTCTAGGACACCCATGCTTGATCAGCTGCTACCCTTTCTCTTTGTAATGTATGAGAGATCGGTCAGTGACTGCCGCAAGCCCTGTTGGGACTTTTGTATTTATGAACATTAAGTTATTCTGCACGAGTTGTCAGTTCGCAGAATGGAGTCAAATACCCCTGTTACACGGGCACTTTTAAGCGCGGTTACATTTAACTATAGTTGTTCGATCTGACCTCGGTTGCAGTCAACCGTAGTTCGCTGCTGTTACACGAGAGTCTGCCAGTGCATTTAACCACGGTTGCGTGGTCACCGTCGTGACGCGGCCACGAACATAAAATGTGGTGCTGGCGAAGCGGAAAGTACTTCCAATTGTCACTTAATTCTGAAACAAATAAATTCAAGCGTGTGTCATTTGACAGATAGTGGAAATAAATTTCACTGCATGAATTTATGGTCGTTCATAGCCTCACCGCACCAACTCGAGAAAGCAACACAAGTCGAAGCCACTCTTTGGCCACTCCATCAGATCTTTTTACGCGCTTCGAGGATGAGGAAGATTCCGGACACCTGGCACGGGCGGCGCCATATTGTCGGTTTGGTCGGTTTGGCAGCTGAAACCGAGGTCGCCGACCTTGATTTATCCAAACTGCGGGTTACGGAGTAACCGCAGTTTCAAGTATTTGATACTCCACCTTAATTACTTTCGTTTTGAAGTACGTATACTCTATCAATTTTACAGCAGTATTTACTAGCTTACTTTAAATACCTTTTGAAGTATCTTATACATGTCTGTCTCTGAGTGACATCGTGATATATTTTCACACAGGCCACTGTTACTCCTTTCGGCCTTCCTTCGCAAATGTTATTCGCAAACTTTTTGCATTCAAAAAGTTATCGATTACGGGTCTCTTGCCATGGAGAAAAAGACTAAGAGACGTCACCACTGCTGAAAATAGAAACATAACTGCTGGACAGTGCCAGAAATACCTAAATACAAGGGTGTAAAAGGAAACATTGAAATGAACAGGACAAAAATTCATATTTGTCCTGTTTGCTCCGGTATTCGGTTTTGCCCATTTATAGCCCTTGTTTCTTATACTCGAAACACGGAAAATTTGCTATTCGTTCCCAGACCACGGGCTCCACTATAAGAAAGATATATTATATAGAACGGTAAGGAAACGGGCGAGCTGGTGGCGACCAACATCCATAATGAAACCCTGAGATTGAGGGTATACACATAAGCGACATAGATCTTAACCACAGCTAAAACTTTATTCGAGAAAAGTCATCGACAAAAGTATTAGCTGTGTTTGACATTTGTGTCTGTATCGTTTATGTGTCCCCCCCCCCCCCCCACACACACACAACACACACAAATCAGAGTTTCGTTATGGATATTTATCAAGTGTGTGCGATATTTTCAGTAGGGGTAAAGTCTGGCTTTACGTTGGGCGTTGATAATGATCAAATTTATTATTAATATTATCTGTTTAGCAAGCATTATGATTTCTGGCTTGCACCATACACGTCAGCTTCGTATTAGATACGCTAAAAAAAAGATGGTGTTTACACAGGTAGCGGAACTATCAATAAAAGTTATTCATCATATAGCAGCACGTCGCAGGCAACATAACGCCACACCTCAAGTAAAAAGTTTACAAAGTCAGATACAGTACGCAAAGACAAAATATATTTCCTCTACGCTCTCTTGTGTGCAGTAATATCATGAGAGCAGGGACGGCCAGTATTTAAATACATTGTATTTAGAACGGTATTTAAAATACGTATTTAAATACAGGCAAGAAAAATGCATTTATATTTAAATACTGTTTTAGGCGTATTTATATTTAAAATACACGTAAATACACATATCTCATGCTCCCATATTTGTGGGCTTCTCTCGAGTTCCACATTGTTAGCCTCCAGCGATGAAAGGTATCTTAGAGGCTACAGGTCGCTGATCCAGTGTGTTCGGGGATTTCCGTAACCCCGACGGGTGCTTCGGCCACGTCTACCAGTGGCAGAAAACAGCACAATGTGCGAATGAGGGCATCACTGCACCCGTTGCTTCAGTCTTGGAAGCGGGGAGAGAAATGAGAGCATCAATTTGGGAAAAATGTGATTCGTGACCCTCTTGCGTCACTTGACAAAGCCTGGTGTCTAAAGCGAACCCTTAAACTGCACCTTTAGCACCTTTAGCGGCAATTCTACTCAGTCATTCACTGGGAACTCAGAACAATGGCTGCAGCTCACCAGACAGGTTTTGACGCTGAGTTTGTCACTGTCGTCGCTGAAGATGGAAAGTCGATGAACATAAGTAGAAGAGGCAAGCAAGCTGGTGTATACGATTGAACAGAAACATCTCCTTGAGCGCGAGGAGCAGCTGGTGGAATCGGACAGGACAGACAGGGGGCAAGAACACACAACGACTCAAAACCACCAAATTAACAAATGAACACTTTATTCGACGTAGAGAAAGTGGAAGAAGCGATAACGAGTTCATTAGCTGGTGTTGAGTCGTCGTCGGTTCTTGTCCTGTGTCCATCCTGTCTAGTACCCCTCTCGCTGCTCCTGAGACTCAAGGAGACGTTTTCGTTCAGTGGAAAGTCGGTCCACGCAAGATGCTGAAATCATCAGACTGCATCACGGAAAAATAAAGAAATATGTGGGCATTGTGTGTAGCAGACATGCATCCACAGGTGTCCCCATTTATACACTAATTTATAAGAATAATGTACCTGGACGGCTCAAAGTATTTACGAAAGTAGTTACAGTATTTAAGTACTGTCTTAATGTATTTATATTTTGTATTGAATTAGTTTTATCATAAAGTATATATAGGCAGTATTTAAATAAATGAAAACATGTAGTATTTTGTATTTATATTTAAATACCCGAAAAGTGTATTTACGCCCATCCCTGCATGAGAGTCAGCTTGATAGCAATCTCCGTCTGTCGTTGTTTCTAGAGTCACTAAATAGGTGACTGTAGTTGTTTCGAACCTCAAGACACCCGTGCAATAGAAAGGGTAGAGAGTTTTCCTTTTTCTTTTCTTTCCTTTTTTTTTACTTGATGCCAAGTGCATGCAAAGGCTGAACCTGAAAGCAGCACAATAAGCGTGTATAATCAGCTTACCGAGTGAGTCTCTAGGACACGGGGCTTTTTTCATCTTTCTCTTTTTTCTTTTTTTTTTCGGGTTGAGAATAAGGGAGTGACGGAGTAAAAGACACATAATTGACGTGTGAGAGTCACCTGGTTACACAACAACTTTCCGTGCCGTTTGTCGGTGCCATAAAATGTCTCCCTCCAAGAAACGTCAACGAAGCGAAATCTGGACTCATTTTGATATAGTGGGTGGCACAACGGCGAAGTGCAAAATATGCTTAAAGCAGTTTTCCCTCAGCTGGCAATACAACGAACCTGTGGGGCCACCTGAAGAGAACTCACCATCGCCTTTACATTGCACTGACAACGACGAAGGAAGCTCCAGCTGTAAACCTGGAGCATCTACATCTCCTCGGTCCGGGCCAGCGCCCTGTGCTCTATCCGCATTGAATACTGAGGACAGTGTAGCAGCACCTGTTGCCAGCTCAACTGAGACAGCGAAGCATCAGTAAGTAGTTCAGCCAGATTTGTGCTGTGTCTCTCACTGGTCCAGCCACAGTGCGTATCACGGACACTCTTTTATTCATGATTGCTCAAGACTGCATGCCATTAGACACCGTCAATGGTGAAGGATTCAAAGCTTTTGTGAAGGGATTGAAGGATTCAAAGCTTTTGTGAAGGGATTGAACCCGCGCTACTGCCTGCTTTCACGACGGACTATCAAAAAGCTACTTGATAGCAAGTTCCAATCCGTGGTGCTGTACTTGAAGAAAAAGTTAGTGCTAACTCTGATGACATCTTGACTGACACCCGAAATACAAGGTCGTACATTGGACTGACAGCTCACTTCATTCTTGAAGAGAAGCTTGAGAGCAGGACTCTTGCGGTGAGATGCCTGGCGGAGGCGCGCACCGCAGATAACATCACGAGCGTGCTTGAAAGTATTCCGAGTGACTGGGACACTTCCAATGACAAAGTTGTATCCTGCATCACCGATGGAGCGGCGAACATAGTAGAAGCTGCGGTTAATTTGTTTGGGAGGGGAAGGCACCTCCTTTGCTTCGCGCATATATTGAACTTAATGGCAAGCGGATCCCTTCACGCACGCACGAATGCATCATTTCTAATCAATAAAGTGAAATCCATAGTAACTTTCCTCAAACAAAGGGTGAAGGCTATGGATCTGCTGCGCTCAGAACAGAGGAAGAACAGCGTAGCAAACTCGGATCTGCTGCGACCGCTCCAAGGAGTGAGTACCAGATGGAACTCTATACGTGCTACATGATAGTACGGTACATGGAATTGCACAACAGTATTGTTCAAGTACTGATGAACCTCAATGGGACGTCTCTTCCTCCAAAAAAGAAGGTTGACGAAATCAATGAAATGATTTTGCTCCTGAAGCCCCTTGAAGTTGTCACCAGAGAAATTTCAGCAGAGGTATACGTGACTGTAAGTGACGTGATTCCTCTCCTCGGTGTATGAAGAATGCCATTGAGCGGTGCGTCGTAACAGCGGACACTTGTTCGGAACTTAAAGACGACCTCACAGAAGCTTCGAGAAGAGGTTTGGGAATGTGGAATCGAGCAGGCTCGTAGCCATTGCCACCTTGCTCGACCCTCGCTTTAAAAGCCTACATTTTGAAAACAGCTTGGCTTGTGCAAGAGCCCTCAGTGCATTGAACGCCGAGGCGGAGATGCCGACTGTTGAGTGTGAACTCGCACAGAGACCTTTACCTGTAAACCTGGCAACTCCTAATGACATCTGGTCCTTTCACGGAAATCTAGTAAGTAAAAATGTGACGACGCAGGAGGACATTCTCGGAGGACTCCTCGTCTCCGTCATACAGTATCTACAAAGCCGGGTCATCGAACGCACTGAGGACCCCTTTGCATGTTGTAAAAGAAATAGAGACAATTTCCCAAGTACCCACTTGTTGTCGGAGAAGTACCTCTGTATTGTGGGCACATCAGTTCCTTCAGAAAGGGTATTCTCAAACGCGGGAAGCACACTGACAGTAAAGATGAATCGATTAAACGCAAAGCGCGATGAAAAGCTAGTACTGATGGGGGGTTTGTCTCTTGAAGAGTGGAAGAACGTGTGATGCATGAAAAACATTCTTCTCATGTATCTTCATTTCCAATTGTGCGATCTTTTTTTTTCTTTTTTCTTTTTTTCACCACGTCTGATCCGTGACTTCAATAAAGACGCTCGATATATCACTCGACATATTTTATTTCATTTTCATAGTCTGTCGCGCCTTTTACGTGCCGGCCTAATGTATTGTCTGAGCCCTGTATTGACCTGATGTGATATGAAGCACGAACTACAAGTTGGGAAAGCCTTATAAATTACGTCACTGGCAACCTACGGTTCCGAGAACACCTTCAGCTGGACAGCGGCTGCCTAGGGCTGGTGGCATGTCTTCGCGTTATTCGACAGCAGGAAAGGGCAAGTAAACCATTCATGTGTGTCTTTATCTCTATCAAAGACTGGTAGAAAATACACTGTTCGTTTCACCTCACTCGTTAGGTGTGAATAAACCCCGTGAATCATGGCACTTACGTATACTGCGAAAATGATCACCATGTGTGCCCAGGCTTTTGCAGGCTTTTGCAAGTCACTATCGATAGTTTGTAAGAAAAATATCGATAGTGAAATGAGTGGTCGGCCCAACCATGGATAGTACAATCGATAGCCTTTGGACGACTGTCGCACATCACTAAGTGGAGTGATGCTCGAATTTTGTATACGTTACCATGACTCGTGAGAGGAGTTGGTACAGAACTGCTTCCAAACAGGCCAACGAGACGATATCATCATCGCTGATTTTCGATATGTCATAGACTTGGTCGCATTCGGAGATATGGGAGAAATTACAAAATGGGAAGCACAAAAAGTTGTGCGCAGAAGCCGTATCTACCCTTGCTACGAAAATACCTGCACGTCAAATAGTGCTTGGTGGTGGACTAGTTGGTATGAGTTCATACCAGGCGCTTGTCTCGTGTATAGTCTGTTCCCCTTGTCCTGTCCATTTTGTACTTCTACGCAGTGCCTAGACCTCTAAGTCGCACATCAAGTTTGGATGTCCCGCTAGGACCACTAGACCTTCGCCAATGCAACAACTGTCAGCCTATTTCTAAAGAGCTCGTCGTTTTTTCCAAGAAAAGAGATAAATGGAAAATACTTATGAAAGAGACTGTGGAGATGACTGGAGATGACGCAACGCGGGAACTGTGTACATAGCCCATCCTTTCTCCCTCTCCCTCCCCTCCGGCAGTTGTTGGGTATTTATGAGGCTTCATGTTAATAAACCATTTACTGTGTTTGAGAACGTGTCCCGTGTACCTCGATTCTTCGTTCGTTTAATCATCATTGAATTTCCTTTTTGCCACTGGGGTTGTTGGTCGAATTTTTTAGCTCAGCTACCCAAAAAAATGAATACTCGACGTCGGATGTGGTCGGAATCCTCGCCCGATGGAGTTGCTTTCATAAAGAAAGCAGTTAAATCAACTAACCACCTACAAGCGGTGTATATCGAATGAATCACTACAGTTTTGTTTAATTTCCATCTGTCTATTGCTACGGAAAGTATTAAAAAGTAAAAAAAAACATCACATGATGTGCTTCCTCATCACGTCGATGCAATTATTTCCGGCTACCAGTTGACATCGCCATTTGGACCAAAAATGATTCAAGAGCTGAAATTAATTGCGACAGTTCTACATCTCACGTATCGACCTTTATTGAAACTCAATGACCTCATCAACTGTGGTGGACCATTGGACAGTTTTCTTGCTATCTTGCACTCCTTCAATAACCTACATGCGCGAAAGGGCAACATCAACAGGTGATTGCTCATGTTTGTGGCAATCAAATGCCAATTACTAAAACGCTATAGACACGGCGAAGACATATAGCCAGTACTAATCAACGCTGGATTCAAGCGGCCTATCATAAGGAACTACTACATATTTGGCACACTCTCAATCCATTGCTACTCAGGACAAGAATGGCAAACGAAAGATTCATAGCTTGGAAGATCACATCAAAGATAAGTGTTCGATATCAAAACAAAGAAATTAGATTGAAAGATCGAGTATGACTTCTCTGTCAGTACATATTGTGAGGATTACTACAATGAATTCCACTCGTCGCAACCAAGAACATAGTAAAAACCAATTTTCGACCATTTTAATGTGACCATACAGAGTGAGAAATCAATGGTTGTTATATTCATTCCTATCTTTGCTTTTACGATAAGACCGATAACACCCATTGCCCGTCCCTCTGGGTAGGTAGCGGGACGAGAAATATTCTTTGTTTAGTTTACCTGCTCAGACTCCCGACACACATCTGTTTGTTTGTTTTTTTTTGGGGGGGAGGGCTATCCTTGGACCCAATTGACATTTCTCTGAAATAAAGGGTGGTCCAACGTAAAATTAGCTGTCTCCGAAAACGATGACTGTCTATGATACATGGAGCATTTATCGTGGAAGGGCAGAAATGCGCGATTCTGTCACACTGCTTTTGATTTTCAAAAGTCCTGCCTGAATGTCCCAAACCAAAAGGAGTAAGAAATATAGATTTCGCAGTGATGCAGAGATAGTACTTCAATCAATTCCTCCCTTTGAGCAGTTTTATTTGCGTAATCGAAAGAAACGTGGACATCTCATCACCCTTCGTTTTGTGTCGCAGGCGAGCAGGACTGTCGAATTTATGGAGGGTTGTGGTGATGAGCAATGAATAGCATCTGTTTACGCTTCGGAAGAGAACTTCGGAGTGGGTTTCTTGGACTCTTTCTGTGTCTATTATATTTCTGCCTGCTTTCTTTTTAAACCGCTGTGCTTATTGTCAGTTATCGAATGTATTAGAAACGAACAGCCAGACTTTATTGCGGCAGTTTACCAAGATGTATCATTAGTACAACAGAAGTTATCAGGACTGCGGACTGCGTATGGTTTCGTATCAGTTATCCTATTTGAGCACATGAAGAAAAAATAAGGTGCAATGAACTGAAACTAGGTTTCGTCCCTGATGTGCCATTACTCTGTCACCAAATTGTCCTCAAGGAAGTTCTGAGGACATTCTGAGTATGCCATATACAGGGTGTCCCAGAAAACGTGTAACTGAATTATAATAAAAAAAACTACGCCACCTAGAATTATGCGGTCAACGGCATTTTCTCTTACTAGGTTTTTGCTATTCCTGATGTGAGTACCATGTATCATAAGTTTAATTATGTAAATATTTGTGAGCTCAACTTAGGAATTTGCCAAGTAAAGGTCACTTTTTTACCCCACCAATATGAAGAGCGTGCCGAATTCACTCAAGTTCATGCTAATTGACAGTGATATTCACGAGCTATCTCATCGGAAAAAATAGCCGAACATCATGCTTTTCGTAGCACCGGACCATAATGCGCGACGACTTTTTGAGCGCAATCCTTGTGAGTCCGACGAAAGGAGGTTCCAAACCCAGCCCACAGAGTGGTAAAAGTGACAGTTCTTGAAACTGGGAGAGGGAAAGTGCGATCCCAGCGAAAGTCGGCAGCGATAAGCCATACCTGTGTTATCTCTTTCTGCGATGCAGGTGTCGGCTGAGTTTCCAACCTCCTTTCGTCGGACTGACAAGGATTGCGCTGAAAAAATTGTGGCGCGCTAGCTCCGTGGAGTATGATGTTCGGCGATTTTTTCTGATGGGATAGCCCCTGAATATCCCTGTCACTTACCATTAGTTTAAGTAAATTAGGCACACGACCTTAGACAAATGACCATTACTTTGCAAACTTCCCACTTCAGTTCGCCAAAATTTACATAATGAAACTTACGTTACACGAGATTCACATCAGGAGGTGGCAAAAACCCAGTAAGAACAAATGCCGGTGACCGCATGATTCCACGTGGTGTAGTTTTCTTCATTATAATTCAATGACACGTTGGTTTTCTGGGACACCCTGTATAGTATCACACTGACACGATGAGGAAGTTTTGAGGATCACATTTGACCCTCCTGGGGATGTCATCCCTGTCCATACAGGATGCTTTTTTGGACATCCCTGGAATGACAGTGTGTTCTTGGGGATGCACTCCGACAAATAGTATGGCGGCCACAAAATCCGTCGCTTCTGTGCAGTCCTTCGGTGCACTGAGGAGCGACTTAGTTTCAGTGCGCCCTTCAAAGCGCGCATACTTACGAGGCGTTTCCTGTAGGGCTTCGCTCCGGCGTATTCGTTAACTCCCAACCACGCCAAAGTCTGTTTGATCTGTCGTGTCCCCACACCAGCGAAATGTGTGGCCGTATAGGCTCCGTGCGCTAGTGTTTCGAGGAGGCGAAGGCAGCGCCCCAAGCCACCCAAGCGGCGAGGAGGTGCGAAACGGCACTGAAGGCGAATCCGCTCTCTCCTTCCTGCCGTATGCAGCGACTGTTGATTTTTTTTTCGACTTTTGCAATGACCAGTACGTTTCGGGTACCCATAATCCGCATGGTTCGTATTGCTGCGTCTTTGCAGCTCCTAGAAGCAAGAGAAGTATGAGGTTTTATCGTTTCGTACTTGCTTATTTAGGAGGTCGCAAGTCGCATCTGAGTTTGATGCTAGCTGCTGCGTTCGCCAGTTCGCCACTGCGCAACACATGACAGCAACCAGCGCTCAGTTCAGTCATACCGATTTTCTGCACAAGTGGCGCGCGTGACAAATTTTCGCCGCGTCCTCTGGTTAGCGCGCGGAGCCTATAGCCCACCAGCGCGAACTTCAGAGTTGCGTAAATGAAAAGGGCAACGCGTGACTCTCTCTTGTACAAGGTTCCGCCGAATGAGCCAGCAACAAGCAAGACGTTCGCTTTAATTCAACCTCAGGATACAAAGCCTGATAAAAACCTTACAATATGCAGTCTATACTTCAGCGAAGGCGATCGATCATCTATCACTGCCGAGCGTTTTTTGTCACCGATGGGTAGCAGATGTTCCCCCGGTCGGTCGGCATGGCGATGCAGCTGCCGCATGTACTGTACTGTTGGGGACACGGTTGTTTAAAATATCCAGCCCGTGGCGGAGGGATCCCCTATCGGCGATGTCGCGCACGAAGGAACTATACCATTATCCTCCCCTCGGGGAGGCCGCGCTGAACTGTTCTCCCTAGCAGACGACGCTGAGTACGCGACGGTACTCTCTCCCAACAGGTGGCGCTGCGTGGCCTTACCTCGGAGACTGTAATGGCATAGACCACTTGCACCCCTACGTCATCGATTACGTTTCGCCGCCGCGCAAAGCATGCTGGTGGGCACCTATCAACCTTATCAGCCTTTTTGGCCTATCAGCAGACGCGTTTTTCCGGCTTCTTGCCAACTAGAGCAAAATATAACCTCGAACCGGTCTTCTCGGGACGCCACATGTTTGTAAACAGAAAGTGGTCTATACAGTCATGTCTCGTTTATCCGGAGTTCAGATATCCGGAAAACTCGTTAACCGGACTACATTACCGGGGACGAACATGCTACCATTGGATTTTGTCTCGGTTATCCGGAATTCGTTATCCGTATCCGCACAGCAAGTACGGGGACCGATGTTCCAGGACCTAGGTCATTCTGATTCGCTTGTCCGGAAAAGTGTGAAAGTCCTCTGTCCCTGGCATGTGCTGTGTTCGCATTGTTCCGGGAAAATACCAGGAAATTGCACTGGGACATTCTGTGCTGTCGAAACCTTTTTCTTCAGAGGTCATCCCCTTTTTTGTGTGTGCAGGCACACGGTAGAGATGTTAGACGATATTCGGAAGAGGTGCCCTGTATCCACCGGGCGCAAGAAATCCACATCTGAACGTCAACGTCCAGGCCGTCGGAAAGCATCGCCTGTCTTTTGGCCTAAGCCAAAGACATTTTCAAAAAGACACAAATATGTGCGCCGGACCAACTTTCTGATATATTTGAACAGCAGGGTGACGCAACGGTTATCGTGGCTGTAGCCAAAATTCTGTCACACGCGTGTCTACTAATATTAAGCAACTCATTCCGCATGAATTTTTGAAGTAACGATCTTTTCCTTGTTTTCCATTTCTGGAACTATAAAGAAGTCTCCCAAATTTTTCGGGTTTCCCCGGAAGTATGCTTGGTTCGGTTATACGGAAATTCGTTGTCCGGATGAAAATGGATGACTTCCGAGCTGTCCGGATAATCGAGACATGACTGTAGTTCCTTCGTGAGTGACATCGCCGATAGAGGACTGCTCGGCCACGGGCAGGGGAGTTTAGACAACCGTGTCCCCCAACAGTACATCTAGCAGACGCATCCCTTTACAGTCCAATTTATATGTCGATGTCCAGATCAGTTGTAACGTTCCAGTGGCGTCACCGAAGACATTTCTGACGTAACAACTCCCAACTCCACACCGTCGAGGAGAACTGGGGTGTCGCTGTACAACACACGGTGGGATTCGCGTTGCACAGCTCTTTCTTCCCATAGTAGTGTCAGTTGTCCCAAACGTCGAGGTCGTTGACGGCCTTCGAATCGTAACCGAAGAGCGTCAAGCGTGTCGGAAGCAGTAGCAGACAGCAGCAGACGCTCTGGACACAGCGGTGTTGCTCACTGATGGTGGAGGACGCAACACCACCTAGATACAGAAAGCCTGTGCGCTCGTCGAAGTGACGTAACAATTAAGAGTCAATCAATTGGAATCGTGTTTTCAACGGCTGTAGCCAATCACAACGTGCTTTCAAATGTCGTGGCCATGGAGGAGAACCACCGTCGTCTACGAATTGTGACTGGACGTCTCCGCGTACTAAATGGGAAAACTTGAAAATAAAGTGCAATATACGGCCTCAATCTTTCTTAAAACTGATTTTCTGGAAAGAGTCTTGCACTTTTTGTCTGAATACCTAGGTCTGCAGGTGAGCTTCAATCATTTGCGGGTTCTTGAATTCGCAGAACGGTGAATCACAGTAGTAGACGAATTCTGACTTTTAATTTAAAGAGTTAGAGGAGGCAATGCGCAGGCTCTCTGTGTAGGTGGTGTCGGCCGACATCACCCCATCACGTGACCCCAGATCCGAAAGAGAAGAGCCTCTCCTATTCGCCTAGAGAGCGAACACTGGGGGCCCCTTACGAAAAAGTCAGATCTGATTTTTATCTGACCTGATCACAACTTCCAGATCTGTTTTTGATCAGGAATTGGGACATTTCCAGATCTGGCTTTTTTGTCAGGCCAGATCTGGAAATGTCCCAATTCCTGATCTGTCTGGTATCTGGCCTGATTAATATGGCGGATCTGTTATGTGTCAGGCCAGATCTGGAAATGTCCCAATTCCTGATCTGTCTGGTATCTGGCCTGATTAATATGCCAGATCTGGAAATGTCCCAATTCCTGATCTGTCTGGTATCTGGCCTGACTAGATCTGCTTGTATATCAGGCCAGATCTGACTGCAAACAGTGTCCCACATAAAATATTCACAAAGATGTAAAGAAGGTGGATATCACACCATAAAGGTAGAAAACAGCATATGTATGTTGTTTTCTACTTTTGCAGTGTGGTACCACTTTTTGAAACCATTGTGCATTTCAGTAGGACACACTGTGTGCGGCCAGATCTGGCCTTATATAGTTATTGCAGTTGTGTGGTAGGTCGCAGTACTTTTCTCTTATACCTCATTATTTAATTTGGAAAGACATACCAGCTAACACATGAACTTGTGCATTAAGGGCCAGAACTTGTGCATTGGAAATAATTGTTTTGCCGCAGGATCTAAAGAAATGTGTGAGGGTCCTTGATTGTGTCTGCTTATCGCCCAACTTTACAGAACTGAATTTGTAGTGAACTCTACTTTTACTGGTTAGCATGTAAAATAAACGTGAACAGTCGTACACTGATATTTGTCGTTGCTGTTTGACGACCGGGACTGAGAGACCTTAACTAGTTCCTCTCCTGTCTCTCTTATCCATTATTCTTTCTAGATCACTAGTCGTTCGCACCGGACATTAATTGCGACGGTTAATTATCACGAAAGATTCGTCCAACGTGAATTGCATCACACAGGACATGCTCGTAAAGGGCACGATCATTCCGATGAGTTCCGGATCCGGCCTGTCCGGACCTTATATGGTCGTCAGTCCGGATCGGACCTTGTCTGGTCGGATCTGGTTCCAGTTGATCTGGACAGGTGTCCGGATAATACTGATGAATCCGGACTAACACAGACTGGTTTCCGGATCTGCGTCCGGCACCTGTCGGTTAAAACCAGATAAAACCGGATATAACATGCTCGCTTTCAGATCTGACCCGATCTGGCCTGAATCCGGGCTCGTGTCCGGCCGATCTGGAATTTTCGTACGGGGCGCTCCGATCAGCTGAATCACATGGCTTTTTGACGTCACATACTGGATAGGTTTCTGCCGTCGCTTAGGGTTGCCTGTGGTAGCGCGTTTCAAGTGGGGGATTTGATTATGTTCTAGCTGATTCACTGAGTTGTTTTTTTTATGTGAAAGCCTTTCCTGCACTGTACTGCTGTATGGTGGTGTATTGCTCAGTGCCGCAGTGCAACACTTACGCTACCGAAAAAGGTGTAAGTTTTCACATGTACCTGACGGACGCGCGGCTGAGAAAAGAGTGGCTAGTAAAGCTTAAAATGAGCACAGAAATTTCGCGATACAGCCTCGTCTGCACCAAACATTTCGCCGAAGAGGACTTCGTTTACCCTGTGGGCGCCTTGTTGTTCGGTAAGTTGGAATTCCGTTGTTAACAGCGATAGCCAGGAGCTCGAAGCAATGCCGATAGTTGTGCTAATGAACCTGGAACTGGTTGGAATCTGGTTTTCATTACGCCCATGAATGTTCCCTTAAAGGGCGGAGAAGCAGGAAGCTTGCAGCGGGCACTGTGCCTAGCAGGAATCTGCCTTTCCGACAGCACGACAGGAATGCTGTTTGCAACGTCGGATCGCACGAAAAGGCTATGGGAACGACAGCTGAGGAGTAACGTTTCTGTTGACCAGTTGCACTATTCAGGAGAGCTGAACTCTGCAAGTGAAAGTTCACATCACGACGATGAAGTACTTCAGGATGAAAATAGCGACGCAGGTATGGGTAGTGGTGTGTAATTAGTCCCTCACAAATAGAGGTATACCATTCTCTAGATTCACAACCTGATATGTTGCAGATGGTAACCAATAACAAAAGTTAATTCACGCTTTGTTATCCCCCAGCAGGGGCGGATCCAGGGGTAGGGCCCTAGCCCCCCCCCCCCCGAGACATACCTCTACCCCCCCATTCCGGCGCCGCACGGTGGCGTTCCTCTACAGCTTGCTAAGCTTCGCAACATGTAGATCATAAATGAAGTTCTGGTGTGAAATGAAAGCGCAGCAGCTCGCCGTCTTACATGGCGACCCCCCCCCCCCCGTCTTCTCTCTTTTTTTAGTGCCCCCCCCCCCCCCGTCACGTCAACTTCAGTCAAACTTCAAGTCAACTGCAGTCAAACACGTCAACTTCAGTCTGCAAGGGGTTTCTGCATTAGTGATGAAGATGCAGTCATGGTGACTTTCATGAAACTCTACCAGAATGTATCGTTTTCCCTTCTTGGTGTACTGTTCGGGGTACATAGAACAACAGCTTCCAGCATTTTCAGAGAATCTGTGCAAGTCACTGCTGCTATCCTGAAGCATGCTATGTTTCTTCCATCCAAAGAGGTTGTACTTGGCAGCCTAACAAAGTACTTCAAGACCTACAGCAGCACCCGCATGGTACTCGACTGCACAGAGATTCCAATTCAGAAGCCTAAAGACTTTGCTTCCTGCATATTAACATACAGCCATTAGAAAAAGACCCACACTGTCAAGATACTCGTTTGTGAAACACCTGGCGGTGTCATCAGTTACGTGAGGCCTGCTTCTGGGGGAAGGTGCTCAGACACATTCATTACAAAGGAGAGCGAGGTTCTCCAAAGCTGTGAACCGCCCATCGACAGTGTGGTGATTGACAAAGGGTTCTTGATTGACGAGCTTGCTATTGAACGTCGCCTGAAAGTTATTCGGCCCCCATTCTTGAGAAACAAAAAGCAGTTTCCTCCTGGTGAAGCAGAGGCAACCCAATCTATAGCCAGCGCTCGGGTTCATGTGGTACGCGTTATCCAGAGGATAAATCTCTTTAAAATCCTGCAGCACAGATTTCCTGTGGACTTCTTGCCATACATTAACGTATTTGTCATGATAGCTGCTGGGCTTACAAATACCAGCAAACCAATCTTTAGGGAGAATAAGTTTCTCTTTGTATAGGAAGAGCGTTGTGTTTGTGTTATGTTTCAATGTGTTAGCAATGAAAGTTTTTCATGTGCAAGAAAATGAATAAGTACTTCTATAAAATTCATGTACATATTATTGCACTGCGAAAGAATTTAAACACTAAAACACTTTTAAACTCACTTTGATGTTCACTTTAGTTAGTCAGTCAGTTAGTCAGTCAGTCTAGTTCACTCAGTTATGTGTTTAAGGTACACCCTGTGCAACCATATGCTGCAGGACGTATATGCCTTGAAGAAGAATGAACACCTAACAACCAATTCAGCAAAATAGTCTTGATCGAAGGGGACATAAGCTGATCGTCTTGCCTTTCTTTCTTACACAGAAAAATGAGCTGACTGCACATTCACTAATGCCATCTGCATTTGGACTTGTGAGAAATAACGGCTTGTCACCTTCAGAGTTATGTTTTCGCATTCTCCCACCAGTTCTCGCTTTGCAAATGCAGAAATATCTCCTGGGCTTTTGACCCCTAGAGCCCTCCGTGGGCAACAGTCACATGTTACTACCCCATCAAGACTGGCTCCAAGGTAGGTGTGTTGATCGAGGACATAGAGCCCACATTGCTCAACTTTCAAGTTTCCATGACTCTGATGTGCTGTCTTGTAGGCTAACTTTGCCACGGCCTCAAGATTCATTCCCCTAGTCATTGCTTTTGTCGTACATGAGCGGGCACGCATAACCAAATGTGGTATTGGTCTCACGTCGTGAGGTCCCATCTTGGATTTTATCGTTTTCCCACGTGTGAAGATGCTGTGCACAATCGATGCTGTTATCATACCTGTGCGGCACTCGAATCATGATGCGGAGCTGCTCTGCCTCTTGTCATGCACTCTATTTCACGCAAAGAGTCTGCACAGTACTCTTCTAGAAGTTCTTTGTACAGCTGCTCGGTGCATACATATCTACATCGCGCCTGAAGGCGTTTCACTCGTTGTTCAACAATTTCCTTCAAACTTGGTGGCTGGATAGAATGAGATATGGAATGCACTTCCCCTTTTCTGCTGTGCTGCTCCCTTTGTTTTTCAGTTTGCTGCCGCTGTGTTCCGTCGCCTGTAAAACGCCACCATGTTTAAAACACTGCAACTGCAATAAGATGGTGTTCAGGAGCATTTTAAGCCTAATATTATGCTACATTGCAGTACTGCATTATTATCATGATCATCACTGAGTGTTGGGGTAGATGTGAAATTCATGTACATGCACTATGGTTGCTGGTGTAGTTATTTTCGTGTCAACATTGTTAGTCTCACATATGCACCTTCTGAAACAGATACAAGGTTCTCTGCCACATATAACGCAAACCATTTTCTGAGGGGAGTTCACACTTATTCACTCAGGAAGAGGAAGTGCTTGCTGGATGTAAGTCTCACTGTGAAGTGCAGCAGCACTGCGGTAGTTCAGGCCGTGTAAAAGTCTAGCAAGGATGTTGCCGCCTGGAAGAGGAACATCACACCGTTTTACCTGTAACAGTGCACAAAATATTGATTTGTTGGTATTAGTCGATAATCATATGAAAAACCTGACACTTTTGCGTGAATGCGTAGTTAGAAGAGAGGTGCTGTTGTATTTCCATCTAATATACTTCCTGCAACTTTTTTTTTGTCACCCAGTGCTCACTCTCCATGTACAGCCACTGTCATTCTATAAAGCAAGCTGATGAGAAGGGTATCAGAAATCCCAATGAACCACGCATAAGACGAGGCGCGCTCACTTAAGATGCTTCGATAAAACATTATCACAGGGAAACAGGTATCTGCTCAAAAAAGAAAGTTAAAAAAATATATTTTTGTTTCAGCTATATGCGACTATATCTTTTGCTTTATTTGGACTGATTAACTTACCCTTTTTTGCACAAGGAAGGCTGGCTGCTGGGCGTGCTGCATGCTTTTCTTTTACAAAACATCATCAGTCTGAAACAGGATCTCGAATTTCTTCACCAAATTGATGTGCAACAGAAGTGCTATCATATGCTTACACTTCGAGCTCATGTAATATGAATGTACAGAAATTTATGCTCGGTGTCCAGAAGGATGTGCGAAATTTCGTCTCACCCAGCTTTCCAGGAACAGCTCGCTGTTTTCACATTTCGCTGTTTTATACGTAGGGATAGTTCATGTGGGCTGCCGTTGATGTCTGAAGTTGACAACACGTGTGCAAAGAACAAGACTTCGACGTTGTCCGATGTCCGTACTCTGCAGTCGACGACGTGCCCGGCGTCAAAAACTCTTTCACCTTCTTTCAGACAGCGTGGAATGTCACACGTGTCACCAATATATTCATTTATACTTGAAAGGGGAAGAGAGATTCTTCCACGTCAGATCAACTTTCTTTGTGTGTTGATAGTGAGCGGCCGTGAAAACGTGAGCGACCCATCGGAAATAAGTGAACTCTTTGCGCAATACTTTTCAAGCGTCTTCAAGTCCACTGTTCTCCCAAACCCTGAGTTTTCGTGCGAAATGGCTGATGTGGTTGAAACACGGGTGATCTCAGAAGACAATGTTGCGCAGGCCATCTGCGACATTTCTCCGGGAAAAGCAGTTGGTTATGATGGGATAACATTCTTCATAATTAAGGCATGTGCTGACATTCTAACACCATTGCTAACTCATGTATTCAACCTTTCCTTAAAGGGACTATCGCATCCGTCCCGGTCGATTCCGAAACTGTAGTGCTTTTTTACTCCGCGTTCATCACTGATAATAACGCCGAAAACCCGACGCGAATTGGCAGCGTTGTTCCTGTGTAGTTTGATATAAAACTTGGCAAGAGCAGACGACGCATTCCTGGATTCCCTCTCTGGAAACGACACACGGACGAGGCCAATCACTGCGCGCCCTTTGACATGGAGAATACCAATCACGGAGCGGCCGGAGGGACCTTGGTAGCCTTGGCAACCGACCGACAGGCGGGCAGCGAGGCGGAATGCTAGGGGACGGCGTCTTCTCTGTTACCGGCTCGCGGAATGTTGTTTCTGGTTAACGTTGAACGTGTTCGTACAGCCAGGAGCGTAACGCCGTGTTTCACGTAACATGGTTACGTCTGCACTCACACTGGTAAGCGAAAGTCAGCGTATTTACCGAGGACTTTTCACTCAGTATATTGCGATGCGAACGACAAGCAGACGATCTCGGAGACAATCGCCTGCGCTGGGCTCCAATTCGTGCGCCTGGCTTACGTCATCATCGTCGTGGCTGCATATGGAATGCGGACCTTTAAAACTCGTTTACTTAATATGTAAGCTTTTTCGGAAGAGAAATTTGGCGAAGTTGACTCTGAAGTTGCGAGGAACATTACCCTTTCGGTATCGTACATACGTTCCCGGATGCGACAGTCCCTTTAACTCAGTGTCCGTATCCCGCACTGTGGAAGCTTTTCGTTGTTGTCCCAGTCTTTAAGGGTGGAAAAGCAGGTGTTGTTTCTAATTACAGGCCTATATATTTGCTACCGTCATTTTCAAAAGTGTCTGAAAAAGCGATGCACAAATATCTATTGTCACATCTTAGTAGATTTATAAATGATTCTCAGCATGGTTTTTTGCCCCAGCGATCAGTGGAGACCAATTTGGTAACCTTTCTTGATCATGTGGCCCTTTATTTGCACAAGAAGGGTCAAGTTGACAGAGTGTACTTTGACTGCACTAAGGCATTCGACTTAGTCAACCATTCCCTCCTGCTGCGTAAACTTGAGCGCCATGGCCTCATTTGCGATTTTATTCAGTGGTTCTCAAGCTATTTAGACGGGAGGCACAACACAGTGAAGGTTGGCAGCGCCTTCTCTGGCAATTATGTGGCGGTCTCAGGTGTGCCCCAAGGCTCAATTCTGGGGCCATTGTTGGTTACCATTTTTATTAACGATATTGATGGCGTCATCAAATGTGGAAATCTTAAGTTCGCTGACGATTTGAAATTATTTCTTGCTATTTTTACCATGTCTGATTGTTTGTCTCTCGAATCTGATGTCGATGCAATTGCTGAGTGGTGCATTTTGAATGGCCTAGTATTGAACTCCAACAAAACTAAAATGATGACACTTACGAATAAGGTGAACCCTGTAGTTTTTACCTATACATTGTATGATACTGAATTGTGAAGGCAGTCAGCTGTGAGAGATCTTGGTGTCTTTGTTGATCGACGCCTCATATTTAATAATCACATGGACAATGTTGTGAACAAGGCTTATCGAGTTTTTTGCCTGATCTGTAGGGCCACTAAGGACTTGAACGACCCTATTTGTTTACATGTGCTTTTAGAACTCTATTACTGTCAGTGATTGAGTTTGGATCAGTAGCATGGAACTGTATTGGTAGGACCAATGTCGCGCGTTTAGAGGCCATTGTTAGACGATATGTGAAGATTGCTTCATGGAGATTTCCTTCTGAAAGTTTATTCTCTCTGTCTCCATCGTTTTTGACTGATCGCAGAATTAGCCGCGATTGCACATTTTTGTATAAATGTGTTCATAATATTTTAGATACGACATCTGCAATCAGCTTCCTGAATTTTCACGCCCCAATTAGCATCGTCCGAAATATGTCTGTTTTATGTGGATGATACTCGAGCTCGTCAGTCGCCCACGCGACGTATCCAGACGTCTTTTGTGTGTCAGGTCATGTTGACCTATTTCACTCATCCTGTAGTCATTTTAGACAGAGGTCCTCTGTTACCTCAGGCTGTGATTTGCTGTAGGTCACTTGGTGCACTGCTGCATAGGCGCTGCTGTTTGCAGGCACCTTATTGAATAAAGTATTATTATTATTATTATATCGCGAATGATGATGGAATTATACTTTTTGACGATGGTCAGCGCGATTTGATATATTTGTAGGTGGAAATATAAAGCGAGATCGCAAGCTGTCGTTATGATAATATATTTTGTGGAACAGGCACAGACGGAAAATTTTTCGTCGCAAAGCTAGGTTAGTAAGTTGCAAGTTATGTTTCATAGAAGTTACGCTGGCTGTGCGTTGGTAGTTGCCGAAGATGAAGCGGGCAGCCAAGCCAATCACAATGCTTATTTGAAACCGACGGACAACCGAGATCGTTTTCAGGTGCCGCAACCTGATATTTGGAGCACGGAGCAGAGCTGGGTCAATGTTCTGCCCCAGGAAGGGGCCAAAACTGTTCCATTGGTAGAATCGGGGCATGCGTTGAATGCTTGAAAAAAAAATTGCTCCCAAGGCGCAATATTTTTTTTTTTTTTACCCAGCGATTAGCTCACCGGAACATGACCGAATAGAGGAGGCATGTGCGCGATAAGTTAGGCCATGATCTTTGGGGTTTTTTTTTTTCTTTTTGCTCGTGTGTCGCGTAGGTAGGCGTGCGGCGCTTGAACAGTGTAAATACTACGCGTCCCGTTGTGTAATTATATTGTACGATTCCGAAAGAGTTTGGTGAACCCAGCGTGGCCAAAGCAAACCCGCGCTATTCAGGAAGCGCTATGCACGAGCGCGCATCGTGCCTTGAACGCTAGCATTCCATTGACAAAGCAAACCCGTGCGACCCCGCCGGGAGCATGCACTGAAACCCCACCCAGCGTGGGGCAAAAATTGCTCTCCCAATGGAATTCGTCATTATAAATAACGATACCGCTTGCTATGCTGCCCCAGGACTATGGCAACGTGTTACCGAGCGCGGACACGGTTTCCACAGGGAATATGTTCCAACCTGCTCTTGATTGTAGTACAAACCAAACGACAAACCAGTCTACCTACGTCTACTGGACCCGCTTCTGTTCAACTTTCGGTACAGCTTGTTGATTGCGTCACACCTTGTCCTATTTTCAACATTATTATTTGGAAGGGAAACGAGGAAAAGGCAAGGTTTGTTTCATCCATTTATCACTAAACGTAAGCAAGCAGGGACGAAGAAATCTTGTCTCTTCATAAGAGGACACCTTCAGTTGAGGAGAGTGTCGATGCCTTCTTTTTGTAAACATAACAGAAGCGCCTGCAAAAACGAATGAAAAGTTGCTGAGTATTGGAAACACTTTCACGCTTCAGAATTTAGTCATTTTGTCTGTTCTCTCTGAAGCTCGAAAGAAACCATCGTTATTGGCCACTAAATTCTCATAAACTTCTGGCAGCCCTGCTGACAGAAGTGTGTTCCCACAAAATCCAGTCACGACAGAGTGAGAGCTTCCGCCACAATGAATCATCTGGTCGTTTTAAATTTGTTCGTGAGCATTCATAGCTAGTAGACTGCGTGGTAGCAAGATACGCAATGAGCGTGAACTAAGGCTCTGAGCTCACATCTTGCTTCTCGGGATATTGTATAGAGGAGCTATGTCAATACCAAGACGATAAAGTTATAAGGAGGTACTCTACAGAAAGGCGTCATTTGCCGCGTAGCATCTGTAGCGTGTGCTGTTCCGCTACCATTAGCACAATCTACAAATATTTGAAATACGGAAGCGTTTCACATGATAGGCGACGGTATAGCACAATTGAATGATGAAAGTAAATGAAAATGCACCAGCGCTGGGGTTGACCGCCATCATTCAAGTGATGTGTGCAACAGGGCGTTGTGAGGTTTCTGCTGTGTTTGTCCCCCCATTTTCAACTCTCACATCCGCCACAACGGTATAGCCCCATTTAGGTGAACACTACGCGGCTGAGTGAGAAACGGGCCTAGGATACTTAGTCTAGATTTTGCGTGACATCACTACAATAAATATTTTTTACTCTGGTAATACGTAACATTGGTTACGTCGAGCTTCCCTCACCAGAAACAAGCGATGGGAAGCACCGTCCAGAGGAGGGTTTGTACTACCAGGAACAGGTACACATGGAAAAGGACGACCCCAGGGACGCCGTGCCGCATGTCGTAAGCGCAGAGCCACGCTAGAGGCGTCGTTACGGTCATGTTGAGCGTGAAGAGTATCCCGTAGAGGAACATCCGGAATATATGGGGTTTGCCCTCTATGCCCGGGCTTTCTGCGGATCTTGCACTGGTACGAGCTTCCACAGCTGGTGGTGGAAGTACCAGCTTCATGTAGGTCGAGTTTCGGCGCCATTCCATGCAAGAATGCGTGACCTCTCTGAAACACGCAGAAGTAATGAATGTCTCGAACCTTTCAAGCAATTGCATAACTGGCAAAGTCGCATCTCATTCAGCACCGCCATCGAAAGCTGTGGGAACACAAAACGTTTGCTTTCTGCCATCGTTACGCTCCTTCTGCGTGCATTTCTGACGTACAAGGTCTCCCCTATTTTAAAAGAGCCATTGTATAGTAAAGTGCAGCTACTTGAAGACAGGGAAAAGTTGAGGACACTTTCGGTATTCGTCATCGTATTTTCTTACTTTGCAGGTTACTTCGCATACCGACCGATTAAGACAGCCGATATTTAGGCATCGAAGTGGCGTCTTCATTCCACGAATGAACTTCTTTGCAGTATGCCACGTGATACGTTTGGAAAGTGCTCCAGGAAAAAGGATACTTTTTGCGCCTAATATAACATTGTTACAACTTTGCACTTTTGAACATCGAATTTACTCGTTTCTGTTGCTGTGGCACCGAAACAAGACATGACAGAAAACGTGGTACCGAAGTATGAGATCACCGTTATTCAGTGCTGTGTGAAAATAAGTGCATAACTCAGTCCTTCGCATCATCAGAAGTGTTCACTGAAACCCCTGTCTTTTGACCACATAGAAGGCAGGTGTATGGATGCCGTATGTAACCCACTTGTATTACAATCACGTGAGTTTTATACACATTTCGGTTTAATCGTACGCTCCATGTCATCGATCCTGGTGCTTCGGGAATACACACTGTCAGTCCCTACAGCGAGACCACTTGTTTCCTACTGATTGAAGTCCCCGCTATATACGCTTTGTAAGTGAGTTTTTGCGCACAAGAGGATCGGAGAGTATGGAGTGACGCGCGCGGTGATGTGGCGTGCTCCTATTCGTGGAGAAGCCCATTGCACCACGTGCGAGCAGCGAAAAAGGCAAACAAGCTGGATCGATCGCTTTCACGCTGTGCGTTTCTACATCGTCTTTAAGCTACGAAATGGTAAATACGTGTCGTGGACACTTGGATGGAGTATGTGTCTTTCGCGTTCCAAAAGACAAACGGGAACGTCCGCGGTGGGAGAAGGCGATCAACCGTCGCAACTGGCAACCTACAGATACTGGACGTAGATGGGTCGAAATCCAACGAACCGGTACAGATGTAGGAAGGGAGTTGCCTCAGGACAGAAGCCGCCGATTTCGAACAGAGACTGTTCTTCTTCTGAAGAACAGTCTCTGTTCGAAATATCGGTAGCTACAGTATCGGTTCGAAATATCGTTCCTCTGGCGGAAATATCGGCTTCCTATCGGAAATACCGGAGTTGTTTGTAGTCGTTGCTTAGACGCCGCAGTACCGAGGTATCATCTTCAGGGCTTCTTTTAAAAGTGACGTGTTACTTTCTTGTAACTTGCTACGTATATGCAGGCCAGCTGGTGGTTGAACTTGAGCTCGACACGAACACACGACTCAAGTCGACTCAAGTTGTGTCGTGTGTTCGCGTCGTCCCTCTGTGTACACAGACTCAGGATTTGACAATTAAGGAGGGCAAAAGCAGGAATCAAAGATAACTTGAAGTCACAATTCGGCGCCGGACATCTATCCTGTCTCATAGGGGTCTGGATAGTTTACCCACATACCACTCAGGACCACACATCGCCTCTTGCTTGCCCCCAAACCGCCCAAACCCAAGGCACTGTACGCTACCCCTCCCCAAGAGGGACGTGGATGTCCCGAATATCTCAGCCGCTGAAGCATTATGTACATGACGCATTGCGGCGACAAAAGAGAATGTTTCGCTTAGTAGTATACGGGGTGGTCCAGACTACGACATGGCCACTAAGGCAGCGCCGCCGTCGCGTCTGCGCAGACTTTTTTCACGATTTTTTTCCCGCGCGCGGCAGGCAGCGCTCGGGTGGAGGGCTGCTCGACCGCTTACCGGTGCGGGGGCGCGTGGCCGGAGGGCTCTGCGTGCGCTTACCCTCGCACATTTTTCAGCCTGGGCAGACTTGTTTCGCCATTTATCTGCCTGGTCCGACTTCACTCGCAATTTTTTTACCGCTACAACAGGTGTGCAGTAGGCGGTTTACATGCAAGCATAGACATGCAAAGGATAGCCGTACACAAAAGCAAAAGATGAAATTTATTAAAACCAATGCTGTAATGCGAATCTGTGAATGGGGAAAATCTAGCCGCAAAACCTGAAGCAGAAGAAACAAAATACAATACACGTAATAAAGGATCTACTTATTACAGGCATGATCCAACAGCATTGAAGGGGTATCACACAGAAAGTATCAAACACATTATTTTTTAATAATGGTAAACATACACACGTTTCCAATGAATCAGTATTAAAATGGAGTAGCACATATAATCAAAGAAGATATTCTTAACCAATACGATTACATTCAAAATTACAAGTTTTATTATAAAAAGTGTGAGACGTGCATGAGCACCATCATTGCAATAGTGGAGTTTTAATTACAAATTATGATAGATGTGAGTAACTTCAAGCATAATAGGGAAGCTAAGTCGAATATTCCAACATGACACAAATTTAATTAATCAGATTCTTATGAAGTGATCTGTGGTCGGCACGTGTGGGCTGTGGGTTCCTCTCCTGAATTTTTTTCCAGCGCGCGGCGGGTGGCGCGCGGTTGAGGAGCTGTCCCGGTGCTTACCAGCCGGCAGGGGGCTGTGCGTGCGTTGTGAATTTTTCACCGTGGACCGATTTCTTTGGCGATTTGTCCGCCTGGGCAGACTTCGTTTGCAATTTTTTTCAGGTGCCGCGTGGGTAGTTTACATCCAAGTAGGGACATGCACAGAGGCAACCCCACCAAGCGTAGGTGCCGTCAAGTGGGCCGACTTCATTAGCGATTTTTCAGCATGGGCCGACTTCATTCGTAATTTTTTTTTCTCGCTACAACAGCCGTGTGGTAGGCGGTTTACACTCAAGTAGGAACATGCACACTGCCAACACGTTGCCACCATCACACCTGGGCTGACTTCACTCTTTCTCTCTTCAATTTTCTTTTTTCGCGTGCTTATCGGTGGTCGGAGGCCTGCGCGTGCGCTTATGGTCCTACATTTTTCATCCTGGGCCGACTCCTTTGGCGATCTTTCCGCCTGGGGCGACTTCATTCACAATTGTTTTTCAGGTGGCGCGTGAGTGGTTTACATGCAAGTTGGGACATGCACACTGTCATCCCAGTCAGGCGATGATACCGTCACATCTGGGCCGACTTCTTTGGCAATTTTTCCTCCTGGACCGACTTCATTCATAATTTTCTTTTCGCTACAACAGCCGCGCAGTGGGCAGATTACATGCAAGTATAGCCATGCAATGGACACTCATACACAAAAGTACAAGATGAAGTGTATTTATTAAAGCCAATAGTGGCAGGAATTATGTTGTGACTCTGTGTGAAGGAGAAAAACCCTGCCAAAGAACATGAAACAGAAGAAACACAATACACATAATAAAGAGTATGCTTACTTATTACAGGTATGAAGCAATAGCAGTGAAGAGAGATCACACGTAAAACACAATATTTTGTATTTACGGTAATCATACACGCAAGTTTTCAATTAATCTGAATTAAAATGGAGTAGCACATTTAATCAAAGAAGATATTCTTAATCAGTACGATTACAATCAAATTACAAGCTTTATTATAAAATGTCTGAGACGTGAGCACCATGATTGCAATAGCAGAGTTTTAATTTTAATTATAGGTTCTATTACATGTAAGTAATTTCAAGCTCAATAGGGAAGCTAAGTTGAATATTCCAACACGACACAAATGTATTTATCAGTTTCTTATGAAGTGAATAGCACACATGCAAGAAAATAATGAGAAACGCGATCAACACCTAGCAAGAGCCAGACCCATGCATCATCCAACACGTAAACAACATATATACAGATACAGATATATACAGATTGAACAGATATAATAACGTTCTTAGATCAGTATTTCGATCTGCTAAATCTACATATTACCAGAACCGCATTTCCCGAGCTAATGGCTGTACGCGAGAAATATGGGATACCATTAATCACTCCTTAAATAGGCATAGCCTCAAAAAAGGCAAACAAGCTGGATCGATCGCTTTCACGCTGTCGTGCACGTGCTGAGCTAAACCAGTGGATGCAGCGTACTTGTAACCACCTTTACAGGTGTAGTTCCAATTCTGAGGGAAATGAAAGAGTGATATTAAACGGTAGGAACAACTTATTTATTTACACATGGTAAAGAAGACTTTGGGAAATGCAGAGCTTCTACTTAGCATGTGGAGAAGTATGAGCTTACGTATACAAATCAGCTGTCATTCAGGAAACAATGCATACAAGCTTCGAGATAATGTGTCTAGGTTTGACCTGGCACGCTTTCAACAGCCATGACAGCCATGAGGGGCCATGTTTCGATATAAAGAGCATAGGGAAGACACTTAGCCCTGACCATATCTTATCTTCGCAGAGGATGTAGATCACCTCCTGAGTGAAACACCAACAACTTGCAAAGATGTGAGCTACAGTGAAATAGTAGCGGTCTGCAAAAGGCCTGAGCCCGCACCAATGATTGCAATTGGACTGGTATGAGGGAAAACATGGGAAATTTATAATAAGAAATTGAGAAAGTGTTGCAAAGATGGATGTGCACAGACACAAGGTCTAAAGTCTAAAATTTTTGTCAACGATAGGGAAGCCTCTGAAGAGAAGCCACTGTTGATGCCGTTGGCATGACCCCACGTAAGGCCTTCTTATACTGATAAAGTCATGACCGCGAGATGTTATATTTATGTATTTATTTATTTCTATTTTCCTGGTGCCCATGAATGGCCAGAGGGCCTCCTTAATGGTGCACCATACAGACAGCCAATACAAAGAAATGAATTAAAACACCATAATTACATAAGAGAAAACGAAAACTACGACAAAGACAAAACCATGTAGATGGTAAGGCAACAACTGGCCTTGCTTTGGACCCATCATGAATGAGGCATCGAAGTTGGCGTACGACGCCAAATAGGTCACCACTGAACAGATCAAAAACCCCGGAATGGGAGTTATATACAATCTGAAGCCTCAAAGAAGGCGATTTCTTTTTAACTGTTACCACATACATAAAATGTTTTGTGGGTTCTAGTGTTTCAACGTGGAACATAGAAATTGACCCTTGATACGATCGCAGCTGAATCGATATATATCTATAGCAATATATAAATCAATTATAGGCAAGGTGATAGCCTATGTTCTCTTAGAGCTTGTGGACTGGAACGTGTTTGCGGCAAACACCTGTGCACTGCACAGAATTAAAAAAAAAGCATACATACATTGCGTTACTGGTTGGTGCGAAGTAGCACTTGCAAATTGATATGAATACAGTATGGGGATGTTCTCTTTCATTGTTTGCTTGTTTACTGCGATCACTTGTATGCTCATTCATAAACACAGTGATCAATAAAGCAACATTACAAGCCTTGATGTCTGTAGAATGTATTTTACTGTGTAACGGCTGTCTGGTTATTCCAGAAGGGTATATGGCAGACCTCTGTTGTTCATGAAAGGGATACTGTTGTGATAAAGCAGTGTTTACGACCAAACCATCCAGTGTACTGTTGTCAAGATGGGAGGCATTCAATGCTGCCTTCAAGCACCTGAAAGAAAATTGAGAGCTTCATCTCAGTGAAAGCAAACAGACATATACATGGTCAGACAGCACCTACTGCATCACACGTAAAAAAGGCAAAAACCTTTGTATGCCTCAGAAGGAAAGTTTTCCATTATGGCATGTACAGCCCACGCTTCGAGGACTTTTCTGCAGTGCTTTCAGCTTTCCTAATGATCCCCAGAGCCACCTGGTAAACTGTTTGTAGGCAACGTACCGAAACTTCCTGCATGTATCATGGACAGTGTGAAATTATGATATGTAACTTCACTAATAACAAACCGAAGGCACACATGGATGAACTCACTTGTTCACTTTGCTGTTCCTCCTAACAGCGTACTCGTCGCTTTCTATCACGTGTCAGTAGGATAAAGTACATATTTCATGAAATGCAACCGCTGCGCTGCTTCAGTAACGTCTCATTTCGCGCCAACAAAGGCATTCTTCTAACGTCGGCATCGGCACGCATCTGAAACAAGGACACCTGAACCGAAAGAGCAATGCCATATTTCCGCTGCGAGCTTCTCAACATTTTCATTACACATGAAGAGTGTTTCCCACGGCCGCTAGGTGACTGCAATGACGGTAATTCATCCTCCGTCGACGATTCTGCGGATGATGTCGTGTCATACTGCGTTTACCGCGTGCACTCGTACGAACAAACGTTTTGCGGGCGTGACTGCTGGACTATCGCAAACTCAAGGGCATTCAAGTTTGGAAAAATCAACATCACACGACGTGGACCTCAAAACAGCATTACGCCTTCGCCACCTTCCGCCACAGACCGGGAGGCGGATTAGAAAAGCGAGACTAGCCGTAGCCGACACGAGCCAACCCAGTGTTGTGTGTGAGGGAGTACTGAGCTTTGCGCTCGAATGCAATCTTTGAAATCCGATTACTCAAAGAAAGGAAGGATTTAAAAAGAAATATTTCGTAACTGAGATGTACTCTTCCCAGGATTTCATAAAATCATAAGATAACCCTGGGTTGAAATTCACTTTACAGTTCCTTTAAGGACAAGTGTTTCATTTACGATCATATACTGATAGTGTTACGGAATTTCAAACAAGACATTTCGGTGGTTTTGGAGCCTCAAACACCCCTGCAGCGCAGAATGATTGTCCCAATAATAATGCTCAATCATGTCCTGTCTTTGACAATCCCTCTCTCGATCAGCCATTTTCTGTTCTCTACACTAATATTCGGAGCATTAGTAGACATCGTGATGAATAATGCTCGATTATGGACTCCTGTGATGCAGACTTTGTCATTCTAACCGAAACCTGGCTATCATCCAAAATATGCAACAAGGAATTATTTCACTGCGACAAGTTATTTAACATTCATCGCAACGACCGAGGTCAAAGAACCGGAGGCGGTGTTCTTATTGCGGTATCTAATCTACTAGCTCTCAGCTGATTGATATTAACTTATTGATATATATATTGATACTTATATATTGATATTAGGTCTCAGCTGATTGATATTAACTCACCTTTAGAAATGATCTGGGTGAGTGCGGATTGTAAACACAGGAGAATGGTAATTGGTGTATGTTACAGGCCGCCTTCATGTGGAAATATCTTATCTCAGTTACATGATGCACTTCCCAAGCAGCACAATGTACTGAAAGTCGAGTGCAATAGGGGTGGACGGTATGTGTCTTATCAATCTTCTTTGGTTTCACGAGTGTGTTCAAGGCCTTTCACCTACCCGTCCACCCCTATTGCACTCGACTTTCAGTACATTGTGCTGCCTGGGTTAATCTGGTTGTGGCACGATATCACCATTTGCCTATATTTCTTATGGGTGACTTTAACTACTCTTTCATCAATTGGCAAACCCATGACACACACGTTATGTCAACATCCCATGAATGTACTACCTTCATAGAAATGTATAACACCTTTAACCTTTCACAGTTACAAGTCCTACTAGAGTAACCCAGTCATATTCCAACATACTAGACTTGCTGTTAACTTCAACACCCGATCTTGTTGATAGGCTTTCCAACTTCGACGGGCTTAGTGATCGCTCTATACTTCATTATTACATTAATACGTCAGTCGCCCGTGGTAAGGACAGGATAATTAGGGACTATAAAAACGCTAACTTTGCTGCTATAAATGACGAACTTTATGAGTACCTTAATTTTTTTTTAGCTGACTTTCCACTCCGTTCGGCTGAAAGTAACTGGCACCTGTTCAAGATCAAGGTGATGCAGCCAATCAATAAATATATCCCACAAATAACTATTTCCACTCATTCTCAAACGCCTTGGTTCAACAAAACGCTAAGAAGGCTTCTAAATAGGAAGAAACGGCTATTTCGTCGCTCAAAGCTATCTCCCAGCCCGTTGAGTTTGGGCGCCTATTATAAAGTCCTGAAAGCATACCGGCTAGAGCTTCATAATGCCAATATAACTATTTTAAGAACACTTTACCCGAAATGCTAAAACGCAACCCTAAGCAGTTTTGGAACTTTGTAAATCGAAAGAATAACACAGAAATCACATTACGTACTCTAGACCTGTTGTAATAACCCCATCACAGTGTGCTAATGCATTGAACGATGCATTTGTTAACGCTTTTTCCTCTATTACTTCCGACAACCTTCCCGAATTGAGTGTTCACAATTACATTATTATGGATCCTATACTTATTGACGTATGGCAGTATTAAGATAACTGATACTCTCAAAATACAAAGTTTTTGAAACACTGCCACGTGTTCGGCATTATTTCTAACTCACATTTTTATGCAGTCGCTAGAGTCAGGTTGCATTCCTCATGACTGGTCTATCGCGAAGGTGGTTCCCTTGTTTAAATCTGATGATAGACACTGTGCAAGTAACTATCGCCCCATTTCTTTAACTAGCATTCCCTGTAAAATAATGGGACATATAATTTACTCCCACTTAGTCCAGCACCTTTAATTTAGCTCGTTTTTTCACCATAGTCAACATGGATTTAAGAAAAAATTCTCTTGCGAAACCCAACTCGTCTCTTTCCTAGATGACCTTCATCAGGCCCTTGATCGCGGGTCCTACACAGACTACATATTCGTTGATCTATCTAAAGCATTTGACAAAGTCGCGCGCACTAGTCGCGTTTACTTTTCAAATTAACAAGGCTCAAAGTTGACAAAAATGTTATAGCCTGGATTCACTCTCTCTTATCTGATCGCCGGCAGTATGTCGTTACTAACAATGGGAATTCAAACATATAGCTTTTGTCTTATCTGGTGTACAGCAAGGCTCGGTTCTCGGCCCCTTACTTTTTCTTAACCAGCTCCGGTGGCGCAGCGGTAACGTGTGCGCTTGGAGACTGGGAGGTCCGCGGTTCGAATCCGCGGGCCGGCTGTGCCGTCTGGGGTTTTTCCTGGGTTTCCCTCAGATGTGTAATAGGCGTATGCCGGCACAGTTCTCCTGACGTCGGCCCATGGACGCAGCTATCCTCCCCCCGAGCGGATTCCGCTCGGTCTTCCACTTCACCCTTTCCTCTCCTCCTCTCCACCACCTTTCCCTTCCCGAGAAACATGCCGCCTAATCAGGCAGGCAGACCTCTCGGTTCCTCCCAACGACACTCCTCCTCCTCCTCCTCCTACTTTTTCTTACGCATATCAACGACCTTCCTAACCTCTTCTGTTCGTCTCTACGCTGACGATTGTCTTATCTATCGAAAAGTGACTACCACTTCTGACTCTGACTTATTACAAAAAGACCTCGATACATTACTAACATGGTGCTCCACGTGGCACATGGAACTAAACCTCCGAAAGTGTAAGCACATGAGAATATGCCGCAACAACGAACCTTGTCATACATACATGATTAATAACACTGCATTGGAACGTGTTTCTACATATAAATATCTTGGCATATCTTCGAATCTATCCTGGAAACCACACATCGAGTTTATAACCAAAAACGCCACACGCACTCTAGGGTACATCCGCCGTAATTACAGCCTTGGTCCACTAAATCTAAAACTTATGTTACACCGAACCCTCGTGCTTCCGAAGCTGGAATATGCTACTTCTGTGTGGGACCCGGGACAGGCGACACTCATTGCTCAAGTGGAAAGTGTACAAAACCGCGCAGCATGGTTCATTCTCGGTAATTATGCAAGGACAGCCAGTGTTACCTCCATGAAAGCTAGTCTTAACCTATCCCATCTCTCACTTCTACGCAGTGTTAGTCGTCTTCGTCTATGTCACAAAATGTTTTATCATAACGATATCCACCGACATTTAATTTCTCGTCCGTCACATATCTCTTCACGGCTGGACCATGCACCGAACTTTGGCATTTCCTTTTGCACTACTAACGTATACTTCCAGTCATGTCTGCCCAAAACCTCTCTCGAGCGGAACCACCTTCCCGGCTCTATTTCATCCATTACTGACCCTTCATTATTTAAGAATGCTTATCATCTGAACGTCACAAAGTGATTTTTTGTCTAATTTTTCATTGTTTTGTGTCTTCTGTATGCATCCTCTTATATTTGAACTTATTGTTACATATGCCCCTACCGTCTCTAATGCTAATAAGCCCTGAGGGTATCATACATAAATAAATAAATAAATTGACAACGTGCCCGACATACATCCGAAGAATTTCCGGATTCCACAGCGATGCGAAACGAGTCCAATAATTACCTCACGACATACGTGACCAACTGAAGCTCTCCCTATGAAGTGAGACACCGAAAACCTAACTTTAATATTGGACAAAAAGTCTGGTACCCCTCAGGAACCCGAGAAAAGGAACTGATCACCTTGTACGACGGTCCACACATCATCTGCGACACTGTAAATTGCATGTACACATTCCATCAGAATCTCCCACACGAGTGGAAGGAGACCCGCACAGCAACATCTACTCATTTCAAGCTCTACTCAAATCAAGACAAGCCTGACTTTAAGACGGACTCTGACGTATCAACGATACTATAGTCAGTGACACCCTAAGCCCTACTACTGGGACCGCCCACTCATCCGTGGCAGGGTCCTGCGATTGGCTACCAGCCTTTGCACGACGTCCCCGCTTCGCAATGTAGTACCGGCTCTCTCTCTCCCCCCAGTGCCCACTTGGCCGCGTCGTACTACATTCGCGTGCGCGGAGTGATTCTTGTGTGGGGGCGGGGTTAAGTGCATGGCTTATGTGGTCACTGACCATAGGCGATTACGACAACAAACCTGACACTGCTCCCACACTACTGAACCCCAGTCCGGATATACAGGGTGTTATGCGCCCTGGACCACTAGGATGAAGAGGCGGCGACCAGAGTGGCTGATTTTCTTTTTTTTTCAAGTTCAGTTTATTTGAACAGCAGCAATAAGTATAACTTGTGGGGCGGGGTCAGTAGCATGGTGCTGGTAGAGACCCCCAATCCGCAAGTCTCATGACTGGCTACCAGCGTCATGATGACGTTTCTCTGGTAGAGATCTATTCGAACGCTTTGCATCTTACTCCCTGTGGGTGCACAATGGTTAAGCTTCATTTCAATGGCAGCGGTTTCTTACTTCCTGAATAAAACACAGTCATTGATTGAATATCACGTTTTATGGAAAAGAATGCCATGAAGGAACCGGAGAGAAAGCAAGAAAATACGTGGACGTGAGTGAAAAGCGAACTAAAAGCAAGTTGGAACTTAACTCAAGTTACTTTGGCAACGTTACCTGAAAAAGAAACGAGTTCCTCTGCAGGTTAACACGGCGCAAAAGTACCGAGTTAAGTACCAAAAAAAAACTTACAATCCCAAAATTCGCGGTCACCCCCCGCCGGCGCACTCCGTCACTATACTCAGCCGCCATGCGGGAAGCTGCCTTACAGGATGTTAATTCAATGGGAGACAGCGTTTATGCCAATTAACAGCAAAACAGAATAAATTTTTTAAGATGTCATCGTCTAATAGAGAAGAACACCATGTAAAGAACCCCTGGAGACATGAAAGGCACCAGCAGAATATAAGCCTAGTGCACCCTGGCCAAATTAATTTTAATGCATTGCGCCTATGGGGATTCCGTCGATTTTTGCACATCGCCCATGTTTAGACTACGATTTTTCGACAAAGGCAGTCAAATTCTGGAAATGTCATCGCCTATTTTCGTTCAGTACGTCCTCCAGGCCACATACCAACCACGGCACGATGTGTGAGTGTTAATCCTGATGCACCCAGGGCCTTCAAAGTTGCGACTCAGACAGGGTTCCCCTCTTAGGCGCTCGACGGACTAAGTCCCAGTATTATCGTAATACGCATGCGCTGAGACTGTACGGCCGGTCTGAAGGAGTTCGAAACGAGAACGGTCATTTTTCCAGAACTCGAAGTGGCTGACAGAACAGACAACTTTATTTTGAGTGAGTAATATACAAATGATACCATTTTGTATTTTATATCGCTTTTATATTAAACTATACAACTTGATAACACTGTGCATTTCGAGTGCCGTTTTGGAAGTGATTTTGTCAAACACGACCTTTCAGGGTGCAACAGGAGAACAAGGTACGGGGTTCAAACCCCGTGATCTTACTTTCACATGTACATACACATATACATTACATTACATAATCAGCTTAGGATATCTTTATTGTCATCGTTATATCAAATGATATTAAGCTCCGAACTTGATGAAATTCGCCATTTGGCCGTTTTGGAAGCGATTTTGTCAAACGCGACCTCTCAGGGTGCAACAGGGGAACAACGTACGGGGTTTAAACACCGTGATCATACTTTCACGTATACATATTACAAAATTAGTTTAGGACATCTTTAGTATTAACTTGATATCGAATGATATTAAGCCCCGAAGTTGACGAAATTAGCCATTTGGGCATTTCGAGTGCCGGTTTGGAAGCCATTTTGTGAAACCCGACCTCTCAGGGTGCAACAGGGGAACAAGATACGCGGTTCAAACCCCGTGATCTTACGTTCACATATACATACTACAAAATCAGCTTAGGACATCTTTAATATTATTTTATATCCAATGATATTAAGCCCCGAAGTTGACGAAATTCGCCACTTGGCCATTTCGAGTGCCGTTTTGGAAGCGATTTTGTCAAACGCGACCTCTCAGGGTGCAACAGTGGAACAACCTACGGGGTTTAAACACCGTGATCTTACTTTCACATATACATATTACAAAATTACCTTAGGACATCTCTAATATTATTTTTATATCAAATGATATTAAGCCCCGAAGTTGACGAAATTCGCCACTTGGCCATTTCCAGTGCCGTTTAGGAAGCGATTTTGTCAAACGCGACCTCTCAGGGTGCAACAGGGGAACAACCTACGGGGTTTAAACACCGTGATCATACTTTCACGTATACATATTACAAAATTAGTTTAGGACATCTTTAGTATTAACTTGATATCGAATGATATTAAGCCCCGAAGTTGACGAAATTAGCCATTTGGGCATTTCGAGTGCCGGTTTGGAAGCCATTTTGTGAAACCCGACCTCTCAGGGTGCAACAGGGGAACAAGATACGCGGTTCAAACCCCGTGATCTTACGTTCACATATACATACTACAAAATCAGCTTAGGACATCTTTAATATTATTTTATATCCAATGATATTAAGCCCCGAAGTTGACGAAATTCGCCACTTGGCCATTTCGAGTGCCGTTTTGGAAGCGATTTTGTCAAACGCGACCTCTCAGGGTGCAACAGTGGAACAACCTACGGGGTTTAAACACCGTGATCTTACTTTCACATATACATATTACAAAATTACCTTAGGACATCTCTAATATTATTTTTATATCAAATGATATTAAGCCCCGAAGTTGACGAAATTCGCCACTTGGCCATTTCCAGTGCCGTTTAGGAAGCGATTTTGTCAAACGCGACCTCTCAGGGTGCAACAGTGGAACAACCTACGGGGTTTAAACACCGTGATCTTACTTTCACATATACATATTACAAAATTACCTTAGGACATCTCTAATATTATTTTTATATCAAATGATATTAAGCCCCGAAGTTGACGAAATTCGCCACTTGGCCATTTCCAGTGCCGTTTAGGAAGCGATTTTGTCAAACGCGACCTCTCAGGGTGCAACAGGGGAACAAGATACGGGGTTCAAACCCCGTGATCTTACTTTCACATATATATATTACAAAATTAGCTTAGGACATCTCTAATATTATTTTTATATCAAATGATATTAAGTCCCAAAGTTGACTAAATTGGCCACTTGGCCATTTCCAGTGCCATTTAGGAAGCGATTTTGTCAAACGCGACCTCTCAGGGTGCAACAGGGGAACAAGATACGGGGTTCAAACCCCGTGATCTTACTTTCACATATACATATTAGGAAATTAGCTTAGGACATCTTTAATATTATTCTTATGTCAAATGATATTAAGTCCCAAAGTTGACGAAATTGACCACTTGGCCATTTGCAGTGCCGTTTAGGAAGCGATTTTTTTCAAACGCGACCTCTCAGGGTGCATCAGGGGAACAAGATACGGGGTTCAAACCCTGTGATCTTACTTTCACATATACACATTACAAAATTAGCTTAGGACATCTCTAATATTATCAAATGATATTAAGCCCCGTAGTTGACGAAATTCGCCACTTGGCCATTTCGAGTGCCGGTTTGGAAGCCATTTTGTGAAACCCGACCTCTCAGGGTGCAACAGGGGAACAAGATAGCGGTTCAAACCCCGTGATCTTACTTTCACATATACGTACTACAAAATCAGCTTAGGACATCTTTAATATTATTTTTATATCCAATGATATTAAGCCCCGAAGTTGACGAAATTCGCCACTTGGCCATTTCGAGTGCCGTTTTGGAAGCGATTTTGTCAAACGCGACCTCTCAGGGTGCAACAGTGGAACAAGATACGGGGTTCAAACCCTGTGATCTTACTTTCACATATACATATTACAAAATCAGCTTAGGACGTCTTTAATATTATTGTTATATCAAAATATATTAAGCCCCGAAGTTGATGAAATAGGCCATTTGGCCATTTCGAGTGCCATTTTGGAAGCGATTTTTAAAACGCGCCCTCTCAGGGTGCAACAGGGGAACAATATACGGGGTTCAAACCCCGTGATCTTACTTTCTCATATACATACTACAAAATCAGCTTAGGACGCTTTTTGCTTAGGGAGTGTCGTTTCGGAAGCAGTTTCTTCAAACGCGACTTCTCCATGTACGGCCTGGCACCAGGATTAAAGGGGCTTCGCACGTTTTAAAGGGTTCGATCTGGTGCCGAACGTTGCGGTAGCCTCTGTTACAATCCCAGTACAAGCCGTTCATAGTACCTTTTTGGCACCACGATACATATCATTTGAGTCATTGTAAAGGGCCCTGCTGCCGCCTTTTCCAAATTTTGCGGTGGTTTCCGATGCAATCACAGGAGAGGGGCATAACATAAGCCGTCGCGTCTTTATAGGTGTGTAAAATGTCTGCCACCATGATTAAAGGGGCTTTTGTCCGTTTTAAAGGGCTCTGCTGTAGCCTTTTATGGAGTTTGCGGCCGCATCCGTTATAATTCCAGTAGAATGGCAATAGCATAAGCCGTTGCGTGTACTTATATGACTTTGGAACTACGATACAAGGGGTATCGACCGTTTTAAAGGGCTCTGCTGCCGCATTTTCGGTATTTTGCGGTAGTCTCTGTTACAATCCCAGTAGAACGGCATTGCACAAGCCATTGATGACATGTCATCGGCAGCATGATACAAGGGGTCTCGCCCGTTCTGAAGGGCTATGCTGCATCATTTTCCCGATATTTGCGGTCGCCTGCGTTATGATCTCGGTAGAATGACATAGTATAAGTTGTTGATAATATGTCTTTAACAGCATGACACAAGGGGTTTTACTCGTTTAAGAGGGCTCTGCTGCCACGTTTTCCGAATTTGGCGATCGCCTGTGTTATAACTCCAGCAGAATAGGATTGCACAAGCCACTGATAACTTTCTTTCTTTCGCTCCATGATACAGGGAGTCTCGCCCGTTTTAAAAGGCCTTGCTGCCGCCGTATCGAAATTATGCGGTCTCCTCTTGCGCAATCCCGGTAGAAAGGCATAGCATAAGCCGTCATTAATATGCCTTTGGTACCATGATACAAGGGGTTTCGTACGTTCTAAAGGACTCTGCTGCTGCCACGTTTTCCGAATTTGGCGATCGCCTGTGTTATAACTCCAGCAGAATAGGATTGCACAAGCCACTGATAACTTTCTTTCTTTCGCTCCATGATACAGGGAGTCTCGCCCGTTTTAAAAGGCCTTGCTGCCGCCGTATCGAAATTATGCGGTCTCCTCTTGCGCAATCCCGGTAGAAAGGCATAGCATAAGCCGTCATTAATATGCCTTTGGTACCATGATACAAGGGGTTTCGTACGTTTTAAAGGACTCTGCTGCTGCCTTTTCCGCATTTGGTGGTCGCTTCTGTTGCGATCCCTGTAGAAGAGCATCATAAGCCGTTGATAATATCTGTTTGGAACCATGATTAAAGATGTTTTGCCCGTTCTAAAGGGCTCTGCTGCGGTCTTTTACGGATTTTGCGGTCGTCTCCGTTACAATCCCAGTGGGAAGGGCAATAGCATAAGCCGTCTCGAATATGCCTTTGGCACCATGATACAAAGGGTTTTGCCCGTTTTAGAGGGCTGTGCCGGCGCCTTTTCCAAATTTTGGGGTCACCACTGTTAAAATCCCAGTACAAGGGCCTAGTATAAGTTGTTGATAATGGCTTCGCTATGCAGAATACACCAGTGACTCTGTGTGGTGTATTCCTTGGTTGCCCCTGCCATCATCGGGGTTGCAGAAAGGTTACTGTTTACTTTTCTCAAAGAAGTTGGCAAGTGATGCAATGTTTCAGAAGGACACTGTGGGTCATTTCTTGCAGGTCGAGGTGTCATTGTCTGCACTTGTCTCCACTATTACTTCTCAATTATCATATTACTTACAGTGTAGTTTATCAAAATGCACGTTCAGACCAGATCGCTAATCGCTAGAACTACTAGTTGAGGTTCATGAGTCACAAGAACTGCTCAATTGTGAATGTCCTTCCTAACGTCGACAGGAGCAGCACTACATCGAGCAAGGGTAAAAACAATGCCTGAAAACCTGGTTTCATTCCGAATTCTTCATTATTGGTGTGCGCGCGTGTGTGTGTGTGGGGGGGGGGGGGCAGCTTCTATTTAGTGGTCAAGAGCCCTCGGGACACAGAATAGCTGACTGCAAGCCATGCACATGCGGCCCGCGTGTGTGAGAGCCCTGATTGCCCTGATCTAAGCATTACTTCATCTTAAACGAGAAATAAATAATGTATTCGAGGGCGCGTAGCACTTGTTTAGCGTTATCTCAAAATCTGGTATTTAGTTCTGCTCCAAAATATCTGGTCCAAAAAAGTCGCGTTTGATCAAATCATTGCCACTCGCATCGCCATAGCACTCGCAGACGCCAAACTGCCGTATCTTCCGTATCTGTCAAACTGTCCGTATCTTCAATTTCATTTAGTAATAACTCTGGATATAAACGTAATATCGAAGATGTCATCACTTAATTACGTAATCTGTATATCCATGCTTAATAGCTATGAGTCTGAATATAGTCCAATTGCCGGGAGTAGACATCTTTACTAGTTTGAACCGCACCGGCTTTCAACAAACATAACAAAATACAGTTAACGTTTCGGGTCCCATTCGGGTCCCATCATCAGAATGACGCTGTCCTGGTCGTCACCGGGTATTTACGTAGAAGAGGAAAGAGAAATAACAAAGGCCAAAGCGGATCTACGAAGAAGGGCATACCCCGAGCAATTTATCTGTGATACATACCACCGAATGATGAATACACGCCCGGAACAGGCGGAAAGTAGTCAAGAAAGACCCATGTACAGTGCTGGACAAAAGTTTACGGAACGCGCGAGCGGCGTATTTTCTCTGGGCAGAGACACCCTAGCGGCGAGCGGAAGCGGGCGGGTCCACTCGTTCATAGGGATGGGAGAGTGCGCGTGTGGCGACCCACCGTGGTAGTAGTGGTAACTTTGCTTTTGAGTGTAACGAACGCCAAAATGGTTTCGTTTTCGGTCTACTGCACCGAGCGAGTGGCTATCGCGGGAAGGACGTCTCTCTGCTATCGGAGAGATAACGGGGCGCTAAGCTGAATTGAGGTGACAACGGGCTCGCAGTGCCTAGCTTTTTTCTTTTTTTTCATTGGACAAAAACAGAAGAAAAGAGCGTATACCCTTGAGCACACACACACACAAAAAAACGGACGGACAAGGTCCACGTCTTCACGTAGCAAGGACCACTCTGCTTCTATGAATTCCCAGAGTGCGTCCTTGCTCCTTGTAGGCGTCCGTCTCTTGCTCATCCTATTCTTCGGGATGCCCAGACATTTTCGATGATGTTTAAGTCCGGGCTCTGCGCAGGCCATGTCAGCTGCATTACGCTGAGGCATAAAAAAAAGAAAAGCTAGGTACTGCAGCCCGTTGTCACCTCAATTCATCTTAGCGCCCTGTTCTCTCTCCGATAGCGGAGAGACGTCTTCCCGCGATAGCCACTCGCTCGGTGCAGTAGACCGAAAACGAAACCATTTTGGCGTTCGTTACACTCAAAAGCAAAGTTACCACTACTACCACGGTGGGTCGCCACAAGCGCACTCTTCCATCCCTCTGAACGAGTGGACTCGCCCGCTTTCGCTCGCCGCTAGGGTGTCTCTGGCCAGAGAAAATACGCCGCTCGCGCGTTCCGTAAACTTTTGTCCAGCACTGTACGTTACCATCCCCTACCTGAAGGGTGTGTCAGAACCAATTAGACGGGTGCTCTCCCAGGTGAACATTAAAACTGCATTTAAGCCCACGACAACACTGAGGAACGTACTAAGCCACCCCAAGGACAGAACACCACCGGAAGAAGAACGAGGCGTTGTATACAAGGTATCTTGTCAAGATTGCCCTGCCGTGTACATCGGAGAAACAGGAAGGAAAACACGAACAAGAATGAAGGAACACAAGAAAGATATCGAGAAATCAGCAACAAACCCAACAGAACTGTGTGAACACGCGCGTAAAACAGGACACGTGTTAGACCTTGACAACCCATGCATTCTGGCGAAAAAGAACAAATGGGGGGTGAGGAGACAACTGGAGTCATGGCACATAAAGAAAACAAAAGAAGCTATCAATCGACAACCAGGCCCCCTCCCAGAATGCTACGCTCCTCTTCTACGTAAATACCCAGTGACGACCAGGACAGCGTCATTCTGATGATGGGACCCGAATGGGACCCGAAACGTTAACTGTATTTTGTTATGTTTGTTGAAAGCCGGTGCGGTTCAAACTAGTAAAGATAGCTATGAGTCCGCGGCTCATACCTGGTTCCCTTGCCAGAGCCTGCGAAGTAGCGTTTGGTCAAATCATTCATTTTCAAGCGACCACAGAACAAACAGGAGACAAGATCAGACACAAGTCGCTCTGTTGTTGTTTCGTGTTTGTTCTTTGGTCGCTTGTGGATTTACACCAACCAGCCCAATCTATATACTTCAGACATTTTGCCAAATCGTTGCCCAAGTGGCACTCACTCTCACCAATTTGTCAGTTTCCTCTATTTTAGCTCGTAATAACTCTTGATACCAATTTGATACTGACGGTATCATCATAAAATTACGTAGTCTGTGTATCGTCTGCGGACCGTAGCTGCTGTCCTTGCTGCACTCTTAGAACTCGCATTTAGTGAATTTGTCGTCCAGAAGGCTATCACAGGCGCCAATCTGTCAATTTCATCCGGCAATCTCCCGATATTTGGAAAGTCTCATGCTCGTTCCCACAGTTATACATCACGTCTTTTTCTTTATCTTACGCGAATGCTCCCGGGCGTGTTATCGGCGTTGTTATCAGGTCGGGGTGCCAAAAGGGAATTGTTCGCCTCAGATATGTCCTCCTCTCCCTGCCCAGATCTGTTCCTCCTCACGTACTCACGCACCACCCTGTAAACTTAGCTTCCTTGCGTAGTCCTCTGCTATCAGGTCAAGCCGGGTTTCAGAGGGGGTGTCCCTGAATGCTGCTCTTGGTTACAGTAACGAGTTACTTGTAACTTGTTTCTTTACAACCGCTATCGATGGAAAGTCAGGAAAATGAGTTAAAAACCAAAGTACGCCAGTTTTACAGCGTCATGTAGTGATATAGTGCAGACTTTCCCCAGATCGCGTCGTCGTCCGCTGCGACATGTCGGGGGGTAAGGAGGAAAACCGCACCGGTCTACAACCGCTATAGGTGGAATCACCGGATTTTTAGTATATAGCCGAAAGCGTACACGATAAGAGCCCCTCTCACCTCGTCACCACTCACCTCGCCAACCATTTCAGCGATCACAAAATCAATACTCGACGCGCGTCACTAAATTTGTCTACACACTTTCATCCGGCCTCATTTCACCACACGCACGGCTGACGCTCAATTTTGCGTTACACGAGTTTCTTTTGTCAACATCAACGATGAAGATAGGCGCGCGAAGGAAACATTCTCCTTGAGTTTTCTGTTTGGGTGGTTGCATTAGGGAGTCTTACCGCGTCCATTTCCTCAAAACGAAACGACTGATACTGCCGCCGAGCATGCGCTGTACGAATCAGTGAGCAAGTTGTAGGAAGCGCGATTTCGTACGAAAGACCCACGAGTCGTTTCGCTGTATTCGGCTATATTATATCTATTATATTCGGCTCGCTGTATTCGGCGAGCACGACCGATTCACGTCGCAAAGCAAGATGGTGGCTGTTTGGAGATACGGAGTTGCTTTGAGACTGCCAGACTCCCAGACGTTTACTGCTACCGGCGGTATACAGGGTGTCCCAAATACGTCTAACTAATATATATACAGGGTGTCCCAGCTAAGTGTATATAGATCTTTAAAAAATATATATAACACTTTTTCCAAGGTGAAATCAACTGCAATAGAGCATATGCTGAAGGGCACTCCCTAGGAGGGCATTAGCAAAGTCCAAAGGCAATGTCTTAATTAACTTTCATTAATTCTGTTCCTTTCGGTCACCTGATATCGTAGCTGTTTTCAGAGCAAAAATCCGTTCCATAGATCGCCCGCAAATAATTCGTGAAGGAACGCCATTTTTTCTTTATTTTGTTCATTGCGCTTCTTAGAAGACGCGTCTTTCCTTCATCCCCAATGTGAGAGGGAGAAAGAGCACACTATCGCCTCTCGCGTCCTGGAAAAAGATTAAAAGGAAACAGAACATGCAACCCCAGATAAGGCCAGTTCCGATAGAGTCACATTTGTTTTTGTTTTGTTTCCGCAAGTTAAAGCTCATCTTCGACGCATGAGGCGGCTCTGTGCTCCTTCCCCCTCTCACGTTGGGGATGAAGGAAATACACGTCTGCGAAGATGCGAACCCCAGGTTTGTACAACAACCGAGGATATGAAATGAATCTGCGGCACAGTGTCAGGTCCCAAACGAACAATTCAGGGTGATTCGAACACACACAGGAGACTAAAACAACTGACCGTGTACTTACGAACAAAACCTGTTCCCGTGACAGAGCTGCTTTCAGTTCGAGAGCCGCAGCCGGGACAGGAACACATTACCATACGTCGTTTCTACGATGGTGCTCACATTTTCACAACAAATTACTTTCGAAAAGCAAAAACACACGGAGAGCAGCGCGAGAAACATTGCCTTGCAAAACCGAAACTTTGGAGGGGATCACGTGGTGGGCAGGACGTTATGGCGACTCTGACTCGAGCGACCGCTAGAGGGTGGCTACGCTAGTCTGGATCGAAGAGCCGCTCCTTGTGTTTCCTTCCTCCATGCTTTCTACGATGCCGGTGTGGGCTGGGTTGCCAACCCCCTTTCGTAGAACGAACAACAGTTGCGCTGAAAAATTGGTCGCTCGCTATCCTCCGGGAGATCCGTACAGCATAATGTACGATTGTTTTTTCCGATGGGATGGCTCCTCACTGTTCCTGTCAGTTATCATTAATTTGAGTAAAGTTGGCACGCGCTTCACATTGACGGGGTAAAAAAGTTTCCTTTACATGGCACATGTCCGAGTTCAGTTCGAAAAAAATTACATCATTAAACTTACGTTACATGGCATTCACATTAGGAAGTGGCAAAAACCTACTAAGAACAAATGCGTTGACCGCATGATACTAGGTCGTGTAGTTTTTTTTTTATATTATTATTATTATTATTATAATTCAATGACACGTTTCCTGGGACACCCTGTATACTATCATCTGCGGTAAATTGCTGGGTGTAATGACATACTGAGTAGAGCATTTCACACGCATCGGCGTCCAGTTGGGGCACTGGAACACGTGCTCCGTGTCAGAAAGTTTGTTCTTATATGCAAAGCGCATTAAAGCTATGCGAAGTGCTCATCTCTGTGTCGCTCCCTGTTTGGTCCAACTATCGAGGGAGGCTCGCACATTGGTGATTAACCCTTTTAAAAGCGAAATTGCTTCCTACACATCCTGATTCATCAATGTGGGATCGAGTCTCCCAACTGTGCCGGCGTCTGCTTGACAGCACGGTGACAACACATTAACCGGCATAGTTCGTCTGATGTACAGCCTTCCACAAAGGCAAAGTCGGAACGTATACACTGCGATATGTGGTATTTACTACAAGAAAACATGTGAATGATACACCACGATACAATTTGTGCCATCATCTGAAACGCGTTTGGGGATGAATGATTCTTCCGGTTTAATAAAATACTCTCTGTAGTTCATCCCCTAAGCTTTTCGAATCGGTGGAGTCGGTCGTTTGGTTCGGGCAGAAACGGCTTGCTCCCGCTCGCTTGTCTTCCCGCTCCGATTAATAAATGAGTTTATTATATCTTAAGTCTCTCTGATAAAGTTCCTACGCACGGGGACATATGCGCATCGTCATTTGGCAACACTACAACGCTGCGAGAGCATTCCCACCATCGCCTGGCTATAGATCAGGCAGCGCACCGGCCTCCTGTTGTCTGTCAGCATCGCTGCCACGTGACCTCTCCAGAGTGGACGTCATGCAACATCACTTGAGTGGATCAGAGTCTCTCTACTTTTCCTCCCCGGTGGATCCGTTCACTCTACACGCTCTCACGGCAAAATACTGATAAGTTTGGAAATACAACGATTTGGAGCGAAAAATCTAGCAGGAGAATTGCCAGCGTAAGAGGAGCGAACTATTCCCCTTAAGCACTTTTTAGCTGAAAAGCACTGATCAGCATATCGGCGTAGCGAGTTCATGTGCTTCAAAACAAAGTAAGCTGTGACCGCAACCCCCACCCACAGAGTGAAATTTTCGCATCCAACCCTTTCTCGCCATGCGTTTACCCTGGGATAAAAATGCGGCAATTACCCCAGCAAGAGTGATCTACAACACATCCTCCTGTCCAGCAAACGCATTCAGTAAGAGGGAATACGCATCAAGACTCTAATGTAGAACACCGACTATTCTATACCCACCATTTCGAACGGCCAATACAGTGGAGAGTGCCCGCATCACATCTGATGTTTTATCCAGTATTTGTCTGGTTGACGAGCTGAAGATGTGTACTATTGCTTCATCATTGTCTGCTCGTGGCTTAGGTCGGATCCCTATAGCTCTATGCCAGCAGCAGCAGCGGCCGCGCGGCAGCAACAGCGTCAACATAGCAGCACAACAGCTTTCTGCTACTAGAGGCAAGGGGATGAAACTCGCGAGTTCCTTTGCGGACTAAAGTGAGGCGCTGCGAGCCTTTCGCGTCATCAAACGTCATGAACCGTCAAATTTTTTACGTCGAAGCGCGAGTTCTCTACCGAGAGCATCCCATTGGCTCCTGCGGCCGCTCCACTGGTATGCGAGCGCTCATTGGTCCGTTTGAAATTATAACATTTTCATGGCGCGGGAAAGCGGGCACCGCCGTGTCTGGGGTGCCGGAGCAGTTCGCCGTAAAGTTTCGAAATATGGTGCAGCAGGGACGCACGCATAGCATCTTTGCCGGTACCGCTTTGGATGGCTTTTAGTGCCCGTCGATACCGACTCTGCAAAACTCGAATCCTCTTGGATACTTCTGCAAGTAAATTCAGTGATAGATAAGTGGAAGGCGCAGGTCTGCTTCGCTTGCTTGGCGCGACAACGATTCAAGAAGGATCAATACTGTGTTTTCCCACTCGATGGCAGGTAAGTCAGTTCCTATTCCATTCTGCCGCTTAGCGTAGCATAGCATAGCATAGCACCGCACCTGTGGCATATACTCAGCATTTCGGCCGGTAGAATTTTTAGTTTTCACGTTTTCTGATCCCTATTCTGGTCTTTCTTGCTCAGGTATCAACTAGGTACTGCTCAACTCATATCTGCTTCAGAAAAGCATCGGCATGGACGCAATAGAATGGATATGCCACTCTGAGTGGTTGGAACATCATCTTTTGGCCTAGCAGCTGCACAGGTTCCTTTGTGACGGGTCAGCCTTGACATGTGACACTATACAAGCAGCAAAGGGATATGGACATGTTTTCTGTCATGCTGGATTTGTGAATGTGTGTGCCTGTGCAGTGAATTTACTGATCTACTGTGAAGTCTTCCACTTGAGACATCAGCTAACAGTGAATGTGAAGTTGCTTCGGCATATTACTCGAAACTTCAGAAACAATGTTCATGTAAAGTTCGTGTTTGGCGCAGATACAGAAGACTGCATATGTGTGATTTGGAAATACCAATCCCGAAAAATAAAGCACCTTGTGCAACAGAAAGAGCCAACGCTTCCGCTTTTTGTTTATTTCACTGGACGCGAACGAAAATCCAGAACCGCCAAAGCGGGGAGAGAACAGAGGGGAAAGGGAAAAAGAACCCCTCGGCAGCGTCGCTTTACATCACGCGTCACCCATGGAGACAAAATAAAACAAAGCAAAAAACTACTCTACCGAGGCCCAACGATTGGCCCGACGTCTGAGGTCACGTGAGTTTTTCCCGACAATAGAAATATACTACACGTTCATTCCCCTGCTAGAGGCGTCCCATAGCTTCGTTTTTGAACATTCGGCTGCAGTATCGTAGGAAACCCGAAACATGGTGCCAACTGCGGTATTGTTTACGTTCCCAGCATTTCGAAGGCGTACGCCACACACGTAGGAATGCAATCCTAGATCAGTGAAACGCGTTTGTGTGAGAGATGTATTCGCCTCTCCAACTACCTATAGAGGCGCTCGCGTCGTCCTCAGAATGGCGCAGAAGAGAATGATTGCCGATGAACAAATCGCCCTGCTTCGTGCCTTCTTTCACGAGACACGCTTCAAAAATTGTCCAAATAACATAACTCGCGCGTGGTTTCCTGCTGTCTTCGTTGTTTTCGTTCACGCCGCTCCTTTGATATTATATTTTTCCTCTTTCTCTTGCCGACATTGAATATTCTTCTCCACAGTAGTTTTGCACCGCGAAATTGGGCATTTCTGTTGCTGTTTTGAGTTCCGTAATCCGGGACACTCCATCGCACACGAAGTGAAATTGTGGCAGGTTCGGCTCAGCGCGAAATATACCTGTCGTCTGCTGTTACTATCATTCATTGAGTGCTTCTGCTGGGGTCCGCTAGGTGGCGAGCAGCCAGCTGGAGAGGCGAATTGAGCATTTCTAGCTCATAAGCGAACTTTGAAATGATTGTGGTGATAGTCTGAGCCTCATATATTACCTGATTGACTCTTCGATCATGTGTACAGTCAGTTTCGTGACGTTCAACGTAAGTACGTCCTTTTACACCACTGTGCATAACACCCTTTACTGTGGTAGTTTGCAAACTTTTCTCCAGGATTTTGTCGTATCAATTCGCCTCGTCACGTGCATTCGACATTTTCATTTACTGCAACAGTCTGCGGTTTTCACGCCGTGCGGACGTGGATGTAATATTTGCTTCAATGTCATGAAGCGATGTGTCGTCAAATGCGTGCCCGGAAACAAGCGAACATGTTATAGCTATCACAACTGCCGTACGACATGTGTACCATACCGCATTCATTGCAGATAGTAACAGAAACGAACGGAATTATACCAAGAGAGCGCAATTCATGCGGTACCGATGATCCAGCACTCACTTCAAACCACTCACAAGTTACAAGCATCACAAGCGTGTCATTTACCATCTGATGTAATTAAACACCACAAACTTCCAGAACTGCGCATTCAACCCCCAGTCACCGCTATTCTAACCTTAAACCCCCTAGACACCGTCGAACAAGAACAGTACCAACCAACCTCCTGATTGTCTCGCGAGACCGGCTGCAGAGCAGCAGACCAGCACTGCAACCAAAAAAGGTGCAGCAGGGAATTTCTGCTGCTCTCGCGCAATTAGGGTTGTCAATCCCGAGCTATTTGTTCATTCCCGGGATTTCTGGATTTTTGTGCTGTCAATCTGGGGATCTGAACTCGTCACAATCCCGAAATTCCGTTCCGAAATCCCAGGATCCCGGGACGGGATCTCGGGATTGTGACGAGTTCAGATGGTGCTTCCAAGTATAGTCCTGCGCGGGTCAGAATTTTCTGACCTGCATCTGTCCTATACCCGCAGGTTCAAATCCGCACACGACACACCAACCCGCGTCCCGTTACAAACTGAGACCCGCATGAGCCCGCAACACGCATCTTTTTTCAAAAGGCTCATCGACACTTGAACCGCTACCCACAACGCGATGAACGTTGACGAGTAAACTGAGAGTACTCCCTGGCCTTTGCCTGATGGTTAGATATGCCTTTGTGCATGGTTTCTTGTACGACATTAGCGCAGGGGACAAAGGTGCAAATGCGTGTTGGTTTGCGACTTCAGGCATGATCATACGAAATGCGACATGGACAAAGAAGGACACACAGGCGCTGTTGCATTTTAACTGTGTGAGCGTTTGTTCCGCCCTTGCCAGCGAAATTTTACGTCATATTTCGAGCGACGGCAGTACAAACGCGTAAGAAATTGAGCAACTCAGTGTGCTTTCTAATAGTGTGCCGTGTAGTTGTGCGCGCGGGCCGTGCAGGACTACTTTTAAGTCCATTTACCTCAAGTGACCGTATCGGCCTCGCTGTGCGCAGTTCATGTGCGGTTTGTCAATTCTACCTCTTCCTGGAAGAAAGCACTTGAAAATTCGCAGTGTAACCACATTGGTGAGATAGTCACGGTGAAATGGTTACGTTTTTTTTTTCGCCGCTCCTTTTTTATTTATCTGCATTTCACTGTATTGCAATTGAAAAGAAGGCTTGTCCCGCCACGCTTGAAGTAACAGGACATATTTCTCACACAATTTCCTCACATAGTGTAACATTCGGCTTGAATGAAGGACAGCAGCAACAACAACAAAAAGCGAATAGAAAGAAACGAAACACTAAACGGTTTACAACAACGTCGCTGCGTGCTTATTACATTGTACAATGATTAAAGTACGACCTGACTAGTAGAGAGACGGATAGAAACAAGCCGGGGGCGAAACTACGGCACCCCCTGCCCTGAGCCCTGCGCGTATTTTTCCCTGCGCGGCGCGTGTGAGGAGGGTTGTCCGCGCGCTTATCGGCGGGGGTGGGCTGCGTGCGCGCTTATCGTAGCATATTTTTCAGCCTGGGCAGACTTCTTTGGCCGACTTCACATATTTTTCCGATACAGCAGGTGAGCGGTTTACATGCTGAGACATGCAAAGAAGGGTCATACACAAAAAAGTACAAGTCAAAATATATTTATTAATGCCAATCAAGATGAGATATATTTATTAAAGCCATTAGTGCTGGGAATTGTGATGCCAATCAGGTGAAGGAGAAAAACCCAGCCGAAAAAACCTTGTAACAGGGCGGTGCTCGGGTGGAGGGTTGCTGTGGTGGGCGGAGCGTGACCGGAGGGCTGCGTGCGCGCTTACCATTCATCCTGGGCTGACTTCTTTCACCATTTTCCTACTTGGGCCAACATCCTTCCCGCGACAGGTGGGCGGTGCTCGGGTGGAGGGCTGCTGTGGTGGGCGGAGCGTGACCGGAGGGCTGCGTTCGTGCTTACCCTTCACCCTGGGCTGACTTCTTTCACAATTTTCCTACTTGGGCGTCGCGTGGCCGGAGGGCTGCGTGTGCGTTTACCATTCAGCCTGGGCCGCCGACTTTCGTCATTTTTCAGCCCGGGCCGTCGTTGAATCGTAATTTTTCCAGCTACAACAGGTGTGCAGTTTACATGCAAAGGATAGCCATACACAAAAGTACAAGTGAAAATATATTAAAGTCATTACGAGTTATGTTATGACTCTGCGTGAATGGGAAAAACTTTTCAATGAATCAGAATTGATAGCGCATTTAAAATATTCTTAATCAATACGATTACAATGAAAATTACAAATTGTATTATAAAAGTCTGAGACGTGAGAACCATCAGTGCAATAGCGGGAAGTTCTGATAGTTGTATGCAATTAAATGTGAACAGCAGAGACTCTGGAGGACTATGGGACACGAACACAGGAGGAAATAAAATCTATACCACTACATTGGTTAATCAAACAACATAGTAATCTATCATTCAGAAAATGAAAAAATCAAACTCATCAGGAAATAGACATGTTAAAAATGAACTTCACTACATAGCACGCTCCTAGCCAACAAACAGAACAAAAAACGACACGAACACAAGAAGAAATAAAATCTATACCACTACAAAGAAGATATTCCACTTCACCACATAGCACACTCCTAGCCAAGAAACAGAATAAAGAACGACACGAACACAAGAGGAAATAAAATCTATACCAATACAAAGAAGATATTCCACTTCACCACATAGCACGCTCCTAGCCAACAAACAGAACAAAGAACGACACGAAGACAAGAGGAAATAAAATCTATACCAATAGAAAGAAGATATTCCACTTCACCACATAGCACACTCCTAGCCAACAAACAGAACAAAGAACGACACGAACACAAAAGGAAATAAAATCTATACCAATTCAAAGAAGATATTCCACTTCACCACATAGCACACTCCTAGTCAACAAACAGAACAAAGAACGACACGAACACAAGAGGAAATACAATCTATACCACTACAAAGGAGATATTCCACTTCACCACATAGCACACTCCTAGCCAACAAATAGAATAAAGAACGACACGAACACAAGAGGAAATAAAATCTATACCAATACAAAGAAGATATTCCACTTCACCACATAGCACAATCCTGGCCAACAAACAGAATAAAGAACGACACGAACACAAGAGGAAATAAAATCTATACCAATACAAAGAAGATATTCCTAATCAAAACAACATAGTAATCTATCATTCAGTAAATCAGAAGAAAAAATCAAACTCATCAGAAAATAGACATGTTAAAAATGAACTTCACCATATAGCGCGCTCCTAGCCAACCACCAGATATAATGATATCTGACCTGCATGATTTGTTGAAGACGGATGCCGATAGATGTATGAAAGACCACGGAACACGAGCGACAAGAGGAAATAAAATCTATACCACTACAAAGAAGATATTCTTAATCAATACGATTACAATCAAATTACAAATTGTATTATAAAAATCTGAGACGTGAGAACCATCTTTGCAATAGCGTGAATATTTGCCATAACATTTCGAGCGCAATAGGGAATCTCAGTTTCATATTCCAACATTACTCAACTCTTAATTTCTTATTAAGTGAACAGCATAGACGTAAGGAAATAACGAGAAACAACACAATCATCAGCTACAATTAATAGAGAGCCAAACCTGCGCACCATCAAACACATAGAGAAATAATAGCTAATCAATCTATCAATGGCGAAATAGCACAGACTTAACAATACAGCACAGACTTAACGCTGAAGAACAGAGGAACACGCGGCGACACGTAACCATCAACATAGGAAAATAATCTATCATTGAACCATCATAAAATCGATCAATATACAATTTTCATTCTAACAAACACTACGAACCTTGATGGAGGTATCCAAGACATAGGAAATATGCACGGTTTTCACTCTTTTCCTCAAAGCCGGGAGACTTTTGTCTATATCTATGTGACCATAGCACAGCGCATGCTTTATCACTCAAAGGGTTAGGGGCTATATTACTTTGTCCAGCAAACGGGGCGCTCTAGAGGTCAGATAAGAGAGTTCAAAGGCGATATAGTTTATTGTGCAGCGCAAATAGATGTCGATAACACTCGCTGGGGTCACTATCTTTTCGCATCCTTTCCCTGAAACGGAAATCTTTCGTCAAAGTGGTTGACAAGTCGGCTAAGTTTATAGAGATGCGATATTGTTATTGAAGATGTAGAGAAAGTCCAAATTATTAATTGGTAGCAATGATACTCAATCAAAAAGAGAAACAAAACTAATTACATCAATTTTTGTAATACCTTGCAACAGAAATTTCTAATGGACGACACAGAAATATCAAATGTGAAATGCAACGCAGAGTTATGAGGCATTCCAATCTTAGAGGTACTTACTTATGTCATGCGAGTGAACAATTGAACAAATGCAAGACAATAATTATTTCAGGCAGTAAGTTCACAACTCAGAGTATCAGACGAGTGAATACTTGAAACAAAATCAAAACAATAATTCTCACGACAGGTGGAGATTATAGCATTCTAAACCAGATAATAAAATTTTAATCAATAAAATAAACATAGATATGCTTTTAATTAAGTGTAGATGTGCACTTGAAAACGGAAGAGACAATTGGCTCTACATTGAAAAGATGGACAGATTTTGTACTCGATACCGTAAGTCATGGGAAGATGTGATAAAAAACTGCTTCAAAAAGGAGGAGCCGCGAAACGATTTCATTATCGCTGCATTTCAATACGTCCTAGACATGGTCGTATTCGGAGATATGGTACAAACTACAGAACAGAAGGTGCAAGAATTTATATGCCGAACCTACAATACTTATAAAAATATCTGCACATCAACTTCGGAAGGGCCACTGGAATTGATGGCAGAGTTTTTGAGGTTTGCTTACGAATAATTGAAATACACTAGACCAGATGTAATTGTAATCATTGCAATGGGCATTGCGTTCATCAAGAAAGCAGTTATCATCGGATCAAATTATCATATACAAGCCTTCTATATCGCACGATTCATTACGGATTTGTTGAAATTACACATATCTGAGATGGAAAGTACATAAAATCCTATCACGTGATATATTCCACCCTAGAGCCTCTACACATTTATTTTATTCTACCAGTCAGCTATGTCGAATGAGCAGAAGTTCAATATTGTCGTGCAAGGTCTGATGTATTATCACCTGTTGAAACTCAACAAACATATCAATTGTGGTGGACCACCGGACGATTTTCATCTAATACTCTCTTGTACGCCATTCAAGAACCTTCATACAAAGAAATGAAGCATCAATAAGAGACTGTGCAAGTTCATCACGACAAAGTGCAAGTTGTTGAAGCAATACAAACACGTCGACAACATAGCGCCTGCGTTAATCAACGCTGGATTCAAGCGCCCAATAATCAGAATAAACTATTTAATGTCTTCGGAATTCATCAATGAAGACAACAAACGAAAACGTCAGAGTTTGAAATAGAACTGTAATTTATCGAAATAAACAAGTGTATAAGTGAAACAATAATTGTAATCTTTGTCATCATTATAATGAATTCTTCGCATCACAATGAAAAACACTTTACATTTAGCATGGCTAGACTGAGAACAATGATCGCTAAGGAAACGAATATTCCACAGTTTGTGTAAGAATTCTCATGTGGAATGAGACCTGACCACCAAATAGGTTTTACTCGACTACACTCTGTACAAATTCGACACCCGATGGATAGAATTGCCGGATCGGTCATTGAAATTTACAGACATGATACATCGGTCTATGATTACAAAAAGGATCACTAATCTCATGTGAAAACTTATCATATTTCATGAATTAAATTCCACAGTGCATGTATATTTCTCAATCGGTTGCACTATCCCAGACTTAGTAAAAGAAGAAAAGGCCTCTTTGACAAGCAACCCGATTGGAGTGCGGTTCTTGTGTTCGTGTCGTTCTTTGTTGGCTAGGAGTGTGCTATGTGGTGAAGTGGAATATCTTCTTTGTAGTGGTATAGATTTTATTTCCTCTTGTCGTTCGTGTTCCGCGGTCTTCCATACATCTATCGGCACCCGTCTTCAACAAATCGGGGCAGATATCATCAGATCTCATTGTTGGCTAGGAACGTGCTATGCGGTGAAGTTCATTTTTAACATGTCTATTTTCTGATGAGTTTGATTTTTTCTTCTGATTTTCCTCTTGTGTTCGTGTCGTTATTTGTTTTGTTTGTTGGCTAGGAGTGTGCTATGTGGTGAAGTGGAATATCTTCTTTGTAGTGGTATAGATTTTATTTCCTCTTGTCGTTCGTGTTCCGCGGTCTTCCATACATCTATCGGCACCCGTCTTCAACAAATCGGGGCAGATATCATCAGATCTCATTGTTGGCTAGGAACGTGCTATGCGGTGAAGTTCATTTTTAACATGTCTATTTTCTGATGAGTTTGATTTTTTCTTCTGATTTTCCTCTTGTGTTCGTGTCGTTCTTTGTTTTGTTTGTTGGCTAGGAGTGTGCTATGTGGTGAAGTGGAATATCTTCTTTGTAGTGGTATAGATTTGATTTCCTCTTGTGTTCGTGTCGTTCTTTGTTCTGTTTGTTGGCTAGGAGCGTGCTATGTGGTGAAGTGGAATATCTTCTTTGTATTGGTATAGATTTTATTTCCTCTTGTGTTCGGTGTCGTTCTTTGTTCTGTTTGTTGGCTAGGAGTGTGCTATGTGGTGAAGTGGAATATCTTCTTTGTATTGGTATAGATTTTATTTCCTCTTGTGTTCGTGTCGTTCTTTGTTCTGTTTGTTGGCTAGGAGTGTGCTATATGGTGAAGTGGAATATCTTCTTTGTATTGGTATAGATTTTATTTCATCTTGTGTTCGTGTCGTTCTTTATTCTGTTTGTTGGCTAGCAGTGTGCTATGTGGTGAAGCGGAATATCTTCTTTGTATTGGTATAGATTTTATTTCCTCTTGTGTTCGTGTCGTTCTTTGTTCTGATTGTTAGCTAGGAGCGTGCTATGTGGTGAAGTTCATTTTTAACATGTCTATTTCCTGATGAGTTTGATCTTTTCGTTTTCTGAATGATAGATTACTATGTTGTTTGATTAACCAATGTAGTGGTATAGATTTTATTTCCTCATGTGTTCGTGTCCCATAGTCCTCCAGAGTCTCTGCTGTTCACATTTAATTGCATACAACTATCAGAACTTCCCGCTATTGCACTGATGGTTCTCACGTATAGGAATATTAGACGTTTTATAATACAATTTGTAATTTTGATTGTAATCGTATTGATTAAGAATATTTTAAATGCGCTATCAATTCTGATTCATTGAAAACTTCCACTAATAAAAATATTGTGTTTGATTTGTGATACCTATTCAATGCTAATGCATCATACCTGTAATATTCTTTGTTACGTGTATTGTGTTCCTTCTTTTTCAGATTTTTGGCTAAGTTTTTCCCATTCACGCAGAGTCGTAGCATAATTCCTAATGACTTTAATAAATACATTTTCACTTCTACTTTTGTGTATGGCTATCCTTTGCATGTAAACTGCACACCTGTTGTAGCTAGAAAAAATATGTGAAGTCGGCGGCCCAGGCTGAAAAATGACGAAAGTCGGCGGCCCAGGCTGAATGGTAAACGTGTGCCCTCCGGCCACGCAACGCCCAAGTAGGAAAATTGTTTTTTGAGAAACGGTTTTTTCAGCTGGGTGTTTCTCCTTCACCTGATTGGCATTACAATTCCCAGCACTATTGGCTTTAATAAATATATCTCAACTTGAATGACATTAATAAATATATTTTCACTTGTACTTTTTGTGTATGACCCTTCTTTGCATGTCTCTGCATGTAAAGCGCTCACCTGTTGTATCGGAAAAATATGTGAAGTCGGCCCAAGAAGTCTGCCCAGGCTGAAAAATATGCTATGATGAGAGCACGCGCAGCCCTCCCCCGCCGATAAGCGCTCGTGTCGTTCTGTTTGTTGGCTAGGAGCGTGCTATGTGGTGAAGTTCATTTTTAACATGTCTATTTTCTGATGAGTTTGATTTTTTCTTCTGATTTTCTGAATGATAGGTTACTCTGCATTTTATTTCCTCTTGTGTTCGTGTCGTTCTTTGTTGGCTAGGAGTGTGCTATGTGGTGAAGTGGAATATCTTCTTTGTATTGGTATAGATCTTATTGCCTCTTGTGTTCGTGTCGTTCTTTGTTCTGTTTGTTGGCTAGGAGTGTGCTATGTGGTGAAGTTCATTTTTAACATGCCTATTTTCTGATGAGTTTGATTTTTTCTTCTGATTTTCCTCTTATGTTCGTGTCGTTCTTTGTTCTGTTTGTTGGCTAGGAGCGTGCTATGTGGTGAAGTGGAATATCTTCTTTGTAGTGGTATAGATTTTATTTCGTCTTGTGTTCGTGTCGTTCTGTTTGTTGGCTAGGATCGTGCTATGTGGTGAAGTTCGTTTTTAACATATCTATTTTCTGATGAGTTTGATTTTTTTCTTCTGATTTTCCTCTTGTGTTCGTGTCGTTCTTTGTTCTGTTTGTTGGCTAGGAGCGTGCTATGTGGTGAAGTGGAATATCTTCTTTGTAGTGGTATAGATTTTATTTCGTCTTGTGTTCGTGTCGTTCTGTTTGTTGGCTAGGATCGTGCTATGTGGTGAAGTTCGTTTTTAACATATCTATTTTCTGATGAGTTTGATTTTTTTCTTCTGATTTTCCTCTTGTGTTCGTGTCGTTCTTTGTTCTGTTTGTTGGCTAGGAGCGTGCTATGTGGTGAAATGGAATATCTTCTTTGTAGTGGTATATATTTTATTTCGTCTTGTGTTCGTGTCCCATAGTCTTCCAGTGTCTCTGCTGTTCACAGTTAATTACATACAACTATCAGAACTTCCCGCTATTGCAAAGATGGTTCTCACGTATAGGAATATTAGACTTTTTGTAATACAAGTTATAATTTTGTTTATAATCATATTGATTAAGAATATCTTCTTTGATTGAATGTGGTGATCGTTTTGATATGATGTAGCCATTATTTCCCTACATGTCGGTTAGGTTCTATATTAATGCTATGTATTGATTCGAATTATTGCCTTATGTCTGTGCTATTCACTTCTGATTCATTGAAAACTTCCACTAATAAAACATATTGTGTTTGATTTGTGATACCTATTCAATGCTATTGTATCATACCTGTAATAAGTATTGTTACATGTATTGTGTTCCTTCTATTTCAGATTTTTGGTTAAGTTTTTCCCATTCGCGCAGAGTCATAACATAATTCCTAATGACTTTAATAAATATATTTTCACATGTACTTTGTGTATGGCTATGCACACCTGTTGTAGCTGGAAAAATTACGATTAAAGTCGACTCAGGCTGAAAAATGACGAAAGTCGGCGGCCCAGGCTGAATAGTAAACGCACATGCAGCCCTCCGGCCACGCAATGCCCAAGTAGGAAAATGGTGAAAGAAGTCAGCCCAGGATGAATGGTAAGCGCGCACGCAGCCCTCCGGTCACGCTCCGCCCACCACAGCAACCCTCCACCCGAGCACCGCCCTGTTACAGGTGGTGAAGGTTTTTTCGGCTGGGTTTTTCTCCTTCACCTGATTGGCATCACAATTCCCAGCACTATTGGCTGTAATAAATATATCTCAACTTGATTGGCATTAATAAATATATTTTGACTTGTACTTTTTGTGTATGACCCTTCTTTGCATGTCTCTGCATGTAAACCGCTCACCTGTTGTATCGGAAAAATATGTGAAGTCGGTCAAAGAAGTCTTCCCAGGCTGAAAAATACGCTACAATGAGCGCACGCGCAGCCCTCCCCCGCCGATAAGCGCGCGGACAACCCTCCTCACACGCGCCGCGCAGGGCTCAGGGCAGGGTCCAATGGTCCATGTCGTACGCGCAGGGCTCAGGGTAGGGGGGTGCCGTAGTTTCGCTATGCCGTAGTTTCTATACGTCTCTACTACTGACCTGAAAAAGCACAGAGCATCGGGGGGGGGGGGGGGGGGTCCCCTAGTTCGGAGCGAACGTTTGTGCAAATACTGGCTACCGGACTGCTGCTTCTCCGGACTCAGCTTCTGCGCTGGAAGAAACCACACCCAGCAAATATATGAACGCACGTGTAGGTAGGCAGCCGTCCTTTTCCACCTCCAGTCATAAAAAATGTATTTTCCTTACGAAGGAGTGAGCCTGCGCCATGATGACCTACAGGTATTCCTTCTTTCTCCTTTCTTCGGCCTACAGGTGTTTGATTTTTCTGTCATATTTTCTTTCACGAAATCCAGGGATTTTCCGGAAGGAATCCCAAGACATCGGGACGTAAAAAAATTGGCCGGGATCTCGGGATTTCGGGATTCGGGATATCTCGATTGACAACCCTACGCGCAATGCTATGGGACGGCTCGTGTCGCTGCAGGCCTGCGGCTCCGTTGCTGCTCCGCCGCTCAGCTGCTGCTCAAATCGAGGCTATGGGACCCCCGGCCCTAGACTATACGAATATGACAGTGTGCGAAGCTACGGTCATTCCTGAAGTTGAAAGCTCAATAGGATTTTTTTCGATTGCGCTATTTTATATTTTCTTAGGAAGCTACAATTGATCTTACAACCGTCGTTTGCGCAACCCGGGTACCAATATTTTGACCTCCTCAAACTGCTTGTTGTAGCCGATCATTGTCGGCACCGGCGCACGAAGGTGAAGACGTTCACGTAACAATATTACAGCCACTTCAGGTCCCGCGTGCGAATGCGGGTGTTTGAATTCCGATACTCAAGCGTGTGCTCAGCATGTATCGTTGCACTGCACTCCGGCTTGCGTTGATGACACTCACATTAACTATCAGCCCCGGAAACAAGTGTGAAATACTAGTCTGTAAAACAAAACGTTCGAGGGACTTTTTTTTTCTTTTTTTTTTGCCCGGAGACTTCGATGCAAAATTTAAACAATTCAGCCATTGCACGCCGATTCACGTACACTCCACTGCGCAATGAATTGCTCTTCTGAGCTGACTCTGAGAGAAAGCGCATGGAACGCATACTCACATCATATAAAGTACTGGTCGTCTGAACCAGAACATGCTATGGCCCACACAGAAAACGTAGAGTGAGACGGAGAAGATCGAAATCTGAGCCCGGCGACAAAAGCGCAACTGAGGGGAAGGAGCACGAAGACACAAACTAGGAGACCCACGGCACGCAGAAGGTAGCCCAGGGGTCGACCTCGGGCGTCGCGATCCAACAGAAGATCCAGATAAGACTGCAAAGGGCGAAAACACGAGCACGCATGAGTGGAGCTCTGCAAACCGCTGAATAGGTCGAGGGTCTTACGTTTAACAGTTGTCAGTGACAGCTCTACGAGGCGTTGATCTAAAGCATGAACCGCAGGACCAGCCAAATGCTTTCCGAACCGTAGTCGGGACCGAACTTTTTTCGGCGACGGGAGTTTCGTGGCGAATTTCTGTTACGAAATCGGAAGTGTTGTAAACCGAAGAAGCAGCAGGCATCGAATGGCTAATAAGCCGGACGGATAACCATAGCAACAGTGACGTGGCAAAGGGATAGACTGTTGCCGCGTTTCCGACTCCTGCTCCATGAACACAGGAATTATCTCGTTGAGCGGTATGGTCGAAGGATGATGCGCCTCTAGGTCAGAAGTCTTCGGGCGAACTTCGGCTTCCAGATCGGTAGCATGCGCTGATGCACGGAAAAAAGTTCGGTCGCGATTCCGGTTTTTCAAAATTAGGCTGCTTCTTCGTGCCTTGCGGTTCAGCCTTAATACGAAAGCCAGCACACTCTGCCCTGATGCGTGTTTTTCACGTTGGTAGAAAATAAACAGAGGTTGCAGCAGCAAAGTCGCCACGTTCAACGTGCTACGCATATAAGCTTCCAACACAACTGTAACTTTCCATACCACGAATTCGCATGTACGTATACAGTCGAATCTCGTTAGTATGACAACGACAATTTCCGCAGATACTGGTAATAAAGCGAATTACCATACTAAAGAACGGGATATGATAAGCATCAAAGGCATAAAGCGTTACAAAATATGGTTCCTAAGAAAACTGTCATCATTTATTACAAAATAAATAATAACAAAATCAAAATTGACTTCTAATTGACCAGTGATTGATTTATATTGACCGTATTGACTTTATGCCTTTCTTGACTTCTGACTGACAGTGGCAGCTTAAAGTCATTTGACATGTTACTGATAATATTTTGACAGAACTTCTATTGGCAAAGGGCAATAAGCAGCAAATAAATCGAAGTGCATGCAGATATATTTCCTTTTTAATTCATTGATTTTATTTCATTTGGCGCATATTTTTAGTAGTTTTTGTGTCTAGCTGGTTTACTTTACCAATGCAACAGTTATGATTTTATTCGTTCGCATGCATACAAGAAGTAAATATGTGCAATGCACTGCACACATAAATAGGAAGGATTGTGTTTCAGTTATTAGCTCCACACGCTCCCCGACTGACTAATGCGACTATTCGACCAATGTGGCATTTGAAGTGAGCAACAAAACCATTCGATTGAGATTAGAGAACCACTGCTTGTGCGGATTATATTATCAGCGACTACCAACAGCCATGATTACAAACACACAATGACGACACACGAAGGGGGGACAACCGCGAGCCAGAAGGCACATCCCTTCTTACCAAACATTGTGTTTTTTACTTGACCTGCGCAATTGCGTTACCATGAGTGGAACCATTGACATTGTAGCCCGAATCACACGTCCGATTCGAGTGTCGGGCATGCTCATTAGTTGTAGGACACGTAATTTCGCTCAATGGACCACTCTCACAGTCGGTTCGACCGATTGGCATTGGCATGGCGAAGCAAGAATACGGCTGTTCACAGCAAGTGGAAAGTTGAGTTGTTGAGGTGCAGTGAATGTTAGTGGGATTGCCACGTCTGTTGACTGTTTCGAACAATGTGTATCATCTGCGGGAAGTTGTTGAATGGAACGACGTATTGAATTGGGCATTTCACACGCTTCAACGTCCAATCTTGCCGTGCTGCTTGGGCATTTGTACAACACGGGTACGTGCCATGTTCTGCATTTTGAGTTAATATGGCTCGTACACGGGCAATAATTGGCCAATATTGCCAGGATTTTCCCCATATTGGCTCAAACTTGGCAATATGGGTCCACATTAGTCCCGTATCGCCAATGACCTGCCGATATTGATCCAATATATTGTGTGCTGCTTATTATTTTATAATAAGGCTACAGCGCTAGCATATATGCCGTAGTCACTAGTCGTTACTGAACTACACCAAACGAGAAACTTACGACAAACAAATAAACATTGAACATAAGTATAGGTGGCAAGCAAGCGGGTGTATACGATTGAACGGAAACATCTCCTTGAGTCTGATGCGTCGTCGTTGTCGGCTCGTGTCCCGTGTCCGTCCTGTCTAGTCCCCCCCCCCCCCCTCCTCAGACTCAGTGTTTCCGTCCGAACAAATAAATTTAATGTTCACAAATGTCCGAATGAACGTTGAGAGCTTTGCGTACTTTGTTTCGGTCGCAGAAAAAAAAAGCAGAAAATGTGATCAACAACTTTATTTTAATGATGATGACGATTGGGTAGTTTCGTCGCAGAGGGAGATTTAAAAAATGAGAGGCTCCGGTGATATCGCTGACAAGCCGATTCATCACTGATTTTTGAAAGCCCCTTGCGCGTTCGACAGCGTTTCGGTCTTGTCCATATAAATTCGGCATAAGTAGTTTATTCGGCACACGCAAATTGTGTGTAGTTTATCCGACACTACTAACCTTCTGCCGTTCTTCCACCTCGTACGTAAAGCCGCATATATCACAGCCAGGGCGTCTTCTTTGGGACATCCACTGTTCCAGGCATGAACGGTTGTACCAGGCCAATACTCCCTACGATAAAGAACAACGGAGGATGAGACTCGTCATCACTCTCTTATAAACGCCTATTACTTTTTCTAACTGGAAGCGGCTTGTTCTTCCGCCTGCTTTATTTCAAGCTTTCACCTCTTTATTAATGCCCTAGCATTAGAGTCCTCGGTACGCAAGAATCGCGGCGTGGTCTCTCTGTAGCCACGGCTTGGAGTGCATGCGCGGTGAGTGGAGAGGGAATGAGAAAAGGGAGAGGGCGCGTGGCGAGCGCGGCGCGGGCAACTGGCAGTGCAGTTGGGGTGGTCGGCAGGTTCAGACATCTCTGCGTGGACGCGTCATGGGCTGTACGGAAGGGCGGCGGCGTAAGAAGGCTAACTGCGAGACGGCGCTGCCAGGCTGAATCGGGGCAAGCCCGAAAGGCTCGTTTGTCTTGCGGTAGGGTTGTGTAGCGTTTGTGGAGGGTCGTTGAAGGAATGTCCAGCGTTCTGGACGGGAGTTCAGAAAGGGTTTTCAAGTTTTAATGCCAAAGTATTTCCGTCGATCTACCAATCGATCGACCATGATTTTTTTTTTTTTTTTTCGTTTTCGTTCGTACTCGTAAAAACACTCAATTGCAGATCGGAGGAGTTACAGAACTTGGGTGAAAGGTACGGAAGCTAATACATCAGAGGAGCGGACAATTGCTCACCTGAAATTTAATCACCAAGACAGAGCTGATTGCGGACATTTGCTCATCCCCTTCTATTCTACCACCCTGAGCCATTATGAGCCCAGCCCAGCTCAGCCTGACAATCTCATAATTTATTTTGATATTTTCCGCTGTGTGAAACCTGAATTATAATAAGCGTGGTATTTTTGATATCAAAGTTTTATTTTTTGATTCTTTTAGAAAGGAATGCGTCGTCCGACAGCTGTTAAAAAGCTTCGATCTTCCCTTGGTGGAGGTAATCACTTCCATGACGCAAGACATGACAATCCTATATGCTGTCAGGCAACAGTTCGCATTTCTGTGTTGTTTAGAGGTATTGAACCCAAAATTTTTAGCCGGCATTTGTATGGTGCTGATTTTCAAAGAAAAGAGGAAATAACAGGTAGGGTGTCAAAAACTTTCCAGTCCACGTTATCTGTACGGGTAATACTAGAGGAAAGAATACCGCCTGACACATACAGAAAGCAAGACCGCTCCCGAAGACGTTTCCGAAGTTCACCTACGCAGAGAAATTCCATTCCTTGCAAGATAGCGCTATGGAATCATCCGACAGAATATACTAGTAACCTTCCCTGCATCTCACCACATACTAGATGTTAAAGCATACCATCGCAAAAGACAAAAACAAAAAAGAAGTAGAAAAAGAGAAAAAGGAAAGAAAGGACTACTTTCGCCCGCCACATTTCCAGATGTCATTGCTAAAATCTGGACTAGTTTACTTAGCACTAAGACCGATATTAACCTCAGAGCATTTCGAGAAAGCAGTATTGATACATATTATGTACGATTTTGCAATTATCAGGCACGCAAAATCAGCTAAATCAGTCTGCTTTGCAACTATATAAATAATTTTAGAAGTAACTGAACGAACACTAAATGCCATCGCCGTTGCCGACATGACCCACTACAACGTGGGTCCTGCCATGCTTCTATGCTTGTGCACGTGTATGAATTATTTTACTATTCAGGAGCTTCAGTCATGCGCGTGGTTGAAAACGTGACGCGGGAATCTGATCTTTCCCATCAGTCATCCCTCCCCCGAGCCACAACAAAGTAAGTTCTTTTACGACAAACATTTATACTGTGCCACGAAACATATCACATGACTTGACGAGCATAAACAGGCACATAAAAAACTTGCATTGGAGGCCATTTATGAACACATCCACGATTACTACAGCCTCAAAATGCACATCCAAGCACGAAGTATTTCCGGTTGAAGTTATCTGGAGAGGGTTGAGAAACCACATGGGTAGAACTTTGTTTCTAGTGGGGTCTGTACGCCCCACTTCACGCACTTCGTACGCAATGTCCCACATCCTATTATTTCTTATGTTACCGAGTTTTAAAAATTTCCCATTTTCGAGGCCCCCGCCGACCGTGGCGCCAAACGGTGCCGAGCAGATCCATCAAATAGGCGGGAAGTGACGCTTTCACTGTAGAGAGCAAAAGGGACGAGGACGGACAGGAGGCAGTCAAGGATAATATACCAACCTGCCCAGTTATTAACGAACGAGTGGACGCTTTGACCGGTTTTTCTTCGGCTCTACATCATAGCGCTTTTCTGTTCCGAGCGCTTCGCTATGGTGTACGAGAATACTGGGTGTTCCTGGGTATAATACTGCGCCGAGTATTCTAGTACACCATAACTTCGCTGTGCCGGGTTCCTGTTTACAGGCGTCGTCGTGAGGACGACGTCCAGTGTCGATAAAGAGTATAAAAATAAACAAAACATCGTTAAAGCACGACTACACAACGCTACGACATTCGCTTGACGCAGATTTACCGCGGACCTCATGTAATTTAGGCCTCGTTTTGGAAGTGATTGTTGGAAGGATGACAATTTGTGACGACTTTCTGGAACGCAGCGTCTGAAGATAGTACATCGCTATATGACCATCATTCAGTTGTGTACCATATTTACCTTTCAAACACTTCCACTAATTCTTAAAACCCAGTGATTGTGGCACAGAACTACACTGGAAGACAGAAGAAAAAAACGCTTCTCCAATCCCTAAGTGACATCAGAGTAATTTACCTTTGCAGTGACACGTTTGGCATAGAGATTCTTTGAAACATCCTTGAAAGCAAATGCGACACTGGGGCCCAACGGAGCTGGCACTGTGGCTCGTTCTTGCTGGAACCCATTCCGTCGAAGTAGGGGACGACATATTCAGCTTTGCTGCTGTTCACATGGAACGATACGAACAGCCTTCTTCAGTCTTTCGTCGTCTTCTCCTCCTTCTTCTTCTTCTTCTACCAATGAGATGATGGCCGTGAGCCACTAAGGGAGATTGGCCAGGACAAAAGGGGCGAAAGATGTTTGTCTATGTCTATGTCTGTGCAGTAATGATAGGGACTAAGGCCAGGTCAAATCCAAGTAACTTATGACATATATGACGTGTGATGACTAATACAGGAACTGGATATGCACGTATGTAGGAATATGCGTATGATGACTATACCCGGCCAAAAGGATGACTGTATGAATGTGTGTGTACGCGAAAGTGTATGAGAGTAGGAAGAAGTGCCTAGAAGCGGTTGGACAGCACGATGTAGGATACAAGACCCGCTTCACAGCCCTCCTTCTCCAAACATTGTGGTTCACGTATTCTCCTTCTATTGTTGCCTCACTAAAAACACAACACTCGACTAGATTGGGAAAAGTGCCATGTGTGTGCACCAAGAGTTCACAAAAAATGCTGGGCTGTACCCCATGAGTAGTATACGACTTGTGAGAAACTACAGGGGGTCCACTTAGAAACCTGGTCCCCTGGGCCCTGCGCGTATTTTTCCCAGCGCGGCGCGTCCCTGCGCGTTTTCTTCCCCGCGCGGCGCGTGTGCGGAGGCTAGTCAACGCGGTTATAATATGCAGAGACATGCAAAGAAGGGTCATACACGAAAAGTACGAGTCAAAATATATTTATTAATGCCAATTGCAATGCCAATCAAGTTGCCAGTTGTGCTGGGAATTCTGCCAATTGTGATGCCAATCAGGTGAAGGAGAAAAACCCAGCCGAAAAACATTCACGACCTGTAATAGAAGAAACAAAAACACAAGACAGTACATGGTGATAATATACAAAATTTATTATATCCAGTCCCTAGACTCTGAAAGAAAACATAAAATCAACATTCGTCAAACTGCTTACCAATTGATCACTTACAGACCCCCACACCAGCGACCTGAAAGATGATTCATCTTTATATGACACTATATTCGCACTGAATAATACATACAATATTGTGGCCACACAGGATAATCTGGAAAACATACATTTCATCTTCACGTTGCCATTATAGCAACAATAATATCAACTCCACTAGTACATACATGATGCTGGTGGACCCCAAGCGTCTGAAAGAGAATCTCATTTAATATCATATTCTATTTTCAATAATACATACAATACTGTGACCATATGGGATAATCTAGAAAATATACAATTCAATATCATCACCATGACGTTATAGCATCAATAATATCAACTCCAATAATACATACACTGTGGCAGTGGTGGACCCCAACGATCTGAAAGAGAATCTCATTTATTATCATAATCGTATCCTGTAACTTTTACTCACATTCCTGGTGATGTGCTCGTTCTTCTCTAGTTGCTAAAAAGATACATGCAATTAGTAATAACTAAACTTAATCATATGTTAGTACATACAAGACCAATCGGTAGCTCCAGCAAAATCGTCTGTCATATATTAAAGTAAAAATTAAACAGTTTTATTACATACATCTCGGTGGACGTGATTCATGATCTGAAACAAGGAATAACATTTGAACACTTTTTTTCATAATCATTATAACTCCTTACCGTTCTCAAAGAAAAACAGGGGGCTTGTGCTGAACACTGAGAAAAGACAATATTCATGAGGAAAAAACAACAACATTGCAAAGCAAAAACTTACCACTCTCGTCCGACACCTTTGAAGTGCTGACAGGAAGGAACTTTCACTTTAAATGTGCTCAACCCTCATTATCATACAACCTCCTCTCCACTCGATTCCGTTTATTACATGTGGAACAAGGTCAGCTCCTCATTTTCCTATTCCCCCGCAGGGGGCATCAGCGTACGCTGATGTTTGGTGAGCGGCGCCACCACGGACCCCAGTCCCAAGGTGTTAACCGTACCGTGCCGAGGGGATTTAAGGTGAAGGGTAGAAACCTTGAACGGTGACGGTCGTGGCCTTGGTCAAGCAACGGCCGATGGGTTTTCTTCAAAACTCCGGGATCTTCCCACATGTATGAATGTGAAGTGTGGGTGACCATCTGGAACATTTGTTTACTTAAACCTTACATGGGTAAAAATTCTATTCCTTCCTCGATCGCGGGCGGAAAGCGCCCGCGGACCGAAGTTTTCAAACAGGCGTTTGACGCCTTTCAAACCAAATACATTGTTGTAAGCAGTGTGGACACAGAGACTGAAAAAAGCACTCCACTCGGGAAAATGTCACCGTTCTTCATCGAAAAGGCGGTGGCATCTTTGTCAAAGAACGTGAAAGAAATCAAGCGCCTTAGATCAGGTGACCTACTGCTGCAATGCACTTCTGAAGCCGACTGCGAGCGTATACTGACCACACAGGAGATGCACGGGATCAAAATATCAGCAACCTTGCGTAGGACCCTTAATACCTGCCGTGGTGTCGTGTCACTAGCGGAACTCATTGACGTTCCATCAGAAGAGATACTGGAAAATCTAAAAAGCCAAAAAGTGATTGATGTCAGGAAAATAAAAATCCGGAAAAACAACGAGTATATAACGACGCGCAACACAATCCTCACGTTCGACTGTCCGACTTTACCAGAAAGGCTGAAGGTAGGGTATCTGACCGCAGAGGTGCGGCCATATATCCCTAATCCACTTAGATGCTTCAAGTGTAACCGCTTTGGCCATCCTTCTGATACTTGCAGAGGATCTGCATGCTGTGCTCGCTGCAGCAAGCAGGAGCACAACTCCAAGGAGTGCAGAGGACCGGATCACTGCGTCAACTGTGCAGGTGACCACTATTCTTATTCTAGATCTTGCCCAAAGTGGAAGTTTGAGAAAGAGGTCATGCACATCAAAGTCACACAGAAACTAAGTTATCCAGAAGCCAGGAAGAAGGCATCTCCTTTCCAGTTCCAGAAATCCTTTTCATCTGTTGTTAAGGAAAAACCAAGGATGATTTCATGTGCAACACAGACAGAAAAGTCAACACAAAGCGAAGAAACACATACACCTCTTTCTCAAACACCACCTCCCGTAACAGTAACTACAGTTTCGCAATCCTCTTCCGTGGCGTCATTTTCACAGACGCCACCTTCGTCATCGCAACCCGTGGAGGCCAGCTCCATGGAATGCGATGACGACACGAGCTCGCAAGGCTCTTTTGCGAGTGCGAGCTCACAATCTCAAAGGAAACCTAAGAGCAGTATTTCGGGGAGTGGCTCACTCCCCGATATATCGCCTACGGAACTCGCAGCTGCTCGGAAGAAAACTCCGAGACAGCCCATATAATGCCCCCAAAGAAAAAATAAGGAAACTTTGCTTGAACAGTACACTTTTCTCCATAATGCAGACACGTTTTGTATATATTCCTCTTAGTTTCTTCATTATGGCTATCGTACTGTGGAATTGTCGAGGGCTTTTCACAAATCTGGATGACGTCAACGATCTTTCGGACAGGTATGATGCATTCTGTGTCGCACTACAAGAAACTTACCTGCACCCCCAACAGACGCACACACTCAGGCGGTGGAACCTCTTCCGAAAGGATCGTTTAGATGCAACACGTACATCTGGCGGTGTTGCAGTCCTCACACGAAATTCTGTTCCTACGAACCACCTTCCACTGAAAACAGGTCTTGAAGCAGTTGCTGTTCAAATTTGTCTTCATAGGGTATTAACAGTTTGCTCTTTGTATTTACCTCCATCGGTGGCGGTAGATCAAAAACAACTGGAAAATTTACTGGATGAACTGCCGTCACCATATCTTATACTTGGAGATTTCAATGCCCATAACTTTTTATGGGGCAGTCGAAAGATCGATAGACGGGGGAAGATGGTAGAAAGGATTTTGCTTAAAAGGTCGATTTGCATGCTCAACACAGGAGCTGCAACCTACGTAACTAGTGCCACACAGCCCTTTTCAGCAATTGACCTCTCTTTCTGCAGTCCATCTCTGTTCCAGGACATAGACTGGACAGTAGAAGACAACCCTCGAGGAAGTGATCACTTCCCTTTAGTCCTAAGGTTAAACAATACACCAGACACTGTGACTACACGATCACCACGGTGGAAACTATCCTTAGCTGATTGGAACCTCTTTCAAGAGAAAGCCACACTTCGATCGGGGTCTTTATTTGATATGGATGTCAACCAGGCTAATGACTTTATTACAACCACAATCATAGAGGCAGCTATTGAGTCCATTCCACAAACATCTGGTCGCATCCACAAGCGCTCCAAGCCTTGGTGGACGAGCGACTGTGACAAAACACGAAAAGAACAAAATCGAACATGGGGTACCTTTCGTAGGTACCCCCCTGCACAGAATTTACTTAACTTCAAGAAAGCACGGGCGAAAGCGAGATGGACACGGAGGCATGCTCAAAAAGAATCATGGAGAGGCTTTGTCTCGTCATTGACATCAAATACACCCTCAAAGAAAGTTTGGGAGAGGCTGAGAAATATTAAAGGCGACTATTGTAACTTTTCTACCCCTCTTCTGCAAATCAATGGGTCTCCCTGTGACACTTTGGAAGACCAAGCCAACGTCCTGGGCGAACACTTTCAGAGCGATTCCAGTTCTGAACATTACACTAAGGAATTCTTGAAGGTGAAAACATCTGCTGAAAAGAAGAGTATATCTGCAGGTCATGGTGAACATTTCGCATATAATACGTCTATTAATATGACTGAGCTTCTCAGGGCCTTGCCATCGAAAGACGGCCCCAGGATCGGATCGCATCACATACTCGATTCTAAGGCACCTGTCAGCTGAAGCACGAAAATGCCTTCTCCATTTCTTTAGCCTAGTTTGGAAAGAAGGGCAGCTTCCTTCTCGCTGGAAACTAGCTACAATTCTTCCTTTTTTAAAACCAGGAAAAGACGTATCTAACCCAAGCAGTTACAGGCCTATAGCTCTCACGAGTTGCCTCGGCAAAACGTTTGAGCGGATGGTAAATAACCGCCTTGTCTATTATCTAGAAGAAAATCAGTGTCTTACTAAGTATCAGTGTGGTTTTCGAGTCGGATGTTCTACACTCGACCATCTCGTCCGTCTAGAAACTATCATCCGGGAAGCATTTGTAAGAAAACAGCACTGTTGGTCGGTCTTTTTTGATCTAGAAAAGGCCTACGATACGGCGTGGCGGTATGGCATCATCCGGGATCTGCACGATTTTGGAATACGTGGGCGTCTGTTTCACTGCATTTCTAATTTCCTTCAGGGAAGGGCTTTCAGGGTACAGCCGGACACATCACTCTCTCGTTTCTTCATACAGGAAAATGGTGTGCCACAAGGATCAGTACTCAGTGTTACACTTTTTATTATCAAAATGAACTCTATTGCCAATGCGATTCCACCCTCAATTATGTACTCTTTGTATGTAGATGATCTCCAGATAGCATATTCGTCTACGAACTTGGCCATGTGTGAGAGGCAAATCCAGCTCACTATTAACAAGCTGGCCAAATGGTCGTCTCAAAATGGGTTTAAGTTTTCAGCTGCAAAGACAGTCTGTGTACCATTTTCTAGGGTAAGAGGGTTATTCCCGGAGCCCAAGCTAAGCATAAATGGATGCGAACTGGCAGTCCAGTCAGAACACAAATTCCTTGGTGTTATTTTCGATACAAAGCTCACCTTTGCAGCCCACATAAAGAACCTAAAAGTGAAATGCTTGAAATCTGTAAATATCCTTAAAATCCTCTCACACAGATCTTGGGGTGCAGATCGCGAAACACAATACCGCGTGTACACATGTATAGTCCGATCACGACTAGATTATGGATGCCTTGTGTACGGGTCTGCACGCCAATCTGTGCTGAGGGCTCTGAATCCGGTTCATCACCAGGGACTGCGACTCGTGCTGGGGGCTTTCCGTACATCACCTGTTGAAAGTCTGTATGTGGAAGCAAACGAGTGGTCCTTAGCAAAACGTTGTTTCTTTCTTGGGACTCTGTATGCACTAAGGATAAGAGGTTACTCCGAACATCCTTCTTTATCTTGCATTAAGAACACACGTTTTACGCAACTCTTCCTAAACTAACCAGCAGTTATCCCTCCCTTTAGCATGCGAATATCAGATGAGATTCAACTCTATGGCTTTACTGCTTACAGTTATATGATCGCAGAAAACAGTCCGAGGGTACCTCCATGGCAACCACAGCTAAAATATAACTGCTACCTTACAAAGTACAAAAAACATGTGACCCCTTCCTTAGTGCTACAACAGGAATTTGAGCACCTGAAGAGTAGTTTTCGGAACCACACTGAAATTTATACAGATGGGTCCAAAACAAGCACAGGTGTCTCCTGTGCCATAGTATCCGGCTCATGTAGTAGGATGCACCGCTTAAAGAGCATCACGTCCATCTTCACCGCTGAGGTTTATGCCATCATTTTAGCACTGAACTTCATTTTAGAAAGTAACATTGAATCATCTGTCATATATACACAGATTCTCTTAGTGCTTTAGAATCCATATGTAATATCCAACCCCAGAAGAACCACCTCGTGCAGCGAGCTCAGTACATAGCCAGCAGGATCGTAAACAGAGGTCTTCCTCTTATCATCTGTTGGGTGCCTAGCCACTGAGGGATAGCAGGCAACGAGCTTGCCGACAAAGCAGCCGCTGCTGCGCTCTCTGCTGATGTGACGCCGTCTGATGTACCTTTTCAGGACTTGAAGCCCCATCTCAAGAGGACGATAAACAAAATATGGCAGGAATATTGGGACACACAGATACACAATAAACTTCACCTGGTTAAAAATAACATAGGACACCCTATACAGAGCTTGGAAAAGAGAGCACATGAAGTAACCCGTACACGGCTAAGACTTGGCCACACTCACCTCACCCATAGTTTTCTTCTTCACAGAGAGGAGCCACCCGAGTGCACGCATTGTGGGGAACCCATTTCTGTTGTACACATCCTTATTTCTTGTGCGTTGTATGAACCTCTTCGCCATCGTCACTTCCAGGAGTTTTATAGAAATCACCTACCACTCCACCCAGCCCTACTGCTGGGTGATGACGCTCTTTTACCGTTTAGTAGAGTCTATAACTTTATTAGAGACCTTGGTTTTTTAAACGTCTTGTAATTTTAACGATATTTTCTGAAAACACAGTACTTGAGCTAATTTGTATCATGTACTGGTTTTAAGCTTATCATTCCATTTTTAACTAGTGAAATTTTAACAATGTTTTGACGCATTATAGCCTCCGTTGCTGCTGCGCCATTAAAACACTAATCATCATCATCATCATCATCATCATTTTTCCTATTCGTTCCCCAAACCATCAACTTTCTCACTCCCAAAAATAATTATGTGGAAGCTCCTTCGCCAATGTATTGGAAAGGAACAGGAGGAGGAGGAGGTTGAGTCAACCGAAGAGAAGAAATGGCGACTGAAACAAGAAATTTATGAAGGCGAAAGCTGACGCTATCAGGCGTGTTTTGTCACACGAACGTCTCCTCGCACTCAAACGACAGTCGGCGAAAAGTCAATTTGATCAAATCGATGGTTGGGCGAGCACTACATGGTAATAAATCTAGTTTTCAAGTCGTCTTATTTTCAGTTTCTTTTCTACCTCTGCAACACAATGTCGGACATAAGACCGTTTTCTTTCATCCATCCGGCGCGAATTATTATATGTGGACCTTCCGTGTCAGGAAAAACTTACCTAGTTCGTAACATCCTGAGAAACTTATCAGTATTCACAGTAGTCCCCGAACAAATATTTTATGTCAGTAAATATGATGCTAGCTGGCAGAATGAATTCACTAAAATTACATTTAGTAAAGAATTACCAAAGACATGGGATGAGAACATACCAACACTGATTATAGTTGACGATCTCATGACTGAAAAGAATGTTATGCAGGATATGGTTCATCTCTATACGCGAGCATCACATCACAAGAATGCATCAATTATTTTTCTCTGTCAGTACTTATTCCATAACGATGTAAACTATCGCACCCTATCACACAACAGTACATATATAATATTATTCAATAATTTAAGGTCTTGAGCGCAACTCGAACTTCTAGGACGTCAAATCTATGGGAAATCGCAGTTACCATACTTCATGAATGCATTCGAACAGGCAACAGAGAAACCGTTTGGTTATCTAGTGATTGACCTACATCCATTTACACAGTCTGATAAAAGATTGCGAATGGGTATAACCAAGCTCGAGTCACAATTTGTTTTCATACCAAAATGAAAAGTCTACATCATCATTTAACTTTCCTTAAAGTGCTTGCAACTTGTACTCCAAAAGAACGGGAAAACATTTTGAGGGAGGCTCCTTCACACAGCATTGAAGCTCTTTCCGAAGTTTGCAAGAATATATTGAATGGTAATGTTAAACTTTCACCAAAACTATACAAAGGTTTAAAGAAATATAAAGCCACCATTCGATACATTGCATATAAAACATTGCACAAATCGCCAACAAAACTACAAAAGTTTCTATATCGCCAACGAGGAGGTTTGGCTCCATTACTCCCACTGTTACTAACAGGTTTGACCAGTATATCAGGTGGTGTAGCAGGGCGGGCTATAGCTAAAGTAGCCGGTGTTCGAAAGTGGCAACAAAAATCAAGGTATTAAACTCAGTGAACACTATTTTGGAATCTAATGAAAGTGAAGACGTAAAGGTAAAACGTATGCTAACAGCTATGTACTACACCATAAAAAATCAATTGATAATAAAACCACGCCGATAATAAAACCACTACAAATGACGGAAAGCATTAGTAGAAAATTCGATTATGATTCTCTACCAGATGAAATAAATATTAAAAAGTAAGACTAATAGTGTCAACGCTACCAAGGAGTTTGTCATGGAACGAAAAAGGAGAAATCATTCATAACGGCAAAGCCATTCAAGGCTCCAGTATAATGGAATTGGTATTATACCTCTCCGGTCATAGTCGAGTGAGGCCCGCTTGGTTTGTAAAGGTGTCAAAACTTCTACCATCGCATAAAATCAGACAGAAAAGAAAATCAAAGAAGAAAATATTGTGGGAGACCTACAAGTCGCCGCAAAGAACAAAGTTGCTTTCATCTTCGGACGAAGAATATTTCTCAGAAGAAGAATGAGCTACAGGTCACCTGATGGTGGGCTCGGAGGGGTCAAACGTTATCAAAAGGCACGGAAAATCACAAGGAAAGAAGCACTACAAGAATTACAACGCGACGATGTCTATACTCTCCACAAAGATGCAAGACGCAGATTTAAAAGAAGGAAAGTCATCTCACTACACCTGAATGATCTTCACCAAGCAGACCTCATTTCATTCATTCAATACAAGAAATACAATAAAGGATTCTCCTACATACTGCTTGTGATAGACTGTTTGTCAAGGCAAGTCATGGCCACACCTCTCCAGACCAAGCGAGGTGAACACGTGAAGAAAGGATTTATGAAGCTATATCGAAATAGAGGGGAAAAATCCCGACTAATCCATGTAGATCAGGGGCGTGAGTTCTTCAACAAAGTTGTGCAGGCTTGGTGTAAGCGTCATGGCATCTTAATGTATCACACTAGGACAGGACTCAAACCGTTTTTAGCTGAACGCGCAATCCGAACAATTAAAGGTCGCCTGTTCCGATATTTCCGTAGTAAAGGACATCACAAATATCTTAAAATTCTTCCAAAGATTATAACAATTCTTACCATAGAACTATTAAAATGGCACCGAATGAAGTGAATGAAAGCAACGAAGTTGAACTCTTCAATAGACTAAACAGTAAAAAAGATGATGACGTTCAAAATTGGCCAGCAAGTGCGTGTTCTATTAAATCGATCAATCTTTGACAAGGGGTACACGGGACACTGGTCTCACATAATCTATACAATTTCGAGGTATAAGAAAACAGATCCCCCTGTCTTTTACATTGCAGGCCCAGATGGTGTAGAAGAAGAGGGCACATATTATGCAAACGAATTGCAGCGCATTATTAAAGAGGCTGATGACCCATATCCAAGTGAAAAAATTATATCCAGTAAGAAAATTGATGGAGTCACTCATCATAAAGTGAAGTGGGCTGGTTATGACGATTCATTTAATTCGTGGGTTCCAGTGCAAGATGTTGCCAGGCTCTGAGTTTTATATGTACCTCCTATCCAATGATTGTACTGAATTATATCCATCAAATACACTGGACAATTTTACAGTTGCTTTGAATGCGCCCCTAAAACTGAGTGGAAAGTATGAAGTTGGATTAGAAGAACTAGCCATTTGCAATCTTTTCTATAATATACCACGGAGTGATGACAGTGTCATACAGATTGATTACAAAGACTTTGCAGAGGTTCGCGAGACTATCGTCGTTAAAAAAACTATTGAAATGGCCCTTCTAGAGCTTTTCGAAGACTTGAACAGTTCTGTCAATTATATTGACGGGAGATATGTATTCAATTTGCCACATTCTATTCGGTCAATTAAATTTATAGATGAAAACTTGCAAGAGGCTATTGGAGTGTCATCCATTCAAGGCAATACTATAATAGGTTCTAAGGTGCCTCGTCAGGACACATTCATTGGAGAGGAAATCGCTTCGCAGCTATGCATACTAGAAGAAATTTCTATTCTTACTTCAACTGGCTTGATCGCATTCATTCCAGGTTGTTCTATCAAGACCACATTAAATCGTTTTTTTGGAACGCACAAAATTGAAGCAAGTGTAACATTCCAAAAGGATAGTTATAGATTGTCACAATCATTACACAGTCTCTTTGCTATTCTAGAACAGCTCAAGAATCTCCTCAGATTGAATAATTTTAATATAAAAGATGATACAGCCTACTACTATGGAGATCCATTTGAACGCACATATGACTTGATTATAGAGAAAGAAGTACTTGTTACAAAAAGAATAACTATTCCACCAGATCGTTATGAAACTCCGAAATTACTGCTACATACAATCAACAATCAATTAGAGGGCAAAGCTCTACTCACATATAGTAACGAGAGAAAGCTCTGCACTATCAATCCAATTGACGGTGTTACCATTCATCTATCAGAATACCTCTCTAATATGTTGGGGTTTGCACCACTTACAACTTTTGCGAGCAGTACAATTAGAAACACGCACCTCAGGCTTACACCCTTATTCCATCATTTTATAGTTTATTGTGACATTATCGAATCATCGCATTTAGGTGCAAAGAAGTTTCCAATATTAAAATTAGTCCCATACTCTGCAAAGGAAGACAATATCGTTCATTATGCATTCCAAAACATACAATATTTTAAGCTATTGCATAATGAAATAAATTTCATTTCAATTAAGTTGTGTGACGACTCTGGTCGACCTCTCCACTTCAAAGGTCCAGGCAAAACAGCTTTAGCTCTACACTTTAGACATGTTTCTTAAAGAAATCCCAGAAATCCACTATGGGAATGGATTTGGCGGCCTTACGCTGTACTCAGGACCAATGTTCCAAAGGGGTAGTGGATTCTTTAAATCATTGCGCAAGTTTGCATTACCACTCCTGCGCCGAGCACAACCATATGTTACTAAGACCGCAATGAATGCTGCAAAAAATCTCGCACGGAAATTATCAGATGGACAACATTTGAAAGAAGCTATTAGAACAGTGCATCTGAGCTTAAAGCACAAGTCTTAAAAGATTTCGCCGGAGGCGGCAGACGGAGAAGAAGAAAAGATGTCTTTGACAAGCAACCCGATTGGAGTGGTGAATAAATATTTTCGTCAATGCAGCTGTCCATTGTTTGACTAGGAAAAAGGAGCTGTCCAAGGCTTGCAATGGCGGCCAAGATATGGCAAAATGGGAAATAAGGCAATATAACTGATTGCGGCAGGCCGTTCGCGACATGGAACAAATATTTTCGACAATGTGGCTGTCCATTGTTTAACTAGGAAAAAGGAGCCGTCCAAGGCTTGCAGTGGGTGGCAAGATATGGCAAAACGGGAAATAAGGGAAGATAACTGACCGCGGCGGGATAAGTCAAAGCGTTTGCGACACACTGTCATCGACTTTTACAATCGCATTGGGGTTCACTGCCTGGGAGATAATACGAAGCCTTCGCGAAAAGCGGAAATAAGAGTCATATAAGTGGTCTGGCAAGCCCTGAAAAAATAAAACAAAGGAGAGGATGATACTTGTATTCAGTCGCAAACATGTCACTGGTCAATGTAGTCCACGCCCAGTCCGAACTGGTTTTGAAGGGAGAGTGTGAGCTATTTCAAATCCCGCCAACTCAAATCTCTATAGAATCACGTGAGAATCAATTGTTCTACTCTATATCGACAATTACCGGTGGCGAATCTACAATTGAATGAAATATAAGCAATCTTTCAGGCCTCTATCTTGATGTTTCTAGCATGTACATTAAGCTAACTATGCAGATATTGAGAAGTGATTGAAGTGATCCATATACAAGAACTGCGGATGGCGTAGTCAATGATGTTGTATTCCCTGTGAATAACTTGGGAGCCGCAATGTTTAAATATATTAACGTATATATCAATCAGCGATTAGTATCATCAAATTGTCTGAATTCCTATCGATGTATGTTTGACACTTTGCTGCACACGAATACTCATCTTCAGAAAACAGTAGATGATTGTGGTTTGTATATTTATGGTTCAGGTGAATATGCTGCAAATGATCCAAATTCCAAAGTTGCTAAAGCACTCATATCTAGAACAAGTGGTGGTAAACTATTCGAAGTTGTCATGCGTGTTAATACAGATTTGACAGATCACATTAAGCTATTATTACCAGGATTGGATGTCAGGGTATTCGCCTGCACGCTAGCGATACGCATCGCTTATTGACTGGTCCAGGAGAAACACACCAACATCAAATCAAGATACACAATGCAGTATTGTCATTACGTAAAGTCAAAGTCACTAATTCAACTTTCCTCTCTCACCAGTCTATATTAAAGAAGCATCCAGCATGCTATACTATGCGAGGTTTAGAGAGCAAAATTAAGACATTAACTGCCGGCTCAGTGGATGGAGTTTTTGATAATCTATACACTGACCGCATTCCAGATCGAATCTCAATGGTTATGACACGAACAGAGGCCTATCAGGGTGACTTCAAGTTGAGTCCATTCAATTTTGAACATTTCAATGTGAGTTCAGTAACGCTAACGATTGACGGACATAGAAAACAACTCTCGTACGATTGGGACAATGATCTATGCAGAGGGAGCTATTATGAATTCTTATCTCAACTGAATGATAGAAGCGTCAGGCTACGTTATCAGAATTATAAAACTAATCCGTTCATATTGCATTGGAACCTCAGTGCCGACGAGTCCGTGGGTGGTTATTTTAATCCCATACGTAAGGGAAATTGTAGAATTGAACTTAAATTTACAAAACCATTGCCTCAAGCGGTATCGATTATACTTATAAGTGAGAGCCCCAAGATATTGACCGTCAATGCCGACCTTGCAGTTCACTTGGATTAAATCATGGACGTTCTAGACCTTGAATTATTGTTTTCAATGAATCCTCAAACTGTGAGAATGTATCGACGAACCTACGCTGTCGACAGAGTTTCGCCACTTCAAGAAGAAGGTTTCATTGTCATTAATACGCATCCACAGGACGGCCCGGGAGAGCATTGGTTGTTGTACATGATGGATCGCAATGATAGATTCATCTATGTGGACAGCTTTGGTCTACCACCAATTGAAGAAGAATTGCTAGATCTACCTGTTGACGAATATTGTGACAAGTGTATACAGAGTCTCTACAGCTCCCACTGCGGTCTCTTTGTTTCCGTATTTGCTTCCCGTCTTTGCAAGAATTATTCACTCAAAAGCATTATGTCATTATTTGACAATAACCTTGTACATAACGATCTCAAGATAATAAAAATGACTGAAGAGGAATACCTCGTTTAAATTTTTTTTTTATTTGTTCAATGTACAAGCTCTTTTAAGATAATCCTCCAGGCTCACTATCTTGCGAGAACCGTCTTCCTTTCGCTGGACGATGTAGTGCGAATGTTGAATGTAATAATTCCGAAGGATTGGTCTTCTCAAACCGGCATTTATAAGGGCCGGTGAAATCTGTTCATCATCGCGATAGCGTCTTAACAAGTCACATTTCACAGCGACAAACTTTTGCAGTCTCTTCCTTAGTTGTCCACGTCCTGTTCTGAGTTGATACGGTAAACTTCGCAATATGAGTTTGAAGTCACTCTCAGGTCCGTTGCAGTTCAAGTACGAGTTTAATTTCAAAAGGTCCTTGTACATCATCCACTGCATAGTCAATTGAAATCTCTCAGCCGAGTTCATGCTGATTCCGAGTTGGGGTGGCAACCAAGACATGGCCTGATATTACGATCTAGCCACTCTGATGATTTTGTTGAAATCAATCCACCGCAGCGACATCTTCTCAGATGGTCACCATTTTGAATAAAGAAGCGTCTGGGTGGTGTCTTCAATGTTTGAACAATGGGCAAATCGCCTGTCAGGAGGCACTCGTAATCTAAAACAAAAAATCTCCTTAGAGTAAGTGGAATAAGATAAGAAAGCCGTAAACTCACAGTCCTCCAGGGAGAGTGAATAGCACACGTCTGTTTCTATTGTTGACAATAGAGAGAATGCGATGGAAAGGATGCCTATTGGTTATCTATGGTATGCCATTGGTTATCGATTTTCTATACACAATTTTCGAGTCCGCCCACACTTACTATAAAATACTGGCCGATGGCTTGTTTTTCCCCAGCAGGTCCTACTGCCCTGGTTGTTTCATTTGTGCTGCTGTCGAAATCTTTGAATAGTAAGTCTGCTTCTTGCATATTATTCCTATTTTAATTTATGGAATACCTGTTCTAGTGCCTCGCTGTGGAATCTGTGGGCACGATTGCGTTGAGGAGGTAATTCGTCGTATGGAGGACGAAGCTAACGTTCCAAATTTAGATCCTGCTTTGTTTGATGAAGAGTGGGGTTTAGAATTTGATCAGGTTTTGATGGATGGGTTTTTTGATGACAATACGCCGGCAGATGCCGTGCAAAATCCGGAGCCTGTTGTGAACGATCTCGCGGAACACGTTTCGGGGGCTCATCCTGGTGTTAGCGTACCATACTTTCCATTCTTTGAATCCGCTGCGGCCTTTGAAGGGTACCTTGGACGTTATATCCTGTTGGCGTCACCGTATGACGACTTTGTCGAGGATCCATTCGAATACCTGGTACATTACCAGCACGATATAGTTTCTATATTACAACAGCACCCCATACCTTTTAAATTTTATATGCGCGTGAAAGTATTGATGGTGAAGCAAGTTGGCGATTCGATGAGCAGCCACTTTGCTTTTCTAAGTGCCGTGTCGCGAGAAATTCATAGTCTCGCGGATATAATGGTTGCGCTAAATGAAATGATTAGCGAGTTAGCGCGCAACCTTGAAAATTATCAGGGTGAAGGTAGCGGTTATGTCTCCCGAGACGTATCCGAAATCGAATTGAATATAAGCATGATTGAAAAAAAGAAGATTGGATGTGACACTGTAATTCCTGCTGAATTCAAAAAAAGAAAGAAAACATTCACAAATGTAAAATGTCCAGACAATGAGTGTTTCAAACACAATACTTTAGCGCTATTGCATCCTCAAAAAGCGCATGCAATTGATTGGAAAACATATCGCAAATATCTCGTTGATCTCAAATCGAATCCAGCGGCTAGAGTCAGAAGGTGGCCCGATGGTCCGGTATCGTATTCGGAGATTGCAGAATTTGAAGAACGGAACCAAATTGAAGTGTATGTGTACTCATATCAGGATGGGAGTATCCACACTGCTCGTGTTCCACGTCTCGCATTTAACGATAAAGTGCAGTTATTGGAATTTGATAATCACTTTTTTGGGATAAAAAATTTCAGTACCTTGTTTGGTAAGAAAAGTAGATTTTTTTGTGAAAAGTGTACGAGAGGATTTAGAACGCAGGAAAAGTTGGTGTCACATAGGAGAGTGTGCAAGAATTTTGAGGAGCTTTTGTTGGAGTTCCCAGAGCCAGGTAAGAATGTTCTAAAATTTGACAAGTTTGGACACATGTTTGCAATTCCATATATTATCGGACTCGATACAGAGTCTGTCCTCGTCCCTAATACGAACGTGAAAAGTGCCGTGCAGAAGCATGTTATGAGTTCCTTCTGCTGCATTCTAATCAGAACCTATGATTCGAAAATACTGGCAAATTAAAAATATTTAGGCCCAGATGCTGCTTCCAGATGTGTCGACTGTCTGTTACGTTTTCATAACAAGGTGGTCGATATCAGTCGTTGCCCTGCTCCCATTAAACTCACAGACGAAGAGAGTCGTAAACATGTCGCTGCAACGCACTGCGAGTATTGCGGTGTGTTGTTTAGTGTTCGTAGGAAAAAGGTGCGTCATCACGATCACAGTCATGAAAGCAGTGTCAGCAACTTTTTGGCTACCATTTGTAACGAATGTAACATCAGTTGCAGCAATCGCGGCAAAATTCCAGTGCTCATCCACAACCTTCAATATGACATCGGCTCCTTGTTGCATTGCTTATGCTTTGAAGTTGGAGCACCCACCCAAGCTCATCGCGACGAGTTCGGAGAAGATTCGGAATTTTGAATACGGCAATTTCATATCCAGGGACACCATGCAATTTCTAAATAGTTCCCTTTCTTGCTTGGTGGATAGTTTGAAGGTATCAGAAGGAACTGAGGCATTTAAGTGCCTACAGCAAGTGTATGGTAATTGACTTTGCACGTTTAACAAGGAAAGGTGTGTACCCTTATTCCTGGATCAAAAGCTTTCAAGTCTACAATGAAGAATGCCTGCCGGAGAAGGAGAGTTTTTATGATGATTTGAATGGAACACACATCAGCGACGATGACTATGCTTTTGCTCGGGAAACATATGATCATCTTGATTGCAAGTCATTCAAAGATTATACTTTGATCTATTTGGAATGTGATGTCCTGCTCCTGTTAGATGTTATGCAGCATTTTAGACAGCTTTCTATGAAGACATACGGATTGGAAGTGCTGCACTTTGTCAATCTACCTGGATTCAGTTGGCATGCTGCACTCAAGTATACAAAGGCCGAGATCGAGCTGCTTACAGATGAAGATATGTATCGAACCATCGAGTCTTCTATTAGAGGTGGTATTTGCCAACAAGGATTGAGGTATGCTGCTGCCAATAACAAATATTGTGCAAACTTTGACCCGGAGAAAGCGCAAAGTTACATCTCCTATTGGGATGCAAATAGTCTGTATGCCAGTTGCCAAACATTGCCATTGCCTATTGGAAGATTTGAGTGGGTGCCCGAATCTGAATTTTCGAGTTTGGACATCATTAACCATCCTCAGGATGCAGAGTACGGCTACATTTACGTGTGCGACCTCGTCTACCCGCCGGAGCTACATCAGAAGACCAGGTATTTCCCACTAGCTCCCATGAAGCAAGAGGTTGACGAGTGTTGGTTGTCAGAATATCAGTTGGCTCTAAAAGACCAATTCAATTACAAACCTGCAGCACAGGGTAAGTTACTTCTCACTTGTAATGATAAAACAGAGTATGTTGTACATTATCGTTTGTTGAGTCTGTATTGCAAGTTAGGTATGCGGGTGAGCAAAATTCATAGAGTGTTGAAATTTCGTCAGGGTACGGTCTTTGGCCCGTACATTGAAATGAACATTCAGCAACGCATTGCAGCGCAAACGGACTTTGAGAAGCAGATGTATAAGATCAATTGTAACGCCCTTTGCGATATGACACTCCTTTCCCCCAGGCGATTTAGATCAATTAAGATAGCATTCAGCAAAGAAGAGGCCCAGAGATATAGCTCCTCAAATGATTGCATTCGATTTGAAATTTTGTCAGAGAATTGTGTGTTGTATGAGATGAAGAAAAGGAAGGTAAAGTGTAGCTTTCCATTACAGATTGGTTTTTGTGTTTTAGATTATAGTAAGTTGGTAATGTATGAATTTGTCTATTGCACTCTATTGGAAAAATTGAATTGTCCCATCACCATCATGTATTCGGATACCGATTCTATCATTGGTGTGTTTCATACGTCAGAGTATGAAGAGGAAATCAAAAAGATTGCAGATGACCACCTCGACCTTTCATCCTATCCCACAGATCATCCACTCTATTGTAATAAAAATAAAGGGGCATTGTTCCGCTTCAAGGATGAGACTGGGGGTAGGATAATTGAAGAGGTGGTTGCTCTGAAAGCAAAAATGTATTCTATCCTTTTGAGTGACGATAGTCAAATTGCTAGAGCAAAAGGTGTTAAGAAAAGTATTGTTCGTATGGAATTGCATCATGATGTATATAAAGATGTTTTGTTTAATAGTGTGAAGGTAAGTCATCCACAAAGGACCATATGTTGTAAGCGCCAATGCATGTATACAGTGGAAACAACCAAGCTTGCACTCATGCCATATGGTGATAAGAGATATCTATTTAATGCCATTGAGTCATATCCATATGGAAGCTGTGAAATTGGTAATGAGTAAGTATATTCTTTACTATGTGTATTGTGTTTCTTCTGTTACAGGTCGTGAAGGTTTTTCTGCTGGGTTTTTCTCCTTCACCTGATTGGCATCACAATTGGCAGACATCACAATTGGCAGAATTCCCAGCCCAATTGGCAACTTGATTGGCATTACAACTGGCATTAATAAATATATTTTGACTCGTACTTTTTGTGTATGACCCTTCTTTGCATGTCTCTGCATGTTATAACCGCGTGGACAAGCCTCCGCACACGCGCCGCGCGGGGAAAAAAACGCGCAGGGACGCGCCGCGCTGGGAAAAATACGCGCAGGGCTCTGGGCAGGGCCCAGGGGATCAGGTTTCTAAGTGGACCCCCTGTAGTTTCTCACAAATCGTATACTACTCCCATGAACTAGTGCAAACTGTGCGAGCTCCCGCATTCGATTCAACGGAAGTCTAGACATTTGCACTACACTCGACCATTCGATTGAGAAAACTGCCGTGGGTGTGCAGCACGAGTTCAGAAAAAATGCTGAGCTGTACCCCATCAACTAGTGCAAACTGTGCGAGTTCCCGCATTCAATTCAACGGAAGTGCAGACATTTGCTCTACACTCGACCATTCGATTGGGAAAAGTCCCGTGGGTGTGCAGCACGAGATCACAAAAATGCTGTGCTGTACCCCATGAACGACCGCAAACGGTGCGAGCTCCTGCATTCAATTCAACGAAAGTGCTGACATTTTCTCTACACTCGACCATTCGATTGGGAAAAGTCCCGTGGGTGTGCAGCACGAGATCACAAAAAATGCTGTGCTGTACCCTATGAACGACCTCAAACGGTGCGAGCTCCCGCGTTCAATTCAACAGAAGTGCAGACATTTGCACTACACTCGACCATTCGATTGAGAAAACTGCCGTGGGTGTGCAGCATGAGTTCACAAAAATGCTGGGCTGTACCCCATGAACTAGTGCAAACGGTGCGAGCTCCCGCATTCGATTCAACGAAAGCTTAGACATTTGCACTACACTCGACCATTCGATTGAGAAAAGTCCTGTGGGTGTGCAGCACGAGCTCACAAAAATGCTGGGCTGTAACCAATGCACTAGCGCAAACGGTGCGAGCTCCCGCATATCATTCAACGGACGTGCAGACATTTGCAGTACACTCGATCATTCGACTGGGAAAAGTGCCGTGGGTGTGCAGCACGAGTTCACAAAAAAATGCTGGGCTCCGTGAACTAGAGGAAAGGTTTCATATTCTGCTTTTTTTATTCTATAGAAACGGGGGCGAGCGCGTACGCAAGCCCCCACTACCAAAAACTGCATGTCCCAGCTACCCCGATTTGGGGAAGTAGCGCCTTTCAACCAAAGCGCAGTTTTTCTTGGTCTCCGCCCGGGGAGCGTAATTCCAAAACACTACCCTGTACAACGGATCGCGCTGTGTCTAGCTTTAGCGGGCGATAGCTGGTCGTCTGGCAACCTGCGTTACCATGGCCACGCCGAGACGCTACTGCATTTCCACCGGTTTCAAATATCGATGGAGAAAAAGAAAGCGTATATCTTTTCCAGTTGATGTCTCAGCGAAAGTTCAGCGTCAGCGAAAGTTTTGGAGTCTGGTTTTGTTTTGTTTCGTTTTTATTTAGTACGTACGATTACATCAATGGCATCAGAAACATAAAGCGGAGCACCCAGTGGGTAAAATTTCGTGTAATTTGTAATTCATATTGCTTGACTTCCTGTCCTGCGATATGTTGAACTGTGAACCATGCCAGATATCAGCTGAGACATCGTATCAAGACACGTAGTGGTGGCGTAAAATGACGAAGAATGGCCCATAGCTTCTGGCTTAGAGCTTGGGAACTGTTATGGTCTTTTTATTTGCTATATTTTTGCTGTTACATCAGCACGAACAACCGGCTTCCGGTTTTCGGTGTTTACAATTTTTGAGACCTCTCGAAGCACGGTATAAATGAACGCCAAACCAAATTACAGTAGCACAAAACTGAATTGACTTACGACATAATAAAGTAACAAGATAACTTCTCTTTGTCACTTATCTTTGCTCTATCTCGTAATACCTAGGAAAATATAAACACCGAAAACAGCAAAGCTTAGCTGATTGCGGTATTTTTCTTGTTCCGTTTAAATACAAACAGACCGGGTGCTCTCTGTAGGAAACTGAACATGTTCGCTGACCTAATTCCAGCTTGCGATACTTATAAATATGCGACAAACAGTGTGAGAGCAGTGGACGCGTCGTACACATAATTATACCTTAGACATACTCAGCAATTAGTCGCTTTAGAGCAATACCGAAACATACCCTTTGTGTGATATGAAATTATTTTCAGAACTAAAGAGAGCAGCCCTTTGCGTTCTGATTCTGTTTTCTGCCCACGTATGTACCTTCCATTTACGCTAGGAGTATGCCTGAATGATATCAGAGTCTTGTGTGCATTTCACGTCTCTATCATTGAGAAATGTATTCGCGATTCCCGAAACGTTGCTATCATCTCAGTTCGATGGAAATCATCACACTACAAGCACCACGAGTCTTCGCAGCTCTGCTGGCTCTCCTAGCTTGCCAAACGCACGACACATTTTTCTCACAGTTCAATTCAAATAATGACCATGAAAAGGCTGCCTTCGTCGACGGTCTAAGTAGTAAAAGGGGGTATCGAGTGAGGCCAGATGTCAGTTAGCTCTATAGGTGTCTGGTTCGAACCCCACAGCGTCTGGGACACCGTCGCGTGTGCGGAGGGCGCGGCGCCAGTGCGGAGGGTTGTCCGCGCGCTTATCGGCGGGGGATGGCTGCGCGTGCGCTCATCGTAGCGTATTTGTCAGCCTGGGCAGACTTCTTTGGCCATACATGGGCCGACTTCACATATTTTTCCGATACAACAGGTGAGCTGTTTACATGCAGAGACATGCAAAGAAGGGTCATACACAAAAAGTACAAGTGAAAATATATTTATTAATGCCAATCAAGTTGCCAATTGTGATGCCAATCAGGTGAAGGAGAAAAAGCCAGCCAAAAAAAAAACTTCACAACCTGTAATAGAAGAAACACAACACACATAATAAAGAACATACTTACTCATTACCAATTTCACAGATTCCATATGGATATGACTCAATGGCATTAAAGAGGTATCTCTTATCAAAGTGGGCCAACTTCTTTCGTCATTTTTCAATCTGCGCCGAATTTTTTTCGCGACTTTTTCCCGTGCGCGACAGGCGGCGCTCGGGTGGAGGGCTGCTGCAGTGGGCGGAGCGTGGCCGGAGGGTTGCGTGAGCGCTTACTTGCTCACATTTTTCAGCCTGGGCCGACTTCTTTCATCATTTTTCAATCTGTGTCGACTTCAATCGCAATTTTTTCCCGCTACAGCAGGTGTGCAGTAGGCGATTTACATGCAAAGGATAGCCATACACAAAAGTACAAATGAAAATATATTTATTAAAGTCATTAGTGTCAGGAATTAGGTTATGACTCAGTGTGAAGGAGAAAAACTCAGCCAAAAAATCTGATGGAATAGCATTGAAGGGGTATTTTATTAGTGATAATCACGCAAGTTTTCAATTAAGCAGAAGGAGTAGCACATTTTATTCAAAGAAAATATTTTTAATCAATACGATTACAATCAAATTAAAAGTTTTATTATAAAAAGTCTAACATGACCAACCATAGCGGAGTTTTAATAACAATGTTCTGATATGTAGCTTCATGCGCAACAGCTAGTATTCCATTATGACACATTTAATCAAAGAATATATTTTTAATCAATATGATTACAACCAAAATTAAAAGTTTTATTATAAAAAGTCTAATATTCCTATACGTGAGAACCATCAGTGCAATAGCGGGAAGTTCTGACAGATGTATGTGAACAGCAGAGAACCTGGAAGACCATGGGACACGAACACAAGAGGAAATAAAATCTATAACAATACATTGGTTAATCAAAACAACAGAGGAGGAGACTATCACTTTAAATATCATAAAATCATTATCCTGACTTCCACAATACAATTTTCGTTCTAAGAGACACTACAAACCTTACTTTGGTTTATGAATTCAATACAGAAAATACATTAAAAAATGAACTTCACTGCGTAGCGCGCTCATAGTCAACAACAAGAACGACACGAACACAAGAGGAAATAAAATCTATACCAATACAAAGAAGATATTCCACTTCACCACATAGCACACTACTAGCCAACAAACAGAATAAAGAATGACAAGAACACAAGAGGAAATAAAATCTATACAAAGAAGATATTCCACTTCACCACATAGCACGCTCCTAGCCAACAACCAGATCTAATGATATCTACCCTGATTTGTTGAAGACGGGTGCCGATAGATGTACGGAAGACCGCGGAATACGAACGACAAGAACACAGGAGGAAATAAAATCTACACCACTACAAAGAAGTTATTCTTAATCAAAACAACATAGTAATCTATCATTCAAAAATCAGAAGAAAAAATCAAACTCATCAGAAAATTAATATTCCTATATGTGAGAACCATCAGTGCAATAGCGGGAAGTTCTGACAGATGTACGTGAACAGCAGAGAACCTGGAAGACCATGGGACACGAACACAAGAGGAAATAAAATCTATAACAATACATTGGTTAATCAAAACAACAGAGGAGGAGACTATCATTTTAAATATCATAAAATCATCCTCGTGACTTCCCCATACAATTTTCATTCTAAGAGACACTACAAACCTTACTTTGTTTTATGAATTCAACACAGAAAATATATTAAAAAATGAACTTCACTGCGTAGCACGCTCCTAGCCAACAATCAGCTCTAATAATATCTGCACTGATTTGTTGAAGACGGGAGGCGTACACCTGACAATTATGAACATTTTCGAGCGCAATAGGGAAGATTATTCCAACATTACACAATTAATCAATTTCTTATTAAGTAAACAGCATAGACATACGGAAATAATGAGAAAAACGATCAACAGCTAATAGAGAACCAAAACACATCACATAAACAACAGACACATGCAGGAAAATAAATGAAAAAGAATCTATCAAAACGATCAACATGCACGGATGAATGGCAGAGAAACACTTTGAACAGCACATGATGAATAATTTAATACAGCACAGAGCTAACGCTGAATAGCAGAGAAACAATCTAAACGGCGCATCTGCCAACGTGTAAACAACAGACAGGAAAATATTACTGAAACAGATAATAGAGAGCCAAAATCCAACACGTAAACAAGAGGTACACAGAGGATAAATAGTTGAAGAACAATCTAAGAAAACAAGAAACATGCACGGATGAATAGCAGAGAAACACTCTAAACGGTGCATCTACCAACGGTAAACAACAGACACATGCAGGAAAATAATTGAAAAAGAATCAATCAAAACGATAAACATGCACGAATGAATAGCAGAGAAAGGCTTTGAACGATGCATCTGCCAACATGTAAACAACACACAGGAAAATAATAGCAAACATTACAATTTGAAGTAATATATCTTTTGAACTATCATAAAATCAACCTTGCGAGCTAACAATATCCTACTCAGGCACTTACCTTGACAGAGTTATCCAAACACGCACCACAGCTTTACAATAATTACAACCAGACTCGAGACACGGCGGGGTCACTCTCTCCCTCTATGCAGGCCGGTGGGGTCACTCTCTCCATCTATACAGCCCAAAAGCGGGAACCTGTTGTCAATCTGCGGAGTGGGGAAATCCTCTCTCTTTTTCAAATTCTTTCCTCCAAAAAGGAAATATTCTTAGGACCGGTGTACAGAGGCGAAATTTTTTATTGATCGCAAATAGACATTGGAATTATTCGACTCTCAAGAACACAATAAGAATCCTATCAAAAAAAAAAATCTAAGAATAGACTTTCTAAGCAAACGAGAAAATATTATCGGTGCAAACAATACTCAACGAGAAACGTTGCATTTAATGTATTTCAAATCAGACACAACTACTAGGCAATCATTATTCTCAACTCACAAAATATCAATCGAGTGAAAGTTAAGTTTATTCAGTGATAGAAACAATACTAATTCGAAAACGAGAAACAAATTTAATTACATCGTTTTATGTTAACTTTGCAATACACGCAGAAGTCGCAAACAACTCATGTGAAATGCAAATTATTGTGTTTGCTATAGCGGAAATCAACGCACACAACTTAAAAATACATTCCCAACTAGTAGAATGTTTTTATTAATATCAATCGAGTGATCATCTGAAACAAAGTCAAAAGCAGTAATTAATTTAGGCAAACATTTTTCATAATCACACAGCGCAAATATACATCACAGAAACATGTCTTTTTTCATTCAGAACCCACTAGTGGAAACGAAGTGAGAGAGTTCCCGTACACATTCGTTAAGGTTACGCCCGCAGGAAGTAGGGGAATCCAAACAATGGTCTCGGTATACAAAGCCATAAAATCGCTCCTACAAGTCAAGTTAGGGAAGGAGGGTCTCTTGCGCTGCCTTGTACATAGAATCACTAAAAGCAAACGTTTTTCCTGTACACATCACATCTTTTTTGTAAATTGACTTTCATAATTCTAACGTCAGGTGGATGATTACGAACCTGATAATAAAATTTTAATAAATAAAATTAGCACCAATATGATTTAATTAAATGTCGAGGCGCACTACAAAACAGAACAGACAACTGATATACATTGAAGAGATGGACAGATTTTGTACTCGTTACCATTCGTCATGGGAGGACCTGATAAAAAGTTGCTTCGAAAAGGAGGAGCCGCGAAACGATTCATTTATCGCTGCATTTCAATACGTCCTAGACATGGTCGTATTCGGAGATATGGTGCAAATTATGGAATTCAAGATGCGAGACATTGTATGTCGAATCTACAATAGTTATAAAAATATTTGCACGTCAACATCGGAAGGACCGTTTGGACTGATGGTGGAGTTTTTGAGGTTTGCTAACGAAGAATTGAAATACACTAGACCAAACGTAATTGTAATCATTGCAATGGGCATTGCATTAATCAAGAAAGCAATCAGATCAAATTATCATATACAAGCAGTCTATATCGCACGATTCATTACGGATTTGTTGAAATTACACCTAACGGTTGAAATGGAAAGTACATAAAAAATCTTATCACGTGGTATATTCCACCCTAGAACCTCTACACATGTATTTTATTCTACCAGTCAAGGATGTCGAATGAACAGAAGTTCAATATTGTCGTGCAAGGTCTGATGTATCATCACTTATTGAAACTCAACAAACATATCAATTGCGGTGGGCCACCGGACGATTTTCATCTAATACTCTCTTGTACGCCATTCAAGAATCTTCATACAAAGAAAGGAAGCATCAATAAGAGACTGTGCAAATTCGTCGCAACAAAGTGCAAGTTGTTGAAGCAATACAAACACGGCGACAACATATCACCTGCGTTAATCAACGCTGGATTCAAGCGCCCAATAATCAGAATAAATTACTTGATGTCTTCGGAATTCATCAATCAAGACAACAAACGAAAACTTCGGAGTTTGGAATAGAATTGTAATTTATCGAAATAAACAAGTGTATAATTGAAATAATAATTGTATTCTTTGTCATCATTGTAATGTATTCTACACAGCGCAATGAAAACAGCTTTTGATTAGATTGCTAAGGAGACACTACGTACAAGGATCTTCGCATGGAATCAGCGCTGGCAATCAAAGAGATTTTTACACGAACACACTCTATACAACACCGACACCCGAAGGAAAGAATTGTAGAAGAATCGATAATAGAAATTTAGAGGCATGTTACATCAATCTTTGTTTACAAAGAGGATCACTAATATTTCGCGAAAGCTTATTTTATGAATTAAATTGCATAGTGTATATATTTTCTCAAACGATTGGACAGTTGACAATACTATATTGAAAGGAATCTATTATCAAATGACGCGATGCAAGTGATGGACATGCATGACGCGCTAGCGGAGTCTACAATTCTAATCATCATAACATGCGGCACACAATTCCAATAAGATTTGGGGAGAATCGAATCACATCACTGTCATCAGAAATATTTAACCACTATGCAATGAAGATGAGCACTATCCATAAGATATGTAATTATAATAAGTAAATATTCCTTTTGCAAACTTAACCAAAGCAGCACCCATAAACAGAGCTCCAATTCACAGAATGTACCCAAGGTTTTTAATTAGCCATACTGAAAAACTATGAGTCTGTTCATTATGTCACGGCATATGAGGCACTACAAATGGAAGGACATACATTAATTTTAGGAGATTTTAGCTCATAATGAAACAAAACGCAAACACCAAAGGTTCGTGTTTAAATTTTCAAAGTCAAAACTGTATACGCTTTCTTACAATTTTTTATTATATAGATTAAAAAGCTGTCTATATAGTCACACATTGTATACAATATATTTGTTATTACATTAATGGATACAATTTATCAGATCACATTCCGGAGCAATGGTGACTATCGGTAAGTGTCTAATTAAAACTTGAACTGCTGCGGCAATTTACGAACTGAGTTGTAGAAAGTGTAATTTCACGGCTTTAGCTGGCTCACTTTGATACGCGAAGGTTTTAAGAACTCTTTCACGACGACAAAGAATTTAATCGAATGTATTGATATTTTCTATACACTCTATAACGTAATGTGAATTCTCCATGATGCGGATAGTAAAAGTTACGAATATTTTTCGAACAAAATTTACTTAAAACTCGGAGAAAGGGTCATCCGTGTCGTCGAATGCGTTTCGGCAACACGCCGGGCCGCCTTTCCCGAATGCCGTACCCGAAACCGAACGCGATTCTGCGCCCGACGCGTTAACGCGGTACCGCACGCTAGCGTGTTGCTTTCTACCGGAAACGGGTTCGACGACACGGATGACCCTTTCTCCGAGTTTTAAGTAAATTTTGTTCGAAAAATATTCGTAACTTTTACTATCCGCATCATGGAGAATTCACATTACGTTATAGAGTGTATAGAAAATATCAATACATTCGATTAAATTCTTTGTCGTCGTGAAAGAGTTCTTAAAACCTTCGCGTATCAAAGTGAGCCAGCTAAAGCCGTGAAATTACACTTTCTACAACTCAGTTCGTAAATTGCCGCAGCAGTTCAAGTTTTAATTAGACACTTACCGATAGTCACCATTGCTCCGGAATGTGATCTGATAAATTGTATCCATTAATGTAATAACAAATATATTGTATACAATGTGTGACTATATAGACAGCTTTTTAATCTATATAATAAAAAATTGTAAGAAAGCGTATACAGTTTTGACTTTGAAAATTTAAACACGAACCTTTGGTGTTTGCGTTTTGTTTCATTATGAGCTAAAATCTCCTAAAATTAATGTATGTCCTTCCATTTGTAGTGCCTCATATGCCGTGACATAATGAACAGACTCATAGTTTTTCAGTATGGCTAATTAAAAACCTTGGGTACATTCTGTGAATTGGAGCTCTGTTTATGGGTGCTGCTTTGGTTAAGTTTGCAAAAGGAATATTTACTTATTATAATTACATATCTTATGGATAGTGCTCATCTTCATTGCATAGTGGTTAAATATTTCTGATGACAGTGATGTGATTCGATTCTCCCCAAATCTTATTGGAATTGTGTGCCGCATGTTATGATGATTAGAATTGTAGACTCCGCTAGCGCGTCATGCATGTCCATCACTTGCATCGCGTCATTTGATAATAGATTCCTTTCAATATAGTATTGTCAACTGTCCAATCGTTTGAGAAAATATATACACTATGCAATTTAATTCATAAAATAAGCTTTCGCGAAATATTAGTGATCCTCTTTGTAAACAAAGATTGATGTAACATGCCTCTAAATTTCTATTATCGATTCTTCTACAATTCTTTCCTTCGGGTGTCGGTGTTGTATAGAGTGTGTTCGTGTAAAAATCTCTTTGATTGCCAGCGCTGATTCCATGCGAAGATCCTTGTACGTAGTGTCTCCTTAGCAATCTAATCAAAAGCTGTTTTCATTGCGCTGTGTAGAATACATTACAATGATGACAAAGAATACAATTATTATTTCAATTATACACTTGTTTATTTCGATAAATTACAATTCTATTCCAAACTCCGAAGTTTTCGTTTGTTGTCTTGATTGATGAATTCCGAAGACATCAAGTAATTTATTCTGATTATTGGGCGCTTGAATCCAGCGTTGATTAACGCAGGTGATATGTTGTCGCCGTGTTTGTATTGCTTCAACAACTTGCACTTTGTTGCGACGAATTTGCACAGTCTCTTATTGATGCTTCCTTTCTTTGTATGAAGATTCTTGAATGGCGTACAAGAGAGTATTAGATGAAAATCGTCCGGTGGCCCACCGCAATTGATATGTTTGTTGAGTTTCAATAAGTGATGATACATCAGACCTTGCACGACAATATTGAACTTCTGTTCATTCGACATCCTTGACTGGTAGAATAAAATACATGTGTAGAGGTTCTAGGGTGGAATATACCACGTGATAAGATTTTTTATGTACTTTCCATTTCAACCGTTAGGTGTAATTTCAACAAATCCGTAATGAATCGTGCGATATAGACTGCTTGTATATGATAATTTGATCTGATTGCTTTCTTGATTAATGCAATGCCCATTGCAATGATTACAATTACGTTTGGTCTAGTGTATTTCAATTCTTCGTTAGCAAACCTCAAAAACTCCACCATCAGTCCAAACGGTCCTTCCGATGTTGACGTGCAAATATTTTTATAACTATTGTAGATTCGACATACAATGTCTCGCATCTTGAATTCCATAATTTGCACCATATCTCCGAATACGACCATGTCTAGGACGTATTGAAATGCAGCGATAAATGAATCGTTTCGCGGCTCCTCCTTTTCGAAGCAACTTTTTATCAGGTCCTCCCATGACGAATGGTAACGAGTACAAAATCTGTCCATCTCTTCAATGTATATCAGTTGTCTGTTCTGTTTTGTAGTGCGCCTCGACATTTAATTAAATCATATTGGTGCTAATTTTATTTATTAAAATTTTATTATCAGGTTCGTAATCATCCACCTGACGTTAGAATTATGAAAGTCAATTTACAAAAAAGATGTGATGTGTACAGGAAAAACGTTTGCTTTTAGTGATTCTATGTACAAGGCAGCGCAAGAGACCCTCCTTCCCTAACTTGACTTGTAGGAGCGATTTTATGGCTTTGTATACCGAGACCATTGTTTGGATTCCCCTACTTCCTGCGGGCGTAACCTTAACGAATGTGTACGGGAACTCTCTCACTTCGTTTCCACTAGTGGGTTCTGAATGAAAAAAGACATGTTTCTGTGATGTATATTTGCGCTGTGTGATTATGAAAAATGTTTGCCTAAATTAATTACTGCTTTTGACTTTGTTTCAGATGATCACTCGATTGATATTAATAAAAACATTCTACTAGTTGGGAATGTATTTTTAAGTTGTGTGCGTTGATTTCCGCTATAGCAAACACAATAATTTGCATTTCACATGAGTTGTTTGCGACTTCTGCGTGTATTGCAAAGTTAACATAAAACGATGTAATTAAATTTGTTTCTCGTTTTCGAATTAGTATTGTTTCTATCACTGAATAAACTTAACTTTCACTCGATTGATATTTTGTGAGTTGAGAATAATGATTGCCTAGTAGTTGTGTCTGATTTGAAATACATTAAATGCAACGTTTCTCGTTGAGTATTGTTTGCACCGATAATATTTTCTCGTTTGCTTAGAAAGTCTATTCTTAGATTTTTTTTTTGATAGGATTCTTATTGTGTTCTTGAGAGTCGAATAATTCCAATGTCTATTTGCGATCAATAAAAAATTTCGCCTCTGTACACCGGTCCTAAGAATATTTCCTTTTTGGAGGAAAGAATTTGAAAAAGAGAGAGGATTTCCCCACTCCGCAGATTGACAACAGGTTCCCGCTTTTGGGCTGTATAGATGGAGAGAGTGACCCCACCGGCCTGCATAGAGGGAGAGAGTGACCCCGCCGTGTCTCGAGTCTGGTTGTAATTATTGTAAAGCTGTGGTGCGTGTTTGGATAACTCTGTCAAGGTAAGTGCCTGAGTAGGATATTGTTAGCTCGCAAGGTTGATTTTATGATAGTTCAAAAGATATATTACTTCAAATTGTAATGTTTGCTATTATTTTCCTGTGTGTTGTTTACATGTTGGCAGATGCATCGTTCAAAGCCTTTCTCTGCTATTCATTCGTGCATGTTTATCGTTTTGATTGATTCTTTTTCAATTATTTTCCTGCATGTGTCTGTTGTTTACCGTTGGTAGATGCACCGTTTAGAGTGTTTCTCTGCTATTCATCCGTGCATGTTTCTTGTTTTCTTAGATTGTTCTTCAACTATTTATCCTCTGTGTACCTCTTGTTTACGTGTTGGATTTTGGCTCTCTATTATCTGTTTCAGTAATATTTTCCTGTCTGTTGTTTACACGTTGGCAGATGCGCCGTTTAGATTGTTTCTCTGCTATTCAGCGTTAGCTCTGTGCTGTATTAAATTATTCATCATGTGCTGTTCAAAGTGTTTCTCTGCCATTCATCCGTGCATGTTGATCGTTTTGATAGATTCTTTTTCATTTATTTTCCTGCATGTGTCTGTTGTTTATGTGATGTGTTTTGGTTCTCTATTAGCTGTTGATCGTTTTTCTCATTATTTCCGTATGTCTATGCTGTTTACTTAATAAGAAATTGATTAATTGTGTAATGTTGGAATAATCTTCCCTATTGCGCTCGAAAATGTTCATAATTGTCAGGTGTACGCCTCCCGTCTTCAACAAATCAGTGCAGATATTATTAGAGCTGATTGTTGGCTAGGAGCGTGCTACGCAGTGAAGTTCATTTTTTAATATATTTTCTGTGTTGAATTCATAAAACAAAGTAAGGTTTGTAGTGTCTCTTAGAATGAAAATTGTATGGGGAAGTCACGAGGATGATTTTATGATATTTAAAATGATAGTCTCCTCCTCTGTTGTTTTGATTAACCAATGTATTGTTATAGATTTTATTTCCTCTTGTGTTCGTGTCCCATGGTCTTCCAGGTTCTCTGCTGTTCACGTACATCTGTCAGAACTTCCCGCTATTGCACTGATGGTTCTCACATATAGGAATATTAATTTTCTGATGAGTTTGATTTTTTCTTCTGATTTTTGAATGATAGATTACTATGTTGTTTTGATTAAGAATAACTTCTTTGTAGTGGTGTAGATTTTATTTCCTCCTGTGTTCTTGTCGTTCGTATTCCGCGGTCTTCCGTACATCTATCGGCACCCGTCTTCAACAAATCAGGGTAGATATCATTAGATCTGGTTGTTGGCTAGGAGCGTGCTATGTGGTGAAGTGGAATATCTTCTTTGTATAGATTTTATTTCCTCTTGTGTTCTTGTCATTCTTTATTCTGTTTGTTGGCTAGTAGTGTGCTATGTGGTGAAGTGGAATATCTTCTTTGTATTGGTATAGATTTTATTTCCTCTTGTGTTCGTGTCGTTCTTTGTTCTTGTTGTTGACTATGAGCGCGCTACGCAGTGAAGTTCATTTTTTAATGTATTTTCTGTATTGAATTCATAAACCAAAGTAAGGTTTGTAGTGTCTCTTAGAACGAAAATTGTATTGTGGAAGTCAGGATAATGATTTTATGATATTTAAAGTGATAGTCTCCTCCTCTGTTGTTTTGATTAACCAATGTATTGTTATAGATTTTATTTCCTCTTGTGTTCGTGTCCCATGGTCTTCCAGGTTCTCTGCTGTTCACATACATCTGTCAGAACTTCCCGCTATTGCACTGATGGTTCTCACGTATAGGAATATTAGACTTTTTATAATAAAACTTTTAATTTTGGTTGTAATCATATTGATTAAAAATATATTCTTTGATTAAATGTGTCATAATGGAATACTAGCTGTTGCGCATGAAGCTACATATCAGAACATTGTTATTAAAACTCCGCTATGGTTGGTCATGTTAGACTTTTTATAATAAAACTTTTAATTTGATTGTAATCGTATTGATTAAAAATATTTTCTTTGAATAAAATGTGCTACTCCTTCTGCTTAATTGAAAACTTGCGTGATTATCACTAATAAAATACCCCTTCAATGCTATTCCATCAGATTTTTTGGCTGAGTTTTTCTCCTTCACACTGAGTCATAACCTAATTCCTGACACTAATGACTTTAATAAATATATTTTCATTTGTACTTTTGTGTATGGCTATCCTTTGCATGTAAATCGCCTACTGCACACCTGCTGTAGCGGGAAAAAATTGCGATTGAAGTCGACACAGATTGAAAAATGATGAAAGAAGTCGGCCCAGGCTGAAAAATGTGAGCAAGTAAGCGCTCACGCAACCCTCCGGCCACGCTCCGCCCACTGCAGCAGCCCTCCACCCGAGCGCCGCCTGTCGCGCACGGGAAAAAGTCGCGAAAAAAATTCGGCGCAGATTGAAAAATGACGAAAGAAGTTGGCCCACTTTGATAAGAGATACCTCTTTAATGCCATTGAGTCATATCCATATGGAATCTGTGAAATTGGTAATGAGTAAGTATGTTCTTTATTATGTGTGTTGTGTTTCTTCTATTACAGGTTGTGAAGTTTTTTTTTTGGCTGGCTTTTTCTCCTTCACCTGATTGGCATCACAATTGGCAACTTGATTGGCATTAATAAATATATTTTCACTTGTACTTTTTGTGTATGACCCTTCTTTGCATGTCTCTGCATGTAAACAGCTCACCTGTTGTATCGGAAAAATATGTGAAGTCGGCCCATGTATGGCCAAAGAAGTCTGCCCAGGCTGACAAATACGCTACGATGAGCGCACGCGCAGCCATCCCCCGCCGATAAGCGCGCGGACAACCCTCCGCACTGGCGCCGCGCCCTCCGCACACGCGACGGTGTCCCAGACGCTGTGGGGTTCGAACCAGACACCTATAGAGCTAACTGACATCTGGCCTCACTCGATACCCCCTTTTACTACTGGTCTATGCATGGTTTGTATCCTACCTTAGGAGTACCAAGCCATTAAAACTGGCTGACCACTCTCAGCCCCATACCGAAGAAGTATCCTTCTTTTCATCGTGAATCACAGGTCCAGATTTAACACAATCAGTCCACTTGGAAAGCACCACGCAGTCAGCATCTGCAATTTAACACAGCTTATAGAAAGCTCGGCCGTAGAAGTGGAAGGGTACGCTGATGAAAGGTCCCTGCATTCTTTCCTAAAACGATATTTGAAACCACTCCGAAAGCATGGCGTCAGGGCGTCGCCATGCCAACGTAGGTTGCCAGCGCATCACCTATCATCCGCTAAGAGTAGAGAGAGCACGGTCTGTTGCACTGAGTAGTGTTTTGGAATTACGCGCCCGGCGAACCTACCTTGCTGATCACAGGCTTCACGACACCAGGTAAGTATGCTGAGACTTGCATCGCGAGCTGTCCCCAAGGTAGCACTGTATGCAAACAGAAAGGTGTTTGGTGTAGCGACAGGGGAAAACCCACGTAGTTGCAATGCCGCTGTCTTAATATTTCCTACTTGCCACTATGGCACGTTTTGTAACAGACCTGTTTCTTATTTAAATTTGCGGATTTCCAGTAGCGTAATGCTGTAACTGTCATTATGACGCCCTCGATGATTGACGACAGCCCGTTAATGCTGGGCTGTCGTGGGGCGCTGTACTCCGTGAACTAGTGCAAACGGTGCGAGCTCCCGCATTCGATTCGGCGGAAGTGCAGACATTTGCACTACACTCAACCATTCGACTGGGAAACTGCCGTAGGTGTGCAGCACGTGTTCACAGAAAATCCTGGGCTATACTCCGTGAACTAGTGCAAACGGTGCAAGCTCCCGCATTCGATTGAACGGGAGTGCAAACTTTTGCACTACAGTCGACCATTCGATCGGGAAAAGTGCCGTGGGTGTGTAGCACGAGATCACGAAAAAAGTGCTGGGCTGTACCCCATGAACTAGTGCAAACGGTGCGAGCTCCCGCATTCGATTCAACGGGAGTGGCACTACAGTCGACCATTCGATTGGGAAAAGTGCTGTGGATGTGCCGCACGAGCTCACAAAAAGTGCTCGTATATCCTGCGTGACGTCACGCTGACTGGCGTGATATCAGAACGCAGGGATTTTGCCACTGTAGATTTTACGCACAGGGGTGACACAAACCCGCCATTGTTGTACTCTACTACCCTCAAGCGGGTGCAAATGGCTAAACTACCATCTTGTCCTGGTCGCACGTCATAGAAAACGTCATTTTGAGGTCATGTGTCTTTGTTTATATGTTGTTTTGTCACTTACCGACATATTTCTGTCGTCATAAAGCGAAGAGATTAACGTATTTTGCCAGCGTAAACTATGCGGTGCTTCTTCCGCAGCATGGTAGCCCATTTCTCCTTAGTACATCGCATCGGCTCGGTCGTCATCACATTTGTGAAAGTAGTCAACAGTACGAGGTCTTATGTGCAAAACTGCGCGTTTTACCGCCGATATTATCGGATAAAAATAATGACCGTGATCGAAAGGCGTCCAAAACGTTGCGCAGAAACTACAACCGCATTGTTTACAAACTGTTTGGCCTCCGATCATGGACGCCACCATCTTTAAGGTCACGTGTGCCTTAACATTTGCTGTGACGTGCGACCAGGACCTGTACAGGATCCATTGCGTTCGCCCGGCACGCTTTCCTCTACGGGGCAATACACTGGATGCCACGCCTGTGATTTTAAGCCTCATGATACAGCTATCCTTTCTGGTTTAAGGGAAGAGTAGGACATACATTTTTCAGTACTGGCTGGCGTGGAGTAGCGGTTAGGATGATCGCCTTCCACGCCGAGACGGGGACGTAGCACGGGTTCGAATTCCCGCACCGGCTGTGCAATCTGATGTTTTCTCTAGGTTTTGCCGCTTACTTTCCAGACGAATATCGGCGAATTGACGCCGAGCACGAACAAAGGCGCCGCCCTGGCGACAAGCGGCGGAAACTGATTTCAGGGATCGGTCGCATTTCTCGCTGCTGCGCAGTATGTTGTATTGTGTTTCAATCATTTGTATCTTCGTCTCACGAGCTCAATCCGCTTTTTTTAACTTTTTGGGACGTTTATAGCATGTAGGTGGCGAAGCAGAAGGAATCAATTCCTGCTACCTATATTTTTCACACGCGCGCTACACCCATATCCCATATGTTGCTTGCCCATTTGCAGTGTCCCTCCGTGTAACCATGGATCACATTGGGAGCTGAAAGTGATGTATGTTGGAGGCAGATGTCTTTTTTTTTTTTTTTTTTTTTTGTCGCGAGACGTGTCGTAGAACGCAGCGTGAAAAGCGGTGGAACCGCACAAACTTGCGTCGCACGTAGTGAACGTCCAGCAGCTATCGGAAAGAGGACGTTTTCCTCGTCAACAAGAGACCTCAATCACCTTACGTCAACAAAAACCCAATATCGAAAAAAATGCCCCGACCCTATACATAAGAAAGCCGCCGTTGTCACTGTGTGCTAACTCGAGGAACGGAGAGGGATAGAAAGGTGCCGCAAGTTTCTACTATCGCTCTCTCTAGTTTGTACGCGTTGCCCATGTCGACTGCGTGTACCCATTAAAAGAAAGTTCGGTTCCGCCGCGGGCTTCGAACCTGAAAACGGGGACCAATGTCGAGGAACGGAGGACGGTGTCAGGAATTTCGAGAATGACGCCTTAAAGTGGGACTCTGCAACAAAATCACCGCGAAGGTTGTGGTGTATCCATAATCTTTGGAATGTCAGAAACATGTGTCCGAAACATCTCGGTCCAAAACTGCGCAGATTTTACTCAAACGAATTATTACGAAGCATCTGTGCAGCGAGAGGGCGCTGAAAGCAACACACTGCAGGAGCCGTTTATGGAGAGAGTTTGGCCATTAGGAGCAGCCTAACTTGAAGCGCTTCGTGCGACGTCACGGCTAAACGACCTCCTTGAGCGTGTTCTATTGTTGTCCTGTCGTCAGCCAGTCGCCGATGCCATATTGATGCTGATCGTTGTTTACAGTTTACAGGAGGGAAGACACGTACGTACGTCGTTCTTCGAAAGCCTTTCGTCCTTGAACTCTTTCAGTTTGGAAACAAAGCCCCCCCCTCCCCGCCCCTATCACAGGCGCCTGCGGGTCCTAAGCAGGTTATTCCTGTAGATTAGATTCAGCGCGACCACAAAGCTGTCGACCAGCGGGGGACAGCGTCAAAATGGCGCATACCAGATGTCTGATAAGCGGATGGTGGTGGTGGTGGTGGTGGTGATAGGGCTTGCCGTTGTCGGCCTCACGTATGTGGGCAACGTCACGACTCACGCCCTGGGGGAATGTGCGTCCTGGGCCGACTTCTAAGGGAACTGTGCCGACATATGTCTGAAAGCGTCTGAGGAAAACCCAGGAAAACCCAGTGCCGGCTGTGCTGTCTGATAAGCGGATTCCGCTTGGGTTCAGGCTGTTTGGGCGGCGCAATGACGGCTCTGACGTCGAAATAGGCTCCACCCATGAGGCGGCCAAAGGTCAGAGAATGGACAAACTCTTCCTATAAATGTATATGGGTAGAAATCCAGCGGACTGGTAGGGAAGTACGGAAGGAGTTGCGTCAGGACAAGAGTCGCCGACATTTCGAACATAGATGTTCTTTTTCTGGGTCCCGTCCTCATCATTGGCATAGTATTTAAAGGGTTCCGTATGACGTGTTAAAGGTTCATGCGAATCCGCCTTTTCAAAAAAATGTGTAGAGCGCATGCGCAAGACCGCTGCGCAGCGCGCGGCAGAATGCCGAAACGATCTGGTAGGCACGGGACAGCTCGCGGCTCTGTTTTGCCGGTGTAGCGAAGCACGAAGGCAATTGAACCAGCATTCGATGTGGTTCCAATAGGGCGCTGCAACGGACAGCACTGGTACGAAGATCAGGGTCACGCGCTGATTTTTTTTTAAGTCTGGTAACGTGCCTCACACCAGAAAACCCGGAGCCTGCAGACTGCATTTTGCATGATCCTAGTTCTTTTGTCTTTGGGCGCGGACTGTGCGTTCTGGACCCACGACACTTATTCTCAACTTTCGCCGCAACTCTTTGTTGCACATTTTTGTTTCGCTGTTTGGTACACAAATTTTACGCGTGAAGCAGCGTTTTCAACTTATGCGGTATCTTACTCAAGCACACAGGCAGTACGGACTTTGACTTTTATTTTGTGTTGATACGTATACATATTATGATATATCAGACGACAACACGTGAAAATAGACAAAATAACAATTTCTCGCCTACTGACACTAAACCTACGCACCTTTGATTACCTTGTGCTCTGTCCCTGGCCACCGCCCCCCTTTTTTGGGAGGGGGGATTGAAAACCGCCCGGCACACAACAACCATAGAGAGTTTTAGTGCATCGTACGCTATCGCCTTTACGTACGCAGGAGATAGCGTTATGGTTCTGTGCAATGCGGGAAGCTCTCGTTATGTTTTGCGCGTGCTCAGGACCACCAACGCCATCTCGACTATCCTTGACTTTGCTGACCAAGAGCGAGGGAGGCTCCGCCTCCAAATGGCGCGCCAATATGAGGACTCGGGAGTCGGAGCGCTGCGGCCTCTGCCCTTGCCTAATAGATGGCGCATCGGTAGCGCTCGGCTCGGGATATGTGAGCCGCTGTCGTCTGCTTCTTCCGGTAGAGCTACGACCTTGAAGCCTCTGCTCTCGCGTAAGAGATGGCGCAACATTGGCGCTCGGTACAGAGCCGTTTATAGGGAGAGTTTGGCCATTAGGAGGAGCCTAACTTGAAGCGCGTCATGCGACGTCACGGCTAAGCCACCTCACTTGCCGTGCTCTATTGTTGTCCCGTCGCCGACGCCATATTGATGGTGGTCGTTGTTTACGATACAAGGCGGCCAGACACGTGCGTACATTGTCCTTCGAAAGCCCTTCGTCCTTGAACTCTTTCAGTTTGGCAACAAAGCCCCCCTTATCACAGGCGGCTGTGGGTCATAAGCCGGTTATTCCTGTAGATTGCATTCATTGCGACAAAAAAGCTGACGGACAGCATCAATATGGTGTGCACCAGATGGCTGATAAGCGGATTCTGCTTGGATTCAGGCTTTTTGGGCGGCGCAACGACGACTCTGACGTCAAAATAGGCTCCACCCACGAGGCGGCAAAAGATCAAAGAATGGCCAAACTCTCCCTATAAATGGCTCTGGCTCGGTATAGGGTGCCTCGATAAGTTTTCTGCTGGCGCCCTCTGGTGCAGGGTGGGGACAACCGCGTCGTCTGCTTTGGCGTCCGCCATTACGGTGCCAGAGCGCTGACTATGCTGTGTTTGGCTGTACAGGAAATGTCTCATCGGACGAGCGCTTTGGTAATCTGGAAAGTGGAATGCCAGAGTAATTTTGGACACCATATCGAGAACTACTTTTGCGCGTATCTGTGGACCAGTATTGTAAGGTGAAAGCATAAAAAACAGCGAATGTGCTGTGATTGCGACCACTTGCTTAACCTGTCTTGAGCGGAACATGGATTATGTGGTGCAAACGTATTATTTTTCGCGGCGTACTTATTTTCACAGACCGGCAGTCCCGCGATAGAAAAATGTATTTGCGGCAACTTAATTTCGCGATACGGGAGCAGGCTGCTCGTAAACAGGGATGGGGGCAGGTTGCTCGTTGCTTTTGTTCGCGAGTACATATCAATATCGCGAATATCCACACGCTTATAGTAGACGACAGACTGCAGGAAATTGCGTAAGTTGTCTGGCAAATTGTGTGTTTCCAGCTGACAACTATGTTCTGTGTAGCCTCCAAGCATTAAGTAATTGTTGCCTCACTGAGCAAGACGGCATTTGTCTTACATGGGCAATTTGTGTGCATGAGTTTTTATTTCATGACAAGTCAGAAAGAAACACTAAAAAGCAAAATGGAAATACATGGTAGCTGCAAAGCAAATACAATAAAACACTTTGAGATTTCAAGTTGTGAGTGATTAGTGTATTCAATGCTTGCGTATATTTGCTCATGTCCAAATGACTTAGAGCAACCACTGGATGGCGTGCGGACATTAAGGTGTACCATCTTGATATGAGAGCCAGGAACCACGCTGTTGCCTCTGCATCTCGAGGGAGATCTCCTCTCTCAATTAGGTAACGTATGGCGGGAGGGCACTCCCTGAACAGTTGTACTGCCGCCCCGACTTTTAATTTCGTGAAGTGTCCGGTGCTTACATGAACACCGGACAACTTCGGTGCAATCTTGAGTTCACTTCTGCTGTCAAAATCAATGACAGCCTGAATATGCTGCAGCTTCACTTCTCCGCCTGGGAGCTGACTTTCTTGCACTGTCTGTTCGCTGAGTGTGAAGGTTCCAGATGTGAGTAGCTGCCCCTGATATTCTTCAACACATGTGCAGGGTCTGTCATGAAATAGAGAGACTTTCCTTCCAGGCACGGGTGATCAATTGAGCACACCGTTTCTGAGCTTCTGTGGCTTGAAAAACCAAGCTGTCGCCACATCCCTCTGTTCGCAGCTCCCATATCACTTGTAACGACAAGAACCCGCAGAGATGTCCTCGACCATGATTCCACAAGCCCAAGCACGAAGTTCTTTAGTGTCTCACCATCGATAGAATGTCCAGTAAAGTGATATGCAATAACTTGCTTCCACCGGGTATTGATGCCTCCGAGCATGAAAACAAGGGCATGGTTTGCAGGGTCTTCTGGGCGATCTGGAAGCGTAGTGCCTCCCAGCAGGCAGTCCTCGGCACGGTCGTAGTCACATCCCTGGACAATTTCCATTTCATCCAGGAAAAGGACGCAGTCTTTTTCTATGTCCTCCATTGTGGTTGTTATTGTGGTTGCTTTCGTCTGCAACACGTTGAGAACTTCACTCAGTGTCCTAGGAAGGAAGCTCAGATTTTGGAGTCGTCTCCCTAATGTCCTGTTCGATGGCAATGGGTAACCTAGCCTTCGTAGAACTTCATAACCAGATGTCCCACATGCATATTTTATCTGCAAGGCCTGTTTGATTGTACCTGTGGACCACGCATGACCCCGCCTGTCATCCTTTGCAAGTGCTCTCACTTGGTCTTCGTTGAGGAACTTCAGATTTTTTTCGAGGTTCCCCATGTCAGCTTCAAGTCCGCGCACCTTCTGTTTGGGCCTCTGTACATCATTATTTGCCTTCTGATGGCTTTCTTTGAGTGTTTCATATCTTGCTGTTATGTCTGCCAATCGTTTCAATAGCTCAGCACGCTCCAGGCATGCTGTGGAGTCTGTACTTGTCATTTCTGAATCTTGCTCATCAGTGTGAGAGTGCATCGCAAATTCGTTGTCTGTTGCACATGTATCACGGTCAGCACATGTTTCTTCCTCGTTCGCAGAAGTGGATGTAGAATTCTGCCCAGCACATCTTTCCTTTGGTGGTCTCCTGCGCTTGAGCCCAGCTGCAAAAAGATCGGTAGCATTGTGAGACAGATCGTGTGCTACCTATCGCGTGCCTTTTTTGCGCTGGATGTTTGATGATGTGTGGCAAAACCACGACTAACGAGCTCAACAAAATCATGGATTCGCCAACGAAAGCGCCAATGAGTACTGCGACATACTTACGGCGAAAGCTGAAAAGCGTTGGCACCGCGTCTGGTCTCAACTTTTTCCAGCCGTCAGCACAGCCGTGCTCGAAGCACATTTCCTCAAAGTGAGCCTGCAGGTCAGTAACAAAGCTCCAATTACTACTTTCGTAATGCAGCCAAACAACAACGCTCATACACAAAGTGAAACACATACGCTGCAAATACGGGAGCTTTCCACAGGTGCACAATCGTCCCGTTTTACTTGTGTGAGCCACAATTCTCGCCTCTTCTTGTCAGCAGGAAAGCAGTACAGCTTCCATCCTCTTGTAGAGTGATTCGAACAACGCGGAACGCAACAGCCAGGCATGGTGCCATATAGCTATTGCGGGCCGCAGCTACGGAGAAGTTGGCACCGTAATGTCGGCTCGGCGACCGAAGGCGGCGTTCGCTCTTACAAAGGCTGTCTCCCCCCTGCACAGAGGGCGCCAGGGGAAAACTATCGAGGCACCATAGCTCGGTAAGGGCACGTGGGGTCGCCATAACTTTGGCCTCGACCTTGAGACTGGCCGGTAACGTAAATTCCGATGACGCGGCGATAGATAGTGCGTAGTTTTGACGATTATGCTTCATGGATGTGTCATACATTACCATATTTTTGGCCAGTTCGACGTTTCGCTCCGCTCTTATGCGTGTGAACATTGTCTCCGCTCATGAAAAAGGAAAGAAATGTTGTTGTTTTGTTCTACTCCTCGCACTGAAATAAATCATTTAAAATAATTGTACTGTGCGTTTCTTTTTTCTTTTTGTAAGTAGTTACGCAAGTATGTAAAAAGGAAAGAAATGTTGCTGCTTGTTCTACTACTCGAACTGAACAAAATCATTTGAAATAATTATACTCTGTTTCTTTTTCCCCTTTTTGTAAGTAGTTACGGAAGAAAATAATTGTACTGTGTGTGTGTGTAGGCGGTGGTTGGCGTGGTGTGTAGGTGGTGTGTGTAGGCGGTAATGGGCGCAAATGGTTCAAGAACCATTTGCGCCCAACTCAGTCTAGCAAGGTATTCTGCTTTTTTCGTCTAACGTTTTCACCGTTGGTTGCTAGGTATTCATTGAGCTTCGTGAGACAAGGTGCTAGTCTTTTTTCTTTGTCGGACGTGTGATTATGCATCTTAATGGTGAAATGCCGTTCATAATGAATCTGTATTCTAATGTACTGTGTTCTAACGTAATAACATGTACAAATAAAAAGGGAAAGCTGTGCAAATATATCACCATTGTGCCACTATACTTTCCGTGTCTAAGAAAAATTCCGCAAGTGGAGCCTTCACCAAGCATACCCCCCCCCCCCTTGAAAGCTCGACACTCCCCCAGCAGTGAATTTCTGGGGAAATCACTGGTGGCCAACTAGCAGTTTTCCCCTATTTTTGCTAATTATCAGCTAATTCAAGTACTCTGTCTACTGCTTTTGATGGATGTGGACAAATTCGCGAAGCGCTTCCGACCTAAGCAAAAAAAAAACTGGGGTTAGCTTGGCAATATTTATTTATTTATTTATTTATATGCAGAGATTAACTCAAGAAAATAAATCCCCCGCAACTGAAATCTCATCAAAGTGGCATCAAACGACTGGAAAAGTAATCCGAAGACAAACACCGTTGACCGTGTGTGTGAGTGTTCGACAAATGGTTGTTTGCTTATAATTTCTTGAGACGTTGCGTGAAACACCCTGTATAAGATGATGTGACGACGGCATCAGTGATTAACCGTGGCTGGCGCACAAACGGGCATTACTTATCGAAGACCGTACATGCTTGCGTGCTTTCTTGAGCAGCTTATCGGTCCACATAAATGTGGCCTTTCTGCTTGCAAATTGCATATAATTATGAGAGCATCAGGACTATATGCTCATTGTAAAAGCAGTCTATTTCGCAAAAATACGTTGTCGTCGATGGCTCTACCCGCATCGAGACGGTTTCCCTCCGCGCACATGTTGTCACTCACTCCAGTGGAGCTCAAGAAAGTTCCAGGGCGTCTGCAGGTTCCCAAGGATAAGTGCTCTGAAGCAGTGACCATGGGCAAACTGTAGGCTATGCTAACCGCAGAGTGTATTTAACGTACATATGCTATAGTTTCAGAGTTCGTTTCTGCGCCTGAGTTGATTTTACTTCGCTTCACTCAGCTTTTGTCCGCAGACCCATCCAAAGAAAAGTGTAACAATTCGGGTTCTTCAGTACCCGAATCAGTAACATTAATTAATTTCGTTCCTGTTTCAGGTATTCTAAGTGTGCGATATCGGTTTCCGTTTATCTTACCGTTACCTGCCATATTTCGGGTATAATACTGTTTCTGTTACTGTTTCCGTTACCTTTCCCTGCGCAGGGCCACGTCACCGACAGTGAAAATGCACAGGTTAGGCCTTTGGACATGAGTACAATCCACACGGTTTTAAGCAGTGTTGAGGGTAACTCCTTACAAGCAACTTGTTACTGTAACTTAGTTACTTTTAGGTAACTTGTAACTTAACTCGTTCCTTTTAAAGTCCAGTAACTTCTCTGAGAACTCGTTCCTTTTCTGGGTAACTTAACGACTTCCAGCTACAAGTTACTTTGTTTTCCGCTTTTCCCAATTCCAGTGCCCGAATAAGTTTTATTTTCTCGCCGGCCTTCTTTACATGCGATATGCGTCAGTCCGCATTCTGCTATCTCGAGTATTTAATACAAAACTGAAATAACGATTTCTCTGAATTGGTCATTAGACAAGCAGTCACATACACTCATCATGTAATTTTTGTAGCACCATTCAAAAACAGAATTTAGTGGCGTTAAATGAAAGTATGTGTTAATTCAAAAAATGTTGTGTATGCCGTGACCAATCCCTCACCTGGTATTTATGGTTGTAATATGAAATACTGAGTACGGAGTAACTTGAATGTAATTCGTTACTTTTAGAACGTAACCCGATAACTTCCAGTTCTTCTTCATGACCAGTAACTTCGTTAGTAACTTAGTTACAATTCAGGGCTGGTAACTTGACTTGTAACGAGTTCCTTTTGAGTGGTAACTTCCGCAACACCGGTTTTCAGGCTACTCAGGTGAATTTCGCACTGGAATTACGACTGCTGTGGCAAAATTGTTGTGAGTGTTGTGAGTTTTCGAGTAGGGTCATTCATAACCGCACTCTGAAGGGAAAGGCACATTCTCTTCAGTGCTGCTGACCTCCTGTCTGCTGCTCTGATGGACTAATGCACCACATCCAAAGCAAGGCATTCTAGCCCACAAAAAGAAATTGGGGGAGGCGCCACTGTAGAAAATGCGGGTACAGGCCAAAACACAGGTGATCATTCTTCAGTTCCATTGCACTCCGTTCGGTGTGCTTATGCACTGTGACTTTTCTCTCCAGCTCTAGTCCATGCAGATCGAGAACCGAGTCAGAATTCTTGGAGACTCCTGTTACTTCACGTTTTCTGCAAGGATGCGCATGCCCAGCACTCTTGCTTCCGGTCTTCACGTCCTGTGTTTGCTTTTTGAGATGACAAGAATTCAGCTTTCTTAAGTGTATGCGAAGTCTTAACATCATGTAGGCCTTCGTTATTATTGACTGTAGAGCATGACACTCCGGAAGCGGCACTTTGGGGCATGTTCCGATGGCAACTTCTGTCACACGTTCAATTGAATGCGTCAGCACGAGCTTTTGATGCTGTATGAATATCTTTTCGGCATGTTTGAGGACTCTGCGAATGGACTTTGATGGCGTGACCAGTGGATTTGTTTCTTCTGGTTTCCTGTACGACTTCAGGGTAATGAGCTGTGCATGTTCTTCTATTGCATCCTCTTTCATGGCACTCATGCAGCTGGCGCACAGTTCAAACCTCTCTTTTTACAGATGTAGCCCGCTAGGTAGGACAGGGACTACTCTTCGACGTCACTAATGTCTGCTGTGGCACATGTCAGGTCTAATGGAATGTCAGATGTAGTGGCATCTGTTGCTTTGGCCGGAGTGCAGGCTGCAAAGTCTAGAAGGTCCACAGAGTCATCGATTGCATAGTTTCCACTGCAGCTAGGGTTAAAAAATTGCGTGAGGGTGATCAGACGCAGGGCTGACTTGAACTCTAGAGGCCTAGGAATGGGGTTACGCATTCGTACGGTAGAAAACAGATTCTCCAGGGCATCCTGAGACAATCTGCTCAGAAGAACAAAACGGAAGCCATGTTCTTTCCTTAAGTATTCTTGGAGCTTTAGAGCACTTGTAGTTGTCAGCAGAACTCCTGTCCGTACAGGCTTGAAACAGTCTTTCTGGTTTTTTCCTCTGATTTTGAGTTCTCTGAATAGGACCACGAAGCTGTTAAGGAAGTCAACTGTTTTGTCATGCTTTGCTGGTTTTGCACTGCTCATGGCAACACAGAAGCTTCTAGATGTCATAATGCTGAACCACTTGTGGACTTGTTCCAAGAACCATGCTGTTGTCAGTGCAGCTTTGTCCAACTTCCCCATCTCAACAAGAAGTCGAAGGCCTGAGGCAACCGCACGGTTTAAAACTGCCACTGCAGACAAGACATTCATTTTTTCATAGTGCTTGACATCGAGGTGCTTTAGCTTCAAATGAGGAGCAATCTTGAGGTCATGGCTTTCATCCAGCTCAGCCAGTTCCTTGATGTGAGAGACCGAGACCTAGAAAAGAGGATCACATATTATGGTTCAGAATGTATTAGTTTCGGACTTTGTGCATTAGGAGAGGTAGTCCTTTGAAAAGTAAATGATTGTACATGCAAAAAGTAAATGCACCTACCTCCGCAGTTGGAAGGTGATGCTTCTTTACGACATCTTGTGGCAAAAAAGGTCTGGCCTTTGACTAGGTGGTTTCGTATGTTCTTTAATATGTGGGGTGCATCGGCGACAAAGTACAGCTGCCTGTTCTCATTTCCGAAGTTGCAGGGATGAGGGCAGCTCACGGAAGTCTCAGAATTATGGTGTGCTGAAATACCGCATTCCCTCCACAAAGCAGTGTTAAGGGTCCCATGTCAGAAACAATGGCATCAACAGTCAGCCCTACTGTTTCACATTTCTCAACGATGGAAAACACAGCCTCTTTCAATGCTGTTGCCTGCTGTTGCCGACACCGAGTTACCTGAAGATGAGAGAAAGGAATCTGTCATCACTGCGCGCACTTAGAAAAGCATTTGTGAATAAGTGGTTGTCACTCACCAGAAAAGTGGTAACCAACGGTTTGCTTCCACCTTGTCGACAGCCCGGCAATCATGAAGACCAGCCCATGTGTGGCAAATGGGATAGTGTCAGGGGATGCTGGTTTCTTGTTGTTTGTACTTGGGGCTATTATAGCCATGCCGATGACGTCTTTTGTGTTCATGTCAAAATCCAGTCCCGCTGTTAGCTGCATTTCATCCACGAGCAGTGCGCAGTGCCGTTCTGCAGCAGCCAGTGATGCTACCTTACACTCCAGTGCAGGAAATAGGTCTTCCAGAATGCCTGAAGAAAGCATGTGGGTGAGAGGGCTAGTAATTTTACAGATAGCAACAGATAGCAATTCGCTAGCAGCAATTTTACATAACTGAGGTAAACCACAGTGCTTTCTCACCTGGCTTGAACTTAATGTCTTCAATTCGCCTCTGGAGAGTGCGCTCAGATGGCAGAGCCATTTCACCGTGGAGGAAGTTGTAGCCCCTCCTGCCACATGCAAGTCTAATTCGAAGACTTCGTTTTATCGTTGCTGTGGTCCACCTGTTTGCTCTGGGATCAGGGTTTGAAAGGCTTGCTGCCTGGTCTTTTGACAGCATACCTTCAGAAAAACAAAAACTCAGTAAACAAACCAATTATTAGAAAAACTGTTCATAGCGCGCAATATCTGCAGCTCCTTTTCTTGGTCCGCTATTTTCTGCTCTGCTGTGAGAAGTTGGCGTTGAAGCTCTTCAACTTGTCGAGTCAGCTCACTCTCTTTGTCTGTTGGCGGCGAACCTAATAAGACATAAAATGGGTGCCAATGAGGACACTCCAGATCAGATAGTAAGCTTGGTATGCAAGCAAGCTACACTTAATTACAATATATGGCTGAAATAATAGCAGTGCTTGGTGAGAGATCATTATTACGACAGCATAATATTTTAGAGTATATGTGGACCACCTACTTTCATCTATCAGCTCTGTTGCGTCACACCCAGAAAGAGGAGTTGAAGATGCATCCATAGTTTCAGGCTGGGCAGCAGGAGCTTAAAAAGTGGGACCTCTCAATCAGCAAAATTTGTTTGAATATATTCATTTGTGAACACAGGTGGAACAGACTCACTGTCCTCTATCAGCACCAAACTTCCTTCACCACTGGAGTAACTGTGCTCCATGAAAGAAGTGCTTTCCTCGGCGCTGAAACAGCTCATATTGTGCGCAGACGCAGACGAGAGATCGGGTTGTTCCGTCTCATCATTCAGAAGTGACCCTGCGACCAAAAAATTAACGGCGAATTATAGCGATTCGCAGTATTGCATTTGATCGAAGTGCGTCCGTTTGAAAGCATGATATACTTGCCGGATTCTTTTGGAATGGCATCCGTTCTCAAAGTAGGTATAGCGAACGGCCTGAGAAGAACTCTGCCGTCAGTCCTGTGCAGCTCAAAGTGATCCGGGGTGAAGTGATCCTGAAAGTTGGAACGCGGTCTTTCAAGTACAACGAAACTACCGCAACAGTGGCGAACATCTCAGCTTACTTGGTTGCTGAACTTTGACAGGCATACTTACCATGCAAAGGCGAGAAAACGTTGTAGGTTGAAAACCTTCGTCGTGACGATCGACGACGTTTAGCCATGCTTTCAGCCGTTTCTCGTTGTTTCTCGAGGAAGGAAACCGAAAAAGCCTCTTTCCGTGCCAAGTTGCACTTGTACAACCTTTAGCACAACACCGCGGCATAGCAGTCGACGCAAAACGAACTGGCTTTAGTTAGCGCTAGCAAAAGAAAGCGAAGGAAAGCACACGAACAGAAACAGAAACTACCAGAGCAACGCAGACGACACTGGCGGCGCGAGCGTTGCACGAAACAACATGGCGGACCAGCTCGGCGGCGAAACTCAGTGTCGCTACTCTGAAGCGTAGCTTATTTAGTGACTCTAGATGTTCCTACATGCAGGTTACAAAAATGGGAAGTTCATGAACAAGGGTGTAGCGCCATTATCATCGTCAGCGCGCAGCCTGCCAAGGCGCGCGAGAAATAAATCGGCGCTAGTTCAATTGCCTTCTGACGAGCATCCAGCGAACAGCTGTCCTGGTCTCTCCCTCGTCTAGCAACAACTGGTGACCCAGTTTGGTGACTGGTGATGTCATCACCAAGGGTCCACCTGTACATTTCCGACCTCGCAGGCTTGCGCCCGAGAAATATAAGATTGCCGAGGCTGAATTCGACCATATGCTCGAGCTCGGCATCATCCGCCCATCCTCGAGCACCTGGGCATCGCCTCTACATATGGTGCACAAAAAGACTGGGGATTGACGCCCCTGCGGGGCTTATCGCGCGTTAAATCGTCTCACCGTACCGGACCGTTATCCTGTTCCCCACATTTTGGATTTTGCTGCCAACATGTCCGGTGCCTCCATGTTCTCGAAGATAGACCTCGTGCGCGCTTACCACCAAATCCCCATGGCGCAAGAAGACATTTCCAAGACGGCTATCACCACCCCGTTTGGTTTGTACGAGTTCCTGCGAATGCCTTTCGGGCTGCGAAATGCCGCACAGACCTTCCAAAGGTTTATCGATTCGGTAACGCGTGGCCTCCCGTTCGTCTACGCCTATATTGACGATCTGCTGGTCGCTAGCCGCTCGCCTGAGGAACACGCCCAACACCTCCGTGCGCTCTTCACGCGACTCCAACAGCATGGCATCGTGATCAACGCCGCGAAGAGCGAATTTGGCGTTACGGAACTCGACTTCCTTGGACACCGGATAACCAAAGACGGCGTTCTTCCCCTACTATCCAAAGTCGCCGCTATCCGCAATTTTCCCCGACCTGACTTCATCACCTAGCTGCGCTAATTCCTCGGGATGGTAAATTTTTACCGCCGTTTCGTCCCTTCCATCGCGGCTACTCTCCAACCACGTGACGACCTCCTATCATCGCACAAGCAGCATTCGTCGACCTTACCCTGGACACCGGAAGCCACAAGCGCCGAGAAGATACGCCTTGATATCGCTGCAGCATCCCTACTCATTCACCCATGGCACGAGGCCCCAACATGCGTCATGGTGGATGCCTCCGATACTGCCATCGGCGCGGTGCTCCAGCAGCGGGTGTCTTCTTCGTGGCAGCCTTTGTCATTCTTCTCGCGTACGCTGAAACCCGCAGAAAGACGGTACAGCACGTTTGGTCGTGAGCTTCTCGCTGCTTACCTCACCGTGAAGCACTTCAGGCATTTTCTTGAGGGTCGTCCCAAGGTATATCTAAACTGGTAGCGAAAACAAGCGAAAATACCAAATCATACCCATCGGCAAGGCCACCAGCAAGAGGCGCGAGCGATCCTGGGTGTTGACAGTAGAGGTACGGTTGTAAACAGAAAAACCTTACAACATGGGCGTGGCTTCTGTGTGTACTAATAGGTTATTCATAATTTCAATGTAGAAAAAGCTTTCTGTTGCCCCGCTTGTGCACATATACGAGATCATCTACCACTCCAGTACATTTCCGTATCCTGCTCCTTTGCGCATGTGTCACAGTTGGGTCTGTTTATCCGTGCGTCTCTGTATCCGTACCGCGTGTCCGTGCATTGTAATACGGAGTTCGTACACTCTTTGGGTTAAACAGGAAGCGACGTTCACATCTCCGTGCTGTAAACCAAGATTAACACGAGTGAACAGATGAATACAATGATCCCATGTTGCTGGGCCCGCGAAAAAAAGATTTCGTCATGGGACGAGCGGCCATGATGGCGTGAGTGTTAGTAGGAACCAACTGTGTACCAACGATGTCGTGTGCTGTTGCAATGGACCTATAACGGCCACTTATTGAATAAATGCAAACGTCTAATCACTAGGTATACGTATAGCTCTAGGTGAGAAATGGGCCTTATGTGAGCCTTCCTAATTTCTCTATGGTCATCACGATGCGTTTCTGTTTGAAGTTGTCAAAATCTGTGATAACTATGTATTTGGAATTGATATGATTCATTAAATCTGATATGCTTTATTTTTCTGTGTTCTCGTCTGGTATTGTTGACTGGGCGCGGAAAAGGGAATACAAGGCAAGCGAAGTGGGCCGGGCCAATGTAAACGTGCATGGATAATTATGCACTACTTATTATTCATACTAGTGACGTCGTCTCTGACGTCATTTATTTACAATCGTAGTAGTCCGCGCAACGGATGGATGGCGCTGACCGTCTCTATCATGGCGTCATTCTGAAGATACAGGGGCCTATGGGAGTTACGCTACCTGTTTAAGTATACCTTGGTCGTCCTTTCACCATCTACACAGACCACAAACCGCTCACCTACGCATTGTCATCTGCTGGAAGTTCATACGCACCAAGAGAGATTCGACATCTTTCCTTTATCTCCGAATTCACTACGGATATTCAGCACGTGAGCGGAGCTAACAACCCCGTCGCGGACGCTCTCAGCCGCACCGTCACCCACATCCAGACCGCTGACCCACTGACACCACCGCCATTATCCTTGGATGCCTTAACCAAAGCGCAAGCCGGAGACAACGAGCTCGCCTCCTTCCGCGCCAGCAAGTCTACGGCCCTGTCAATTGAGGATGTCCTTCTGCCCGGCGCCTCTTCAACTGTAGCCTGCGACACGTCGCAAGGCCATCCTCGTCCCTTCCTTCCCGCACAGTTTCGTCGACCCGTCTTCGACAGCTTTCACTCGTTATGCCACTCAGGCGTCCGAGCAACTCAGAAGACCATCACTCAGCGATACGTCTGGCCCCGGATGCATGCGGATATTAAGCACTGGGTCCAGTCCTGCCTCCCCTGCCAACGCAACAAAGTTCAGCGCCACACCCGTATTCCAGCTTCGACTTTCACACCACCTGACCAGCGTTTCGATCACATCCATATCGACCTTGTTGGTCCCCTCCCGCTGTCTCAAGGCTTTAGATACCTCCTCACCATCATCGATCGATTCACACGCTGGCCAGAAGCAATCCCACTACCTGATGCGACAGCCCCTACCGTCGCCTCAGCCCTCATCCGTGAATGGGTATCCCGATTCGGGGTTCCCTCGTTGATTACCACGGATCGAGGCCCCCAATTTGAATCGGCGCTGTTCACAAATCTCATGAATACCCTCGGCACCCGCCGTATCCGTACTACAGCCTATCATCCCTCATCTAATGGCCTTCTGGAGCGCTTACATCGTCAAATCAAGGTTGCGTTGCGGGCCACCCCAGAGACCCCTTGGCCTGAGGCAATACCTGCCATCCTCCTTGGCATCCCCACCGCCTTCAAGCCGGACTTCAGGGCAACCTTAGCCGACATGGTGTACGGTTCGGCCCTCCGCCTTCCCGGTGACCTTGTCGCGCCAGCCCCGAACATTACCCTTTCTCCGGCGGACTTTGTATCCCGCCTCCGCGGTGCCATGGCTTCTCTGCGTCTCGCGTCTACTCGCCAGCTTGCACGGAGACCCGCCTATAAACACCCCGAACTGTCCCGGTGCACGCATGTTTTCGTCCGCTGTGACAGCGTCCGGAAGTTTCTGCAACCACCCTACACCGGCCCTCACCCCGTACTGCACCGGTCGTCCTCATTCTTCACTGTACTCACCAACGGACGGCAGGACAACGTCAACATCGAGCGTTTAAAGCCAGCATGGCTCGACAGCACCCCACCTGCCAGTACAATCCCAGCTTTCTCATTCATCGATGACTCCCTTCCTTCTCTCCCTGCCCCGGCCGCTACCTGTAATCCCAACCGTCGATTCTCCTGGGCGACGCACCTCGTCATCAGTCGACGCAATCCTGCATCGCCTTAGGGGGGGAGCAGTTGTAGCGCCATTATCATCGTCAGCGCGCAGCCTGCCAAGGCGCGCGAGAAATAAATCGACGCTCGTTCAGTTGCCTTCTGACGAGCATCCAGCGAACAGCTGTCCTGGTCTCTCCCTCGTCTAGCAACAACGGGATGAAACAGGACAACAGGCAGGAATGGACCATTTCGGACGACGCGTATGCGCATGACCAGCCCTTGAGTCCGCCATCTTTGAGTGCAAAACATCGCTATGGACCTACCTGCCCCAGGTGAAAAAATAAAGTGGAATCCCAAGTGGGATATAGTGGAACCACTTGAACAACAAAGTGGGTCAAAGTGGAACCACTTTGTCAGCAAAGTGGTTTGAAATGGAACCATTATCTTGCCGAAGTGGAAGTCAGAGTGGGTTAGTCAGAGCCGTTGTGGGCTAAACTGGAACCACTTGGTCAGCAAAGTGGTTCGAAATAGAACAATTTTCTGGCTAAATTGTGTTCACTCCGATGTCAAAGTGGGTTTGGCCAGAGCCTTGTGGGTTAAACTGTAACCACTTTGAAAGTCAGAGGGGAGGGAAAATAGATGGGAAGGGGGAGGAGGGCAGGAGGAACAAGGGAGTGGAGGGGAGGGGAAAGAGAGAGAGAGCGGAGAGGGGCATAGGATTGTGGAATGCTGTGCTGTTGGTCCGCTAGGGGGTCCGGAGCACAGTTTCGGTTTCGGTTCTCGGAGATGCTGGTTCCTCGCTTCCTGGCGTCGACTGTTAGGTTTCGGTTTCGCGTTGATCTGTTGTCGATGTGGACGCGAGTTCGGTCCGCTGACGTTGCGAGTCGGTGACGTCTTCCTCCTGGTCGCTGCCGTGAGAATCATAGCCCTTGGGGTCGTAAGAAGGGGAGGCACGACGACGTTCTGCTTTCGCCTTGGCTGTAGCTCTCTCCCACGCGAGGAGGTGTCGCTTGGTGGCTGCCAGCGACTTCTCGTCAGCGTCCGGGCTGAAGCCGAGGATGGTCTCCACATCTGTTGCGAGCGTGGCTCTTGTTTTTGTAAGGGCCGTAGAGTTGAAGAGAACGTGGTGCAGGTCTTCTTCATGTCCGAGGTCGCACAAGGTGCACAGTGGGCTTTCTGTGCCGAAAAGTTCGTTTAGCCGCTTGCGGGTTAGCAGTGATCCAGTCCGTGCTTGAAACATGAGTCCGCTGGTCTTGTCTCCTCGATAGAATTTTTCAGGGGCAGGACTGTCCTTATGCTGGCTGTAGAGGGCAAGGCTTTTCTTTTTAGATGTTGCTGTAATCCACCTCTCACGCTCATCTCTTTTTCGATGATCTTGTGCCATTCATGTTCTGATTTAGCTGAATTTCTCTTTGTGTCCTTGCTGTATACTCGATCTATTTGGTGGAGTCTTTTAATCCATTTTGTGCGGGTCCCTGAGAATCGGATGTGTCGAAATAGACGACAGATGTATCTGTTGTCTGGTCCGTGGATCAGTCTGCCGAGGTAGCGAGTCTTGGACCGTGCTTCACGGAAACTGTATGTTGACCACCCAAGTTCCCCTTCGATTGCGAGGTTGGCCGAGGCGAAGGATCCCTGTAGAAGCCATCTTCCAACTTCCCTTTGTTGTCGGTCTAGCTGGTCCGTCGTAGTTCTACTAAGGCAAATTGCTTCATTTGCATAAGTCGCTGTTGGGACTGCGGTTGTTTTTCAATGCAGTCTCCCAATCCCGTACGGATGATAAGAATGCCTTGCTAGGTGCCAGGTATGCCCTTTCTTCATGTTTAGTTTTTTGACTAAGTTTGCTTCGTGTCTTTGGAGGTAATTTGTCTCATTTTCTAGCAGCACTCCCAGGTAGGTGTATGGCGAGGTGTATGCGACTTCATTTCGTTGGAGGAAGAAGGGGGGGGAGCCTGGAACTGTCTCCGAATTTCATTATATTTGTTTTTTCTTGACTAAAGCGCATGCCTTCAGCCTCAGCGACACGTGTGCAAATGTCGAGACTTGCTTGTAGGTTCGCTGGTTCATCCGCAATCAAGACGATATCGTCTGCGAAGGCGAGGCAAGACATCACCGTTTCTTCGATGTCCCCATTGATCTTTTGCGTTTTAAAAGTGATTCCTTTCTTCCCATTTTCTAGTTGTAAGAGTAGGTCGTTAATAAAAATGTTAGATAGGGCTGGGGAAAGTGGGCACCCTTGCCTTAGGCCAATCTTCTGTTGGACCTTATGGGACTTATGCGAGTCGATTGTGTATATGCTAGAAATTCCGTTATATAAATTTAGGATAAGTCTTGCCAGTTCTTTCGATACGTTGACTGATGACATCTTCTGTCCCATGAGGTCGTGTGGTACTGCGTCGTAGGCCTTCTCCAGGTCAAGGAATGCCAGGTACAGGTCCTTGTGACGTGCTTGATATGTCTCGATGATCTGCGTGATGACGAATATGTTGTCACTTCCTCTTCGGTTCTTTCTGAAGCCGTTTTGGGCCTCAGAGAGCTTCGGCTCGCATTCCTTCTGTAGTCTGCTCGAGAGAATTGAAGCGAACAGCTTGTAGACGTTGCTTTGAATGGCAATGGGGCGGTATGAATTGAGGTCGTCTTTGGGTTTGTTTTTCCCCTTGTGGATGAGTTTCACGTCAGCTTCTTTCCAGGTCGGGGGTATCTTCCCGTTGCAGATCAATCAATCACTTTATTTTCCATCATGTGATGAAAGGAGGACCGAGAAAAAGCTGTAATATACAACTTGACGAGCCCGGGCCCCCGTTTTACACTACCTGCGACAACATCACATTTACAGAGTTCAAGACTACAGTGATAAGTGCATTCACTCATGCAATATTAGGACCAAAAATTTCAAATGAGCTCAAGAAACATTAATAACATACATGTTTCGACATGGGCATCAAACATCAAGTACAGTCATTCAACGAGGCACACATAATGATACCGCGAAATTCACGGATTGACGTATTAGACAGAGAAACTGCTTTAGAATTCAGCTTATTTAATAATTTAGGTAGTAGGAAATTTATGGATTGTTTTCCATAATTTGTTCTTACTCGTGGGACTTTCCAGGGATCAGAATGACGTGTGTAATATGAGAATTCTCTTAATTCCAGGTGAGCATTACATTTCACTTTATGCAAATTTTTATATAAACAGCCGAGTTTAAAATCGTACAAGTTGTGGACCCTTACGATATTATATTCCTCGAAAAGATGTACAGTGGAGTCTCTGTATCCGACATTTGCAATCAGACGTACCATCTTTTTTTGAAGTATGAATAGTCTACTCATATTTTCTTGTGTTGTCGTTCCCCATACCAAGAAACAATAGTTTATATAAGACGAGAAAAGTGAATTATAAAGTAATAATTTTATACGGAATGGAAATATGTATACATACCTGCCTATCAGACCAGCAACTTTGGACAGCTTCCTCTCAATGTATTGCATATGTAAGTCCCACGTTAATTTATGGCTAAAAATGACACCCAGTGACTTTACTGACTCCACTATGTCAATTTCTACATCGTCGTAAACCAACGCAGTAGTCACACTGATTGACTTATTTTTTGGCCTAAAAATAATAGCTTTTGTTTTTGACGGGTTAACGCGCACAAAATTTGCCTTTGACCACGTAGATAATCTAGGAAGAATTATGTTTGCCTCGCTTAGCATAGTTTCGGCATTACTTCCGCTTAAAAACATAGCAGTATCATCAGCATAAGATATTAATTTGCAATTTATACCTACATTAATTATATCATTCATATACACAATATAAAGCAGTGGACCAAGAATACTGCCCTGAGGTACTCCATAAGATATATTACGAAGCGAGGACTGAATACTGCTGTCCATAAAAACGTACTGTTTACGACTCGCTAAATACGACCTAATTAGTTTCAATGGGATCCCTCTAATTCCATAGCGTTCTAGTGTTTTCATCAATACCATGTGGTTTATGCAGTCAAAAGCTTTCGTAAAGTCTATGAATATGCCTAATGTTAGTAGGTTATTTTCTATGCCTTTAATGATCAATTCCTTTTGCTCTAATAACGCGGTTTCAGTTGAACAGCCGGGACGAAAACCATGTTGGAAATCATTGAGAATATTATGCTTTGCAAAAAATTCAAACAATCTCGAAAGGATAACTTTTTCCAGGCACTTTGAGAATAGCGGGAGATAACTTCATTAAAGCATTTGCGCAATGTTTCCAAGGCTTTGGGTTTGAGGGCCTTCAAGAATTCGTTTGGAATGTCATCCGGTCCCACCGCCTTTCCCGGTGTCAGACGCTTAACGGCGTTTGTGACCTTGGCATCTGTTATCGCCATGAGAGGGTCACTACGTGTCTGTTCGGGTAGTTTAGGTCCGTCGTCGTCTTCTACTTTTTCGTCTTCACTTCTCTTTCGCCTTGCTAGCAGGCTCTGTTGTTGTTCTTTGTAGTACAGTGTCACTGTCACAGTACACTGTCATGTATTCCGTGATCTGGTCTGGTGTCGTAAAGCTCCTGTTATTCTCATCTCTCAACTTCGTGAGTACGTCCGGGTCGTCTTGCCTGTCAATGCCGGCTATAGGTACTTCCAGAGTGCCGCTCCCGTTCTTTTCCCACTTTCGGTTTTCGTTGTCTCTACATAATTGTGGAAACTCTGGATCTTTTCCGACACCATCGTTCTTACTTTTAATTTCTGTTTTTATATGCTTCTTCAGCCTCCGCGTGGTTTGTGTTTGTCTTCAATGCGTGCCTTCGTGTCCGGTTGAGTTCCCGTCGGACCTTGATCTCCGCCTTCACTTCTTTGTCAAACCAAGGTTGATTTCTTCTCTTCCTCCTCTTCCCGGTCTTTGCCGATGTCCTCTCAATGGTCCACTTCGCCGCGCCCTCGATTAGTTTCATGAGGTTGTCGTAGTTACTATCAGTCACGTCCGAGAGGTCCTGTTCCAATGTGTCGGCGAAATTCTGGAGGGCATCTTGATTTTTTGTCTTCCATTTTTGTTGTTTCACGCTATGCTACTTTGTAATGGGTGTCTTGGGCGTTGAGGTTGAACGATTTTTTGCGGATATCGTTGTCTTGAGCTGATTATGATCACTCCCACAGTCGAAAACGCCATCCTCGTCGATCGAGAGTTTTATAGTTGTTTCAGCGGACTGGCAGGCCGGGTTGGCGAGGACGTAATCGATCGTTGAAGACTGGGCTCCTCTGGACCACGTTTTTCGTCCGCAGCAGTCTGGTTCCAGGTTTAGTATCGCCAACTGGAATTTCTCTGCCAGAATTCTCAGTTCTGACGCCGATTCATGGCCATCCAGTTCGATCATGTGGCAATTGAAGTCACCCATCAGTATTAAGGGGTTGCTTGGTAGATTAAGCTCGAAGTCAGCGATGTCTTGTTCGAGGCAACCGTATATGGGTTTATCCACGTATTGGCGCCGTTTCCTGTAACCATGTATGTTACGCCCAGGATGAAAGTTTCCCCGTCGGTCGTCTCGAATATCGCCCACATATGTTCTAGGCATGACTTGGACCTTACAGCCCTCACTTGCGGGTGTCTATACATAAAACCTACGTCACCTCCCTTCTTTTCTCCAGTATTTCTGTTGTTTCCGATTCACCGCCATTCATCCCCTAGGAGTGGAGTATGTTGATTTCACAGGTGGGTTTCTGTTAAGGCGTACACGAGGATGTTTTGGTGGATTGCGTTTGTTTGCAGTTCTTCCCATTTTGTTCTCGATCCACCTTGGATGTTGAGAGTGGCTAGGTTTATCTCCTTATAGTTTACGTGTTTCTTTTGGTTTCGGCCGGTTGTTCTTCCGCGGCATCTGTGTTTTCTTGGTTTCTTCCCTGTCTGGGTTGCTTCTGTTTCCAGAGGTGGGTGTGCCACTAAACAGGGGTTGGATACGGTAGCTGGGGGAACGGTGGGGGTCTTAAACTCTGGTCCCTGTACTCGTTCCATGCGATTGTTCCTCCTTCGGTTTGGTGTGGCTGTGTAGTCATTCGTTGTTGGTTGTTCCTGCTCCACTGCTGGTTTGCCTGAGGTGGCTGATCCGTGTATTCGGGTGTTAGGTGGTTGATGGGGGGCCACGCAGACTTGTACAAAACACTGGGCAAAAGTATTTAAAATAAGATACTAAATACTCTACGGAAAAAGTATTTAAAATAGAGTACAAAATACTCAAAACTGAAAGTAATTTGAGTAGAGTACCAAATAATCTAAGAAGTATTTAAGATACTATTTAAAGTACTGTAGTATTAGCAATAAGTGAAACGCGTATTCTGAACATGGCCTTACAAATGAAAGGAATAAACTTCATCAGCCATGCATATCTTTCATTTGCAACGTCTTGGTGTCAAGTAATGTTTGGTGAACTTTGGTGAACCCAAGTAAAGTTTGTTGATATGTCCTGACCCAAAACTTCGTAATCCCTCCTGTATGTCGGTTCGGGTCTTTCAACCTCTGGCATGTGTTTGTTGCTTTGATGACCAAATAAATAAATGCCGGGATTATCTTGTACCTAATCCCCTGGTGATTCACTGACACCCATTCAATTTCAATTCAATTGACACCCATAATTCCATCCCAAAGCTTTGTATTTAGTAATTTTAATTCAATAAACAATTCAATTCAATAAACAATAATTCACATTGCAATATGAATAGGAACGGTTTTCTGACGAAGCTGGCTATTGAGAAGCAAGGCCAGGCTTGGGACCAGCCCATTATACAAGAAGATAAATGACAGATTTGCGAAGTCTCGAAAAAAGAAAAACAAAGAAAAAGGGGGTTAAATTCCAGTGAGCTGAAAATCTCGGCACGGCGGGAACCGTGCTGGATATGGCTTGACAAGGAAGGAATGTATTTTGAGCATTGAGTAGCAAATACCGAAAAACCTATTTTAAATACATTAAAAATACTTGTCGCAAAAAGTATTGAGTAGAGTACCAAAATACCGGAAAAAGTATTTAAAATACTGCATTTTGAGTACGTACTCAAGATACGTACAAGTCTGGCCACTGGTCCCTTTGCGGCCAGAGGTGTGGGGGATTTCCATTTGTTGCGCTTCCTGGGCGTAGGCGTGGTATTCCTGGTCTTGAGGGATGGGTAGCTTCTCCGGTGGTGTTAGCCTCGGCTGCTCCCTTGCATACGGGTCTTGGTCGTGGGGATAGGACGGATGTGGACGTTGGAGGTAACCGTGGGTGTAGGCGGTGCCTATCAGGTGTGACGGGGACCACTGGCGCTGCCTGTGCCCCCACCCGTATTGTCGTGTTCTTGGGCCGCGTGTTTTCGTCATCCATGGTCTTCGCCTGTATGTTCGTCGCCGCTGTGGTTGATTCATCGAGGGTGGATGCTGTTCCTGATGGAGTGTGGGTGGATCCCTGTGTCGGTATCCGTTTCTTTCGCTTTTGTATTGTGGACGCAGCGGAGGGGGGACCCTCTTCCCCTTCTTTAAAAAAGCCGTTGCTCGCTTTGCAAGTCTTGCGGCGAAAACTCTACTCGCCAGAGCTGTGTAGTGCTCCTGCGGGTTTACAAATTCGTAGGGTATGTTTCTCAGGTCGATAAACTCAAAGCTGGCTGCGTCACACATGGCTTCTAGACTGTCATTGCATGCTTGGATCTCCCCCAAGATGTCTGATCCCAGATGTTGTACTTCTGGGAGTGTATAGATTTGGAGTGCCGCGTTCGGGTACGTTGAGGCGAGAGTCTTGAGTTCGTATTGGATGAAACTCCAGTCACACATGTTCAGGACGTCGTTAAGCCCTGCGTGTACGATGAACGATGTGTTTTCGCCTTGCTCCTGGATGTTCTCCTTGCCTATTACATCTTTTACTTCCTTTATGCCTTTTCCTGGGAGAGCTAGAGTGGGTTAGACAGGATCCGCTTGGGATATCACATGAGGAACACTAAACACCAAAGGAAAGGCAATCCAATCCAATACATGTCTTCGTATCATTTGAACCATTTCAAAGTTGCGTCGGTTGGATAGAGCAATACAATGGAACTACTGAAACTGCCCAGCATTATATTCCAAGTTCACCGTGCTTCAGGCGCATATAGGAGGTGAAACTCAATGTCTCGCCTCTCCACGAAACCGCCATCGCCGCTGATATCACCCGATTGCAAGTTGCAACAGAACAGGCGTTCCACGGTGCTCGCTCGGATGGCTCAGATGGAGAACAAAGGAGAATGTGATTTCTGCGTCGTGAGCTGCTTCTGCTAATTTCAGTCTCGATTCTGTTGGCCTCGCTTCTTGGAAGGGTAAGCCAGTGGACCAACTAACAGTTCGAACATGACTAATATGTGACTGAACTTTTCCTTGAACATTTCAGATTTGGCTTTGTTCATGCCGCACTTCCAATATTGGATCTCGAAATGTCCCGAGATTCATATCGTACCTGATCATCTTAAGAAACGCGGACTGCAGCTTGTCATATTGTCTGTCCATTGTGCGATACCTTGTGACATTGAAACACGTGTATACGTGTGAAACACTTCCCGACAGTGTGCGCGAGATATGTTTTCCATTATTGGTGTCAACCTGGATATGCAACTTTCAAGGTATGTATTTTCGTAATAAAATAGTGTGTTGCTCAATACCTCATTGTGTATGTGTGTTTTATGCACGTCGCGAATGTGTGAGACTGTTTCAGTTTGGACTTCGCTGGCGGCATGATTCCCGTGTCCATGTCAGGTTGGAAGCTTGAAATGCGAACTGACAATGTTTGACGTTTGTCTGGTCTCGTTCGTACGTGGCGAAGGCGCATCGTACGCATGTGTACCTCATGCACGAAACGGTATGTGCGCGGTACTTCATATTTTATCACGTTAGCCGTACATCTTGAATCATAGAAATAAGAAGATAATTTACCTGATGTTCGTGTGGTACGTAACCGTTACTGCGCGTAGAGTGTAAGCTGGAAACTGAAGTGGACACACTAGCAAGTGGTTCTGCAAGTGGAGCCATTTGCAAATAGGTCCCAAAGTGGAAAAGGATATGTAAGTGGTTTCCGAAGTGGAACCACTACCAAGTGGTTTCCAAAGTGGAACGGCTTCGAAGTGGATTCTAAAGGACAATTTCCAAGTGGTTTCTCAAAGGGGTATTTGTTTCACAAACAACTTGCAAGTGGTTCCACTTGCAGATACTTTCCACCTGGGGCGGGAGATTGTCATGTTCATTGTGGGGAGATAATCGGTTTCAAGGTTACGCGGACGTTTGAGGTCTGGTAATGAGTGCAATGCGCTTTCACTCTTTCCGTATTTTTCTTCCAATCTTCTCTTGCTACTTTCCCACGCAAAGTGCCAGTCCGAAAAGCGCGTCACCATTATTGGGGGGAAAGACACGACGTTCGACATTCCGTCGCCGGGGGCGACGCGAATATGGAAATGGTCTATTGGCGAGCATTGCGGAAGGTGGTTACGTGGGGAAAATTCCAAAGCGAGCACAGCGTTTCCTTTTTTTTTTTTTCTTTTTGTAAGATATACATGGTGGACAAAGTATCCCCACATTTTGGCATGTACGGCGTTCCCCGCTTACCGCATGAACTTCTGGTGGCGCTGCATGACGCATTTCTCGGATGAAAACGGACAATGAAATCATACGAACTAAAATCTACGTAAAAGAAAAGTTATCCATGCAAACGTTGCTCTCCGCGTGCATCCCGATTTCCCTACGCCAAAGTCAATATGGCGGTCACGGCACAGTTGCGTCCAGATACCGCTAGGCAGTACCAGGCCTCGTCCTGTTTCTGCGTGAGTGGCACCCCCAGCGGTAGGGCGATGCAACTGTGCTCCAGTGTCATGTCCCACGGAGTGAAGTTCGCTTTGCTAACGATTTTATTACGCAAAGTTTTGGTTACAACGATTTTTTTCTCGGTTTGTACCGCATAAATGCACCGTCGTGCATGGGGGCTACTATAATGTGGGGCTACTTTACTTGCACGCACCCTGTTTATTCAAAATACAAAGTTGAGGCATGCAATAAAGAAAGCAAAAAGTAGTGGCTCTGCAGAACATAACAAATGATAGAGGGGATAGAATAGAAGGAAGAAGGTCTGGGCGGTATTCTATTTGTGAAGTGTTTCTAGATTGCCTCGTGATTTGTTGATACCGAACGGGTGAAGGGCGTTGAACTTGTATATGAGATAAGACTCGCTGTCACGTCTGGCACGTGTGGGTCTGAACCTGGTTTCTAGGATATATAGTTTAACGTTGTCAAAATTGTGATTATGCGTTAAATTGTTCGCCCTTATGAAAATGGGTGTTTAGTTTCTGTTTACTTTCTACAGACCAAGGTCAACATGGAAAACAAACATTCTTCAGAGTTTGTGTTGCTTTCATGTTTACATCATATGTTTACTTCTTGTTGACTTATGGCCCTCAACTTTCTGTAGACATTTGGCTACAGAATAGCTGTGGAATTTTTTGTTCTCTTTCTGTGTACTGTCAACATAATTCTGGTAACACCATCCCGCGTATGATGTGAAGACTTTTTGTAGACTTCCTGTGACTCCACTCTCTTAGAAATGAACTTCACCGCATAGCACACTCCTGGCCAATCATCATCTCGAATATCGTTATCTGCCTGAAAACGGGAGGTGTACGCCATTTTTGTGACAATTATGAACAGCGTAAGTATCACAAAAAAGCCGTGCGCCTACCGTTTTGAACAAATCAGGTCACATAGCGATATCAGTAGAGTTGATGGTCGGCTAGGAGCATGCTATGCGGTGAAGTTCATTTTTAAGAATGCATATGTTCACTTACTCGCAACACGCATAAAATACACGAAATGAAGTACTGCAAAATTATATATGTATCTACTTTATTCCGAAAATGCATACCTTGAAAGTGGTATCCAGTGTCAACACAATCATACAAAACATCCGCGCACACAGTAGTTACGTATTTCACACGTACACATCCTTCGTGCCACATAGTGTCGCGTCGCACAATTGACAGTCAATGATCTGCTGTTCTTCTGGCGACCCACGGTGAAACAGCTAGAATTTCGGCGCCAGCGACGTCTCTGAAGCGCTGGAGAGATATGTGTCTGAAATAGGGCGTGCAATCGCAAATTAGTAACGTTCAAACACAAGTGAGTAAAACTGAGTAATACGGTCATAGCAACAACAAAGTTGGTTCACCCAGCTTAGTGTTCAACAAAGTAGAGCCTGCAAGAAGGAAAATGAAATTAGGAGAATCAACACCAGCCACGAAGTGTACACTTACCTGACGGGACGCAACACTGCAGCCGCTGCTCCGAACAAACAACAATAAGAACCTACAGCACAACAGTCATGGTGTGAATACATGCGAAGCTTAATCACACACTCCGATCACACAGCTTACCTATTACGACGCAAAATCATATCCTCCTTCCTTCTTTCATGGCCTCCAACAACGAGAATGAAATTAGCAGAAGCAACACCGGCCACGAACTGATACTTGTACACTTACCTGACGGGACGCAACACTGCAGCCGCTGCTCCAAACAAACAACAAAAGCCAACAGTCATGGTGTGAATACAAGTGAAGCTTAATCACACACTTCGATCACACAGCTTACCCCATACGACGCAAAATCACGGCCTCCTTTGTTCACAAATGGACGAGCGAGCGCGGAGACCGTTCAAACGTCTTGCAACAGTTCCAACGACATTCCGATGATGCTAATGGCGATGACTCCTTCGTAACGAGGCGAGGGGCGAGGGTGAAGCACGGCGGCGCAGAGTCAAAATGTGGAGCAAACTTGTCGCATGCGCATGATCCTCATGTGGTCGTATAAGTTGGAAATATATTGCATAATAAACTGAAATATAAATAATACGAGGAAGAGCCTTCCCAAAGCCAACGAAAATGTATTTAGAGCTTTAGTGTGCAGCTAAAATGTGGCAAAGTGTCATTTAAGCTACATTTGATCATAAGTTCAGATTCAAATACCGCTTTGTTTAGTGGAAAGACGGTAACACTGATCTGTCTACCTCCCGGGTGTTTTTTTTTTTTTTTGAACTCACCCTGAAATTGCTAATATTACCCATACAGCCTGTCTCCCAATGAATAGATTCACAAATATGCCTCTATACATATATACCGCCACCCCCCACCCCGTTAGGAAATGCTCGGTACCCCCAGAGGTCGACCTCTGGGACATTACTGGCCGATAATGCAGTCATTAATAATACAAAATACATCTATAAAATAAAACGGTCGAAATAAATACTCATTACACAGGTGCACAGAAAGTCCACAAAGCGTCAACAACGACACCTATGTACATTGTCCACACAAGGTACACATAAGGTATTTCAAAACACTGTCAACATGATGTCAACAGCAATTCCTGTTGACTTGATCAACAAGAAGTCGAAGTCAACACACTGTCAAGACAGGAAACAAGAAGTCCACAAGAAGTCTGCAGAAAGACAAAATGCATTTTCATAAGGGCGGCGACTGCTTTGGGGAGTTTATTGCACGTGTCGGTTCTGCGTCCGGTAAGGCGGTTGTTCATTTGTTGGCCGGTTTCACCAGTGTATTGCATAGAGCAGACGCCGCATTCAATGCAGTATATGTATAGGGTTCTTCATTTTCGGGTTAAACCCGATTTTTTACGATAGTTCCCCCGAAACAAGTTTTAAGAATTCGGGTAAAACCTGATATCTACCTAAAATACTTGCGGTCCTTCAACTTGTCGTTCTCAGTAAACTGTCCGAAAAGTGAATCATAATATTAGCAAAGAGAGCTATTTGTGACAACCTATTTGTCCTCCTTTTATGATCCCCTCCTGTAGGAGTCGACCTTTTGTGGAGCTCGGGCAAGTGTTTGAGCACCGCGGTGATTCAGTGCCCCAGTTCCGATCCGAAATATAAAGATGATTGTTTCTCGTCAAAGTGTCACAGCAGTGGCTTGTTTCATATGACTTTCATTTCACCAGAAAATTCCCCGCTGACATATTTAACAGAGATCATAGCGCCCGATTTGTCCCCGAATTCTCGTGTATAAATAGCACCCGAATTTTCCCTCCCGAATTGGAAAATCATAAAACCCGAAGACGAAGAACCCTAATGTATATGACATTGGAGCTTGTGCATGTGAATGCGTGGTTAACGGAGTGAGTGTAATTGATGCAGTTGGCGTGTTGAAAGTGCTTGCATGTTTTTCAGCGCGGGAAGTTGCAGGGGCGTGTTCCACTGTACTGGTTGTTCGTTTTGCTGATTTTGGCGTTGACCAAGGAGTCTGCTAGGTTTTTTTGCGTGTCGGTATGGGTCACCTGTATTGGATGGGTGAATATATTCCTAGGTCTGTCATTCCTTTGGAGGAGGGGCTCGTGTTTCCGTAGAACGGCTTTGATGTTTGGAAGTGCGTTGGAATATCTTGTGATGGAGCTTATTTCGTACGTGCCAGGATCTTTTCGGTGTTCCAGAACCTCGTTTCGATCGAGTGTGAGTGCTTTGCGACGGAATTCGGCTAGGAGGGAGTCTAGGTAGTCCCTTTGGGAATGTGTGCTGCAGAGTTCGTCAAGCTTCTCGGCGTAATCTGTGTCGTTTTAACAAATTCTGCGCCGTCTTACACTCTCCCTATTAAGAATTCCAACCTTACAGTGGCGCGTGTGGGGACTCTTAAAGTGAAGGTATTGTTGTTTGTCAGTTGGCTTTTTGTACAGGGTTGTGGTAAGGTTGTCGTTGTCTAGTGATATTCTGGTGTCGACAATGTTGACTGAGTGAGTTGAGTGTTGTGATGTGAACTTCATCAGAGTGTTATGCGCGGTGTTTAGTAGACCTACGAACTCTTGAACTTCATGTTCCCCGTATTCCCATTATAAGTATATCATCGATGTATCGAAGGTACATAATGGGTTTTAAAGCGAAAGTGCTAAGAACTTTGTTTTCTAGGAACCCCATGAAAGCAAGCACGTTCAACAAGCCAACTCATTCAAAAGCACTGCGAACAATTACACCCACTCCGTTAACCACGCATTCACATGCACACGCTCCAATGCCATATACTCCACTGAATGCGGCGATTGCTCTATGCAATACATTAGTGAACAACCCCCCTTGTTATTTTACCAACCACAACCACCACCACATTAGTGAAACCGGCCAACAAATTAACAACCGCCTTACCGGACTCAGAACCGACACGTTCAACAGACTCCCCAAAGCAGTCGCCGAACACTTTAACGTTCCTGGTCACAACTTTGACAACATTCTACAAAACCGCGTTCAGATCCACAAGTGACAGACGCGACAGGGAATCCTATCCCACATTACAAGTTCAACGCCCTTCACCCGTTCAGTATCAACAAATCACAAGGCACCCTAGAAACACTTCACAAATAAAATATGCCCAGACCTTTTCCCTTCTATCCCCTTTATCATCTGTTATGTTCTGCACGGCCACTATTTTTTGCTTTCTTTACTCCGTGCCTCAACTTTGTATTACGAATCTCACACAAAAAAACAAAAAAAAGCTTTGCTCACTTTGGAATTTTCCCCACGTAACCACTAACCTCCTTATCTTTCGGAATGCTTGCCAATTCCTGCCTGTTGTCCCGTTTCGTCCCCCTGTTCGTGAACCTCCCATTTCTGTAACCGGTCCACCGACGTCCCAAATCAACCAAAAGCTCGTTTCATCCGAAAAAATGTTTGGAGGTTCTGGGCTTTCGGTTGATCTGGGTCCGCGGGTGGCAGTGACCCATATCCCCCAAATGCTCGTTTCATCCGAGCGCCCAGAACCACCACCAGCGGTAACGCGTGCGACTGGGACTGGGAGGTCCGCGGTTCGAATCCGCGGGCCGGCTGTGCCGTCTGGGGTTTTTCCTGGGTTTCCCTCAGATGTGTAATAGGCGTATGCCGGCACCTGCCTGCCGGTTCCCCTGAAGTCGGCCCATGGACGCAGCTATCCTCCCCCCGAGCGGATACCGCTCGGTCTTCCACTTCACCCTTTCCTCTCCTCCTCTCCACCACCTTTCCCCTCCCGAGAAACATGCCGCCTAATCAGGCAGGCAGACCCCTCGGGTTCCTCCCAACGACACTCCTCCTCCTCCTCCTCCTCCCCCAGAACCACCGAAAGTTGGATACTTGAAAGGACATGCTTCACCCGTTTGTCAGGGAAAGGAGGAAGGGTGAGCGGCAACTGCAACTTCCTGCAACTGACTCAGAAATGAAGTTTGCCAAGGAAAGTTATTGTTGATGTCGATCGCGTTCAAGAAGTGATCAGATCCGAATAGAGAGATATATATTCTATATGAGTGACTGGAGTCTAGGCACTGTGTAGGTCATGACAGTGTAAAACGAATTGTAACAAAGCGCCCACCGCACAGGTCCCGAAAGAGGTTACAAAAAGGGCCTCCTCCTTCACTTTTCTGTAATGCATTCTGTTAATACAGTTCAGACGTCCAGAAAACACTATATTAACCGTCTGAAACAACCCCTAGAAAAAGCTTGCGAGCAGTATGAATGCATGAAACCAACATATCGTCTGACCTGTCAATCTCATCAGAAGGCGCTTGAGGTTTGTGTGTTTTCCGCCATTGCGCTATGCATGTTCGACGGAAGGAGCTTCCGAAGATAGTGCTTCTCCCGTAAGCAACGTGCATACGAATAGAATTCATTTTCTAAATATTTCTCTGCTGAGATCACCTCTTGAACGCGATCTCATTTGTACACACCGAGTCTCGTGTCATTTCTACCCACCCAAGCTCAGGCTTTCTTTAATATAGATTCCGTGCATCATCTCTCATTTTTATATCAATCATATCTGTTATATCTCGCGGAGATCCAGATGCTGGATCTCTAAGGAGAATTATTAAGCACGGGAACAAAAGAAGCTGTAGAAGTCAGCGGACCGCATACATCACGTTACAGAACATTTCGAGCACCGGATGAGCAGCACCCAGGGACCGTGCCGGCTAGGGTCACCTGACCCTCTCTGGTGCAGGAAATACAGCTCGAGGCAGACTTAACTGGAACGCGACTTCGACCGCCGAATCGGGAAGGAGCCACCCTATAGCGTCGCTTAGGAGAAATACAGGGAAATAATGTTTCGACTGTCCTACTTATGTCGAATTCTGGTGGTCATTTTAGGGCAACACGGCCTAGCGCTCGGAAATTGCTAGGTCGGTTCCCGAGCTGGATCACGTGACAGTTGCTACCCGAACGTGAGTGCCAGGGATCTAGCGGTTTTAGGATCAGGATCAAGCTCGCTTCATCCCTTTTGAATCAGGGCAGAGTTCGTACACTTGGATCAAGCTTGGGGCATCGCGGTCGCCCGTCTTCGGGTTCCGTCTTCTGCTAAATTGCGTGAACTTCGACGTACGGGCCAATGAGGGCACTCGTCACCGTTGCAGTGCGAATTTGACGACACCGGATATAGTTGGTCAACCCGCTGCTCGATAGTTTCGAGATCGCGCGAAAAAAGTGCTAGCTGGCAAATTCTGTGCGCTCGGAAAGCGCCACGCGAACATGCGAGATTGCTTTGTTTCGACCAAGCGAACATGACTGTTCGGGATCTGGAAAAAAAGTTGCCACGAAATGACCACCCGAATTCGCCATTATGCTGCGAGGGTGTCCGCCTTGGCAAGGGTTGTGGACTCGGCATTACCACCAACTGTGGTTATCATCGCGACGTTTGTTTGGGTTTGAGGCGATTATGTAAAGGTGTATGCTGACCGATATCACTTGGATGCGATGCTGTTATCTCATTAACACACAAAGGTGGACACCAAATCCAATAAATTTGCCACTAGACTCCGTGCATCCTCATTTGTTTCATCACAAATTTGAAAGTGCCCCATTGAGCGAACGCGACCACCTTCGCGTGTATCAGTGAGATAAAGTCATCGCATCCGTGCGATTCAGCCGACATACACCTTCACATAATCTCCGCAAACATAAACAAATATCGCGATGATAACCACAGCTGAGGGTAATGCTGAGACAACAGCTCATGGCAAGGCGGACGCTCCAGCAGCAACAGTGGGGCAGTCGAAACACTGTTTTTCCTTTATTTCTCGTAAGAGCCGCTAGGGTTGCTCTCTCCCCGACTTTAGCTCCGCCTCCGCAAGTGGCGTTCCAGTTAACTCTGCTTCGAGCTGTACATTGGATTCCTGCACACTTAGGAACCGCTCACCCTTCCTCCTTTCCCTGTTAAACGGGGGAAGCGTGTCCTTTCAAGTATCCCGCTTTCGGTGGTTCTGGGCGCTCGAATGAAAAGAGCATTCGTGGGATATGGGTCACCGCCACCCGCGTGCCCAGATCAACCGAAAGCCCAGAAGCTCCGGATATTTTTTCGGAGGAAATGAGCTTTTGGTTGATTTGGGGACGTCGGTGGAAATGGGCGTTTGAAGGATACGAGCTGCTATCCGTAAAAGCCTGTACGGACCCTTTCTTCCCTCCAGGCTGTTGACAGTCTCTGTTCGAAATATCAGCGCTCTCGTCCTGAGGCAACTCCCTTCGTTCTCCCTATAAATGACTCTGCACGCTGCTGACATCATCCGGCATCCAGCAAGGGAGAAAGAATGCGGACTTCGAAGAAGACGACAATGAAGGTTCTGTGGGGGGAGGGGGAAGCCACCGATCCCATGTACTGGGAGGAGTGTGAACGCGGAAACCTGTAACGCGAGAACCGCTAGAGAGACGCGGTAAATTTTGCCACGTGTTCCGCGTCCATAACAATATGATCTCCAAATATGAACCTTTTCGGTGCGAGCTTCTTTTCAAGAACGGGCCCCGAAGTTCGAAAAAGGATTTTACTAACGCGCATCTCCACCTACAGCATCCAAACCACAGATCGTCGTGATTCGAGTGGTCTGAGCTGTTCCAGACCCGTTGGGACGTAAATTTTCGTCTTGATCCAACACGCCAAGCGTTACAGGACCTTGAATGTGTCGGAAGCACCAACGGAAGCCTAGAATTTTCGAGTGTCTCGAACCGTCAGGATTTCTCACAAGCCGCGAGTGTGCACGCGAAGGGGAAGGAAATGGGAATTCCTCACAGCAAACCGCGTACGATATGACCGCTGCAGGCCGAGATACTAGACACGGAAACCCATCGAGTGACACTGCGATGTTGCTCGATGGGGCGCTAAAAAAACGTCGGTATCAACCGTCACCTCAAGTGACATGTGCACTCCTCAGTTGAAATCTCTCTGCATATCTGATGTAAATAGTATTCAAGTACTGTCATATGCCAAATGTGTGCCTGTCAAGAAATGCACGCATGATTGTATGTTTGATGTTTGGTCGACTAATAATGAACTCGTATACATCTTTCAAAACTGAATGGAGCATCAGTTTTCAAGCATTAACAATTTTATATTGATTTCCAGAGTGCTCATATGTACTGCTACACGTTTTTTCTTGTCTCGGGTTTTCAGGGACCCACAACTGGTCGACATAGGACAACTCCTATGTGGCCAGTACAGGACCGTACATGACCTACATACAGGACCACACGTAACTTCTACAATCTTCATAGACGACCTTATGGCTCCTACATTGTCCTACATGACTCCTGCATGGGCTCGTGTAGGACCCCATAATCACCTAAACGGAAGTTGTATAGGTTCCTGCATAACCGATAAGGATTTTATAGGATCCTGTATCCTACATAATTTTATACATGGCCCATATGTATGACGTACAGTTTTTTTTTATTTATTGGGTATCACATTCCACCAGACACATAACTTTCGACCATCATCCATCAAAACATCACGATCCATCACATTCTACCAGATGCACGACAACCTTCTGTCAGGTCCCGTCAAGAAATCTTGGTGGTTATCAGCCTTCACCAGATGCGCCCAGACTTCCCACCTGCCTCCATCGAAAATTTTGATGACCCACCAGTATTCCTGATCTACCACCAGGAATTCAGGAATTCTTGATGGGCCATCAGACTGACTTTTGGTCCGGCGGCTTCTCTTCTCGTCTTCAATTCGTTTCTTATTTACTGTATTGGTGGCCATATCTTCGATCTCGTTATATCATTCTTGTTTCTGATTGATGCTGTCACTGGGGTGCCGTAGGGGATCTGGAGCACATTCTTCTAATTTGTCCACGCTACCACCCTTCCCGAACCGCACTCTCCGAGTCCCTTAGTCAGCTGGACTTTCTTCCCTTCTCTCTATCAAAAACTTTATTACAAGATGATGAATGGGGAGTTTCATCGCGGGGGCGATACTCTATTCCATTTCTGGTGGTGATGCGGGGAATGAAATAATGAGCCCCTTCACAATAAGGATCGAAGTCTTATGGTATCCAGAGAGGTGAAGAGAGTTTTGAGGGCATAGCGTTGGTGGGCTTACCCGCAGCCCAATGCGTACGCAGGTTTCAGTTATGCCACATGATCCTCACAGCAGCACTGTAAACTTTTTCACACCTTTAAAGGTGTGCGCTATGAACATTCAACCTGGTTGCGTAACATTGCATCTCCAGGATGATATTTTACAAAATTTGGAAAGCATTACTAAAGATCAAGTGTCAGTGCTAATCTTGTTTTCATTATGTCTTGGATATCGTAGGTACGAGCTAATGCATATATGCATCGCTATCGATAATCCAGCACGCGCAAGTGTCTACAATACTGTTGAACAATGTTCAGATGTTGCAAGACTGAATTTTCGGAGGACAGACAACACTCGAGTAAAGAAAATTTGTGCGAAACCGTGCTCCATTATGATGTTACCAAAATTACACCTAAAAAGGCGTGCGCCATGCACGTTGTTACACCTTTAAAGGTGTGAAAAGATTTAGGGAGAGGGAATGATTAAGTGATGCGCACAGACGCTGTAGCGACTGCTGACATGGGTCCCAGTTTACTAACGCGTAGCCTACCAGTCATGGTGTAGAAAGATAGGCAAAATTAGCCCCATGCAGCAAACATAATCAGAGTGACAACAACAACAACAATTAACTTTATTTCGAGGTGATGAATGGGAGTTTCGTCGCCAGGGGCGGTACACTACTCTTTTAATGTCCAGTTGGGTTCGTTACAGCACTCATGCTATGACAAATAACGTCTCCGTTCGAGACGCTCGAACCGACTGACTACAAGACGCCGGTAAGTGCCGGCGCAAAGTCCAGTCAGAGTTCAAAGACAGGAAACGGCGATCCTCACGTTTCTTCCGTCTCATATTGCCTTGCTTGGCTGGCAACCCAGACCAATACACAACAACTCTATATTCTTCATTGCCCATACTACCAACCACCCCCCTCGCTCTCAAAGAATAAGCATATAGACCGCGCGGTACCAGTAAATGACAAAGCTGTCATCATGTCACGCACCACGGAAGGTCTGGATATGGAACGTCTTGGAAAGTATTTTGGGCCAAATGTTTGCAATGAATCGCGGGTCGTGCACCACAGGCCGGCGAGCTGGTTTTGCGCCTGTGGGTATTGCGGGAATACCTGCGGAGGCAGTGCGGGTATACCTGCACCTTACCCGCAACCCGCGATGACACAGAAATGTGTACCCGCGAAGAACAATCGCGGGTATATCCGCACCTGCAAGTTATAGGCCCATTTCACACAACCGCTCGTCCGTATGCTTAAAAAATAGAGCAGAGGGGCAATCGAGCTTCGTAGATTCCAATGGGTCCGATTGGCCTACATGAAAAACACGGACGAGGATAACGTAATGCGAAATGGGCCTTATTAGAGGCATCCCAAGCCGTCGGCGCGTGGTGTGCAATGCGGGGAGGTACATACTGCTTCTAGCACTATGTGTCGGATATTTCCGCGTACGTTAAAAGAACATCGAAACAGCACTGCACCGAAATTATCAGCAGTCCAACCCTGCAGCCTGCGGCACTTGCAGCACGTGGCCATATATTTTAGACTGTAGATCGTGAAAAATTGGAACCAGAGAAAAGGACAGAGGAGGGACGACACGACACGTGTCGTGTCGTCCCTCCTCTGTCCCTTTCCCTGGTTCCAATTTTTCATCATGTACCAGCTGGCCAGCACCCTTGCCCTTTTGCCAAGACTGTAGATCGTCAATCTTGCTGATCCTGAACTTGAATCAGCGGGGGCGACGAACAAACACTGAGCGGCGGAGGCGGCGGCTCTGTTTGTTAGGCGGGAGGCGCTAGATCCTGAGGGGTATCATTCGTTGTGTTCGTACGCCTCGGCGGCGGTGGCTATGAATGTAGTGCCCTGGTCAGCGCATGAAGACATCAATTGTTCTCAGTAGTGATGGGCGATAGTCGTCCAAAGGCTATCGATTGTACTATCGATAGTTGAGCCGACCACTCATTTGACTATCGATATTTTTCTTGGAAACCATCGATAGTTTTAACTATCGATAGTAACTTGCAAAAGTTGGACGCTGGGCGTGCAAGCGGCGAACATGGGCACACATCGTGATCGTTTTTGTTGTGTACGTATATAACTGCCATGATTCACGGGATTCATTCACACGATTAGAATGAGGTGAAATGAACAATGTATTTTCTACCAGTCTTTGATAGAGATAAAGACAAACAGAAATGGTTTACTTGCCCTTTCCTTCTGTCGAAAAACGCGAAGACATGCCATCAGCCCTGCGCAGCCGCTATTCCGCTGAAGGTGTTCTCGGAACTGTAGGTTGCCAGTGACGTAATTTATAAGGCTCTCCAAATATGTAATTCGTGCTTCATGTAACATCAGGTCAATACAGTGCTCAGGCAATACATTAGCCCGCCACATAAAGGCGCCACAGACTATGAAAACGAAATGAAATATGTCGGGTGATATATAGATATATCGAGCGTCTTTATTGAAGTCACGGATCAGACTTATGCACATGGTGAAAAGAATTTAAAAAATCGCACAATTGGAAATGAAGATACATAAGAAGAATGTTTTTCATGCATCACACGTTCTTCCACTCTTGAAGAGACAAACCCCCCATCAGTATCAGCTTTTCAACGCGCTTTGCGTTTAGTCGATTCCGCTTCACTGTCAGTGTGTTTCCCGCGTTTGAGAATACCCTTTCTGAAGGAACTGATGTGCCCACAATACACAGGTACTTCTCCGACAACAAGTGAAGACTTGGGAAGTTGTCTCTATTTCTTTTCCAATATGCCAACGGGTCCTCCGTGCGTTCGATGACCGGGGTTTGTAGGTACTCTCTGACGGAGACGAGGAGTCCCCCGAGAGTGTCCTCCTGCGTCGTCATATTTTTGCTTACTAGGTTGTCATGGAAGGACCAGATGTCATCGGGAGTTGCAAGGTTTACTGGTAAAGGTCGCTGTGCGCGTTCACTCTCAACAGTCGGCATCTCCGCCTCTGCGTTCAATGCGCTGAGGGCCCTTGCACAAGCCAAACTGTTTTCAAAGTGTAGTCTTTTAAAGCGAGGGTCGAGCAAGGTGGCAATGGCTACGAGCCTGTTTGATTCCACATTCCCAAACCTCTTGTCGAAGCTTCTGATGAGGACGTCTTTTAGTTCCGAACAAGTGTCCGTTGTTACGACGCACCGCTCAATGGCGTTCTTCATGCACCGGAGGAGAGGAATCACCTTGCTTACCGTCACGTATGCCTCTGCCGAAATTTCTCTGGTCACAACTTCAAGGGGCTTGAGAAGCAAAACCATTTCACTGATTTCGTCAACCTTCTTTTTTGGAAGAATAGACGGTCCATTGAGGTTCATCAGTACTTGCACAATACAGTTGTGCAATTCCATGTATCGTACTATCATGTAGTACGTAGAATTCCATCTGGTACTCACTTCTTGCAGCGGTTTCAGCACATCCGAGTCCGCTACGCCGTTCTTCCTCTGTTCTGAGCGCAGCAGATCCATAGCCTTCACGCTTTGTTTGAGGAAAGTTACTATGGATTTCACTTCGTTGATTAGAGATGACGCATTCGTGCACGCATGAAGTGATTCGCTTGCCATTAAGTTCAATATATGCGCGAAGCAGTGGAGGTGCCTTCCCTTCCCAAACAAATTCTCCGCAGCTTTTACTATGTTTGCCGCTCCATCGGTGATGCAGGACACCACCTTGTCATTGGAAATGCCCCACTCACTCAGAATACTTTCAAGCACGCTCTTGATGTTATCTGCGGTGTGCGCCTCCGCCAGGCCTCTCACTGCAAGAGTCCTGCTCTCAAGCTTCCCTTCGAGAATGAAGTGGGCTGTCAGTCCAATGTACGACCTTGTATTTAGGGTGTCAGTCCAGATGTCACTTGTCAGAGTGATATATTTAGCACTATCTAACTTTGTCTTCAAATACAGCATCACGGATTGGAATTTGCTGTCAAGTAGCTTCGTGATAGTCCGTCGTGAAGGCAGGCAGTAGCGCGGGTTCAATTCCCTCACAAAGGCCTTGAATCCTTCTCCACTGACGGTGTCTAATGGCATGCAGTCTCGAACAATCATGAATAATAGAGTGTCCGTGATACGCATTGTGGCCGGACCAGTGGAAGACATAGCACAAATCTGGTTGAAATACTCACTGATGTTTGGCTGTCGTTCAGGTGCTGCTACACTGTCCTCAATATTCAATGTGGATACAGCACCGGGCGCTGGACCGGACCGAGAAGATGTAGATGCTCCAGCGTTTACACTTTCATCAATTGTCACCTCTGAAGCTTCCTGCGTCGTTGTCAGTGTTATGTAAAGGCGATGGTGAGTTCTCTTCAGGTGGTCCCACAGGTTAGATGTATTGCCAGCCGAGGAAAACTGCTTTAAGCATATTTTGCACTTCGCCGTTGTGCCACCCACTTTATCGAAATGAGTCCAAATTTCGCTTCGTTGACGTTTCTTGGAGGGAGGCATCTTACGGGTGCACCAACAAACGCACGGAAAGCTATGGTGTAACCAGGTGACTCTCGCGCGTCAAGTCAGTTCGATGCTCACTTTCACGTTTACTCTGTCACTCCCTTATTCGCAACCCGAAACTACAAAAAAAAAAAAGGAAAAGAAAGAAGAAGAAAAAAGAAGCCCAGCCTCCCAGAGACTCACTCGGTAAGCTGATTATACACGTTTGTTGCACTGCTTTCAGATTCGGCCTTTGCATACACTTGGCAACAAATAAAAAAAAAAGAAAGAAAGAAGAAAAACAAAGCCTGTTTACCCTTTCTATTGCACTGGTGTCTTTAGGTAGGAAACAACATCAGACGGAGATTGATATCAAGCTGACTCATATGATATTACTGCACGCGGGATAATGTATGGGGAAATATCTTGGGAGGTCGTGCTGCTATAACTTTTATTGATAGTGCTTTACCTATCTAAACACCTTCATCTTCTTTTTTTTAGCGTATATAATGCGAGGCTGAAGAATCAACGCCCAACTTGAAGCCAAACTTTACAGGCACTGAAAATATTGCACACACTTAATCCGTAACGAAACTCTAATTTTGGGGGACACAAACTATACAGACACAAATGCCACAGATAAAACTTTTGTCCAGGACTTTTTTCGAATAAAGTTTTAGCTGTGGTTAAGATATGTGTCGTTTATGTGACCCTTCAATCTCAGGGGTTCGTTATGGATGTTCGCCGCCACCAGCTCGCCTGTTTCCTTACCGTTCTATATAATATATCTTTCTTATAGTGGAGCTCTTAGTCTGGGAACTAGCAGAAAATTTTCCGTGTTTCGAGTATAAGAAACAAGGGCAATAAATGGGCAAAACGGAATACCGGAGCAAACAGGGCAAATATGGATTCTTGTCCTGATCATTTCAATGTTTCCTTTTATGCCCTTGTAGTCAGGTATTTGTGGCACTCTCCAGCAGTTATGTTTTTATTTTCAGCAGTGGTGACGTCTCTTAGACTTTTTCTCCACAGCCAGAAACTCGTAATTGGTAACTTTTTGAATGCGAAAAGTTGCAATCAATTATGGATAAGATTTGTGAAGGAAGCAGCGCCGAGAAGGCTCGAACTGAAGTGAAAGCCGAAAGGGGTAACAGTGGCTTGTGTGAAAATATATCACTATGTCACTCACAGATATACCCTGTGGTGACGGAGCCACGGGACAGGAAAAACATGACTTAGCAATAAAGCTTATTTGAAACTGCATGAAAAGATGTTGAATTGGATACGGTTGTCTGCGGGAGCATTATGCACGAGCGGTTTTGCAGCTTTGCCTCCCTACTATTACATGCTATCGATAGTATATTGCATGTGTGCGCGCTGACTGCAACAGCGGAGTGAGCTGGCACTTCTCGTAATTTACAACGTTGCTTTTCTGAGCAGAAAGCTTCTCTTTTCTTTAAAGGAATAGCAATTCGGCCTACGCCGAACTAACCTTTCCTCCTTTTTTTCAATAAACATATCCCCCTTTCAAAAGCGTATTTTTATTGCAGCAGAACAAATATCAACCTAAATGCGATTTACGAAAGATGAAATATCCTATTGGACGGAAACATCTCCTTGAGTCTGAGGAGCAACGAGGAGGGAAAACTACACAGGACGGACACAGGACAAGAACCAACAACGACGTCTTGTCCCGTGTCTGTCCTGTGTAGTTTTCCCTCCTCGTTGCTCCTCAGACCTACTCTACTTATGTTCAATGAAATATCCCTTGCGCTAAAGTTGACACTTGAAGCAAAATTATTTCTTTGATTTTGTCAATCCTCCTTATTATCGATAGTTCCACGACGGTCTTTCGAACTGTCGAAACTACGAAATTTGGGACTTAATGGTTCCAGACTTTTAAAAACCTCCATAATGGCCTGGAAGTGCGGTAAGCAACAACAATAGTTGATGCACGCTTGAATGGTGCCGTGGCTCAAACTATAGTTTAAAAGTGCAAACTATGCGTGTTGCATACAAACTTACACCGATGTCGAGCAAAAAAAAGTATCAATAATGTGTAGGACTAAAGCGTATCGGTCGACTTGCACTGATACGTCCCAAATTTTAAGGAATTATTTTTCTATCCTACAGTGTCAAATTCTGAGTGAAAAAATATCGACAATTTGCGAAGGAACCGCAATGGTGAATTGCATTTGTAAATTTTGCATTTTCAGGGTCTCTTTTTTAAAAACAATCCCCTTCAAACATTTTATTCGTCTTAAATTTATGGCGAGAAAACTAAGGTGTACGTGAGAGCAACAGCAAAATACAGCGCGGTTGGGTCGGTTTAGATTGGCTTACGTGCGAGCTCGATGAGGTTTTAACTGCAGCGCCACCTATATTTGACAACGGTCGCGAAACTATCGATACTCCAAAAACTATCGTGATAGTATCGAAATCAAGATTCACTCGATAGTTCAACAATCGATAGTCAAATACTATCGATAGTATCGAATGATTCGATAGTATCGCCCATCACTAGTTCTCAGTCGTCGGTTTCGCGCTGTCGTAGGTGAACGTCTGTGTGTGTTGTGCTTCTTGTTTCATGCTAATTACCACATGGAGGTAAGTAATTTTAGTTCCTTGATGTTTGTACTCCCGAATTTTTAGTGAAACATTCGCGCCCTGTTTCAGCTGTGGTGAAATCCGTTAAATAAGTTGAATTTCGGAAGATTTACAGGCAACAGTGCCGAATGATACTCCGATCAAATTTGGACAATCAAAAAACGTATATCTGTTCTCATATAGTTTTCGATAGCTTATAAATAGCCTCAGTGAGTGATTTAACGTGTGATACAGTTAGAATTTAGGGCTCAAACCCCTGCAGTGAAGTAGCAGTTACGAATGATACCCCTCAGGTTTTAAGCGCCGACCAAATTACAACAGCCGAACGACGTTTTCCTGTTCTCGTGCAAGTTTCTATAGCTTATACAAGCCTCAGTGAGTGATTTAACGTGTGATACAGTTAGAATTTAGCGCTCAAAACCCTGCAGTCAAGCAGCAGTTACGAATGATACCCCTCAGGTTTTAAGCTCCGATCAAGTTGCAACAACCGTACGACGTTTTCCTGTTCTCGTACAGCTTTCGATAGCTTATAAAAGCCTCAGTGAGGGATTTAACGTGTAATACACTTAGAATTTAGCGCTCAAAACCCTGCAGTCAAGCAGCAGTTACGAATGATACCCCTCAGGTTTTAAGCTCCGATCAAGTTGCAACAACCGTACGACGTTTTCCTGTTCTCGTACAGCTTTCGATAGCTTATAAAAGCCTCAGTGAGGGATTTAACGTGTAATACACTTAGAATTTAGCGCTCAAAACCCTGCAGTCAAGCAGCAGTTACGAATGATACCCCTCAGGTTTTAAGCTCCGATCAAGTTGCAACAACCGTACGACGTTTTCCTGTTCTCGTACAGCTTTCGATAGCTTATAAAAGCCTCAGTGAGGGATTTAACGTGTAATACACTTAGAATTTAGCGCTCAAAACCCTGCAGTCAAGCAGCAGTTACGAATGATACCCCTCAGGTTTTAAGCTCCGATCAAGTTGCAACAACCGTACGACGTTTTCCTGTTCTCGTACAGCTTTCGATAGCTTATAAAAGCCTCAGTGAGGGATTTAACGTGTGATACAGTTAGAATTTAGCGCTCAAAACCCTGCAGTCAAGCAGCAGTTACGAATGATACCCCTCAGGTTTTAAGCTCCGATCAAGTTGCAACAACCGTACGACGTTTTCCTGTTCTCGTACAGCTTTCGATAGCTTATAAAAGCCTCAGTGAGGGATTTAACGTGTAATACACTTAGAATTTAGCGCTCAAAACCCTGCAGTCAAGCAGCAGTTACGAATGATACCCCTCAGGTTTTAAGCTCCGATCAAGTTGCAACAACCGTACGACGTTTTCCTGTTCTCGTACAGCTTTCGATAGCTTATAAAAGCCTCAGTGAGGGATTTAACGTGTGATACAGTTATAATTTAGGGCTCAAACCCCTGCAGTGAAGCAGCAGTTACGAATGATACCCCTCAGGTTTTAAGCTCCGATCAAGTTGCAACAACCGAACGACGTTTTCCTGTTCTCGTACAGCTTTCGATAGCTTATAAAAGCCTCAGTGAGGGATTTAACGTGTAATACACTTAGAATTTAGCGCTCAAAACCCTGCAGTCAAGCAGCAGTTACGAATGATACCCCTCAGGTTTTAAGCTCCGATCAAGTTGCAACAACCGAACGACGTTTTCCTGTTCTCGTGCAGCTTTCGATAGCTTATAAAAGCCTCAGTGAGTGATTTAACGTGTGATACAGTTATAATTTAGGGCTCAAACCCCTGCAGTGAAGCAGCAGTTACGAATGATACCCCTCAGGTTTTAAGCTCCGATCAAGTTGCAACAACCGTACGACGTTTTCCTGTTCTCGTACAGCTTTCGATAGCTTATAAAAGCCTCAGTGAGGGATTTAACGTGTGATACACTTAGAATTTAGCGCTCAAAACCCTGCAGTCAAGCAGCAGTTATGAATGATACCCCTCAGGTTTTAAGCTCCGATCAAGTTGCAACAACCGTACGACGTTTTCCTGTTCTCGTACAGCTTTCGATAGCTTATAAAAGCCTCAGTGAGGGATTTAACGTGTAATACACTTAGAATTTAGCGCTCAAAACCCTGCAGTCAAGCAGCAGTTACGAATGATACCCCTCAGGTTTTAAGCTCCGATCAAGTTGCAACAACCGAACGACGTTTTCCTGTTCTCGTGCAGCTTTCGATAGCTTATAAAAGCCTCAGTGAGTGATTTAACGTGTGATACAGTTATAATTTAGGGCTCAAACCCCTGCAGTGAAGCAGCAGTTACGAATGATACCCCTCAGGTTTTAAGCTCCGATCAAGTTGCAACAACCGAACGACGTTCTCCTGTTCTCGTGCAGCTTTCGATAGCTTCTAAAAGCCTCAGTGAGGGATTTAACGTGTAATACACTTAGAATTTAGCGCTCAAAACCCTGCAGTCAAGCAGCAGTTACGAATGATACCCCTCAGGTTTTAAGCTCCGATCAAGTTGCAACAACCGAACGACGTTTTCCTGTTCTCGTGCAGCTTTCGATAGCTTATAAAAGCCTCAGTGAGTGATTTAACGTGTGATACAGTTATAATTTAGGGCTCAAACCCCTGCAGTGAAGCAGCAGTTACGAATGATACCCCTCAGGTTTTAAGCTCCGATCAAGTTGCAACAACCGAACGACGTTTTCCTGTTCTCGTACAGCTTTCGATAGCTTATAAAAGCCTCAGTGAGGGATTTAACGTGTAATACACTTAGAATTTAGCGCTCAAAACCCTGCAGTCAAGCAGCAGTTACGAATGATACCCCTCAGGTTTTAAGCTCCGATCAAGTTGCAACAACCGAACGACGTTTTCCTGTTCTCGTGCAGCTTTCGATAGCTTATAAAAGCCTCAGTGAGTGATTTAACGTGTGATACAGTTATAATTTAGGGCTCAAACCCCTGCAGTGAAGCAGCAGTTACGAATGATACCCCTCAGGTTTTAAGCTCCGATCAAGTTGCAACAACCGAACGACGTTCTCCTGTTCTCGTGCAGCTTTCGATAGCTTCTAAAAGCCTCAGTGAGGGATTTAACGTGTAATACACTTAGAATTTAGCGCTCAAAACCCTGCAGTCAAGCAGCAGTTACGAATGATACCCCTCAGGTTTTAAGCTCCGATCAAGTTGCAACAACCGAACGACGTTTTCCTGTTCTCGTGCAGCTTTCGATAGCTTATAAAAGCCTCAGTGAGTGATTTAACGTGTGATACAGTTATAATTTAGGGCTCAAACCCCTGCAGTGAAGCAGCAGTTACGAATGATACCCCTCAGGTTTTAAGCTCCGATCAAGTTGCAACAACCGAACGACGTTCTCCTGTTTTCGTGCAGCTTTTGATAGCTTATAAAAGCCTCAGTGAGTGATTTAACGTGTAATACACTTAGAATTTAGCGCTCAAAACCCTGCAGTCAAGCAGCAGTTATGAATGATACCCCTCAGGTTTTAAGCTCCGATCAAGTTGCAACAACCGAACGACGTTCTCCTGTTCTCGTGCAGCTTTCGATAGCTTATAAAAGCCTCAGTGAGTGATTTAACGTGTAATACACTTAGAATTTAGCGCTCAAAACCCTGCAGTCAAGCAGCAGTTATGAATGATACCCCTCAGGTTTTAAGCTCCGATCAAGTTGCAACAACCGAACGACGTTCTCCTGTTCTCGTGCAGCTTTCGATAGCTTATAAAAGCCTCAGTGAGTGATTTAACGTGTAATACACTTATAATTTAGCGCTCAAACCCCTGCAGTCAAGCAGCAGTTACGAATGATACCCCTCAGGTTTTAAGCTCCGATCAAGTTGCAACAACCGTACGACGTTTTCCTGTTCTCGTACAGCTTTCGATAGCTTATAAAAGCCTCAGTGAGGGATTTAACGTGTAATACACTTAGAATTTAGCGCCCAAAACCCTGCAGTCAAGCAGCAGTTACGAATGATACCCCTCAGGTTTTAAGCTCCGATCAAGTTGCAACAACCGAACGACGTTTTCCTGTTCTCGTGCAGCTTTCGATAGCTTATAAAAGCCTCAGTGAGTGATTTAACGTGTGATACAGTTATAATTTAGGGCTCAAACCCCTGCAGTGAAGCAGCAGTTACGAATGATACCCCTCAGGTTTTAAGCTCCGATCAAGTTGCAACAACCGAACGACGTTCTCCTGTTCTCGTGCAGCTTTCGATAGCTTATAAAAGCCTCAGTGAGGGATTTAACGTGTAATACACTTAGAATTTAGCGCTCAAAACCCTGCAGTCAAGCAGCAGTTACGAATGATACCCCTCAGGTTTTAAGCTCCGATCAAGTTGCAGCAACCGAACGACGTTTTCCTGTTCTCGTGCAGCTTTCGATAGCTTATAAAAGCCTCAGTGAGTGATTTAACGTGTGATACAGTTATAATTTAGGGCTCAAACCCCTGCAGTGAAGCAGCAGTTACGAATGATACCCCTCAGGTTTTAAGCTCCGATCAAGTTGCAACAACCGAACGACGTTCTCCTGTTCTCGTACAGCTTTCGATAGCTTATAAAAGCCTCAGTGAGTGATTTAGCGTGTAATAAACTTAGAATTTAGCGCTCAAAACCCTGCAGTCAAGCAGCAGTTATGAATGATACCCCTCAGGTTTTAAGCTCCGATCAAGTTGCAACAACCGAACGACGTTCTCCTGTTCTCGTGCAGCTTTTGATAGCTTATAAAAGCCTCAGTGAGTGATTTAACGTGTAATACACTTAGAATTTAGCGCTCAAAACCCTGCAGTCAAGCAGCAGTTATGAATGATACCCCTCAGGTTTTAAGCTCCGATCAAGTTGCAACAACCGAACGACGTTCTCCTGTTCTCGTGCAGCTTTTGATAGCTTATAAAAGCCTCAGTGAGTGATTTAACGTGTAATACACTTAGAATTTAGCGCTCAAAACCCTGCAGTCAAGCAGCAGTTATGAATGATACCCCTCAGGTTTTAAGCTCCGATCAAGTTGCAACAACCGAACGACGTTCTCCTGTTCTCGTGCAGCTTTCGATAGCTTATAAAAGCCTCAGTGAGTGATTTAACGTGTAATACACTTAGAATTTAGCGCTCAAAACCCTGCAGTCAAGCAGCAGTTATGAATGATACCCCTCAGGTTTTAAGCTCCGATCAAGTTGCAACAACCGTACGATGTTTTCCTGTTCTCGTACAGCTTTCGATAGCTTATAAAAGCCTCAGTGAGGGATTTAACGTGTAATACACTTAGAATTTAGCGCTCAAAACCCTGCAGTCAAGCAGCAGTTATGAATGATACCCCTCAGGTTTTAAGCTCCGATCAAGTTGCAACAACCGAACGACGTTCTCCTGTTCTCGTGCAGCTTTCGATAGCTTATAAAAGCCTCAGTGAGTGATTTAACGTGTAATACACTTAGAATTTAGCGCTCAAAACCCTGCAGTCAAGCAGCAGTTATGAATGATACCCCTCAGGTTTTAAGCTCCGATCAAGTTGCAACAATCGAACGACGTTCTCCTGTTCTCGTACAGCTTTCGATAGCTTATAAAAGCCTCAGTGAGTGATTTAACGTGTAATACACTTAGAATTTAGCGCTCAAAACCCTGCAGTCAAGCAGCAGTTATGAATGATACCCCTCAGGTTTTAAGCTCCGATCAAGTTGCAACAACCGAACGACGTTCTCCTGTTCTCGTGCAGCTTTTGATAGCTTGTAAAAGCCTCAGTGAGTGATTTAACGTGTAATACACTTAGAATTTAGAGCTCAAAACCCTGCAGTCAAGCAGCAGTTATGAATGATACCCCTCAGGTTTTAAGCTCCGATCAAGTTGCAACAACCGAACGACGTTCTCCTGTTCTCGTGCAGCTTTCGATAGCTTATAAAAGCCTCAGTGAGTGATTTAACGTGTAATAGACTTAGAATTTAGCGCTCAAAACCCTGCAGTCAAGCAGCAGTTATGAATGATACCCCTCAGGTTTTAAGCTCCGATCAAGTTGCAACAACCGTACGATGTTTTCCTGTTCTCGTACAGCTTTCGATAGCTTATAAAAGCCTCAGTGAGTGATTTAACGTGTAATACACTTAGAATTTAGCGCTCAAAACCCTGCAGTCAAGCAGCAGTTACGAATGATACCCCTCAGGTTTTAAGCTCCGATCAAGTTGCAACAACCGTACGATGTTTTCCTGTTCTCGTACAGCTTTCGATAGCTTATAAAAGCCTCAGTGAGTGATTTAACGTGTAATACAGTCAGAATTTAAGGCTCAGAAATCCGCAATCAAGCAGCGGTGTCGAGTGATACTGCTCAGGTTTTAAGCTCCGACCTGGTTTGAACAACCAAACAACGTTTTCCTGTCCTCATATGGCCTTTGATAACATAGAAATGCCACAGTGAGTGATCAGATGGTTTTCTTTTCAAAAATTGTAGAGGATTTTATAAATGACACTGCCAAAATTTAAGGCTTGCAAATGATGATTACGGAGAGTAAAATGCTATCCAGCATGTTAAAAGCTGCAAACTTGAAGCTTTTTGTTGCCTAAATACATTTCACCCTGTTGTTTCCAGGTGGAACCCCTGTAGCTGACCAGAAAGGCCAGGACTGTCAGATGCCATACATGAATTGGGTATGGGATAGAGAGAGAAGTATTGGGATTCTATTGGAGAATTTGCATACCCCTGCTTATGCTAGTCCTCACTAGGCCAACCAAAGCAGGCACACAATTGTTCTCGTGCTGAGCTGACAGATTTGTAACTGACACTGTTTACTTATAATTCTCAGTAATTTCACACTACGTGTAGTCACAATAGTGTTTTACTTTCAGTTCAAGGTCTTCAAACAGAGCTGACCCAGCAGAAGGCCTCTGGTGGCATACTGTAATCAAGTGTGCCACTCCCACGGGATTATTGCATTGGCCTTTTGCATTCATGCCTGAATGCTGTCCAGGGCATCTCACAGGCACCAGCTGCGTGACGATGCCCCACCCCACGGATTGTCTTATGCCAACAGCGTGCTCCTATAGGGAGCTATGGACACTAGAAGATGGACTGTGGACATGCTAAGGAATTCTTCAGTAGCTTCATGGTGCACGGGAGAAGAAACAGCAGACCTGGACGAAGTAAACAAACGGCCCATATGTCTGCCACAATGGCTAGCGTTCTGCTGATAGAACAAACCCTGATGGTGATAGAAGATCACTGAACTAACCATAACTCAAGCACGATGGCTACAACTGTGCTGATAGAAAGCAATCATTGCAGTTGCAAATGCCATACATTTCGTTAAGCACTATATTTTTGATGACAGTAATATTTAGAACTGAAGGAGTCATGTTCTGCCACTTTTTGGATGGTCAAAGTATGCATCACAGAACATATTGCTAAGCTAAACATTATGTGGAACCAACTATAACTCATTTTATTCATTCGCACAGAAAATGTGAAGCAGAAAATGTCGAGGTTGTTGCGAGAGACCTGTACTATGTCTTTTGCAAAAGCTATCACCGTTTCTCGACAAAAGTGACGTGGAGAATGTACTGGATGCCTCCATTTTTCCCCTTTTTCTTCGTACTATAAAGGTAGTTCTTTTTGTGTAGTCCAATAATACGAGAATTAGAAAAAAGGTCTTTGGGTGTACTTGACATAATTGTATGCCAGTCTATATCATTGAACCCCCGTGACACTGAGGAAGTCTGAAGTGAGGAAGTCACGTGTCTGAAGAACGCCATTGGAGCCGCAGGGCACATTGACTTTAGACCACATCATGGAGGGCCACAAGGAAAAGAAACTACTGTAGTTACCATAAAACTTTGGTATATCATACATAACATTGTACACAAAAACAGGACCGACAGAGTTATTGTGGAGTATAGAATAGTGGATAACACAAAAAAATAACGGGCTTACTAGGCTAACGCCAATAAGTGGGCGGCCTTTCAAATCGAGTGCTGAAAGTATGAAAAACTATTCGACCTTCACAAAGGTTTAGGAGAATGTTCAGGAGCACTCCAAATTATCCATTTACTTGCTGCCTTAGCTCACAGTTGGAAAAATAAGTATGGAAAATCAAAGAGAAAGAGCTAGCTGGCATATTCACAGTGGGTCATGGCTTCGGGTTTGCTATGTTGTGTTTAATGAAAAGTGCAGAAATTTGGGCCAGTTGGTACATAACTGCAAAAAGGAATAAGAGCATACAGACGGGACAATGGAGAGACAGAGCTGCTTACAACTAAACGCTATTGATAGGAAATCCGACGCAGTCATGTGCGCAGGTGCATTGCTATCCCACCATGTCAAAACAACGAGTACTGTGCTAGACAAATGTTAGAGAACATGCTCCGGCGCATTCCTTCCTTAGTGTGACAGTGAATGGGACCGTACAGACTTAGACATGTGCATATAGGTAGCCCAGTCACCTGTATGCAAGTCCGTACGATACCATTTGCTGCCAGCTTGTTACTCAGAGGGAGGAGTGCGCCAGAGTATGTTCCATAAACTTTTGTCCAGCACTTTACAAGTATAAAACTGATTAACAATGTAGAATGGGCTAGTTGGTATGACATCTTAGACTATGGAGCTGTGGCAGACAAGGACAACACCACTCCATAATCAACTGGTTTATTTCTGGAAAACCAGAAAAGGAAGGTTGGACGTTGGGATTGGGGGTTTTGAGACGACCTGATTAAAAAGGAACTTTACACCTAGTGGTGATCTTTTCCTGCTGTCCTTGTCTGCATAGCTCCGTGGTCAAGAAGTCTCTACAAGTATGTCAGACAAGACACTCAAAATGACATTTTTTGCATGTACAAACAAAACCACCCTAGTGATAAGGAGTGACACAAGTGAAAAAAATTCCTATGATTTGAATAAAAATTCAAGTTCCTTATCCATCAGAAAAATAGAATCTTCAGTAGTACAACTGGAAGAACCACTTATTTCAGCCACTTCGACTACCTCTCTTTCGAACTGACAGTCTGCTTTTCTTTTTGACTGAGTTCTTTCAAAAGCCGGCTTTTAATGTCACTATTTGATTTAGTATAAGAATTAGGATGGACAGAAGATCGACTCAATCCTCGCATTAGCTACGGTGTGTTAGTGTACCATACCGCACGCTAATACCAGGTTGCCGTCTCCGTAATTTTGTGAGGTTCGAGAGCCTGCTCGAACTGCTCGAGAACTGCTCGCATGCAGTGTATTCTACCTAATATGGACAGCGCAGCAGCAGTACGGCGGGCCAGGCTGAAAACAATGCCTGAAAATCTGTTCTCCTAATTCGTCTTTAAATTTTTCGAGAGGGTAGCTTCGTTCTCTTTGGCGGCCAAGAGGCCGCGTGCTTGAGATCCCTGTAGATAGGGCAATCGCTTTCGAAACTAAACAACAAGGATCAGAAACGTAGCGCTGTCCTATATCTGCGCAGAAGCACCATAGCTCATGTACAAAGCAGGTTGGTGGTTGGTAAAACAACAAGAGGAGATTGAATTCGCGCAAGCGAATTCTGCAACCCCCCAAAAAACTTCCAAAGGCGTGAACGGGTTTTTCCGAGGAACCACCACCGTGGGAAAACAGACACAAGTGCAAGTGGTAAATGTGAATCATGTGTCGCCCCCAAGATTTTTCTAGAATTTCTTTGAGAAATGTTCAAAATTTAGTTTGCAGTTTATTGAGTTTATATACGTATATCCAGCACCCAGCGTCCCGTGATTTCTGTCCTTTTTTTATTTTTTTTTATGATTCATTTGCTACAGCAATTCACATATAACATCGACTTAGTGAAAGTATCCTTTATGTAGTAATTGTAATTTTAATGCTTTTCACACCTTAGAGCTCCTCTTTGTTCGGTTTTTCGATAGCTCTGTCTTCCGACTTTTCAGCTTTCTGATAGTTCGGTCTCATGATTTTCGGCCTTATATGATTGCCACTGCTCTTGAGCCCCGGATCCCGACAGCCTCGAAATACCCTTATCTCGTGACCACTTCTCCTTCCAACTGCATGGTTACCAAAAGTGAAGTGTCCATAACCAAAGTATGTTGATACGCAGATTAAGTAGAAAGGAAGAGAGGCAGATAAAAATGACAAAAACGTAAGAGAAGGCGACAAATTGTCTTCGATGAAGAATACTTCTTTATTGATACTAAGGTCACAAAATGACCACGATGATCGGGTATGTTTAGGGCAAATCGTGCAACACAGTCGCCAAAGAAAATGACAAAAATATATACACAGTACCGAGAGGATAGAGAGGTAGCAAGCGAGCTGGTGGTGTAGATCCATAACACAGACAAGCTTGTCTGTGTTTGTTGTTTTTTGTCCCCCAGTCTCCGGTTTTTAATTTAGAGATAACCATATATAAAGTAATTGAACCTCTGTATGCAGTAAGCAATCCATGTGTTAGAACATTTTTTGCGTGTAACATTTTTGGGCTGAAGTTGTAAACGTGTTACAAAGGGAAGAAGACAACGATCGTGCGGGGAGCACGTGAACTGTTTTTTTGGTGTTTACTTTTGTCATTCTTGGTTCGGGTACCGTGAGACATGGTCGCAAATAAATGATGCTGCGATGGAATGCTTGAGTCCCTGTCTTTGAGCGAAGCTCCCCAACGAACGATTTCACATAACTTTTGGTGCCGAAACCCGGGATCTTCGAGGACTCAAGGTATTGAAGGACTCTGATCGACGAACACTGCTGAAACGGTAACGACGCAGCGAATCAACGGAATCGAACACGGCGGACGCCATGTCTCATCTACCGAAGAAACGTCAGGTGCTCCGGTCCCAAGTGACCCGAATCATCACCGAAGCCAACAGTCTACTGAGCGGGACTGGAGAAGCCACATTGGACGCTCTCGATGTGTTGATCGAACGGCTTCAAGCGTGTCACCAGCAACTTAACGACGTAGACGCTGAAATCGAACACAGCGAGATCGAACAGAGCGAAGAGGATTTTACGCGCACATATGAATACAACGACCGTGTGATTACCTGCATCGCCAGACTGAAATGCAAGAAGAATGGATCTGTACAAACTGGAATACAGACCACTTCTACGACGAGATCGACGGCAGTCAAGGTGAAACTCCCTAAATTGGAGTTATTGAAGTTCGACGGCAAGCAGCGAAATTGGCAGGCCTTTTGGGAACAATTTCAACGGCTGATCCATCAGAACGAAGATCTGACCCAGAGTGACAAGTTCAGTTACCTAAAGTCGGTATTAGTCGGCGAGGCAGCAGCTGCTATAGCAGGTCTGCACTTGTCAGCAGAATGCTACAAGGACGCAGTAGAGTTGTTGCAGCAACGTTATGGGACGGAAACTGCCATCATTCAGGATCACATGGAAGCACTTTTGAATATTCGTCCCGTACGATTGTCCGAAGACGTACGCGAGCTTCGTAAGCTCTATGACAGACTCCAAGCCCACATTCGCGGACTGAATGTCCTAGGTGTGAGTGAAGACTCTTACTGTTCACTGCTGTACCCTGTACTGCTACGCTCGTTACCGAGAGACATTGTGCTGCAATATCACAGAAAATCGGCAATGGCATCCATCCCGGTGGGAGTTCCATCTGATATTCAAGCTGGAGACAGCGCCGGAACGGCAAGAATTTCTGACCCTGCTGTGAGGCAATACCGGAAGAAGGTGTCAGACCTACTTCAACTGGTTAGAATTGAAGTAGAAAGCCGGGAGCAGGCAACATCTACCCAAAAAACCGACGACAAGGGACAGTACAAGACTTCTCACGACCGCAAACGCCAGCCAACAGCTTCAGTAGCCGCACTGCAGCACTTGGCTGGGAAGACACGCTGCACATTCTGTTCGTCACAACAGCATGAGACGGAGAATTGTGATTCTGACATTCCGTTAACGAAGAAAAAGGAGATTCTCAGAGCTGAGCGGAGGTGCTACCGATGCACTAAACTTAATCATCAATCCAGGGAGTGCAAGAGCAGGTTGCGTTGCAGGAAATGCACAGGCCGACATGCAGCTTCAATGTGCGATCCAAGCTACGCGTCGAAAAAAGGATCGAAAGAAATTGACGGGGATCAGGACTCTGTCGCAACGCCAACGACGTCCGTTAGCCTACATTCAGCTGCTGACAATTCAAGGAGGGCTACAGTTCTCCTTCAGACTGCGACGGCTATGCTGGCTGGAGAAATATCCACGACACTTGCCAGAATCATGTTTGATGGCGGGAGCCAGCGGTCCTTCATATCAAGGAGGATGGCGAAGAAACTGGGGTGCAAGTATTTGGAGACCGAGGAGCTTACGGTTGAAGTGTTTGGAGGCCACCTCACAGAACGGAGCTTCAGGAGAGTACGATTGTCAATGAGCAGTCGTAATGGAGAAAAGAGCTTCGAGATTGAAGCATTGGAAACCGACAGCATTTGCGAGCAGATTCTTCCGATGATTGACAAAGATATACAAAGCAAGCTGAACGACAAGAATCTGGAGCCAGCTGATGTTATTCAGACCGATTCCAAAGAGATCGCAGTGCTCATAGGATCCGACTATTATTGGGAAGTCGTCAGCGGGAAGGTGGAAGACCTCGGCAAGGGACTGAGGGCCATCGAAACGTCCTTCGGCTGGTGTGTTCAGGGTCCCATCCCGACAGGCGGAAATGTTGTACACTGTAACAAGACGGTAGTGCTGCGGACGGTGACGCAAGAGCGGCCACTGGAAGAGCTCGTGACAAAGTTGTGGGATTTGGACAGCCTGGGAATACGTGAGACAGAAAACGATGATACGAGGGATAACGACGTTGTAACGTCGTTCATGGAGACTGTGGTGAAGGTCGAAGATGGCTATCAAGTATGCCTACCGTGGAAAACGGAGTGGAAAAGTGGATCTGGAGAGCAACGAGGCCGTCGCCCGAAAGCGACTTCATCAACTCCTGAGGAAGCTTACACGTGACCCACAGCTCATGAGCGAGTATGACAACGTCATACGGCAGCAGCTACACAGCGGTATTGCGGAGGTGGCAAGCCCACATCAATCATCGCAGGGCAGGACGTACTACATGCCCCATCAGGCGGTAATCAGAGAAGGCGCCAGCACGACAAAGCTGCGGGTCGTATTTGATGCCTCGTCACACGATGCCAAGGCGAAGTCACTGAACGACAATTTGGAAAGTGGCCCCAACTTGAACTGTGACCTAGTGGCATTACTGCTGAACTTCAGGAAATATCGGGTGGCTATGGTCGCTGACATCGAGAAGGCCTTCTTACAGATTGGCGTCACCGACGCTGACAGAGATGCACTACGTTTTCTGTGGCTGAAGGAAGCTCCGACACACGATCAACCTTTGCCAGACATCGAAACGTACAGAATGACCAGGGTCCCTTTTGGAACCACGTCGAGCCCCTTTCTACTGGCAGCTACATTACAACACCACCTGCGGAGCCTGAAAGACGAATACCCCGTCACGTGTACGTTGCTCAGCGAGTCACTGTACGTTGACGACCTTCTGGTTGGAGCAGCAGATGAAGGAAGTGCCGAGAAACTTTACCGTGAGGCGAAGAGCATATTCCAAACTGCTTCTATGAAGTTGCACAAATGGGCGTCCAATAGTCCGACCATGAGGAACTTGTTTGAGGAGGAAGCAACAGCAGCGATGCCATAGGGTCAAGTGGCGGGTGTACTGAAAGTTCTTGGATTATCTTGGAATCCCGCGACGGACAACCTGACATTCGCAGTGGACAGTGTCAGGCAGATCTCCGAGCAACGTAAAGATACGAAACGTTTCGTACTACAGACAGCAGCAAGGCTGTATGATCCAATGGGATTGATTTCGCCATTTCTCGTAACCGCTAAACTCTGTTTTCAACGCACTTGGCAACTTAAACTTGGATGGGATGAAATTCTACCAGATGACATCAGACACCAATGGGCTGACTGGTGCGACGACCTAGGACATTTATCGCGGATACAAGTACCGCGATTTTACGAGTATGGCTTAAGTGACGTCGCCGACACCAGAGTGCTGCACGTCTTTGCGGATGCAAGCACCGCAGCCTACGGCGCGGTAGTGTACCTGTGCGTAAGGGACTTAACAGGAAGGACGACGACGACACTGGTTCTGGCGAAGTCAAGAATCGCTCCACTAAAACAACTGACGCTGCCCCGTCTAGAGTTGATGGCGAGCCTCGTGGCATCACGCCTATTTCAGTACATCGGCGGAAACCTCAAGCTTGACGTTAGCGGCGTGCATTTCTGGACCGACAGTATGATCACACTCCATTGGATCCAGGGCGATGCAGCAAGATGGAAACCATTCGTAAGGAACCGAGTGACCGAAATTCAAAAGAACAGCGATTCGCATCCTTGGCACTACTGTCCGAGCAAAGAGAATCCCGCTGACTTAATGACAAGAGGAATATCAGCTCAACGACTGATCGAGAGTCAGTTGTGGTGGAAGGGACCACCGTGGATCGTCAGCGACGAGAGCTCGTGGCCAGGAAGGCCCCCAACGACACGGTTTGCGTCCGAAGAACTTGAAGAAATGAAATCCCAGGTGTTAACCACAGCTACTTCAACATCCACAGTACCGGTTTTACTTGACATCAACAAGTACAGTTCCGTACTCAAGCTTCATAGGACAACAGCATGGGTCCTGCGCTATATTCATAACCTGAAATCGCATGTCAGGAGGAGTGGAGTACTGTCAACAGAAGAGATCGAAAAGGCCGAAGTCCATTGGATAACGACAGTTCAACGGATGACCTTTCAGCACGAACTGAGCTGTATCGAAAAGGGCTCCAAACTTCCGAGCAACTCGCCATTAAGGGACCTAACACCATTCATCGACAACGACGGGATTATCAGGGCTGGCGGACGTCTACAGTTCAGCCGTGGAACGTACGACGAGCGACATCCCAGGATCTTGCCTGGAGATCATCATTACACGAAGCTACTGGTTCGTCAGACTCATCATCAACTTCTTCATGCGGGCATCAGAGATACACTCGTGCAACTACGAGAGAACTTTTGGGTTACCAGAGCTCGTCGACTTGTAAAAAGGGTCATTCACGACTGCGTGACCTGCAAGCGTTTGAACGCCAAGGCAGCAAGCGAAACGGTTGCTCCTTTGCCAGCGGACCGAGTAACGGAATGCCTACCGTTTGAAGTGGTGGGAATTGATTTTGCCGGACCTCTGATGGTGAAGGAAGCTAGCAGTACCAAGAAACGTTACATCGTCCTTTTTGTATGTGCAGTCACGAGGGCAATACATCTCGAGTTGTCCAAGGACATGTCCAGCAAGAGTTTTCTACAGGCTCTACGACGGTTCGTCTCACGGAGAGGGCTATGCCGCATTGTGTATTCTGACAATTTCTTATCGTTCAAGAGAAGTAGGAGCGAACTGAAAGAGCTGTGGTTGGCCTTAAGGGATCCGGTGGTGAAAGATCATTTCTCGACGAGCAAAATAGAATGGCGGTTCATTATGGAGCGGGCGCCCTGGTGGGGCGGGTTTTACGAACGACTTGTGCGATCCGTCAAGACATCGCTGAAGAAGGTACTAGGAAGGAAGCTCCTTGATACGGAAGAGATAGTCACCATCCTGACTGAAGTGGAAGCGGTGATTAACTCACGGCCTATAACGTTCCTCTACAGCAACAGCTCTGAAGAAATGCCAATTTCCCCAGCGCACTTCCTCGTCGGTAAACGTCTGACGTCTCTACCTACCCCACAATGCAGAGAACTTACCTCAACGAAACTATCATTAGACGAAATTTGGACAAGTCGACAAAGGGGTCTTGCCCACTTTTGGAAAAGATGGCACAAGGAATACTTGGCCGAACTGCAGTCATCTCGTTCGTCGAGAGTTTTCAAGTCATCAGCGCTCAAACCTGGCGACATAGTCATCTTGCACGATGAGAAACAACCACGGCCGCTCTGGAAGTTGTGCAGGATTGTGGACGTATTCTGCGGCAGGGATGAGAAAGTCAGGGCTTGCACCGTACGCCTACCTGATGGCACTTTGCGAAGAAGACCGGTGCAACTGCTGTATCCGCTAGAACTGGCCAACGGTTAAAAATGCGCGCTAGCCCATTTTGGGGGGGAGTGTGTTAGAACATTTTTTTCGTGTAACATTTTTGGGCTGAAGTTGTAAACGTGTTACAAAGGGAAGAAGACAACGATCGTGCGGGGAGCACGTGAACTGTTTTTTTGGTGTTTACTTTTGTCATTCTTGGTTCGGGTACCGTGAGACATGGTCGCAAATAAATGATGCTGCGATGGAATGCTTGAGTCCCTGTCTTTGAGCGAAGCTCCCCAACGAACGATTTCACACCATGCATGTAATGCAATCCCCTTTCGTGTATTTTTCCTGCATTGACCCAAGCAAACAGTGGCCAATGGCCAGAGGTTGGCAGGGGTCTGATATGCCTTTGGCCAGCAGGTTCTTTGGCCACCAAAATAAAATTTGAGGTTGGCCAAAGTTTGGTAAATGATTTGGTGCCATGTATGGTACAATCACGTTGGCCTGATTTGTGCCAATATATTGAGTAAATCAAGTTGTTTTAGGACAAAGTGCGATGTCAAGTTTTCAAAGTTGCATAACGCATCGTGAGGAATGCACTTGCTGTGGTTTGCAAACAACGTCGACATTCAGTGAAAAATATAAAATTAAATAAAGTTCAGAAATACAGAGCAATGTCCCACACTGGCCTGGCACACTGTTGGCAAGCATATGGCAAATATGTGTGGCAGCAGGTTGCTTGGCCAACAAAGCAACTTTTTCGGTATGTCAGCCTTCTGTCAGACAATGATTGGCAATAGCTTGGCAACCATGTATGGCACGTATTAAATAAGAAGGAGGAGACGTCCGTAAGGGTGGAGTGCCTAGCGTTTAATGACAAGGAAAAACCAATGGCGGCAGAATGCCTACACCGCGAGCCTATGAGATGCGGGCCAGAACCCTTAACTTCTTTTACAGCATGCATACCTTGGCCAAACTCGTAACAATCCCTAAAATATATAAAATATATCTGATGGAGATAAAGCACCTGGTCAGAAGTTACTTGAGAGTTCACTTGAGAGCATTAGGTGTTTTCAACGTAAGCGTGCTGCTGTCTGTGCAAAGTATTTACGAGCAACACTCTTCGAGCAACAGAGTAAACCTGGTTTTACAGCTCCGCTCAGGTAATCACATTGGAGGCGAGAGTCTGAATTACAAACACAGTATTTCACATGAAAGCATGCGAGGAAAGTTGTTGGCTATACTTGACTCTTTGCAGATGCACGGCTTAATTGCAAAGACGTATCCTAGTCACCGTTACAAACGTTTTACGCCCCACTAAACACTTGGTGAACGTACCCCGCATAGTGTGTATTTGAGTATATGTTCCACCCAGTTCGCTAACTGAGGCGCTTACCCCTCACCCCCAGTGCCGATGTGAGGCAGGTGGGGTATACAACACTCACGCTGGCCACAGAGCTAAAGACGGGTGCCAGTGGCGCGTGAGTGCTTGTAGTAAGCCACTCACATGGCTTCCCACGTCAAAACCTGGGGAACATATTTGGGCAGTTGTTGGCCAACCAAATACATACCAAGTGTTGGCCGTTTTGGCAAAAGGAACAAACTCTCTGGCCTAGCTTAGACCATTTATGACAACTTTGGCTAGTCAAACTCGGCCCAATATTGGCCCACATCTGGTGAGCTCCTTCGGCAGACTTGTGTTTGGGCACACATTGGCCAGCTAAACCTTTGGCCAAGGAACCAATGCCACACTGGTCCCATACTCTTTGGCCAAACTTGGAAAGTGTTTGGCCAGTCTGGCTAGCCAACGTTTTGCCAATGCTGGGCCATATTTGGCATGTTGCTTGGGGACATCCACATACCAGCATGTACCTGCCATAGAAAATTTAGGACCGTATTGCAATTTATTGACCTGTTACAGGAGGAAACTAACAGGCAAAAATGGGAGAAGTCTAGCACTCGCAAGTGAATAAAATAAGTATTTAAAGAGATTGAAACATTTATTTTACTGAAGAACAAGCTTTCGGACGGACTCCGTCCGAAAGCTTGTTCTTCAGTAAAATAAATGTTTCAATCTCTTTAAATACTTATTTTGTTACAGGAGGGTAAGAAACGAGAAATGTATGTGTGTCAATGGGATGGGCAGTCAGATCTTGCCCCTTTTCTACACACGCATACAAATGATAGCTTAAATTGAACTGCGGCTTCTACTCGAAAAACACGTTCTTCCTAACTAACACGACTGTGTCGGCAGTGATACTGAGCGTTGTAATCGAAAGAAAAAAAAACGTGAGCACTAAGCTAATAAGTCATATTATGCTGGTCACCTACGATATTATTTTCAAGATTGTGCTCGTTTAGCAGCGCGATACGCTCGACCCATGCTGCTCTGCAACGCACAGGTGACTTCACCCTAGGGGCGGATCAAGGATTTTCCCGGGGGTGGGGGTCCGCTAGTGCATGCTGGGATTGGTCCATTGAACCCTATGTTCAAGTCTGGAATTGAGAAGGGGGGTCAGGACAACACATGGGCACCAAATTTATGAACCAGAGCGGGACGAAGAATCTGTTAACAGTAAGCAGAGCAATGTGCTTCCCATTGAGAAAAACGACATTCCTATACCTAAACGTTGTTCGGCCTATAGTTGGGCCGAGCTTTCATTGACATCGGCCTTACTCGGGCCAACTGAATACCGCCAACTTTGGCCCAGTATGTGATAGACCGTCCTAACAAACACGGGGACCAGCACGCATTGCCGTTGGGGCCATTGTAGAACCAAGCTTGGTTTCTAGTCGGGCATTAGTTGGCTAGATAGCGTCCCATGAGGCACCAGCAATGATGGGCCAAGTATGATCCCAATATATGTAATAAGATTCTCAACCAACCATGGTTATAAGGTATCCCATGCATCTTCTGCACCCCTCTACGCGATATTCTATTCTATAACACCAGTGTGCCTTACAACTGTATCTGGCAGGTGTGTGTATTGCAAAAATAAAATTCAAAGGTTCAAAGTGCTGCTGCTGGTCGCGTGTGGCCTGTCTTGCCATCGTTTTGCCGCTATTGGAATAGATATGTATACGTACCAACCTGCTCGACAGCTGTTATTGTCAAAGGTTATACATATTACAAACGGGTAGGAAATGGAAATTCCTACTCGTTTCAGTAATGCTGTCCGCGTCACTATGGCTCAATGTATGAAGCTGGTTTTCACCTTGTCTGAAAATAATTTTGCAAGCTGAAGAAAAAATGTAGAAATGGCCTTGTATACATCGAATTGAACTACATAGACTAGCATCGTTGCTTTGTTGTTTCGAGCAGCAGCTGCTGTTTTGGAGTTTCCTCTCAACGCTGGGCCAATATTGGCCCGCATTTATATGCCGGGGTTTGGGGGTTTAACCCCCCCCCCCAAAAAAAAATTGTAAGTTTGGTTAGTGCATTTGGAAGAGGGAGATGATAATGAAATCCTCCTCACCCATGTAAAGTCCCCATAGAACTCTTCCATAAATATTTTTGGGCTAGGCCACTGCTTTGAGCCCCCAACGCAGTTTGCGAACTGCCTTCGCAGGTGACAATATGACGACGTCAGCCCAAGTTGCAGCGACTTGTGCCAACCAAATACCGATCTCCGGCAGGTTTTAGGGAATTTTCACTTGGACTTTTTGTCTAGCTGGACACAAGGCTATTGAAAGATGTAACATTTCCTTGAGTTTGAAGAACACAAGACGACGAGGACGATACAAGACTCAAATACGAAAAAAAAAAAAATGTTATAGAGTACATCAGTTCTCTTGCACTTTATTCATTTGTTCATACATGATCATTGTTTTCAATATAGTAGTGTGGTATTGCAGCGAAATTGTAAAAGCTCCTCGTGACATATTGCACCCGGACTGTTTCCACACGCGTGTCAACTTGTATTCTTCGAAATCTGAAGTATTCCTCATATATATTCTTGATACCTTTAACTTTTTACTGCAGAACCGGTTCCGAAGCGTTGCGTGCCTGTACGTTAGAAAAAAAAAGAAAAGCGAAAAACAAAAGAGCTAGGAAAGTGTACAGTTTGGTGGAAGATGCCAGAAAACTGTAATTGCGGGAAGACATTACATAAGAAATAATTGTTGTACATGTATATTTTTCCTTTTATTAAATCGGTTGGACGTTCGGCGCCGTGGTGTATATCTCCCTCTTTCTTTGTGCTGTTTTTACACCGTACCAACTACCCCAAGTGTCTGCCTTAGTTTAGTTGCATTTGTAAATTTGAAACTTCGTGTGTTTTATTATTAATCCCCGGCTAACCAGACACGATATACTTTCAGTGAATAGCAGCACGACGCTCGTAAGTTGACCACCTGGCCATGTTCTCTACCAAATTCTCAAAATTTCTGGATTTTGCAGAGGATTTGACAAACCCGGATTTGAAATGGGATTTGATTTGGCATGAAAAAAGGCAAATTAGCAAGAAAGATGCTTCACTTCGTTTTCCATAATATTAAACGGGCTAGTACTCGAGTTAAAATGGATGCATACATTACTATGGTTCGCCCTACTTTGGATTGTGCATGTACAGTATGGGATCCGCACGAAATGTTTTTTCAGGAGAGGGTTCAGAATATTGCGGCCAGATGAGTTGCATGGATGTTAATATAAGCGAGATAAAGTCAAGATTAGGTTGGGATAGTTTGTCGACAAGGGGACAACTTACGTTTGCAATTTTCAGATAATATTATTCATGATAAAATTAGTATATGACAAAGGAACCTCCATCGTACATATCGAGATTGATCATTGCAGGAAAATTCAGCCCAACGGATGTATAGAGCTTATTTTTTCGGGACCTGAGTACCTGTTGTCTTAGAAATGTGTGCATTTTAATTTTTCTTTTTGTATGCTGTACTTATTGCTTACTTTTATTTTCCCCGCCACAGCAATGTCGTAAGGCGTTGTTGCGCAAGAGCCGAAATAAATAAATAAATACAGAAAAAAAACTATAATTCTGGATACATAATGACTTCATTTGCTTCTCGAAAATAAAGACTTGGCTTGAATCCGAGTTGTTCCATCAAATTCATATCACTGGCGTGAGGTGCCTCATGATGACCCATGATAAACATAGCGGTGATACAAATGCTGACAAATTACAAAGTGCTTCGCATGCTTCAGATACATTTTCAACGTTTCGAATATGAGCGGGCTTCTATAGCCATGACGGCCACCAACTCCGGTGGCGCAGCGGTAACGCGTGCGCTTGGAGACTGGGAGGTCCGCGGTTCGAATCCGCGGGCCGGCTGTGCCGTCTGGGGTTTTTCCTGGGTTTCCCTCAGATGTGTAATAGGCGTATGCCGGCACAGTTCCCCTGAAGTCGGCCCATGGACGCAGCTATCCTCCCCGCGAGCGGATTCCGCTCGGTCTTCCACTTCACCCTTTCCTCTCCTCCTCTCCACCACCTTTCCCTTCCCGAGAAACATGCCGCCTAATCAGGCAGGCAGACCTCTCGGGTTCCTCCCAACGACACTCCTCCTCCTCCTCCTCCTCCATGACGGCTCGCTTTCAACGACTTCAACCCTTCAACTTCAACACACAAACCCAACACACGACAAAGCAGGCAAAAAGTTCCCAGTATTTCAACAACGCGAAGAAAACCGTCCGTGCAACATTCGTGTGAAAGAACAGGCCTATTAATAAACAGTACAACAAAAATGGATGAAATTGAAATAATGGCTTCATTTTTCCCGCGGAGGCAACTAGAATGCAAGGCGTCCCGCGCAGCAGCCAATGACAAGTAGGAGCTACATTTTTGCGCGGAAGCACCTGGAAGACATACCCCTCAGGATCTAGCGTCTTGTCTGGTAGGCTAGGCTAGGCCAGGCCGACTAGGCGGAATCCTAGCCAAGCATAGCCAAGCAACTACTTCCATAATGGCGTGTGTGCGGGAAGCTTGTGGTTTCGTGTTTTGTGTTACAGAAAAGGGGCGTTTATTGCCTCTAGTAGCCGTTTATACGTCGCCTGGTCGCCTGGTACTCAGCAGCATGATGCTGCTGAGCACTGCCCTTGCTCCACATCGAAAGCTGGCAAAACCGTCTTACTTCAGAACTTTGTCAGGTAACTACTGTAACCAACAACTTTCTGAAACGTGTATCCGTAGTAATTTAATTATTTTTCGAGTAACTTGCACTCTGAGAAAAGTTACTTCTTCAATCGAATTCCCATTCGAGTTTAGGTCCTGTGTGTTAGGTGCCACTCACGTTGTGGGTTGTTTAAGAACTTTGTTTTCAACAAGTATTACGTATGATACACTGTGTGTCTAAAGAAAGGTAGAAAATCCAGCGACCTGGCAAGATGAACCACTGCATCAAAGTTTTACATGGAACCTTGAAAATGAATAACTGAGAAATAACTCAATAACATTTCACGAGCAACTGTAACTAAGGTGCGTTTCTGTCTAAGTAACATTTCCTGTAACTTTGTTAGTTATGTTAATGGCACTTTGTAAGTAGCTCATACGGCCCTGGGGAGCTATTCTCGATGAAGTAATGCGTGCATTACTTCGTTTGCAAGCTATCATTGGTCGCCGAGCGAAGAAGGCGTGAAGATATCTCACGCGCACGCAACCAATGCTAAAGCAATTAAGCATGCAGTTGCATTGTCGCACTGGGCTACCGCCTCACGAGACCGCCCTTGCATTCCGTTGCCGGAAACGGAAAAGCACAATCCGAAGGAAAGATTTGTGGGAACATGTAAGAGTGTAGCAATATGCAGCTTAATTGCGACGAGACAATTGGCTCGGACTTGTAAGAGTTAAAGCGAAGAAAATATGTGAACATGAGCGCATTGCATTATGAAGTTGCTGACAGTATGGTGGCACTCGCGCATGAAATTTTGCTGCAATTTTGAACAAACCGAGTGGCGCGAACAAAATTTGTGCAAGTGTATAATGGCCGTTGAAGCGATTGCTAGTTCTTGTCTTGTGAACATCGTCGCAGTTTTCACCAAAATTTTTGAGGACGGTCCTCTAATTTCCTCGTTTGACAAATACACAATAGTTGTTCGCTATGTGCGGGCATATGATGTGGAACATATGATGCAGCCGCATCCTCGCGAGCTCGGGCCATCGACAGTGACCATCGAAGTGACCATGCATAGCTCGCATTGCCGACATCTTTTTTTATTTCCCTTGAGAATCAGTGTTTCCCAAGTTCTTCGAATGGGAGGACATCCGTCCCCCACCCACACTCACACCCTAATACCCCCAAAATCTGGAAGAGACCCCCCTACAATTTTGTGACATTGCACAATACTTCGTCAGACCCCCCCCCTGGAGGAAGAAATTCTGTGTAAACTACTGAGACCATCCCTTTGCTTGCACGACGTTACATTGGAGAAACGGCTCAGTGGAGATGCTGTGTGGTGATGTACATCGGACGTGCGGTGCTATGTGGTGAAGTACGAACCAACAACAATATACAGTCAACCCTCGATTTATGAACACCCTCGGTTTCCCGAAAAATCGTTCATAAATCGAGGGATCCATAAATCGAAAATTCCGTTAAGTGAGTACTATCGACCAAATGAAACAGTATTTCCGAGTTGGTATTGTGTTTATAATGCAATATATTGTGTAATTTTGCTTTCGACCATGCCTTCTGCTGTACCAATCTCACAAAGCACAGATGTTAGCGCATTCACGCTCTGTTTATTATGCAATACTAAATAGTTGCAATTTTGCTTTGGACCATGCCTTCCGCTGTGTCAATCTTGGAAAGAGGAGATGTTAGCACATTCGCATTCAACTGGTCTCGGATTTCCTCTGGGGTTTTTAACCTACGTTTATTAATCTCCGGGTGACAGCGGACAGCTTAGCCATGAATTGAGGTCAGGAACACTTCTGCAAAAACCCGTTTGTTGTTCGGATTTTGAGGGGTTAAGAATCGAGGGTGCAATACCTGGAAAACGTTTTGTCTGTTCAGGCGTCATTCATAAGACCACGAATAATCCCTTTGAAGGTTTTTGTTGGCCTTGGAACGACCCGTTCATAAATTGAGGGCAAAAACGCTGGGCAACTCCTAGTTGGTTCCCAGAAATTCCATTCATTATTCGAATATCGAGGTTCATAAAACCAGGGAAAAATGCATGTAAAAAGTTTGGTTCCTCGTGCTAGTGTTCATAAAACGAGGGAATTCATAAATCGAAGGTTCATCAATTGAGGGTTGACTGTACACCGGTCATCATTATCCCAAACAAATGCAGTGTACGCCATCGTTGAATCGCGAAAACAGTTGCCGAACATGATAAAACACCATAACCCAAAGTATGTATGCTATGTCGATCATACCGCTGTCCTTGATCAAAGTAATGCACCCTCTACGCTGCCGTACTTTTCTGCGTTAAAAGTGATGCTGTACGTCATTGCCTACGTCAAAATGACGTACGGCCTAACGCGATGTTAGCTTGTGTCTGCCGGCTAGGGGAAATCTAGGGACAACTCTTCGGTGTAATGTTGTAAAAGTCAAAGCGTAGGGTATGGCGCCACTGTATCGCTTTGGAAATCTTCACATGCATGTCTACATAAAGGACTCTCTGCAATTTCTTGCTGAAACTGTAAAAGTTGGAAATAAAAAATTCTCATGAACGGCTTTCTCATGAACGTTTCTACTGCCACATTACGATTTCGTTTGCGTTTTGCCCCCACATTTATTACATCTTGTACGTAGCGCCACCTCGTTACATTATCTTACAACAGAGCATGCCACCGCAAAGAATGTACTTGGAAATGACTTCGCTAGGGACAAATGTCCCTAGGAATGGGCGGAGCATTCGGCTGGAGCGTGTCGCATGGACTCCACCCAAGAGCCCGTGACGTGCAAGTAATGCCCCCATTAGTTTCATCGAGAATAGCTCCCCTGGTCACCACTAAACACAGCTGGAAGGGCAGACATGGTGTTGCACTGGATACAAGGAAAAATAATCTACTTTCTGCCACAGGGGGAGTCACTTGCATTGCGTGATGTGACGCGGCGAAAATAAACCTGAACGTGCCCTCGGAAAATAAACATGAACGAGCAAGTAAAGTGCACATTTAGGCACTTATCGATGCCTATTTAAAAAAAGGCACTAATCACAAGAAAGGCACGTTCACGTTAGGGTACTAATGGGTTTCCTTCGGCCTGATTCATGCTTAGAACATCAAAGGCCTCATCTGTACGACCCCAACAAAAAGGCGTATGCCTGGAAATCCGCTCTCTGCTAATAAGTTAAAGTTAGGACTAATGAACCTACATAGATGCATCATAGAGCAGAAACAAATGGGTGGCAACTATGCAGCATAAGCCATATGACACGAAGTGCTACTTTGGACTTTGGGTTCATTTCTTTCAAGTTAATGAGCATCTAAACGGGTTCCTTACTTAATGTTGAGACCACTTAAAGTTACCTTTGTTTGGTGCGGAGGAGATTTAATGTGGTTAGCACACCATGTGTTAGAAAAATCTTCCGACTTGGGAAGTAACGGAGCAACCCCTGCTGGGTATCTGACACACGCAAATACATTCCTCGTGCTCGCATAGCTGTCTGTGAAAAGTTCCCACTAAATGGCCCCGGCACAAAAACTGTGTCATATTCAATCATGTTTCTACACTGTGTGAACCAGGAATACTGACCCAACTACTTTCCCCATATCAGCGCACTGTTACAGGGGGGAATATGTCCCACAACCCTGCTTTACTTATTCCATGCTGTGTGTCACAATATTACCGATTCTACAAACTCCTCCTCACTGTGCTACTTAAAGGAGCACTCTAGAGCAGTGTTTCCCAAAGTGTGGTCCGTGGACCCCTGGGGGTCCGCGAGAGTGTCCGTGGGGGTCCGCGAGAGTGTCCGTGGGGGTCCGCGACCGTCTCTCACATTTCAGTGAGGATTTTCGTCCCCACAAACACGCGCTCGTACATGCTGCCCGATTTCCAAACAAGCAGAACTTCCAAAATTGCTACAAGCATGCTTCAACGGCTAGCTTCTAATTTCTGATAGAAAAGTCATGCAATGCACGTTTGTACGCGTCATACACATACAAACAAGACGAAGAAACCAGTCCGGAATCGTTTCTGAAGCTGTATCGAAAGCACGCAGCAGCTGACGAGGTTGCTGGTTATGCACTGGCTAGCATGGGAAATACAGTGCGTCATATCGTTTTGCTTCGAGTTCGAACTGACTGAGAGTGTTCCTGTGTTTAGCGCATTTTATATTTGGCAGCCTGCGGACCTCTTGCAGTGATGGTGGCACTACAGATGATACCTGGCACTGAACGCGGCGTTGGAAGTCAACTTCGCTTCTGTCTAGACAGTCACTTGACCATGTTTATGCCTGCACAAATGTAATTTCGTACCCTGTTATACCCTGTCGCGCTCATAGCCACAGTTGCTTCGCGGCGCTAACACCCAATTAAAAAAAAAAAAAACCCTGTCGCGCATATTAAACGCGGTCTGCAATGCTGTGTACACAGCGCGTATCCCGGTATATTTGTGTGTGTGTGGGGGGGGGGGGGTCCTTGAATTAGTTCTCATCGCTTCCGGGGGTCCGTCACCGCCAAAAGTTTGGGAATGTTAGGCGGCCGAAAACAGTTTTCCCACAATTAGTGCAACCGTAGCGAAATTGGGACGCCTGCAATAGCTCCCTGAACCTCCCCTGCGTGAAACACCCTCCTTCGCCTTCACGATACACATGATAAGCGTCACTATGTGACGCAAGTGGTGAGGACACTCCTCATTGGACCTGGGATCACATGATCGAGGTGAGCAACACCGCGGAGGCCAGAGCGTCTGCTACCGCTTCGGAGACTCCATGCGTTCTCTGGCTACGTGATATCCGAAACGGAGGGTTTGAATTCTGTCCACGACACAACCACGATTTTTTGGGAACGCAGACACTACGTGAAGAACGAGTGGTGCAGCCCGAAATTAACTGTGTCTTGTACAACGAAAACCCCGTGCTTCCCGACAGTGTGCAGGCTGTCCGACCATTTTCAGCGCGCAGTTGGTTCAGGCGCTAACAGGTGGCGCCACAATACCGCCACCATCGCTTGCTTTCTGCTACTGTGAATTCTGAGATTGCACAGAAGCCACGGATATATTACTCTTGTGATCGTAATCTTATTTTCTCAGGCTGCATATATGCTTTGTTTTTCGTTAGAAAACGTGATATAAATCATATAAAGAATAGAAATCAACAAGAAACAGCTCACAATGTTCGTAGCAGACGGTTTTTCCTACGAATGAATGAGGGGCTCTCTACCACCAACGTCACAGTAGAGTGGGTGTGGTCTGCAGTTGGAGCGCTCAGGCCTGTCACAGCGGCAGCGGCAGCAATTAATTTTCCAAATTAATTGCGCTGTGGTGAAACAACTTCGGACAGAAATATTTTGTGGGAATGCTTTTCACATACTGCTTTACAAGATGACAGCAGTCTTTGGCCATGTTAGATACCACTTTAATGCCTTACGTCCTACCAAGTGTGTCATTTGGGTTCTGCACTTGAAGTTCCATTCATTTTCACAATTGGAGCTCCGTCGCGCAGCACTTTGTCAACGGATGCATATAGTAGTTTAATGTGCGACATTGTTTTTCTGCATTACCTGGAGAGATCTTTTCTTTAACTGAAACAAAATCAGTGGAACGAAGTAACAGGAACAATGAAATGAGACACAGAAGCACCAAAGTAATAATTACTGCTGCAGGATATCACTGCATCGCTTTATGCACCTGGTCATTGGCAGGCCAAAATAAGTATTTAAGTTGCGAATTAATATGCCAATACAGTCAACCCCCGATTTATGAACCTTCGATTTATGAATTCCCTCGTTTTATGAACAGGAGCACGAGGAACCAAACTTTTTACATGTATTTTCCCCTCGTTTTATGAACCTCGATATCCGAATAATGAATGGAATTTCTGGGAACCAACTAGGAGTTGCCCAGCGCTTTTGCCCTCAATTTATGAACAGATCGTTCTGAGGTCAACAGAAATCTTCAAAGGTATTATTCCGTGGTCTTAAGAATGATGCCGGAACGGACGAATCTTTTTCCAGATATTGAACCCTCGGTTTTTATCCCCTCGAAATCCGAACAACAAACTGCTTTTCCGGGGACGCATTAGGGTCGACCAAGTGTACAGCAGAAGGCATGGTCGAAAGCAAAATTACACAATATATTGTATTATAAACACAATCCCAACATGCAAGTACTGTTTCGTCAGCTCGATAGTACTGACTTAACGGAATTTTCGATTTATGAATCCCTCGATTTATGAACGATTTTTCCGGGAACCGAGGGTGTTCATAAATCGAGGGTTGACTGTATACATTATGCAATCAGGGTAAGGCAGTGGTGTTGGGTTTGCCTATCATTTCACAACTACATTGCATCTTTGTTGGCAGTATTGATTCTGCTGATCCCCCTGTCAAACCCACTGGTCTAAAGCAGATCGATATTCTAACCTATTAGCGTGGTGGTAGTTTATTACCTGCCATCTGGATCAGTTACTAAGTTTGTGTCCTCCTCTGAACAGCGCACCACAAACAATGTTATCCAAACGACAATGAAAGGATGGTTAGGAAGCAAACAAGCTGGTGATGCTGGGCCAATTACATTTACATTACTATGGTACAGAAGTGCTCCTACAGTTCGAAACCCCCACAGGTCTGAGGATATTAGTGATTGGCTTGGGTGTAAGCACGACTCTGGTTCGTGATGTAGTGTACCTGCGGGCTTGAAACTACTTTATGTACACTGGTTGTATAAGAAAACACCTCCCCTGGTCAATGATCTTCGAGCACATTCGCATGCCTTCAGAACTAACACACACAACATTTGCATTCACAGAATAGGTATAAATCAGTTTCCCCACATTCTGAAGTTTCAATTACTCCACATTTCCCCATGAGAAGAGTGATTGGAAAGCTTCTGCATCGGGTAACATTCCTCAGGGACATTTCAAGCCCGAGCAAACATCAAAGGTCGAGGACATTCACACGCTCTCCTCTCCTTTTCGCTATCCTCTCTCCCTCTGCACACAGCTCATGGCCACAGCTGCTTCGTGCCATAAACATATAATAAAAAATAAATTGACACATTTCTATATACGCGAGTCCGCTACTGGTATCTGCCATATTCTGGTATGCCTTGCCCTCTATACATGGTCTACATGTTCTTTGCTGACGGGGTTTCACCTCTGTGGCTATAACTCTCAGTTGGTTTTCTCTGTCAAAATAGATTTTGCAAAACTTTAGTTTGGCTGATGCTTAAAGTGTAACCTACTATGTAAATCTGGGCTGTTAGAATATTTTGTGGTCTTCCCTTCCTACCACATTTTGCTCAGTGTCTAATCCCAGAGTACTTTTAGCAGAGTCAGTGATGTTGTAATATTTGTGACTCGCTGCATCATTCAAGGTAACCTCACCAGAAAGCAGGGAAGGATAACGAAAGTATTTTGGTTACCGTTTCCATTTTCGTTACTGCCATATTTTCGTTTCCGTTATCCGTTTCTGATACCGGCCTTTCAATTTCGTTTCCGTTACGTTTCCGTTACTGTTTCCTGTAATGGAAGGGTTGTTACAGAGCTGCGGGAGGACAGCCTGTCCGGCTCTCTCAGCACCCTGTTTTGCCCAAGTGCTGCTTTGGTGTCACGCGTGCACACTACACAAGTAATTTTACAGCGTTGGGATGCGCACATCTTGCAAGATTTAAAGAAAAGAAGAAAAAAAATATGTAGGAACATATATTCAGTCTTCAGTCACTCTGAGTCCAGCAACTCAAGATGGGCGTAACTTTCATTCAATGTGGCATTCATCAGCGGACGCTCTCAATGTTAAATAATACTGCCATGGCCACAGTGAAAAGAAAAAAAAAGTACAAAATAAGCAACTAAAAATCGTAGGCTGTCATCCTCGTGCTATGGTGGAGTATAGTCATGTGTTGATGTCATGGAGTTATGAGGACTGGGACGACGTAAGTGAGGGATGCACCCTCGAGATCCAATTTGCGCTTTCTTTCAATGCTCTCGTGTAGTATTTAGAGCATTACAGGGAACTGAGTCATCAAAATACAAAAACAAATGTCATCGCACAACAGGAATAGCCATTACTCGAATTGAATACCGGACGACAAATTTGTTTCCGTTTCTGTTTCCGGTAATGGAGGACCGTGGTATGAGTTTCCGTTATCGTTACCATCTCCAATTTCGGTAATATACTGTTTCTGTTACCATTGCCGTTACCCTACCCTGCCAGAAAGTACACCGGAGTCAATACTCGTCAGCAGAGCCATCCCCAGGTGATTATCTGCATGGAGCAGGATAAATGTGCCCTTCGCCCCACGCACACAAGAAGCCCTGTAAACAGGAAGGTGCAAAAGAGCTCATCTGCACTTCTGAGCTAAAAAATTCTTTTCGCCCTTGCCTTATGGCCCAACCAGGCTCCTGGGTCTGGCACCCCCTCTTGCATTGGTGTATACAGTCGCGCCTTGTTAATATGGCCCCCGTTAATATGGACGACGCGAATTATGGACAAACTTTTGGACAAACAAAATATGGACAAAATTATGGAACGAAACTTTTGCCATGTATTTGTGTCTCGGTAATATGGAAACCCACTTTTCGGACAATGGACAGCACAAGCTGGTTCTAATTCCATATGAACCCTATGTATTTTTGCCTCATTATTATGGACATGTTCTCAGGACGACAACCCCTAGGAGAATCAGATGACGAGGCCTTGTTCCAAATTTCTTCTTTCTTTTGTCACTCAAGAATTCTGGGGGTTATTGTGCCACCCTTCCAGGGTAACAACCTTTACGAGAACGCAAGAGGATGACGCGCCGTTCTTTGAAATTTCCTCCTGTGTCACTGAAGACACCTAAAGGTCAAAAGGAGGCTAGCAGTAGTGCAGGGGATGCTTCTGGTATGGGCATCATGACGTCATAGCTGTCATAAAGAGCAAGGGGACTTTGTGTGACTTCAGTTTCTCCCGAGTTCATCATTGAGGACAGATCACATGGCTCGAGCAGGTCTGCAAACGGCGCTCCAGTTCTTCGAAGATAAGGGGGACAGATCTCAAGCAATCAAAATTGCTGAAATTCTGTCGACTTTGAGCTCCAGGAGGTATGTGTACAAGAAAGCACTGATTACTGAGTTTTCTTCCTAATAAATGTTATAAAATATTGGACGATTTGTTATTATGGACGATTCACTTTATGGATAATTTTAGCGAGGAACAAAAGTGTCCATATTAACGAGGCACGACTATATACCCATCAGAACAGCTGGACTGATCAGTACAGCCTTAAAAGAGCACAGAGAGTGCTTCAGTCACAACCATTTTTTTCAAACCAAGCCGTTAACCTGACTGCTGAAACGCACCATGCCAAGTGATTCACTCGACGGATGCATACATGTCACAGAATTTGATTTTGAAAATCGTGACTGCGAGTAACGGTGGTAATGCCCGCAACTAACCGCCGGAGTCGTTTTGATGTCATCGCGGTACAACCCGTTGACTGGTTTGCTCGTTTGGAGAAGCGCTGTGTGCTACGCTGAGAGAGAACTGGGAATAGAAACAAAAAAGAAAAAAAGTGCAAAAAGTGCCAGCCCCAATTGGAGCGCAGTCTCTCTTCTAACCCTGATGACATCACAATCCTCCTCCTCGTTTCAGCCTGCAGAACGGGTCGAGGGGGAACGTGCGCGTCGATGTTCTGGGGCATTCCAAGAAAAATACTGCGTACAGAGAATTTTTTTGTGTTAGTTGTCACATCAAGTTACACTCTTTCGTAATTCGCCAGACACAGAAATATTTTGGTTGGCTGGGCTCCTTTAGGACTACATTCGTTTTGATGGCTACACTGAAGCTTACGCTTATGTGCGGTGTATGTGTTGAACTATTGGCTTGCAGTGGAAAGAACACTGCGAACAATTCAGCTGGCATATGTAAACTGTGCATGACTCACTTTTCACGATACGTACCAGGCCACGCTAAATGAGTTCCGATAATAGCAGTTGTGTTCAACAAAGTAGGAAGACATTGTAGCAGAGACCGAGCAGGTTGATACATATCTATAAATGAAGCGACACATAACACGCTCAAACAACAAGTTGACTTGCGACATTGTGTGTGTCGTTTGAGTGTGTTGTGCGTCGCTTCATTTAGAGATAAGTAGGAAGATCACAGCTGTACTTCCAAGTGGCTGCCTCAATATCCAAGTTGTTGTATGCAGCAGCCCCAGCAATTACAAGCATTTAACACTACCCTTCAAAGGACTGAAATGTCCCACGAATCGTTTATTACTTTCTTATGATGGCGCGCTACAACACTGGACAAGTGTAAAACTGTTTAAGCATGTGGGGTGTTCGATATTTGCGTTTTGTTATGCAGACCCTGATATTTGTATGTCTACAAGTATTTTATATGAGAGTTTCAAGAATGAAATGCGGAAGCTGCATTCATGGGTGCGCCTGCAAGAGGGGGCAACCTATGCATAGTCGATATCTAGAGAACCTCTGTTGTGTGCAGTTGTGAGACATATTCCCAGTAAAGCTGTACAGTTGGGGATGAGGCTGCTGAAAGTTCCCCCTTGTGCTCCGCTCACAGGAGCCTTTTGTTTGGTGGAAGTGCAAGGGTGGATGAATGTACAATTTTTGCATGGATATCCACAGACATTCACACCTTTTACTTGTAAGCTCACTACTTTGAAATCCCCAACTGCAATGTGAAGCATGTCTAAGAAGTATTCACTTCAAAATTATACGGATCAGATCACTATTGCTTCTAAGTACTCCTAACAAAAAGAGCCTATTGGCACTAGCATGATTTGGACATTTAATGCAAAATGTGTTTGACAACTAGGGAGCATAATTGTGCTAGGCATTTGTACATCACTGTGTTACATGATGCCCTCACTTCGGTTTGGTTCTCAACTTGTCAGCAATGTTTTGCAATTGCAAAGTGCAGTTTCTTCGTTCTCCCCATGACCGTCTTCAGCCGTGCACCTAATATCGCTAATTGTGCCTAATATTGCTACCCTGTTGCAGTCAAGTCCGATGATCATAATGTCAACATTTCCTTAGATGCTCCAGATGCAATAATGTTTACTAGATGCAGGAGTACTTTGATGTCCAAACTGTGCAGGGAAAGGCTAGTGGGGGTGTGCAATGGATACACAATTTTAATTCCACATAGATTACCTTTTGTGGCCAAAGTATGTGTACACGGTATCGTTGAATGCATTTTGCAGGATTTGGTTTGGTCACAATGACCAAAACACCACTGCAGATTTTTCTTCTTTCCCTTTAATGGTCAATCATTCTTCATATCTCAGAATTCGTTTCACATCTGACAGCAATTTTGAAACGTTCCATCCAAGAAGACAGAAGGGGAATCCTTAAAGGTGCACTAAAATGCAAAAACAACTTGTTTTGAAATGAAAATCCGTGTTTCAGTTAGTATAATACAAGCAAAATTATGATCATGAAAGAACTGGATGTTCTGAGGCTGGAACAACATAGAAGGGACAAATACATACAAAGCCTCAATTTGCCTAAGAAATTAACAATGAAAGATGAAAGTCACTGAAAAGATTAGCCAGCTGTAGGACTCGAACCAGAAGATGTGGGTTCGAGTCCTACAGCTGGCTAACCTTTTCAGTGACTTTCATCTTTCATCAAGCAAAATTAGTTCACACAGCGCTGCGGTTTAGAAGAAAAATGCAGTGAAAACAGAGCCATCTTTGGCGGCAACAAATGCAATCCACAGGAAGCGATGATTGGTGGCATCCAATGAGACAGCAGGACAACTGTGCGCTTACCCATCGAGGCCATGGGGATTTGGAACGGGTCCGATCGTAGTGTTCCGTATATGCACAGCACGATGCGCACTGCTTCATTTTTACAGACTCAATACAGACTCACTGAATTGGAGCCTACAACGGTTCTCGCAGATGTTCCACTGACAACATTTATTTTCCCGTCCTTCGGACAGGGGCGCCAGTTGACTTCCCAATGTGGACTATGTTTTTTGCCGGGACTGGTCAATGGCATTGCACGCGCATGCACGTGCAGCATGGACTAAACACGCCGGTGCACGAGCTGAAAAAACGACCATTGCCTAGCGCCGAAGCAAGAAAGAGTCCCGTATTTTTTATTGTTGCCTCGTAACGCAATCAAAGTTTTGAATTATGATAACAAGTATGAAATCAACATAATGGAACGTGATTTGAAGTTAATTTGTTTTTACATTTTAGTGCCCCTTTAAGGATGTAGTATATTCCTAAAGCCCATGCCTATCACAATGTTCGTAAACTGAAAATTCGTGCATCTGATAGAGCTGTGCAAATATTCATAATTGAACCTTGAAGGGACGAGTTGTATATTCGGAATGGAATATGATATTCCATGAGGCCAAATATTTCCATAGGGACATTGAACAGAAGTCACAAGCGGCAGCCCGCTTGCACTTTAGCCCTTTTGGTAATGGTATTATACTGGGCGTTTCATGAAGGTACTTCATCTGAATTTCTGTATGCTCACCAATTAAATAATCATCCTAACTGTTAGATTTCAGTTTGCATGCTTACATAGCCTGTGTTATACGTATCGGGACCTTCAGCGAAAAATATTCGCAGGAAAAAAATAAACTGTGTCGAAACCTAGTGATTTTTTCGAGTAATTAATCAGTTTCAGTTGACAATTTATTCTTATACGGTTTATTCCTAAGTTCTCCTCATATAACCTTCATGCCCATCGTCACAGGGGAATCGTGATGTACTCTTGGCAATTCCTTGCCCTGGATGGTCATCACATGAACCCTAAGGGATCTCGTGCGCTTGGCTCTCGTTACCGGAGCATTCTGACGCATCATGCCGTACCTTGCTCTTCTGTTCCTTCTCTGCTGCCTGTCCACGGGGAAGATTTCCCCACTCTGGCTGCCTCCTGTGCTACAGCTGCAAGCTCCAGTGGCTCCCCTGAGTCGGAGACGTCTAGTAAGTGCAATGAACCTCGGACGGACCTTCAACCTCTTCAGTCTTCATCGAGCCAAGTTCAGCCTCAACTACAGACATCTACCCCGTGCCAGAAGTAAGGCCATCCGTAGAATCTTCACCCCAACAGAGCCGAACTGAGAACGGTTATCCTGCGCTGCAACCAGAGACATCGTTGGGCCAAAAACGAAACATCGCTAGGAAACAACGCCAATTGACCAAAAAGGGTAAATGGCGTAGCCACACTTGACTTCATGAGCATATGCCGCATGCTTCCAGTAGCTATTTTTTAAATGCACGCAAAGTACTTGACAAAAAAATTAAGTTAGTCTCTCATCGTTCCTTCTTATCAGATTGTATTAAGCATGGAGTTAGCCCCAAAGGCATGACTTTAAAATTGAGTGCAACTTTTTATTTTCATTCGCCGCGAAGTGCTCTACTTTGGCAAAATGTGTTAAAAAATGTCTCTTTTCAATTATCCGAGATTGCAAGATGTCTCATGTGATAAAGGGTTCTGATAATCAGCTACGCCAATTAGCACCCAGTGTTAGCGAACCAGATCTGTCTGAGCTAACATCATTTGCTTTTAAAAGGCTTAATGAGCTAAACTCTGTTAAATGCAACAAAGCCAGCCATGAAGATGTTGCGTTAACGTCACTTGACCCTCTAGATGTGTGCTAGCCCCTTTACCTAATAGAGCCACCCTCTTCCATACTTTCGCAGTTGGTATTTAATTTTTCCACTGTTGAGCTAAGTCAACCGGAACTCAGTGTTCTATCTAAAGGCCTTAGTTTTTAGTCCCTACACAGCCTAATACAGATGAATTAGAAATGCTAAACGATTTGCAGGGCCTATGCACCTTCGAACATTTTTCCACGGTACGCCCATTAGCAACGCTGACGTGTATAAGAAGCCATCCACTTGGACTCCAGACCCTAGCAAAAATAGTCCTCTAATCGATAACTACATTCAAGCAGTATATAATGAAATTAAGCACACAATCAATAATACTACCAAATCATACGACCACAATATTACCATAGAAGAGAAAGCGCCATAATGTTAGGGCCATGCTCTTTCATTCTATGTCACTAAAGTTCACCTAGACGCAAAACCCTGCTGGATAGGTCACTTTTTTCGCAACATGGTTTTCGCGATTCTGACGAACTTTGACACCGCCTAAATCGACAGCAGTTCTATATATTGCCGTAAACTCGGGGAAAATATCTTTATTTGCAGTAAGGAGTGCATGATCATTTTTGGAAGCAAAACTGAGGGTGGTCGAGCACGACCTTTGGGTGATTTGGCCTGGAATGACCCAGCTATGATGGATGTGGTCTCCCTGTACACTAATATTCCACATTCTGAAGGTCTGAAATACGTTGAGAGATTTATTCAATTATATCCATCCAATATTTTTGAAACAGCAGTCATAATTCCCCCTTTTAGAACTAGTTTTAAACTAAATTAGCTTCGTTTTTTCTAATGCACAGTACATACAAATCCACGGGGTTGCTATGGGTTCACGTGTCTCTCCAAATTATGCAAATCTTTTTGTGGGGTCGTTTAAGAAAACAGCGTTGGAATGTTTCGGCATACGTCCTTTGGTTTATTACAGATCACTTGGACAGAGCACTGTTCTTAGCACACCAGATGCCACAACCACACATGTAAAGAAAGTGCTGGAAGTGCCACAAGCAGCTTTTGATTTTCGCTTCGCTTTTGCTGCAGCTGTGCACACACCCAGTTCCATTATGTAACATTAGGTATGGAACACAAAGGAATTACACAGAATCAAACATCACAAATTTGAGAGAACAAACTCTCGTGCGAAGCTGCCCTTGCTCTATACAACCCTGAATCATCATCATTAGCTTTCGTGCTGTAGCCACACTTCATCACGTTACAAAAAAGAATCTAATGACAGAAATATAGGGTAACTCTCGAGGAAGAAGGAAATGATGTAAAAGAAAAACATCAGTGAACTTAAGAACCTTACCCACAAATGGCAGCAACAGAACTGATGCTGTTGCCATTTGTGCTTGACGTCCAATTCTGTTTTTCTTTCTGTGTCATTTCCTTCTCCCTCTCATTAACTGTATATTTCTGTCGTTACATCCTTTTGTAACCTGAAGAAGTGTGACCTCTGCACAAAAACTTGTTCAATTAAATTTTTTATGTTTTGTTCTGTGTAATTTTTGTATTTCATACCATTAGGAGTTGTACTTGCTTTATTCTTTTTTTGCTTCATAGTAGCTTTGGTTATGTACTATTCACTTTGGCTGTATGACTTCACTTTTTAGTTGCCGCAGTTCCAAAATAATTATTGGCATAGCTTTAGCAGTTAATCATCAACATGTTAGTGCAATCTTTTTTTTCTGGCAACAGCAGTAAACATGGTCAAAGATCCATATCTCCATTATATCATCCATAACAGAACCCTGAGATTGAGGGGACATAAACAAAGCAGACCTCAGATCTGTGTCGTTTATGTGCCCCTCAACCTCAGGGTTCCATTGTGGATGTTCGTCGCCACCAGCTCGCCTGTTTCCGCACCGCTCCATCAATGACATCATGTTTCTCCTCCATTTTATAGAGTTGGTATTATCGTACCACAGTGTGGACCCATTGTGAAAAATCCCAGAGGCCCTTGCCACTACGATAGTTAGCAAAAGATGCTACAGTTTAGTTTCTGATTCACGTAACTGATTTAGTATTGTCATCCTGAAGGTATGTGCTTGAATTTGAGATCGACAAATTGTGTATATTATATACAGTCAACCCTCGATTTATGAACCTTCGATTTATGAATTCCCTCGTTTTATGAACACGAGCACGGGGAACCAAACTTTTTCCATTCATTTTTCCCTCGTTTTATGAACCTCGATATTCGAATAATGAACGGAATTTCTGGGAACCAACTAGAAGTTGCCCAGCGTTTTTGCCCTCAATTTATGAACGAATCGTTCCGAGGTCAACAGAAACCTTCAAAGGGATTATTCCGTGGTCTTATGAATGACGCCTGAACGGACAAACCGTTTTCCAGGTATTGCACCCTCGGTTCTTAACCCCTCGAAATCCGAACAACGAACGGGTTTTCCGGGGTCGCACAAGGTGCGACCAAGTGTTCCTGACCTCAGTTGATGAATAAGGTGGTAGCTGTCACCCGGAGATTAATAAACGGAGGTTAAAAATCCCGGAGGGTATCCGAGAGCAGTCCAGTGCGAATGTGGTGACATCTCTTCTTTCCAAGATTGACACAGCGGAAGGCATGGTCCAAAGCAAAATTAAACAATTTAGTATCGCATAATAAACAGAGTGTGAATGCGCTAACGTCTGTTCTTTGTGAGACTGATACAGCAGAAGGCATGGTCAAAGGCAAAATTACACAATATATGGCATTATAAACACAATCCCAACTCGGAAATACTGTTCAATTTGCTTGATAGTACTCAGTTAACGGAATTTTCGATTTATGAACGATTTTTCGGGGAACCGAGGGTGTTCATAAATCGAGGGTTGACTGTATATGGCTTTTATGGCTGGTGGACACGTAGTCAGTGAGGGCATATATAAGTCTACACTCTTGCATATTTTGCATAATGAAATCTACAAAACACATTTACGAAAGAAATTGCACAGAACCAAACATTGCACGTTTAATATTACAAGCTTCCATGTGGAGGCTGCCCTTCTTCAGTTTACAAAAATAATGTAACGACAGATATATACTGTATTTTCTCGAATCTAAGACGACCTTGAATATAAGATGACCCCCGAGTTTAGGGTACATGATTTTGGAAAAGGTAAACAGGGATTGGGAGGCAGAATAGCAGTTGGAATCAATGCACAATGCCGTTTAATTATCGTCACTTTCTATGCTACTGTGTTCTTTGTTACTAACTGCACACAGCTCATTGTCCTCCGTTCCGTCCAAAAAGTGATTTTTTTATATACACATTCCTCAAAGGAAGCCAACAGACATCAGTGGATCAGTCTCCGGACGTTACCATCGGTCTTGCAAGCCAGAACAATTTTGCTGAAGAAAACCCTGTGCAGCAGGACATCCCAGTGAGTCTGGATAATGCAAGCAACGAAAGCAGGGAGGTGGTCCCACTGTCAGCCTGGGCCCCAGCCAAAGGTGACGACTTCAAATCTGCAGAGCTAAGAAAACTTCTCCATGATGCCCAGAGACAGAAAGATGACCTTGAGTTGAAGCAGACAGCTTCTCGAAACACAGTGAAGGAACTTCGAAGAAGGGCAGCAGCTTTAGAAGAGCAGTTGCAGGAACTCCTAAACATGCCCTTTCTAAATGAAGATCAGAAGGCAGCTCTTCAACCACACAACAAGGGCAACGCATGGTGAGTGGAAACAATTAAGCTCAAATTCAGCTGTGGAACTGCAGGTTACGAAGTGCTGCTGTCGCTTTGGTACCCTCTACCATCTAACCGCACTCTGATTCGGCGACTGAAGAACATCATATTCTTGACAATGAAAAAATGGCTAGGAAGCAAGCGAGCTTGTGAAAATGACGCATAATGTAAAACCCCCGAGACTAGGGAACACAAAGGGACAGACACAACACGAAGTCTCAAACATGTCTGAAAATTTTACTTCACACACGAGAAATATACGATGGATGCATGCTACCAAACTGCATTTTTCCTGCTACAAGAACTGCTACGAACAGCAGTTTGTCAGTTCCACCACTGAGTCAGTCAAAAAGCATGCAATGGGTCACACACAAGTATACTCACACCGAAAGTCAAACAAGGTAAGCACAGTATCCTGTCTCAGCTTGCTCCTCCTGTCTAGCCTACTCTGCTCAAAGGCGTCAGGTGTGTGTGTGTGTGTGTGCGCGTGTGTGCATGGGTGGGTGGGTGGGTGGGGACGGATGTCCTCCCATTCGAAGAACTTGACAAGCACTGATTCTCATGGGGAACTAAAATAGACGTCGGCAATGCGAGCTTAGCAATGGTCACTTCGCTGGTCACTGTCGATGGCCCGAGCTCGCGAGGATGCGGCTGCATCATATGTTCCATGCACGCGACGATGCCCGCACATAGCGAATAACTATTGTGTACTTGTCAAACGAGGAAATTAGAGGAATGTCCTCAAAAATTTAGATGAATACTGCGACGGTGTTCACAAGACAAGAACTATGGCAATCGCTCCAATGGCCATTACACTTGCACAAATTTTGTTCCCGCCTCTCGGTTTGTTCAAAATTGCAGCAAAATTTCATGCGCGAGCGCCACCATACCGTCAGCATCTTCGTAATGCAATCCGCTCACGTTCACATATTTTCATCCCTTTAGCTCTTACAAGTCCGAGCAAATTGTCTCATCGCAATTAAGTTGCATATTGCTACACTCTTACATATTCCCACAAATCTTTCCTTCACATTGTGCTCTTCCGTTTCCGGCAACGGAATGCAAGGGCGGTCTCATGAGGCGGTCGCCCAGTGCAACAATGCAACTGCATGCTTAATTGCTTTAGCATTGGTTGCGCGCGAGAGAGGTATCTTCACGCTTTCTGCGCTCTGCGACCAATGATAGCTTGCAAACGAAGTAATGCACGCATTACTTCATCGAGAACAGCTCCCCTGCTGGGCGATGAACCCTGGTTGCTGTTTTTAAGGAGTCACAACTTTTTCAGAGATAGTATTGGCTGCCTATCAGTTATATAGTTTTATACACATTTTTACCGCGTCAGATCATGGTTCGTGTCACACTTTGTGATACTGTTTTACCATAATACAGTGAACCCTCGACCACTGATGCTTCCGTGGATTTTCGTCATCAACTGAATTGTCATACTAACGAGAAACGCGCCCTCGTCTGACCGGACAGACCACTACGGAAAGACAAAAGGCAAAACAACACGAGGACAAAACCCTACACAAGCAATCATGATTATTTATTTCTTGAAATAGTTGGTTACCAATGTTTGGTTGGTGCAATCATCAATAATCAAGTTATCTAAATGGACGATTGCACCATCAATTGCACACACATTATAAATGTCCTTGTGTTGCTCAAAGAATAGTAATGCAACTTTCAGTGCCTCACTAGCCTCCTTCGCAGTGATGGTAGACCGTCCTACATCCAGCGAAAGCTCCCGCTTTCCCCATTCAACCAGGTCTTGGTGTGAGGAAGGGCTCTCTTTAAAGCGAATGCAGATCCGTTTCTTCATCCCAGCAGTTAACTCTGTCCGCTTCATTCCGGTCATTCTAACTTCTGCAACAGCAGCAGCACAGTGTGACCTGGTCTCGATGTCACTTCCCTTTTGAAGCACTTCAGCGGTCCGAAATGTGCTATGAGTGATCCCAAAGTCCGAAAATCGGGAGTCATGTATGACCTTGGCGTCCTAGTTTAACTGTACTGGGTACCTGTGACTCAGAGTCACTTAATGACCCTATAGGGTCACCATCTTTCTCGGGCTACTCCAAAGATTTTGTGACGCGGTCATAATAACGAGAAGACAACACATGTGTTTGACCGTTCCTTTGACAAAAATCTTGGTCATTGTCGGAGAAGCGGATTGTCATACCAACGAGGTGAATTTACATGGCAGGGAAACGGTTCCCAAGAACAATGGTCATAAAGCGAGCATGTCAGATTATCTGGGGTCATACTAACGAGGGTTCACTATACTTTGATTTATAACTAGTCATAATTTTCACCACAGTTTTGGCACACCATAACCATAGTCACTTGTGCGCCATAAAACCTCAATCATCATCATCTAATGACCGAAATAGTGACTGCTACGTGTGCTGCGTGCTGGGACGCATACTGCAGCAGCTGGAAGCAGGTCTAGAAGAATCCATCCGAAAAGTACGTAGTTGAAGCTGGGCGGACCTTTCTACGTCCCTAACTGCGGGGATTGCTCTCTGTGGAAATATAAAGGGAGCAAATGGTCTGGGACAACAATACATTGTAGCCATTGTTTGCTCATCCCGACCAGCTGAAAACCAGCACTCGGCTGAGTATACTTGAGATCTGCTAGGAAGATGTCGTAAATAGTATGGTCCTCCTGCGTTATCACGTCGGAGTTTAAAACCATGTGCTCGGAGGTTACAGGCAAAAACACGGGGAGGGGAGGGCACTGGTGGGAATGGCATGTGCAACACATGTGATACTGCTGCTACCTACAGGATGCACGTGAGGATTACTCTAAAAGTAGTAATTTTCGCGAATCTTGCGATTGCATTTTGTTCACGAATTCAAAGCCTCGTGAAATATGCTGATAGCACTAGAGAAAGAAGGGACAGGGTGCAGGCAAGCTGGTATAGACTCATCTGAGAATTTGTTGTCCGTCCTTGTTGTTCCGTGTCTCTCGGTCCCCTACCATGATGCTTATACAGTAGCATTAACAAAAAATTTAAATTTTCAATAAGAAAATTTACAATCGAAGTCACTCATTCACACCTTTATTACGGTATGGCAGTAACTTGAATTTAGGTCAATGCAGTCACTAGTTGCTTCACAGTTTTCACAAATTTCTCTAGTTCACTCAATAACCACAAGTTTCTCTAGTTAACTCACTGATGTGCTCATGTTGACCGTGGTACCCTTCCGCCTGGACGCCGTTAATCTCCGCCTTCATGAACCCAGTACGCACATCGCTGACCCATGCTTTGAGGCTTTCGTAACACTGGATCAGCCAGCCAGCTTGTATTTGTTTCACTACGCTACTGCGGAGGTAAGCTTTCGTAAATGTGTAACAATCACTGCTGTTCATTGCAAAGTGCATTGCTCTGCATGCCACTACGTGAACAAATCCCGCAGTAACGTCTTGAGAATGTTGTTAGTGACGAGATAGTTTGGCTGGAGCTCGCTTGTACAGCTAGCAGGAACGAAAACATACTTGATGCTGTTGTCTGTGAGCTTCTAGAGGAAACGTTTGGTCCTGACATAAGACATAAAAAATATAGGGTTACCAGTCTGGTTTCGATGGGTTTCCACATAGGGCACGTTGATGTGATCAGCGAAACGAGTCATCGTGGCTTCGTTGCTCGAGTGACTCTCCGAATGCCACACATCCCAACCGTCAGGGAAGGTGACCTTGGCATGGCACTTTTCTGTTTTACCAGCATAGATCACTCGAGGCGGCAGCATGTCACCGGACAGCGTTGACGACAGGACGACGGTGATTTCTCTCTTGTCGTCTAAAGCGGCTACCCCGACTTTAGAAATGCCGTGCTGTTCCATTGTCCAGGCGCTTACTGGTGCCAGCTTTACACCCGTCTGGTCGAAATTTATCACGAGGTTGTTTGGGATGTCTAACTCCTTCATGAGAGAAGTAACGGTCTCATGAAACTTGTCCCTCACCAAGTGAAAGTCATCTGGAAGCTTTCGCGCAGCTTTTGTTGCCTTTCGTCGAACAAGTCCCAATCTCTTCAAAAATGATTTTGCCCATGGCTTGCCAAGGGTTCCACCGAACTCTGGCAAAAGTGTCGGTTTTGGGCTCAGACGATTCCTAATGCTGCTGCTATGCATATTTGCACATTCACAATTCCGCCACACCTTCATAACTCACGTATGTGAGCCTGGATATCACAGTCTAGTTCTCCAAGCAAAGGCCTGACTCCGCGAGGATTTCGCGGAAACTCAGACAGCTCCGTATCCACATCACGATGGGTACGTTGGCTTTTCTTAAAGGAGTCCCCTATTGGGCGTGCAGTGCTTTCGGTGGTTGCCTTGCCAAGTTCCAACGGAAATTAGCTCACTGCTGCCTTGTTACCGTTTTCAATAGCGTAGTTCACTATCTTGAACTTTACTTCAGTAGTGTAGTTGCCGTAGGGTCCGCGTTTCCGTCATCCAAGCTGCTGACTGGCAGCTTCGTAGGTCACACTGGCATTTGCGGAGGAGAGTGAAAGCTATTCAACGAGCGCCCCAGCATCAGGCAGTCGGTGCACGTGGTTGTTAGTTGAGGACAGTTGTGACGACATCGGCAACGTAAAATTATCGTAGATAAATTAAATTAAAATATCGTAGCAACAAAGCAACAGAAACTGTGAGGGTGACAGCAAGAAGAGTAAAGGGCAATTACCTGAATACCGCCATGTCACAGACCACTCCAGTAAAGAAACCAGAGCGTAGGCCTATAGTCATCGACCATATTTCTTACTATTATTCATTGTCACTGGTCTGCCTAGCGCTCTACAAGAAGCCTGTGGGCACACCTACATCATCCATAACAGGAATTATACCAAGAGAATTGACGTCAATAAACAGAGGTCAAGCCCTTAACAGTGCGCTAGGGATTCGACTGCTCAGCTGCCCAGAGTCACGCTTACATGTACTGAGGTATTCTTAACTCCGGATAGCTTTCCTTGGTCATTGGACTTCACGGTATACATAGGCCAGAGTCGTGTATCCCCATACATGGCTGTGGTGGCTCAGAGCCGCCAGGGCCGCCCGAGCCTGACGCTAACGCAACTGCCATATTGGCCTCTGTCGGAACCAGCTATTGATAAAAGTCAAGCAAAGTGTCTGAGCTACATAATAAATGTGCTGTCTCTTTACTGCAGAACTGCCCTCTCCCAATTTGCTGTTATATAAATGGGGTGTTCATATAAGCGTGATTTTCTATGTTGCATCGTCTTTGTATTTCCAACAAAAGTATTGGAAAATTTATCTTATTACTCTTTGTAGTGACGGTAGCGGTACTCCGTTACTTCACAAAAGAATTATCAATATAGGTATTTCAATACTGTTTACCCAAGTAACAGGTATTAGTATCGCGATACCATATTTCGGTAAGGGGTACAGCACTCATACAAAGGTACCGACGTATCAGGGTAATTCTTAATAGGCCACACAACTGTGAGACTGAGCGTACGCCTCCTATTGTCTGCGTAGATGTTTGTCCAGCCTGTAAAATTGTCTTATGAATGAATCTATGCCAAAATGTTGTCAAAGCACACTATCTGTTCTAGACTGACCTGTGAGGTTGAGGTAGACTCAGACGCAGCTCTTGCATACTCTCTCATTCATGCCATGACTTGTTTCGAAAGAGAAGACAGGCTGGCCGGCATGATGACAAGACCATTCATTGCTAGGCGCGTGGGCTCCTTAACAGTGCACCCGGGGCAGTGGTGCTGTTGCCTGCCCTCTTATAGTCTTATGTGTGGGCTCGAAATCCAGACCTGATGTCAGCTGCATTTCATAGAGACTATGTAGCTCCAATTTCACGTTTGCTCAAATTTCACTCAAAGTGCAGGAAGGAGCTCCTCGAAAATGCCTTTTAAAATGGAGAAATTGTTGCTATTGGTGTGAACTCACACTAAAATGTGTGTGTGTTGTTCCTATCCACGCAACCACATCTTCACTTGCACATTTGAATCAGCTTATGAGGTATGGCTGGTTGAAGCTTCATATTCTCAATCTTTCTCTGTAAAGCTCTTTCTGAGGGTAGTGGTAGAAGTTCAGCATTGACAAATTCATACCCTACTTAGCTGCAGCCAAGTCTTAACTTCAATGCTTTGAGGGCAGTTGCATCGTACTAAATATGCAAGGGAAGACTCTATTAGAATGATGAATGTTTCAGCTATTTTTACACTCTTGTTGCAGAGCATTTACAGCGAACGGGAACAAGTAAATCCTACCTGCTAGCACGTGCACCGGTGTTTTTCATGCTCCTGAGCTGGTCGGGTGCCAGGTACCTCTTCGTGCTTTCTGAAAAGAGTCAACATCAAGCACTGGAACCACAAGCACTATCAAGTACATGAAGCAGTGGACACTTTCAGGAGCCTCCAGGTTGTGCTCCAGTTAAAGGACTTCCTTCTGTGCAACATTCAGCCAGCATTTCAAATCATCAATCAGGAACTCGTGCTGGCACGGTATCCAACCGCAGTACAGCCATTCCTGACATGGCGATATGAAACATGCATCGTCGGAGCCTGGCAGCATTACTTCTGTAAGTGGTGAGTTGTGCGAGTGTGCTGCGATATGCTTGTCTAGAATGCTTATCAGATGTTGCACAGCTTGGGACAGAAGTTCATGGGACACAGAGGTGTTGCATTCCTCTATTGAATGGAGGAATGCAGCACCTCTGTGTAGAGTGTCATTCCAATAGAGTCTATTGGAATGACACCCTAACAGCGAACAGGAGTGGTCACACATACTAAGAGAAGGACAGCCGGTCGCCCATTTCTTGTTCAGTCTTTTCATGATGGCTAGCAAGCGGCTGCTCTGATGAAGAAATACACCAGTGCCCTATTCCATCAACTTTGTCTCAAACTGTAAATCTTTTGAATCATTTATTTCCACTTTTACAAGATTTCTTGCTACTGTCAAAAAGCACAGACTCTGGCAGCATTCTGCTCACTTCCAAGGAACTGTAAGCTTCCTCAGGTTCAGCTGTGTGAGTAGTATCAATTTGTCGCGAGGAGACAAGCACGAAAGGTTCTTTAGAAGAGAGTAAATTTCTTACCTGCGTGTGACAGCGATAGGCCCACCATAATGTACAGTTGTGTAGCAGACTGCTGAATCTCAACAGAAGACATGTCCGTTTCCATGTGCAGTAACAACGTGTCAATTCGGATCTACGGGATCTACGACCAATGTCGGAATTATCTGAATGTCGAAATACCGTATTTGCACGACCCCACATACATACAGTATTTGGACAACTTCCATATATTCACTCGTAAAATTCGGAAAAAAAGAGAAGAGCAGACAAGAAATCGGTACCCAACTCACTTTATACAGAACTCTCAGCTTTCATCTATCTCAAATCATGACACGTTAGAGTCACCACTGTTCTCCTTGCCCGAGTCCTCCCATAAGAGGTCGTCTTCGCTTCCGTCCATCGCGTTGGAGGTGCTGCATTTCTTGAACGCCCGCACAACAATGCTCTCGGGGATTGCCCGCCACGCATCCAGGATCCACGTAACCACTTGGCTCAGAGAAGCACACTTCAAACGCCCGGTTGGAGTAAGCTGATGCTCTTCTTGTTCCATCCAGTCGCTGTAGAGCTTCCGAAGGTGATCCTTGAAAGGTTTGTTGATCGCCACGTCCAGGGGCTGAATTTGCGACGTCATGCCACCCAGAATGACTACCAAGTCGCTGCCATTTGCTCGAAGCATTTCTTTGCTGTGATCACCCGTGTGACACTTAAGAGTCCAGCACCAGCATCGAGCGACTGCACAACAGGCACCCCGTTCGGCGAAACCACACCAACTTCAGCCATTCATCGAACAGTTCGGACGTCATCCACCCCTTCTCGTTGCACCTGGGGACGGCACCCCGTGGAAACTGCCCCTTCTTCGGAAGCGTCTTTCTGGCGAAGATGATGTAGGGTGGCAGTTTGTGACCGTCAGCTGTGCAGGACAGCATGACTGTCACCCTTTGCTTCTCACACCCCGAGGTGCGAATCTTCACTTGCTTCACACCTCTGTCCTCGACCGTTGTGTTTGGCGGCATGTCAAACCATATGGGTGTTTGATCGGCATTGCCGATCTGGCCCAAAGGGTAGGAGTGCTGCTGGCACTGTCGTATCACGAATCGTGGAAATTCACAAAGTTTCTCCTCAAAGTGCGAAGGCAACCTCTGACAGACTGACGGTCTCCTTCGTAACGAGAATCCTGCTCGCTTCATGAACTTTTGCACCCATGACCTGCTTGCCTTGAATGTCGGGTGCGGTAGGCCTTTCTTGCGTGCGATCTGACGTGCCTTTGCTTGAATCATCTCCGCAGTGACCGTGACACATCTGCCTCGCAACACTGAAATACTCGGAGACTTCCTTTTCTACGTCAACATGGCGCCCGGTCTTTGGGCCACCAAAGGTTTTCCTCGTGCTGGAACAGTCGAATACAGTGAAACCTCATTAGTGCGTACCTGGCGGGGACGCGAAAAAACTACGTACTAACCGGTAGTACAGTTTAACCGAAATTACAAAATATTGCTCGCTTACCTGCGCGGTTGAAGCAAACAAGTCAAACACAGCATAAAAAAGCATAGCATATCGGCATTTATTCGATTTCCACAAGAAAGTCGAGGATTTTAGCTTGACACCGAGGTTGCCTTGTGTCGATCACCACCTTTCCGAACGCGCCGAGCCCACTGCTGAGCTCCTCAAGGAGTCCCCTCCTTACGGCAAACTGTCGCATAACTTCCAATGCCTGCACAGCTTCTGCAACTGACGGGCCTTCCGAATCTTCAATCTCTTCTCTGTCGTCCTCGTCATTGTCTGTATCACCACTTGTGGCGGACGACGACTCACTTACCATAGAGGCGACAATCTCACTGTCCGACCAGTCGGGACACGTTTCCACTCCGTTATCAATGTCCGGAAACACATGGAATTGCACACTGTCTGCAGCACCCTGGCGCTCCAGCAACTCCAAAAGAATGCCTTCACATTCGTCGTCGGCGTTGTCCTCCTCACTGTTCTCACCCTGGACTGTACTGTCCGTGCACACCATGAACCCTGCATGTCGGAAGCAGTTCTCAACTGTCGAAGGTTCCACCTGCTGCCACGAATGCTGTAGCAAATGAACTGCGCCGAGGAGATCAGTTGCGTAGGTCTTGTCATTTTCCATCTCCAGCAAGATCCTGCGCATGATATTTTTCCTGTAGATCTGCTTCACGGAGCGAATCACCCCTTGGTCCAGGGGCTGAACAATCGCAGTCGTGTTGGGGGGCAGGAAGGCTAACTCCACGGATGTCCAGTTCTCCAGCTGGGTATGTGACGATGCATTGTCCAGCGCTATGACTATCTTCCTTCCCTTCGCCGTGAACCGACGGTCCAAAAGTCGCACATACTCTTCAAAGACTTTCGAAGTCATCCATGCTTTCGCATTGCTTCGATAAAGCACGCCCGACGGCAGCTTCCTACCCTTGAAGCATCTTGGGTTTGCAGTCTTTCCGATGACTAGGAGTGACAGCTTTTCGCTACCTATCATGTTGACCCCAAAAGGCAACGGAGATTCTTTCCTTGGCGTGTTTCCCGCCGGTACAGACCTCGCCTCTGAATGCCAAGTCTGTAAAATAGTGCAGACTCGTCCATGTTGAATATGTCCTCGGGAGCATAACCACCGAGAATTTCCTGTAGCTTTCCGTTCTTCCAGTCATGGGCACCGTCTATGTCTGCCGCTGCGGCTTCGCCGGATACAACCCTTGATGCTGTGCCAGGCCTTGAATCTTGCCAGCCAACCACTGCTGCACACGAAGTCGTCATGGTTCAACTGCAAGGCAAAACATTGGGCCTTCTCGATCAGGAGTGGACCGCTGACTGGTAGGTTTCTTGCCCGCACTTGCTTGAGCCATTGCACCACCGCAGCTTCAACATTTGGAAACGCGGAACCACGCACACGGCACCGGTTAACGCTGGTGGAAGCAACACTTTTGAAAATCTTCTCTCTGGAGTTCCACACCCCGCAAACTGTCGTTAGTGGCAGTCCTCTCTCGCGTGCCAATGCCGACTCCTTTGCTTCTCACTCGATGGTGTGAATGATGTCTATCTTCTCCTTGATCTTTAAAACTCGGTGCTTCACCATTCTGCGTCTCTCCAACAACAGTAACAACCGTACCTGAAGTGTCCGCACTGTACGTGTCCCAGAGTTCGAATGACCGTAGCAAACAAAAGACCCGAGAAACCAAACCAGCGAGGGCGCGTATTGAACCCCTGGCCTACTTCCTCTCCGCGGAAGAGCGTCACTTCGCCTCGCAAGAGAATGACGTGTCCTCCTCCCATCCCGAGAAGCCACGTATTATTCGCCCTTGAACCCTGGCACCCGTGCATGCGCGGAGCGGTCGACGAGGGAGGAATCTTGTGGCGGTGGACGGTTTTTCGCGATGGAGGAGGTACGCATTAACCGATATGAGGACTGCAAGCTGCTACGGTTTAACGGGCAGAAAATATATGGGCCTCTATGGAAGTTGACATAACTACCGTTTAACTGGAACTACCGTTTAAGCAGGTACATATTAACGAGGTTCCACTGTATTTCCTTCCGTTGGCCAAGCCACCTTCGAACATTCGGCTTGGAAACTCCGAAACGCTGTCCAACTTGAACGTTGTTCCTCGTGGCTTCAGCAGCTTTAATCACCTTTCTCTTCAACGAGGCAGAGTAGAAGACACGCTTGGGGGCCATCACGAAACGCACGTGGAAATTCAAAATGCAACTAGCACTGGAGAACACGTGAAACATCCAAAAACTAAGGGAGGAGAAAACTGGAAGGCTGCAAGCAACACGTGGGGTCGCCCCTCAATCCCCCCTTCTGTTTGCCGTTTCCCTCTTCCTTTCTTTTGGCGGGAGCGTACGATTTCGATTGCAAGACGACCCTCATTTTCGCGGCACCATTTTTTGAAGAAAAACTTGTCTTGCAATCGTGCAAATACGGTGACCAGAGTCACCAAATAGGAGATAGAGTAATGACACTGATGCATGGTGACGAGCAGACTCTGTTGTGCTGCCAAGTGGTGGCTGCATTTCTCTTTCCCGCGCACTCTCTCAACGCGGAACACAGCTCCTCCACGTTACTCTGCATGTCACGGATGAGAAACGAGTGTTCTATGAGGGAAAATAAGCAGGACGTTTTCCCTAAACTGCATTAACCTTGGGACGTTCCTTTAGTGTAGTAGCTATAACTACCGTATTTACCCGAAAATAAGTCGACCCGAATGTAAGTCGACCCCCCCACACACACACACTTTTGGATAGGCAAAAATGGAAAAAAAGTTTTTCACACAGAAAAAGATATTTATTCGTCGTCAGAAGAAGATCGAAAGAAACGAGAGGGCGCTGACAAGCTGGTGCATGTTTTCGAGAATTCTTGTTGTGTCGTCCTTCTTCCCTCCTCGTCTCGGGTTCTGCCTCTCTCGTCAGAAGACTCTTCCTCTGTCGTGCTGCCGCACTCTTCGTCACTGCTGTAGGAGACATCATCATCCAAACAGTCCACACTTCTTGAACGTGCATCAAAAGGTCCCGGGGCAAGGCTGCCCACGCCGATGCCACCCACTTGCAGACTTCCGTGAGTGGCGCCCTCTTGATCCTCCCGGCTGGAGTAAGCACGTGATTCTTAAACGGCTTATTGACACTCACGTCGAGCGGCTGCAGTTGACTAGTGAGTCCCCCGGGAATCACAAGCATGTCCGTACCTGCGTCACGGAGCACCTTCTTCACCTTTTCGGTAATGTGTCCGCGAAAGGAGTCAAGAACGAGCAGGTTCTTCGGTCGCAAAAGTACTCCAGGTCGCAGGCACCAGACAAGACGAATCCATTTTGCAACCACGTCTTAGTTCATGAAGCCGTTTTCGTTCGCCCGAACGATGACTTCTTTTGGAAATTGTTCACCTTTTGGCAGTGTCTTCCGCTTGAATATGATGTACGGCCTGAGCTTTGTGCCGTCAGCAAGGCACGACAGCATAACTGTAAAACGGAACTTCTCGTTTCCCGGCGAGAGAAGGCTCACTTCCCGGCTGCCTTTCGCTGCCACTGTAGTGTTGCTCGTCATGTCAAAAAACACTGGCGTCTGGTCAGCATTGCCGATTTGCCCGATCATGTAGTTTTGTTGGTTCCGGAGCTTCAGGAAATAGCGGTGGAACGCCAACACCTTCTCCTCGTACGCCTCAGGAAGCTTTTGGGCGATCGTGGTCCGTCGACGAAGGGCCAGCCCGTTCCGTCGCATGAAGTCTGTGACCCAGTGTCGACTTGCCTTGAACTGTGAGCCCGGAATGTTTTCTTCGTTGGCAAGGCGTCTTGCTTCAATCTGGATCATCTCGCAGCTCACCAAAAGTTTGCTGTCTCGCGTTTCTTCAACGAATGTTTTCAGCTTTGCTTCAAGTGTCGGGTAATGTCCTGTCCTTGGCCCTCTGAACCCACGGCGTGTTGCGCTGCAGTCGAAGATCGCTGTTTTGATTGTTGTTTTTGCCACTGACGCACAACTCGTTCGGAGACACCGAACTCCCGTTCGGCGGCACAGTTCTTCGTCTCTTCAGCATAGAGGATTACACGCCGCTTGAAAGATGCAGGAAGTGAACGCCGAACCTTCCCCATGATGTGCACGGTAGTGTCGCTTAGCGTCTTGTGTTCAGTTTCGCTTGGCAGTGCTCAAATCGCGCAAATGACGCATGCCACGTAATCCGGAACATGGACCCTGCATTCTCCCGGGTTTTCCCTCAAGTGCTCCGGAAATTAGGACACCACGGAAGCGTTGACCGGATTGTAAGTCGACCTCCTAGTTTTTAGAAGCTGATTTGGGAAAAAGGGGTCGACCTACATTCGGGCAAATACGGTACTGCATGTTGCTTGAATGTCCTCATGCCAACACTTTTGCGCCAAGCTTTTTCGGAAGGCTTATGTTTTACTGCAGCCAGAGCATTAGGCTTTCGCAAGTGGATTCGTAACATTAAATAAAAATCCACCAGTTTCGCAGAAAGTCCATGGCAGTCTGGAATCTGCACTGGCCTGCTTGTTTGCTCCTCAACTCCTTCACAACAAAGGACCAAACACCTTGTCAGCGTGTTGCAACAGCTGAACCACATGTATGGATGGTGTGGCGAGCGGATTTTCTTCGTCTAGTTGCTGGTAGGACTTGAGGGCAAGAAATGCGGCCATGAGTCTGGGCAGGGCTATCTCGCAGAAAGTCTTTGCACTTCTCACAAAGTTTGTACCGCCACATTGCATTGCTTATATATCCTGCAAGATATGTGAGGGACTGCTGCTCCATGTCGTCGAAGTCCCCTGATGAGAACGTCAAGTCAAATGGTTCCGGTTCACCTTTACGGGGTACAGTCGCCGACCGATTTTTCGGACGCCGATTTTTCGGACATGCTCGGTAATTCGGACGCCCTCATGGCACGGTCACGCGCCTCATAGGGCTAATGTATAAGGACGACCGGAAATTCGGACGCGAAACTGCCCCCGCGGTTCGCTTTTTAGGACTTCGCTTCTGTCCAGATGGGCAAGTTCGCGCGCGCGGTTGAGTCATCACGGGCTCTGCTTGCTGTGGACGGCCTCGTTTCAGCGGGGTCAAAGCCTTCCGGATTTCGGAGCAATCCCTCCAACCCCCTTCTCCTTCACACGTGAACAGAAGGACCTCATTGGTTGGAGGGGTTGGGTCACGTGGCCTGTTTGGCTCCGCGTGCGCGAGCCGTTTACGCTTCAGGTGATTTGACTCTGTTAGGTGACCACGTGAAATGGCACCAGCTTCTGCCTTGCCGCAACCAACGGCCAAGCAGCCCAGGAATCGCGGCAAATACAAGACCACGACGATGGAGAAGAAGGCCGCGATCATAAAGCAAGTGAAAAGTGGCCGGTCGCAAGCAGAAGTCGCCCGGGAGTTCGGCATTTCTAAACAGACGGTGTCGGACTACATCAAGCACCATGTGAAGATAGAAGCAGCAGCGGGAAAAGTGTCCACGTCCCAAATGAAGAACTTCAGTCAAGGGAGTCACCCAGCGCTGGAAAAAGCTCTTCATATGTGGCTCAGTGCCACAATAGCGAAGCGCGTCCCCGTGTCTGGAGACTTGCTGAAGCAGAAGGCAGAAACGCTTGCCCTTCGGATGGACATTCATGACTTCAAGTTCAGTGACGGCTGGCTCCGTAACTTCAAGAAAAGGTACGATCTCGCGTTCAAAAAAATGTGTGGGGAAAGTGGTGCTGTCGATATGACGATCGTGGAGAACTACAGCGACAGACTGCAGTCATTGCTGCAGCAGTACTCGCCGGACGACATTTTCAATTGTGACGAGACCGGCTTATTTTATAAAATGATGCCGGACAAAACACTCGCTTTCTCTGGCGAGGCTTGCCACGGAGGAAAGCACAGCAAAGAAAGAGTAACTGTCATGGTCGGGAGCAACATGTCTGGCACGGAGAAGTTACCAATTCTCGTGATAGGAAAATCGAACAACCCCAGGTGCTTCAAAGGTACCAAGTCATTGCCAGTGTGGTACGAAGCAAATCGAAAAGCATGGATTACGCAGCAGCTCTTCGAGGACTACGTACGAAGGCTGGATCGGAAGTTCCACGCCCAGAAACGAGCGGTTTTGCTTTTCGTGGACAACTGCGCAGCGCACGGGCACATACTCAATCTGCAGGCAATCAAGCTGGAGTTTCTTCCGCCAAACACGACTAGTGTCATCCAACCGATGGACCAAGGGGTCATCCACAACCTTAAAGTGAACTATCGGAGACGGCTGTTGAGTCGTACCCTTCTGTGTCTCGACAACGGAAAGACTTACGCGGTCAACTTATTGTCGGCCATGAGTATGCTGTCGGAGGCCTGGAAAGCAGTGCCGCAGCAGACCCTTCGGAACTGCTTCCGACACGCGGGATTTGTTGTTCGCAACGAAGAATCTTTCAAAAGCTGCGACCCAGTGCCCGATATTCCCGACGCGGAAGACATCCTGATGGAGTTGCGCAACGGCGGCGTAGGAATACCAGCCTCCGTGACGTTTGAGAAGTTCGTGGGCATGGACAGCGCAGTGGAACCATGCGCTGAACTGACAGACGACGACATCATTCGCGAGGTGTCCGATGGACCCAACAGCGAGTCGGAACCGGAGGAGGATTCATCACAATTTGCGGTGGTGGTGCCTTCGAACGCGGAACTGGCACGCGCGGTAGCTCTGCTTTCGTCGGTGTACAGTGAAGACACGACTCTCCGGGACATACAAGCAGACATTCTTGCGCAAAGAATGAAAAACGCACGGCAGCTGCAGATTGACAATTTTTTTGAACCTACGAATGAATAAAAGTGTATTTTGGACGAAAATCGCTTTTTCGGACTGCTCGATTATTCGGACACCTGCGCGGTTCCCGTCGAGTCCGAAAAAGCGGTCGGCGACTGTATATCATTGCACTCCGTGTTACACTGCATAAAGTCAATCAAGTCAGTTCTTTCATCACACACTGTAGCTTACTCTTGAGCTAGGACAGAAGAGCTGTGAAACTGTGATTAGGCAAAGCGTTGATTTAAATTCTAGTGGTCGCAGCACTGGATTCTTCAGTCTGACTGTTGAGAAAAGGTTCTAAAGGGCATCTTGACTCAGGTGACTCTTGAATTTGCAGAGAAGCTGTTGTTGACGCAAGTAGTCCTGCCTGCACTGGTTTGAATGACTCCCTCTGGTTAGGTGCACTGATTGAAAGAGCCTTGAAGAGCTTTGCAAAGCCCTGGAGAAACTCCACTGATCCCTCATGCTTGTCCTCCTCAGCATGGCTCATTGCTATGCTAAAGCTGCGTAACATTATCGGGCAAAACCAGCAGTGAACTTGCAGTCGTGAGGGCATCACATGCTATCTTCTTCATCTCGACGAGTCCCTGTGGATACAGTAAATCTCGGTTATAACAGCCCCACTTATAACGAATCTTTGGTTATAACGAATGCCTCACGAACGACCGTCAAAATTTGTATTGAGTCTATGGATATTGCCCCCGCCTATTATGAACGAATTGCCGAGGAGCCTTCGGTTACTGCGACCGAAAGAGCTCCCTCGACCACTGGAGAAGGCGAGCGCGCGACGTCAGACGCCCGCGGATTTGTCAGGCGCCGCTTGCACGTGACCTCGCTCTGCAGCCAATGCGCTGTCACCATCAGCGCGCGCTGCACGTGCACCCGTTTGGCAGCGGCGTCTTCCTTGCCAAGGCTTTTTTGGTGTGACGTTTGATCTGACTGACGGCTGTCAGTCTTTCGAGGAGTTCGCGACAGCAGATGACGACGCACAGGCCGTCGCGGACTTCAGTGATTCGGACATCATTGCCGACGTGCGCCCGCCGCCAAACGAACTTTCCGATGACGATGATGATGACACAGTGTCTTCCCCTCCTTACATTTTAACTACAGCGGAGGCACTCAAGTATGTTGCTTCGCTCCGCGATTTTGTGTACGCGAAGGCACTCGCCGCGGCCCACCTGGACCACCTTGATGACTTAGAAAACGTCGTGATCTCCGCAACTGTGTATAAACAGGCGCCATTAACGATGTATTTTCAATGAACGGCACACATGACTCATGTTTCTTACACTGCTGGCCTTTTGGATCAAATTTTTTGTCCATTCCATTTATAGCGAACTTCGGATATAATGAACGGGTTGCGCGCGACCGTCGAGTTCGTTATAACCGAGATTTACTGTACTGCCTTATTCAGTACAGCCACTGCTGACGAGACGTTCATCTTATCAGAGTGCTTGTTGTCCAGGAAACGTAATTCAAGGTGTGGAGCAAGGTTCAATGACAACTCTGCATTGATCTCTGCCAGTCTCCTTACATGCCGGATCGATACCCACGTGCAAAGAAAATGTCATGTTGCGTGATACACATGCCAGCTTGACGACTGTCATTTGGTGGGATCATATAGTGAGATGCAATACTTTTGCAGTAGGCAGGCCATTCTGCACGACAGTCTCCTTTGGCAAGTGTGTGGACTGTCCCGTTACAAGATGGGCTCTAATGTTCTTCAATGTATGGGGTGCATCAGCAATGAAGAACGCTTGTGGTCGCTGTCTTCTGCACGTGGTTGGGTACATGAAACTGCTGTTTCACTGCGGATTGCAGAAATCCTTCTGTGCAACATTCAGCCAGCATTTCAAATCATCAATCAGGAACTCGTGCTGGCACGGTATCCAACCGCAGTACAGCCATTCCTGACACGGTGATATGAAACATGCATCTTCGGAGCCTGGCAGCATTACTTCTGTAAGTGGTGAGTTGTGCGAGTGTGCTGCGATATGCTTGTCTAGAATGCTTATCAGATGTTGCACAGCTTGGGACAGAAGTTCATGGGACACAGAGGTGTTGCATTCCTCTATTGAATGGAGGAATGCAGCACCTCTGTGTAGAGTGTCATTCCAATAGAGTCTATTGGAAAGACACCCTAACAGCGAACAGGAGTGGTCACACATACTAAGAGAGACCAGCGGCATGGCCGAGTGGGCTAAGGCGTCCGCTCGTTGGTGGTAACCAAGGTCGTGCTGAAGACTGGGAGGTGGTGGGTTCGAATCCTACCGCCGGCTGTGCTGTCTGAGGTTTTCCCTGGGTTTTCCGAAGACTTTCCAGACGAATGTCGGCACAGTTCCCCCTGAAGTCGGCCCAGGAGGCATACTAACCCCCCTGTCCCCCACTCCTTCCTGCTATCCTCTCTCCGTCTGTCCACATCTGTACGTCGCTCATAGCCACAGTTGCTTCGCGGCGCTAACACCCAATCAAAAAAAAAAAAAAAAACATACTAAGAGAAGGACAGCCGGTCGCCCATTTCTTATTCAGTCTTTTCATGATGGCTAGCAAGCAGCTGCTCTGATGAAGAAATACACCAGTGCCCTATTCCATCAACTTTGTCTCAAACTGTAAATCTTTCGAATCATTTATTTCCACTTTTACAAGATTTCTTGCTACTGTCAAAAAGCACAGACTCTGGCAGCATTCTGCTCACTTCCAAGGAACTGTTAGCTTCCTCAGGTTCAGCTGTGTGAGTAGTATCAATTTGTCGCGAGGAGACAAGCACTAAAGGTTCCTTAGAAGAGAGTAAATTTCTTACCTGCGTGTGACAGCGATAGGCCCACCATAATGTACAGTTGTGTAGCAGACTGCTGAATCTCAACAGAAGACATGTCCATTTCCATGTGCAGTAACAACGTGTCAATTCGGATCTACGGGATCTACGACCAATGTCGGAATTATCTGAATGTCGAAATACCGTATTTGCACGACCCCACATACATACAGTATTTGGACAACTTCCATATATTCACTCGTAAAATTCGGAAAAAAAGAGAAAAGCAGACAAGAAATCGGTACCCAACTCACTTTATACAGAACTCTCAGCTTTCATCTATTTCAAATCATGACACGTTAGAGTCACCACTGTTCTCCTTGTCCGAGTCCTCCCATAAGAGGTCGTCTTCGCTTCCGTCCATCGCGTTGGAGGTGCTGCATTTCTTGAACACCCGCACAACAATGCTGTCGGAGATTGCCCGCCATGCATCCAGGATCCACGTAACCACTTGGCTCAGAGAAGCACACTTCAAACGCCCGGTTGGAGTAAGCTGATGCTCTTCTTGTTCCATCCAGTCGCTGTAGAGCTTCCGAAGGTGATCCTTGAAAGGTTTGTTGATCAGCGTCCAGGGGCTGAATTTGCGACGTCATGCCACCCGGAATGACTACCAAGTCGCTGCCATTTGCTCGAAGCATTTCTTTGCTGTGATCACCTCTGTGACACTTAAAAGAGTCCAGCACCAGCATTGAGCGACTGCGCAACAGGCTCCCCGTTCGGCGAAACCACACCAACTTGAGCCATTCATCGAACAGTTCGGACGTCATCCACCCCTAATTAATTCAAGGTAATTCAAGGTGTGGAGCAAGGTTCAATGACAACTCTGCATTGATCTCTGCCAGTCTCCTTACATGCCGGATCGATACCCACGTGCAAAGAAAATGTCATGTCGCGTGATACACATGCCAGCTTGACGACTGTCATTTGGTGGGATCATATGGTGAGATGCAATACTTTTGCAGTAGGCAGGCCATTCTGCACGACAGTCTCCTTTGGCAAGTGTGTGGACTGTCCCGTTACGAGATGGGCTCTAATGTTCTTCAATGTATGGGGTGCATCAGCAATGAAGAACGCTTGTGGTCGCTGTCTTCTGCACGTGGTTGGGTACATGAAACTGCTGTTTCACTGCGGATTGCAGAAATCCCACACTTTCTCTATAAGGCCTGGTAGCATAGTTCCATGTCTGACACAAACGTACCTACTGCAACGCCAACACCTTCACACTTTCTGATGACACCACGTCCCGTAGAGATTCAGGGGAGATGGGATTTACCTGCAAAATTAGATGGGTATAAGAAACATTCATGTCAAATGTCACGTCTCTAGAATGATGATTAAAGTCATCAACCCTCGTGCTAGTAAATAGTCGTGCTCGGTACTATACAGTACTATCCAACCAAGAGTACCGCTTGAAATTCTTTTGTAGATAAAATTTTCAGATTTCGTTCGCATATCAATTGACAATCATGGTCACACTTGTGGGAGCCTATTCCCACCCCCGGGGGCAAAGCCTGTCCATTTGATCCCAGTGGAAGGCGAAACACAACGACAAACACAAGATGTACCAAGCAATGCGCTATTTTAATCACGTACATCTTACAATCTGCTCCTGTGTGCTTCCACGTCCACACTGCCACTACCAACTACTTCGTCGTCCTCTTTTACCACCTGCCTCCAAGGTCATCGTCCTCCTCTTTTACCCCACTCATGCGACAGAAAGGCCTTATCCAAACAGTGAAAATGTTCCCCACACACTAAACTGACATCTTGGAATCTCAGTACGACATTAATGAACTACCTGAAAAATGATATCCAATGGTGTGTTTCCATCTGCTTGACGATCCCTCCAGCATAAACACAAGTCCATGTGTCGCAAGATTTGCTTCACTCATGGATGTAGGGGCTCCAGAGGATGGCAAAAGGGCAAGGGTGCAGGCCAGCAGGTACATGGTGAAAAATTGGAACCCGAGAAAGGGACAGAGGAGGGACGACACGACACGTTCTCGAACACAGCAAACACTTTAATGACTGAATCACGTATGTACCCGACAACTTCCCAATTGGTGGCGAGGGAGCAACCGACGCCACACTTACAAATTTCCCCTCGTGACAATCTCTGTGTACTCCTTCAACAGTCTGGCCACAGGGTCCCAAACAGAATCTAGGACACACATCTAGGACTCCAGAGGATGTCTCTCTCATGCTTGACGAAGTAGCGTCCGTAAGGAATGAAAGTGATGCCAAGCTCTCTGCAGCTGAATCTACAGTCGCCGACCGATTTTTCGAACATGCTCGATTAACTCTTCCACGGAATGGCCGAGGGTTCCATAGAGTTCATGTATAAAAGACTGCTTGATTATTCGGACTTTTGCGCGGTCTCCATAGAGTCAGAAAAATTGAACGGCGACTGTATTGGGTGATAAATAATATGGAGTTCATGAAGAAATACTGAAGTCACTACACTGCTGCCTTGCATACCGTTCAGTGTCAGCTCACTGTCAGGATGTGCGCTTGTCACGACTTCGTCATCCATGCTACAGTCAGCGGATTCATCTGCCGTATGGCATTAATTATCAGACCCATGCTTGCACATGAAATATTGCCTCTTGTGGCCAGAGGCAAACACAAAAGGAGACAACAAGATTATGTACTTACATTCACCCTGTACTGCAGTAATGCATGTGCCACCACCCATGTGAAGGACTGCGTTCTGTGATGCAAATGCTGTAGCTACTTGTTTTGCAGAACCTGGGCAGAGCATGGTATTGACAGTTCGTAAGAGGCTGCAGTTAGCATCCCCCCCCCCCCCCCTTTTACACTACATCTCTAGAGGTGTGCGAATACTGAAATTTTCGAATATGAATCGAATACGAATATCTACAAAATTGTCCTTCGAATATCGAATGTCACGTCATAGGATAATGGCTTCTAAGAGGCAATTAAGTTAATGGACCATTTCCATATTCGCGTCGGCCCTTGCGACGGAATGTCGCACGTCGTGTGTCTCCCCCCAATAATGGTGCCGCGCTTTTCGGACTGGTACATTGCGCGGGGAAGTAGTAGGAGCTGATTGGAAGAAGAATGCGGAAAGAGTGAAAGCGCATTGTACTCGTTACCAGACCTCAAACGTCCGCGTGAATGGACAGAATAGACGTAAAGAGCAATGACATCTTGAGGATGTGGGATGGCAATTTTGCGCACGCCTGCATTGGTGTTAGTGCTTGTGACTTCTTCAGTGCCACTACCGTTTTGGGTGACAGGGGATTCCTCAGATTGGCAAGCAGGTCTCTGTGCAGAACAATTAAGTACATGAAAGCCCTCATCAAACATATGGATAAATACTAGTAAAAGCCAACCACTTTCCAAAGATAACTCACCATCGTGCGCCAGGCACACAAGCCGTCTTGCCCAGTAGCAAATCGTCGGTACAGCGTTCCATTTGAGAAGGACACGACCATCCGCTCTGTTTCTTTCAAACTGGTCTTCCTCAAAGTGCTTTGTCGAGATCTGCTAGTAGGCTTAATGTGATGCCCTACGTTTTTCTAGCAGCAACGCGACAGAAAAGCAACCAGAGATAGCCTCAAATGCAGAACACATCGAAATAATCTTGTTTCACCTATGCGTGGGTTTGCAGTTGGTGTAAAATTACCCTTGTGGACGATTCTGATCCATTTGGGTAGCTGATGTCCGGAGCTGGCACCCAAATGGAAGCGGAAAACGCATATTCCTTTTTGTGTAGAACTTGTGCTGTGATGTACAGAACAGGCGGGCATTACCAACGAAGCCAATGATCATTACTAACCCAAAATACTGCAAAAACAGCTCTCTAACTGTGCAAAACACAAGAACAAGCGCACCTTTGTCACCGACTAGGAGCGCTGACTCACAATAGTAACCAGTGTCTTTCTGGTTCCTGGAATCGGAACTGGCTGTGACCACGTATCAGTGATCGGATCGGATCATGGATCAGTTCGGACCACCAGTCTGACCCAATCAGGGGCGGATTTAGGGGGGGGGTCCGGATGTCCTGACCCCCCCTCTCAATTCCAGACTTGAAATAGGGTTCAATGGACCAATCCCAGCATGCACCTGGCACTTGTCCATAGAGGACACCCCCCCTTCGGAAAAATCCTAAATCCTAAATTCAAAGGAGTGTTGTTTCCAACGCACCAGACAATTTCGTACTCTGTCAACAGTCCGGCTACGGTGACACCCTCGTCAATTGCAAAGTAATCCAAAAGCTGCACCGCAGTGGGCAGGACACTATTAAAATGGCGATCGTCGTCCTTGTCCACGGCGGCGTTTTTGCCGCACTCCTCACTGCTCACTTGGTACGCAAATCCACGTGCCGAAAGCAGTTTCATGAGACCACAGAGACCAAGCATGCAAAGATGTGCAACTGTACTAAGGTTTTAGTGTAACATATTGAGTAAATTAGTGAGGGCATACTGTAAGTGCATTATTATTCATGGTGTACTAATTTTCGCGAATTTCGCGACGCCAGAAAAATTGTACTCGCGCGAATAAAGTTATACTGGCTGTGTCCAAAAAAAGCACACTGTGCCAAATGAGTTAATACAACAATGACGGAAAATACTGAGGTGCATTACTTTATTCTATGCTTTATTTCACGTGTTTGAAACTAGTCCTGTTTGCATGTAGCCTTCAGAAAACTTTTGAACTGCAGCAAGGTTGCCATTCTCAGCATACCTGCCTATCTTATACCGGAGCTCCTCGTCATAGAAACAGTAGGAGCCACGCTTTCATTTCCCTTGAATGGCCAATGAATCAGCCTTATGGACATAGAGATTGGCAGTCGAAAGAGTGTGTTTCTCACCTGGCAGCCTGGTGTGTGAGATGGCAGCCAAGGAGTACGTTGTGTGTTGCTCGGCCGCTTTCTATGGCGTGAAATACTGAAGTGACAGTGACAGTGACATTGTTGCATGTCTGGTCGCTGTGTTTCTGCACTACTTGCGACTGACGTTTGCACCAGTTTCAGAACTCTGTCACGAACTTGCTCTGGTTCTACGGGACGCCGATGGCCTTGTGGTATACAATGAGCAGCTAGTAATTTGCTAATCCCTTTGAAGTGTGGTGACGTCAGGGAACGCGGGTGCCCATGTGTTTCCCCCGCTAGGAACCTGGTGTAGATTACGGAGCCCCATTCTGGGACGATATCTTTTCACGTCACACAAAGGAAAAAAAAAAACTGTCTTCTGACCCAGCCTTTGTGCTGTCCCCAGGAAGGGAAGGACTGTCCTCGAAACGCAAAATTAAGTACACGAATACATGTCTGAAAGTGACAGACATCGTGATTCGAGAAAATTAATACACCGCGAATAATAATACACTTACAGTTAAGGCCCTTCTTTTTCTGCTGCGACAAATCCTGAATTCCACAGCAGGTAACTATGAATTCTGCATTTTTCTGCGGTGAAAGGCAAATTGCCCTAGTTCAGACAGTAAATACTCTCTATTAGCTCTTAGTGTCAAGGAACACCGTTACAACTCCAAAAACTTTTGTGACTTAGCATAACAAGATACATTGTACTTTCTTCTGAGAGGGAGTGACGTTTCACTGGCTATCAAATTGTACTTGCTAAGTGACCTCTCTGCATGTACAGAGTTTACTGTCACACGGAGGCACTTGACAGCTATGGACACCAAAGCAGGGGTCAGCGTTTGCATTCCACTCCAGGATCCCAATATGTTAGAGCCACAGATTCCAGCACACAGATAGGACCATATCACGGCCTGGTGGCCTTATCCGGTTGCCACATCTACGCTGTAACACAAGCCAACCCGGTGCAAGCAAAGTCCATTCATCTCGCACATAAACGGAGTTACGCGAGTGGTTTCTGCAAAATTCTGCGCAAAACCTCATATTCTGCAGCAGACCCACAATTCCGCGAGTTTTTGCAGAATCGCAGAAAAGGAAGGGCTTTACTTGCAGTATTTCTTTTCCTTTTCTGTGTTGAAGGAGATTGCTAGGGAACGAAAGCAATGTTCTTGTTTCATTTTCGTTTCTTAAACCTGTTCGTACTAAACCAAACTGAATCAAGCGGATAGGCGGAATGAATTGTTTATTGAGTAGCTTCCGCATTTCTTACCAGAATGTGATAGTGGTGGGTCCACCACAAGGTGCAGCAGAAGGGAGCTCAACAGCTCCAGTCGACATGTCAATTTCTCTCTAGAGGAATAGAGTGGATTATGAAGAAGTGCGTTTTTTTCTTTCTCTCTCTCTATTTCTGCATTAGAAAAGCTGGTAAGGTACCAAATTCAACATTGTTTCATTTTTACTTCATAAACTTATTCAATCCAAATGGAACTGAATCTAGCTGAATTAATTGTTGATGGCATAAATTCCACATTTCTTACCATAATATGAAAGTTGAAGAATGTAGAGGGTTGGGTCAAGATCCACTTGGCACAAGTAACAACAAAAATATAAAACACTGAAGCTTTCCTTTAAGGGATACAAGCTTTCATGCAGAGGACTGCATTTTGTCAGGTACAAAAACAACAGCATTGGAGTTACAAATATATATACAGTTGGATGGCACACACATCAATATACGAAAAGAGAGAGGGTAAAGGATACAAATTAACAGAGGGCTGACAAGTACCACGTGGCTGGAAAAACATGGTCACAAACCCGCAGGCACAGTAGAGGGGTTAACGGAAGGAATGCAGAAATCTGACATGTTTCAATGAAGAAAAATGGGAAACCTGTTAAAAGTGCTGGCAAAGGTGGCACACAGGAAGCGGCATATTATAAGTGCCAAAGGGATTATGATCTAGTAACCTGATTGGGAAGGAAGGCTAAACCGATGGGCAAAGGGCGAAAGTGACCTCCAGAGAACAATATGTCTAGACAGTGTATGCATGGAAGGGGACACAGAGTTTGGGTGAAATGGCTACAGTGGGAGATATACGTCAGTGGCTAATCAATTGAAGAAGGGTACCTGGGCTGTCCATGAAGTTGGAGTGATTTAAATTTTGAGATAAAAAAGAACTGTGTTTCTTGTGTTCGATGTTCATGTTATAGCCCAACTCTGTTATAATAATTTTTTAATTGGTATCTGTGCTATGACCTGGCAAGTTGAAAGGTATTGAAGGGGCGTCTCTCTGGCAGCTAACCGAAAGCGTAAGAAAAAAAAAAGTCAACGTACCAGCTTGAAAAAGTTGTGGACCCAGCTCTTATTACAGCAAAGAACGAATCTTTGCACCAAAGGCAAGTAGCAAGCAAGGTCTGTGACTGATGTCGTCTCTGTGCGTTTACCTTCCGCAACAGCAGGAAAAGGAAAACATGGCTCGCTTTATCGAAAGCCTTTTCAAGGTCCAACTGGAGAAGCAAAGCACAGAGCTCAAAGAGGCGGCAACAGTCCACTAGGGTACAGTCTATATTGTTGTTAATAAAGAGGGTTGGCGACGTCAAAAATTCGAATATTCAAACATGCGCCGGAAATGGAAAAATCACGTTGAAAACACCTTACATCGTGAAAACAGTGCTAAATAGCATTTTTAGAGTGATTGGCGACATCGAGAATTGGAATATTCAAACATGGGCTACCACTCTTCCGAAATCCATAAAGAAAATCCATAAGAAGGTAATTGCATGAAAAGCCTGTTTGAAAACAGTGCTGAGCAGAACCAAAAAAGTTATTTGTATTTAAATTACTTATAATGTTAGAACACATTCGAACAAATTATGGTTTATATATGGAGCTTAGTGTAAATTAATGGGGCACATTATATTTTGTGGCGGCTCACTAGTCCCTTTAGTTGAGGTTCGGCTCCCCTGTGACTGTTTCTTTTCGAAAGCATGTGTGTATCTGCATGCAGGACAGCGGCAGGAGTACATTTAACCACAAGAATTCTGCAGCTTCGAGGGCGTACTGATAGTCCTCGTCCGTGATCTCTTGGTCGTTAGGTCACTCTTGAAAGCTTCCTTTGGCGGTAGTGCGAGCAAATTGTACGCTTCGAAACTGTCGACAAAGGTGTACGGGTAAACGCCCTTTCTGAGGAGGTGCCGGAAACGGTCAACTTTTTTTAACAACATGGTGCTCAATCGCTGTATTACAGTTATATCCACTAAAGGTGAGATGCACCATATAAACAGAAGCACATGTAGCCGTATTCATGTGTGCGGGTAAATGCCCTACCTGAGGAGGCTCCGGAAACGGTAAACTTTTTTTAAGAACATGCTGCCCAATCGCTGTGTCACAGATATATCCACTAAAGGTGAGATGCACCATATAAACAGAATCACATGTAGCCGTATTCATGTGTACGGGTAAATGCCCTTCCTGAGGAGGCGCCGGAAACGGTCAACTTCTTTTAAGAACATGGTGCCCAATCGCTGTATTACAGTTATATCCACTAAATGTGAGATGCACCATATAAACAGAAGCACATGTAGCCGTATTCATGTGTGCGGGTAAATGCCCTACCTGAGGAGGCTCCGGAAACGGTAAACTTTTTTTAAGAACATGGTGCCCAATCGCTGTGTCACAGATATATCCACTAAAGGTGAGATGCACCATATAAACAGAATCACATGTAGCCGTATTCATGTGTACGGGTAAATGCCCTTCCTGAGGAGGCGCCGGAAACGGTCAACTTCTTTTAAGAACATGGTGCCCAATCGCTGTATTACAGTTATATCCACTAAATGTGAGATGCACCATATAAACAGAATCACATGCAGCCGTATTCATGTGTACGGGTAAATACCCTTCCTGAGGAGGCGCCGGAAACGGTCAACTATTTTTAAGAACATGATGCCCAATCGCTGTATTACAGTTATATCCACTAAAGGTGAGATGCACCATATAAACAGAATCACATGCAGCCGTATTCATGTGTACGGGTAAATGCCCTTCCTGAGGAGGCGCCGGAAACGGTCAACTTCTTTTAAGAACATGGTGCCCAATCGCTGTATTACAGTTATATCCACTAAATGTGAGATGCACCATATAAACAGAATCACATGGAGCCGTATTCATGTGTACGCGTAAATGCCCTTCCTGAGGAGGCTCCGGAAACGTTCAACTTTTTTTAAGAACATGCTGCTCAATCGCTGTATTACAGTTATATCCACTGTGGGAACCCGTGTTTCCACAACCTCGGGGTGCCAGCCGTCCGTTCCGTCACCAAGGAAGACACAGCAAGCAAAAGGTTCAAACAACAAACAACAAAAGTTTATCTCATACCTTGTTAGTTACACAGGCGTGATCCCAACCGCACAGCTGCGTCAAACCAAAGTCCCGCGAACCACACGCGCCCGTGTGCCTATATCCTCCTCACCCGCCACGCCCCTCTCCTACGTCGCTCACACCTTCGCCACGTTGCGGCGAATAAACAAAAACGAAAAGAAAGAAGTGCCTACACCACTAAAGGTGATATGCACCATATAAACAGAATCACATGCAGCCGTATTCATGTGTACGGGTAAATGCCCTTCCTGAGGAGGCGCCGGAAACGGTCAACTTTTTTTAAGAACATGGTGCTCAATCGCTGTATTACAGTTATATCCACTAAAGGTGAGATTCACCATATAAACAGAATCACATGCACCCGTATTCTAATACTGTGGTATAATGTAGCTAACCATATAATTAGCTGTGGCTGCCTGATGAACTATGCACGTTTATGCACCCACCACCTCAATTCCTCTGAAGCCTCTGGTGATAAGGGAATTGGAGCATCCCAAGTGCCCCGAGACAGTGCTGTGTTGTAGAGGTGTTGGAGGGCCCTGTAATGCAAGGGGGCAGGAAAAATAGCTAGTGTGGTTGCATTCAGTTTGCCAATCAAGTGAGAGAGGTCTCTCCCGGGTAAATGCCCTTCCTGAGGAGGCGCCGGAAACGGTCAACTTTTTTTAAGAACATGATGCCCAATCGCTGTATTACAGTTATATCCACTAAATGTGAGATGCACCATATAAACAGAATCACATGCAGCCGTATTCATAGTACGGGTAAATGCCCTTCCTGAGGAGGCGCCGGAAACGGTCAACTTCTTTTAAGAACATGGTGCCCAATTGCTGTATTACAGTTATATCCACTAAATGTGAGATGCACCATATAAACAGAATCACATGCAGCCGTATTCATATGTACGAGTAAATGCCCTTCCTGAGGAAGCGACGGAAACGGTCAACTTCTTTTAAGAACATGCTGCTCAATCGCTGTATTACAGTTATATCCACTAAAGGTGAGATGCACCGTATAAACAGAATCACATGCAGCTGTATTCATGTGTACGGGTAGATGCCCTACATGAGGAGGCTCCGGAAACGGTCAACTTTTTTTAAGAACATGCTGCTCAATCGCTGTATTACAGTTATATCCACTGTGGGAACCCGTGTTTCCACAACCTCGGGGTGCCAGCCGTCCGTTCCGTCACCAAGGAAGACGCAGCAAGCAAAAGGTTCAAACAACAAACAACAAAAGTTTATCTCATACCTTGTTAGTTACACAGGCGTGATCCCAACCGCACAGCTGCGTCAAACCAAAGTCCCGCGAACCACACGCGCCCGTGTGCCTATATCCTCCTCACCCGCCACGCCCCTCTCCTACGTCGCTCACACCTTCGCCACGTTGCGGCGAATAAACAAAAACGAAAAGAAAGAAGTGCCTACACCACTAAAGGTGATATGCACCATATAAACAGAATCACATGCAGCCGTATTCATGTGTACGGGTAAATGCCCTTCCTGAGGAGGCGCCGGAAACGGTCAACTTTTTTTAAGAACATGGTGCTCAATCGCTGTATTACAGTTATATCCACTAAAGGTGAGATTCACCATATAAACAGAATCACATGCACCCGTATTCTAATACTGTGGTATAATGTAGCTAACCATATAATTAGCTGTGGCTGCCTGATGAACTATGCACGTTTATGCACCCACCACTTCAATTCCTCTGAAGCCTCTGGTGATAAGGGAATTGGAGCATCCCAAGTGCCCCGAGACAGTGCTGTGTTGTAGAGGTGTTGGAGGGCCCTGTAATGCAAGGGGGCAGGAAAAATAGCTAGTGTGGTTGCATTCAGTTTGCCAATCAAGTGAGAGAGGTCTCTCTCGGGTAAATGCCCTTCCTGAGGAGGCGCCGGAAACGGTCAACTTCTTTTAAGAACATGGTGCCCAATTGCTGTATTACAGTTATATCCACTAAATGTGAGATGCACCATATAAACAGAATCACATGCAGCCGTATTCATATGTACGAGTAAATGCCCTTCCTGAGGAAGCGACGGAAACGGTCAACTTCTTTTAAGAACATGGTGCTCAATCGCTGTATTACAGTTATATCCACTAAAGGTGAGATGCACCGTATAAACAGAATCACATGCAGCTGTATTCATGTGTACGGGTAGATGCCCTACATGAGGAGGCTCCGGAAACGGTCAACTTTTTTTAAGAACATGCTGCTCAATCGCTGTATTACAGTTATATCCACTGTGGGAACCCGTGTTTCCACAACCTCGGGGCGCCAGCCGTCCGTTCCGTCACCAAGGAAGACACAGCAAGCAAAAGGTTCAAACAACAAACAACAAAAGTTTATCTCATACCTTGTTAGTTACACAGGCGTGATCCCAACCGCACAGCTGCGTCAAACCAAAGTCCCGCGAACCACACGCGCCCGTGTGCCTATATCCTCCTCACCCGCCACGCCCCTCTCCTACGTCGCTCACACCTTCGCCACGTTGCGGCGAATAAACAAAAAAGAAAAGAAAGAAGTGCCTACACCACTAAAGGTGATATGCACCATATAAACAGAATCACATGCAGCCGTATTCATGTGTACGGGTAAATGCCCTACCTGAGGAGGCTCCGGAAACGGTCAACTTTTTTTAAGAACATGCTGCTCAATCGCTGTATTACAGTTATATCCACTGTGGGAACCTGTGTTTCCACAACCTCGGGGCGCCAGCCGTCCGTTCCGTCACCAAGGAAGACACAGCAAGCAAAAGGTTCAAACAACAAACAACAAAAGTTTATCTCATACCTTGTTAGTTACACAGGCGTGATCCCAACCGCACAGCTGCGTCAAACCAAAGTCCCGCGAACCACACGCGCCCGTGTGCCTATATCCTCCTCACCCGCCACGCCCCTCTCCTACGTCGCTCACACCTTCGCCACGTTGCGGCGAATAAACAAAAACGAAAAGAAAGAAGTGCCTACACCACTAAAGGTGATATGCACCATATAAACAGAATCACATGCAGCCGTATTCATGTGTACGGGTAAATGCCCTTCCTGAGGAGGCGCCGGAAACGGTCAACTTTTTTTAAGAACATGGTGCTCAATCGCTGTATTACAGTTATATCCACTAAAGGTGAGATTCACCATATAAACAGAATCACATGCACCCGTATTCTAATACTGTGGTATAATGTAGCTAACCATATAATTAGCTGTGGCTGCCTGATGAACTATGCACGTTTATGCACCCACCACCTCAATTCCTCTGAAGCCTCTGGTGATAAGGGAATTGGAGCATCCCAAGTGCCCCGAGACAGTGCTGTGTTGTAGAGGTGTTGGAGGGCCCTGTAATGCAAGGGGGCAGGAAAAATAGCTAGTGTGGTTGCATTCAGTTTACCAATCAAGTGAGAGAGGTCTCTCTCAGAGGAAACCTGTTTGGATAACGTACTTCTCAGAAGGTTGGAAAGAGATTCCATCTTTTCGGGTGAAAGACTGACTGGCATGGTTTGGGTATTGAGCGAGAAACCGAGGATACGGAGGCAATGACATGGAAGAGTGTGGGATTTTGCGGCATTGACCTGGAAGCCGAGTGATGTGAGAGTCGACCTCAACTCTTCTGTGACCAAAAGGAGTTCCTGAGGATCTTGGTGGAGCAGAAGGATGTCGTTGAGGTAGATTACCATCAGAGTGCTCTTCGAGCGAAAGAAGGCCACTACGGGTTTCAGGAGTTTTGTGAACACCCGTGGGGCAGATGCGAGGCCGAAGGGGAGGACATTCCACTGGAAAAGTTGAGGTTGACCCCATTTCAAACATAGAAGGGGTCTGTGCTCTCCATGGATTGGGACTGACAAGTATGCATCCTGAAGGTCTATCCGTGTCAAGAAGTCGTTCTGTTGAATCAGCGACTTGACAGTATCCCAACCTTCCATTTTGAAATGTTCGTACCTTATAAACTGATTGAGGTTTCGGAGGTTTAATACTGGGCGATGCCCCCCCGTCCTTCTTGGGTACACGGAAGAGAGGAGATAGGAACTGCACGTTTCTCTGCGGAATTGGTGAAATGGCACCCCTGGAGAGGAGGAGGCCAACTTCCCGATCGACCAACTGTGTCTGAGTCTTTGATAACGATAGGTTCGGTGGAGGATGGCGTTGGACTGGGGGAGCCGCAAGGTCTAACCGATAACCCTGTACCACCTGAAGTACTCAAGGGTCTTGGGTAAGAGATAGCCATTGAGGCAGGCATCGTGCTATTTGACCTACTGGATTGGAGAGTGTGTGGGAAATAGACAAAGGGGTTCTTACCTCCACCTCGGCGGCCGTAGACCCTCCCTCTGTTGGCCGGGAATGGGGGAGGGGTGCCGGAAAGGGATGCCGGAAAGCGAATTTTGGGCGCTTATGCACTTATGCGCCCTCTGCTACCGGCCACTTCAGCCCAGTCTCCACTGTGGAGTCCAGTGAACACAGCAGGGCCGCATTCTCTTGAATGCTCGTCAAAAAATGACGCCCGAATAATCGGGCTGCATCGTCCCCTGCTGGCTCTGGTAGTGCCTGTGCCATGGACCTCATTGAGTCCGGGAAGGGCGCTATGACACCCCCTCGCCGCTCTTTCAGGATGAGTCCATTTGTTCGCACTATGATGGCAGTGGCTCTGGTCACCGCCACAGCGGTATTCGAGGGGGGGCGTTCAACTGCTCCAGTGAGAACTACCGGAGCCTCCAGCAGCTCCAGGTTGGAATCCTGGAGCTGCTGGAGTCTCTTATCTCTGGTTTGATTAACGGCGAAGGAGCGCCCTGCTCCAAAGACCAGGATCTCCCTGTCGAGGGTCGGAGGAAGGGAAGCTTCAATAGTGGCATTCGCTTAGGGCGGCGGCACCTCTCCGTTCGACCCTCCAGACTCCAGGCCCTTGACAAGAAGTCTGCCACCTCTGGAGGACATAAGGTAGAGGTGTCCTCAGGAGGTGGTAGGAGGAAGGCCACACCAGGCTGCTCCCTAGGGTCTTCCACCGTGGCAGTGGGAGGTGAAGTGGCAGAGGTCTGCCCTGTCACTGCTGGGGTATTCTCAGCTGTGGGGTCCGTTGGGGCCCCCACGGAGCCGATCTTCATGGTGGGATCTGGTGGGGCCCCGAAGGTGGGGTCTGTTGAGACAGGATCAGAGTTGGCCTCCAAAGCGGGGTCTTGTGGGACCTCAAAATCTTGGTAGTCTTCCCCGGTGACTGGCACCTCCTCGAGGCCGTCAAATATGACGTTTTGTCGTTGTGCCATTGAGTCTTGTAGAAAGGCAACAATGCCAGCGAGCTGCTGCTCGATGGCATCCGTGCATCCCGGCTAGGGGAGGCCATTTCTAAAGAGGGGTGAAAAGATTTGTTGCAGAAGGCACTCGCTTCATCAGGGAGGAGCATAGGAATTTTTCCTCGGAAGGCATTAGATATTAGTGACAAGGGGGCTCGAGAAGGAATCAAGGCGACACTAGAAGATGGTGTCGCTCTCGATATATCATGCATGTACGCAGTCAGAAGTTGGGTTGCACCTCGCCTCGTAAAAGGCCATTCTCAAGCTCTGTGGTAACTATTACTAAGGTGATACATAGTCTGTTCTCTGCAGTAAAATTATGCCCTAAGCGGGCTTTTATCGAACTAAATTTGCCATAGAAGAAAGACACTTGGGCCCTACATGCACTATACAGTGCCTAAATTGGGTCCTAATCGGTCTTGTATGGCACACAGTTTGCGTTACGGGAGCAGTCACACATGTGCCCTATAGGCGGGCTATAGGCGGGCGGAGAAAAACTCATGCGCTAAGCGGGCTGGTACCAAAAACCCGTGTGCTGTAAATGTGACGAATCATGCCCTGAACGGGCTTGCATGGTGCACGGTGTGCCTAGGCGCCCTATTTGCGCCCTAAGCGGGCTAGTTTTGAGGACAGCCTATCCTAGCAAAAGTTTCTTACGCCCTAAGCGGGTTAGCCATAAACACAGCTTGTTCTGGTGCGCCTGCACGGGGTAAGGTAAGTTTCAGAATGAGTAGTTGATCCATGAACAACCGAAAGTTGTCAGGAGAAGTTTAAATGACGATTTGAGGACGGTTCGGAACAGGTGTACAGATCGAAAAGGAAGACTAACAAAGTTTGATTACACTAAATGGTGTAGAACGAGATCGAAAAACTATAACAAAACTAAGAAAACAGTGGGGAGCAAAAATTATGGTGCCTATCTCACTCAGAGCCGAGAGGAAAGATGGCGAAAGAGGGAAATTGGGTGACTAGGGAGAAGGGAAGCGCACAGGGCTGTCTCTCCATCTTTGAAGGCGGCTATTTCTAGCTGAATCTAAAGGGAAATTCTATGTGATACATGATAGTAAGTGCTGGAGTAGATGCTCCTTGAAGCCTGACACGCCGCTCAGTACAAATGCTTTGTATTCCCACTTGTGAGGTTTTTCAGGATTGTACTGTTTGAGAGAAGATCGAGATTTCGTGTGGATTATCTGCTCACCAATCGCTAGGTGCTCTTCTTTGGGAATGAGACGTGCTGTCGTTCAGCATGGTCAAAAGCGGACGTATCTTGGAAAGCCTGTCATGACCAGGTTCGCCACTCGGGACAAACCTTGCATTATCATTGAAATGTAAAAACTGTTTGATCTCTTCCCATCGGTTGCAGAGAAAGCACGTATGACACTGCAGCCTGTCCCACGTATGTGTTCCAATACAATCTGGTAGCCGGTAACTGCACGATTGACATAAACAGCGTAGTGCCAAAATACTGCTGAATTTCTTCCACAGAGATTGCGGCAGGCTTATTAGGGCGAGACTACACGGAGTACAGGTTTGTTTGTGCCGTGATGTGCTCTAGAATAGAGCACTGCACTGGCCCGGGCTTGCCCGAAAGGCCCGAAAATGCAAAGCCGGGCCGGGATTTGCGTTTTTTTATGCGGGCCTGGACCGGGCTCGGGTTTCACCACCAGGTCGGGGCCGGGTACGGGCTTGACAGATCATGGTCAGGCATGTACGCGAACATTTTTGGCGGGACTGGACAGCTGAATTTTAATGTCACTTTTTTTTCATTGGGCGTGGTGTATCATGGTATTCTCATCTGAGAGCTATCACTTTTTTATATGTGATCATGCTTATTTCGTGTAATTGGTCTGGATTTCACACGTGCACTCACACACATTTGGGGACGTTTGATGTGGCGGGCACGCTGAGCAAGTACGACACGAGGGTCAGTTAGGTTAGGTGTTCTGACATATTTCGTTTGTGTCAAAGTCCGGTACGAGGGTCGGTTAGGTTGGGTGTTCTCACATATTTCGTTCGCGTGTGAGTTCGAGAAGGGGGAATAACACCGGTGCATGCGCAATAGAGCGGAAATGAGTCTCTTGATCCACAAGGTACATACATATCGCCCATGCGCCACTGCGCGCTGCCTTCCCAAGCAAGCAAGCACCAAGCACACAGCGGCTTGCCGGCAGAGAAACACAGCCTGTAAAACAAAGAGCATACCTCCTCACTCTCCACCAATTAGCTAATTAGCTGCGTCCTTTTTCTGGCTGCGCTGTGCTCTTTCAATACGCGGATTTGAAGGGAGACCAGAGGATAGCGCACTTCAAAGGAACCCCAGGGGGTCCAAATTATCCGCATTCCTACCCTGCGGCATGTGCAACATGTCACCACGCTGCGCAGACAAACCTTACGTGTAACTTCACAGTACCATAGTACCATTTGGGCTCTTTAGTAAATCTAAATACGCCTCCGAGCCTCGAGAACGCATTGAGCATAGAGCAGCATTGGGACCAGGCCTGAGCATGGAAACAGTCTGATATGGGCTGAGCCCGGGCCGGGCCGGGCCCGGACTGGAAATCTATAGAAGACGTTGGGCCCTGGACGGGTGCGGGCCTGGGCAGTGCTCTACTCTAGAATCTCCTTAGTCATGAAAAACCTGAAAAAATGCTGTGGCGTGTTCATATCATGTATCTCAGAAGGAAGGGTGACATCTCCAGAGAATTTGATGGCATCGTTGTCCCGTTGCAGTCTTCTGGTCGACCACTTCGGTGGTGCAGCCTTCTTTTCTTGTGGACGTGGCAAACGTGTGCTCAGGTTGTCTTCACCACTCTCTGTGCCTAAAGACGAGCTTACACAGTCATAGGTTTTTGATTTGATTCTGGATGATAGCTTTCATCATTGTCATCCGACAGTTCACAGTCTTCGCTGTCAGCGCCATTGCCAGGAGCGCGGTCTCTCCATAGGAGACTCGAGTGTCCATCACTGTAAAAGTTCACAAAAAGCGATATATTTGCAATAAAGGAAACAGAATAAGCTGTCTACGAGCCATTTTTCGAAGGACAATTTGCCCTACCAGCAAAACAAAAGCGCCCCCTCATTTTGTTGATTCATTCACCTGACTGCATGTTGTGCCACATTGGGCACAAGCGGAAGAAGTGGGTTACCTCTATTGATATCTGCCAGTATCAAACACGTACCTGCTCATGCAGTGGCTTGGTCCCTTGGCAGTGTCAGAATAAAAAAGTTTTCCAGCTGTGGTCTGGGTGTGTCCTGCCCAGAGATTCAAAACTTTCAGGTAAACACGAAAAGTGTGGGCTTTCCAATGCCGTATAGTTTCAAAATACCTGTTCCCCTCTATCGCGATAGATGGCAGCATGTGTCTGTCAATGTAAAGAGCAATGTGTACTTGATATGGCAGAGTGCAGAGATTTAAAGAGACATGAGACGCCTCGTTTTGGCAGGAAAAAGTCCCTTTCAACTGTGTGTGCCATATATGACCAGATGTGGTTATTGTTAAACTACTAAAAAGTAGTTACAGCACATCTCTGCAAACAATACACCACTCTGCCACTCGAGTACATTTAGTCAGTTTACAAAATCAACACGATGGGTATTGATGTTCTGAGGCTGGAACACAGAAGGACAAACACACAAAGCCTCTAGTTCCTAAGAACAATGTATGAAGAAGGAAGGAAGTCACTGAAAGGGTTAGCCAGCTGTAGGACTCAAACCCACATCTTCTGGATTACTGGTCTCATTGGTAATCCAGAAGATGTGGGTTTGAGTCCTACAGTTGACCTTTTCAAGTACTTCCTTCCTTCTTCATACAAAATGAATTTCATTTAGGTCGGGCATCTGGTGCTGTATTTAATACAGTACATGAAACTGTATCAAACCTCATTACAATCTTCTAACACCTCGTAGGGATTTGCCTTTGTTTTGTTCGTAACAATTTAAAAGTGTGTTATTGAACCTTTCCTTACTGGTTCCTGAATGTCTGTCACAGGAAACGGATTTGGCAGTTCCTTGCAGGCTTTGCTCTCGTCGTTCTGTGGTATCACGGGGATAGTGTTTCATTCCAAAAGCTGTCTGCCCTCAGCCCTGTTCTGTTGTAACTGACTGGGTTTGAAATGGTCCTCCAAAGAAAAGTTAACTGTAACTGCTTCCTCCAACGTTGCTGCAGCAGTTGGCAGAGCAATAGGCCTGTAGCCGTACCTGGCGAAGTCTTGAAAGCTCTGTAACTTTGAATCCTTTGTGATTCATGATGTGCACCCACGCTGCGTGACGATATTCGTCCTTCTTTCAGGGAGGAAATCTGTACAATTTATATCCCTTACAACACAGTGCCACGCAGCATGGCATATCGCAGCTTTCGCAGCATCCTGGGTGCAAAACAAAACTCTGGAATAGAACAGTCACATCTGCTTAACGAGAGCCCCAAGATGATGGTGCCCACAGTTCTCTGCGCGGGACGCTGCGCACCACGTGACTCCTGAAAGCCGATGACCTAGGTTAGCAGCAAAGTGCATGGGGGAAAGCTTGTTGTTGTGAGCGTAGCTTATACAGGGTGTTTGCTCTAATGTGTCCAGAAATTATATTCAAAGCGAGCGATAAAAGAGCAAGTGGTACTTTTCTGCTACTTGAGTAAGAAACAGGTACTGCTTCACTAGTAGCACCTGTTTCTTAGTCAAGTAGCTGAAAAGTAGCGCTTCTTTATCTTTTATCGCTGGCTTTAAATAAAATTTCTGGACAAGTTAGAGCAAACACCCTGTATATGACTGTAGTTCCAGTTACAGAGGTTTGTAACAAGTGAAATCAGCACACACAAGAAACAAAAAAACAAGACATGGCGTTGGAGCAAATTGGAGTGACACCTTCACGAGTTGAAAGGGAAAGATGAGGGAAGCTGTTGTATTCCCTTCTCCGCCCCTCTCCGGAGAGGATTGGTCCAACTCCAGCATTTTGATGCAGGACAGATTGTCACTCGCATTAGGCCAACATGACGGGCTGGCTAGTTTCAACCCAACTACTACTTGCCGTTTTTTTTTTTTTTTTTTGTGCTCCTAATAATGCATTGCATAGGGTGCTCGCAAAGGACACTCAAGTAACCTAGCCAACACTAATTACATACCTGCCAACTGTCCCGGATTTCGTTCAGTCTCCCGAATGTACGGATGCGCGCTCTAGTCTCCCGGAAAATTGCGGCCTTGGGCCTTTCTTCTCTCATTTTTCTTTAAAAGCTGCGCAAATGCATTCTTGAAGAATTAGATATCGCGTTTACGTGTTTCGCGACATGACCATCCAAGGCTGGAGGTCATGGCAGATCATGTGTTTCATTGTTTCTCGAGAAGACGTGCTATCGTCAGTCTAGCCTCGTACGATAGTTTCGTCTCTGATGGCCCTCCGCCAACAGACGAAATACCTGAACGTGTTCCTCATTCGTGCCAAGTGCATTTACACAGGTTTTCTGGTTAACCACAAACATCCGCAGAGTGTAAGCGACCATGTGTGACCATTGTTCCGGAAGACGCTTCCAAAACGTGGTGAAGTGAAGCTCCACTGGTGTGGACAGACGAAGACCACTGCCTTCATTGATGAAATGGCTGCGACTGCTCAAAATGCAGTGTTGGAGTGCCTAAGGCAATACGTCTTTGCAACTGTGGTTGACGGAAGGAATGATAGAGTGTCGTAGCCTCACCCAATTCAGTCGAGCCCACTTGTATAACGAACTTCACTGTCGCGCGGTATTTGTGCGTTACATCCGAGTGTTCTTATTAAGTGAGCCTTCCATAGTGAAGCCAGGAAACATCAGAATTTACATCTGTGTGAGTTTATTTTATGGGCCTGCGCGCCGAAAGTCGAGCCTATCACTGCGCTCTCGTGCTTATTCAGTGTGGCCAAATGATCGTGCTCCAGAGCTTTGCTGCACACAAGCTGCTTCAGGGAAGCAATGTACTCAATCGCTGCCAATGAACTTACTGTCGCTGGGTGAGATTCCGTCTTTTCGTCACCCTTGTCAGAATCCTGTGGGTCACATTCTACCCTTACTTCACTCACAATGCTTTCATCCGTGAACGGCTCTGCGATATCAGCGCCCATCAGCGTGGAGCCCACCTTGTTGAGAAGCCTCCTAACCGCATCATCTTCGTCGACAACATCCATGAACCTCGCTTTGGGAAAGCAATGTTCAATGCACTGGCTGCTGATTTCCATCTAAGACGCGTGGATCATTTCCACGGCACCAAACAAGGAGATGCAGAGTGGGATCGGTTGACCAATGTACTCATCGTAATCCGGCTGTAGTCCATTATCATGTGTAAACACCGAACAAAAGTGCTCATTCATATACTCTGAACTCACCAATGACATTAGGGTCACAAGAGACAGTGTCGCCCACCTGAAGTTTATCAAATTGCTTCTTAGTTGGGGACAAGAAACGTCACAACTTAGCCGGTTCCTCTTTTAGAAACTTGTGCAAAGTTACGTTATAAAAATGGTATTTGGCAGAGCGAATTTCCCCTTCCAGTCTTTTGGATATGTCCCGAAAACAAACTGAGAGCTCAGGACGGGCCCTGCTTTGTTTCCATAATCCGTTCGCCTTCCTCTTCAGATGGAGAATATCCTGAGGATTATGAATACGCACTTTTTTCGGTTTCCTTGGTGGTATATCGCTTTCACACATATGTCGGCACAGTTCCCTTAGAAGTCTGCCCAGGACACACATTCCCCAGGGCGTCATTCATGACGTTGCCCACTTCTGTGAGGCCGACAACGGCGAGCCCTTTCACCACAACCACCACAACCACCACAACCACCACCACCACCACCACCACCATGACATTTTCCGAATAAATAATAAATGACTGATTTCATGCGGAAGCAAAGAAACGAAAGGGTGGATAATTCGGAATTGTAGAAATATTTTTTTCGCTTTTTTTTAATAAATCGTGCCCTGTCGCGTAATTGACCACGTTGGCAATTGACGAGCTATGAGCTTTCACAAAGAAAGCCCATAGCTCGTCAACACCACACGCTGGGTCATCAAAAACATCCCAAAACTTCTCGAGATTAATGTCCAACAAATCAAACACACACTCATCTTGAGCACGACTGAAATCATAAAATCTACTATGCCTATGGGACGATGCCTGACGATATAATTCAACGTCAAGGAGTACTAACTCATGATCAGAAATACCGTTGAGAACCGCACACTCACGAACGTTCTCTTCAATACCCTTTGATACAAAAATGAGATCAAGAATGGAATTGGACGAACCACATGACCTAGTGTAATCTTTTACCACTTGACATAAGTTCATCTGAAATGTGTACTTTGGCAACTCTGGTTTGCTGGGCTTAAATTTGACCAATCAACGTTAGGCAGATTAAAGTCTCTGGCAACGATAAGCTGATGTTTCTTTGACAGAAGATCGACATGGGCAAACAAGTTTTCCAGCACTTGTACAGCACTTTGCGGTGGGCGGTAAACAGCTCCAACAACAATATTCGGATGAAATGACAATAACTTCACCCAGACTGACTGCACTCCAACTATATCAGGTAGTCTAACGAAAGAAATATCATTACTCAATAGTATTGCTACGCCTCCTCCCCTCGATTTGCGATCGAAGCGTTCAATATTATACCCTGGCAGTATAATCTCAGACTCACTTATATCCTCTGACAACCACGTCTCCGTAATTACAGTAACATGTGGATTAAAAGACATCAAAATATTTTCCAATTCTATCGTTTTATTCAACAGGCTTCTAGCATTTACATTCAGTAATCTCAAGTTACCTGGACAAACATTACGTCAATCCGTTTTCCGAGATAACAGTAAAGATCTATCCAGAATCCTCCTGTCCAAGATAGTATCCCAAGAAAAAAAATCATTGTTTATCCTTAATTTGGTAAATGCAATGAGACCCTGTCGCCACGTCATCTATTCTCAGCCGCGCTTTCCCACAGCTTTTTCCGTAACAGCCGGACCTTTTTTAAGTAGTCTTCCGATATGGAAATACTGGATCCTTTCAACTTTGAACAGTTGCGCAGCACATTGGATTTCTCAGAGTAATTGTAGAGGCTGAGAATGACCGGGCGATGTTTAGATTCACTGTGTCTCCCAAGCCCATGTATACGCTCAACAGATGACAGGGTCAGGCCCAAGCGACTATTTAATTCAGTCGTGACTTTCGGCTGAACGCAGACAATAAGGTTTCTTGCGAATCGTTCCTTGTCTTCGCTTTAGGATAATGAAAGGTGGAAGATTGTGTCCGTCACCTGTGCATGCCAACATCACTGTTATTCTGATCTTCTCATTGATCCTGGTTACGATGTAAATATCCTTACTTCCTTTGCCACAAATGGTAGTACAGCGCCGGTCAACCTTAATAATAACACTGGAAAAAATGTGGTCTCGTGCCCGAGTGTGATTACAGCATCCCTTGGGGTCATGAGGAAATCTTAATTGAACAAAATTATTCTGTTAGTTTCACGCAAGGATTTTGTTCAATTAACATTCTCCCAGTGCTCAAAGGGTGGCTGTTATCGCACTCGGAAATGAGACCTAATTTTTTTCCAGTGTTGTTATTAAGGTTGACCGGAGCTGTACTAGTGTGCGCCATGTCAGTGAACACAGGCGTTTTGTCCGCGTTTCCAATGTGGTTAAGTGGATAGTTGCATGCCGTCCTGAGCTTTGTCACATACTTCTGAAACTCGACCAGTTTCTCATCGGAGCTTACATTCTTCAGTTATTTAGTACTCCATTGTAAGAAATTGTAATGCTTTCCATCTGCAGAAAGTTAGGAGAGTGAACAGGAGGCAAGAATGAAGTGTTTTTCACGGGTTAAGCCAGATACAAAGAATCATTTAAAAGGGTACAGCATTGATTACCTGGTGCTAGTGAGCCGAATCCATCATTTAATCGCCGGGAGGTTCTCACAGGCGGAGAAATCGTTCACCAGAATTCCCTTGGGTTGTTATGAAGCAAAGATGGCAAAGTATTACGAAAAAAGGAAGCCTTGGATTTTCTGACACAATATTTGAACTCCTTTTCCACTGTGTCATAGCGATTCCACACCCATGTCATGTTTGACAAACATGCGGACCGAAATAAGTGTTTCTTCTGGGCAAGCAGTCGCTTCACAGCGCTGTTGTACCAATGTGAAGATTATGATGAGGTAACATAATGATAAGGAATGAAAGCATTTTTTAGTGTTCTTATTTTCCTCTTGAACAAGGTCCAGTTTTCTTCCACAGATCGGTTGTTGAAATTTGCAGAAAATTCTTCAAAGAATGAGGCTAAATCTGCATTAATAGCCACAAAATTTTAAGTGTTGCAGTTCTTTATGAGCTTAGGGTTTTTGTGTGTCTTCGCAGGTGACATGTGGATAGAAAATGTAATGAACCTATGATCACGAGGACCATTGTGGGACACTCTAGTGTGAGAAGAGGCCAGTTGCTCAAGACCCTGTAAAGCCCACATCCCAATAGAACTATAGGAAAAACGTGAGATGTGAGCATTCAGGTCAGAATGCCTCCTGGACAAGAGAAAAAAAAAAAGATCGTTATTCACACAGTATGGAGATCATGAGATGTAGCATATATGATACAGTGGGCACTCCTGTGAAACTGATAAAAGCAGTTTTGTTCTTTCGTAAAGTACAGGCACACAGTACATTTGCAACATGTTACAAAGCTGAACTTGTTGGCACTTCGCGGGCAGTTCTTACGCTGTTGCCTGCTGTCGGGAAAAAACAGGAAGATGTCCGACATCATCCTTTCAAATATCGTTCACAAGGGCCCTGCTTGTACTGGCGAGCTTCTGTTTTTTGGTTCTGGGGCTTGGCAGAGATGATGGGCATCCCCTTATGCTTTTCCCACCCTTCATTAGGTTATTCTACACATGGTCAATGAATACCCGAAGCTTCATTGGTCTCATCTGTACCAGAGCCATATATAGGGAGAGTTTGGCCATTGGGAGGAGCCTAATGTCAAGCCGCGTCATATGACGCGCCCCGGCGATAGTTGATTGACAGGTCGGCGATCCCTCTGGGCACGTCCGCCATTAGGGGCCTCACTGCGCACCGGCGTGCATGCTTGAATCGTATGAAGTTGAGTCTCTGTGGATGTTGGTGAGCTCTGCCGCAACAGAATCAAACGCGCAACGTTGAGTTGTGTGGATGTTCTGAAATGACTAACAGCACATGTTTGCCCTGTCGCCTTTGCCATGATTAAATCTGTATGAAGCGTGAACGACGCGGATGCCTCAGGCACGATAATCACGAGCAATGTTTTAGACGAAAAGTCGATTTAGAACTTCCGGGATTTCGTTCTATAATGCCGTCTGGTTGTTCAGTTTTTATGTGACCAGCACTTTCATTCCGCATACCGCCTATTCCAGTAACAACTACAACCGGGGATTCGAGTAACTATTGCAACGAGAGAAACTACGGGTAGCACTTAAAAATATGTAGCTAATATGGGTGTAGTCAGATATGTCCTTAGACGATACGAACTGTGGCGAAGTAGAGAGTTTTCAATATTGCCTCGTTAAATACTGCCCTTGGAATGTGTGGACATCACAACTTACACAAATGAACCATGTGAACAACGTTGCAGGTGAGCGGCATGACCGTTGCATATCGTGATATCTTCATAGTGGTGCTACACTACGGACATTTGACGTCCTTCATCGTGTCTGAAAAGTAAATGATTAAACTATTTCTTTACCTGAATCGCCAGGTCCCGGCCAGAATCGCCAGCCGGCTCAACACGAATGACACACACATTGAGCACAAAAATGACATTGTTGTCACAAAGAAAACAATTTTATTGAGAGCCATCATAAACAGACATAAAACTTGTATCCCACTTAGTAAAATCACATGCTATAACCGCTGCTATACAGAGAACACATGAACAGACATTATGGGATGCAGTCGCTCAATACGTAGCTGTGAGCTACAAAGAATAAACCGTCATATGTTCTGTTGGAGCACTTTTGGGGGATATACATAAATGAAAAGAAAATGAAATAAATAAATAAATATAAGCACCTGTGTAGTGATACGCCACAACCTGTTTCCACCGTGTAGAAATTCCACACAGCATGAAAACTAAGCCATGAGTAGCAATAGCTTTACCGTCCTTTCCGGGTACTGGAAGGGTGGCATATCCGCGAACAGAGCTGGTGCTTGGGTCGTATTCCAGTCGTTGCTGTATCGCCATTTCGTCAATCATTAATAGGCAGCACTTCTCTTGAGTGTTGAGGGCAGGAACTTTTGCATCCAACAGTTCAAAGACATCATGCAGAATGCCTGGCTGGAATTTAATTCCTGAGAAAGCATAGGAAAAGTAGCATGTGATTAAAGGATCTTAAGAAGCACTGGCGATCCGCAAAAGACAAATAAACAGCTTCATGTATCCTGCACAACGGTCCTCAGCAGCTCTAACGTTTGCTCTGATGTGAAACGCTAAGGAAAAGGGCTACATATGCACATACAAGATTGCACCGGCAAGTGGTGAAAGTCTGGCCGATCATGCACGTGCTCACGGCAAGATACGCCCACAACACAAGGCCGAGCTGGCCGCGTCTGGGCCTATCTTTGCTATGTGTGCTTCAAATATCAACAAGAAGACGCCGCACTAACCAAGGAATGTTTAATGAACACTAAGATGCAAGAAACTTACCTCACAGAGCTGGCTTTTTGCCTTCGGTGTCCAGCCACCACCTCGCTTGGTTCTCAATTGCCATTCACGCCGTCTTTTCGCGTCCCCCAGGAAAGTATACATGCGGAAACCTTTCCGACCGGAATTGCTGCATCCCACAGCACTGCAGCACCCCATGTCCAGCTAAACCGCGATCCAAATCACCGAAATAGAAGCTGGACGCAGTTCTTCACTGCACGACTGCGCCTTATTCCATGCGACCAGCTGGAGCGATGAGGCGTGCAATGGTGGCTCTGACCAGGGGCGGATTACTGGCCACTTGTCGGTGCGTAGCGCAGCGTCGTCTCCATAGTAACGCGTGCTGTACGTGACCCGCTTCGTCGTCAGAAGGAAGAAGTGACCTTACTCGTTTTCTTATTCAACTCTGGCAACTCCGAGTTACTCTCAGCCAGAGTAGCCAGATTAGCGGAAATGACGTCATGACTCTGCGGCAAAAATTAGCCAGGGAGTGACAACTCTACTCTACTCTGCTCTGAAGAAGGGTAGCCGTCGTTCTGACGTCACACACAAGCTAGCAGACGACGATGCGTCGTCTGCTACCAACTGTTGTTGACAGACAATATGGGTGGTGTTCAATTTCGAAATGTAGGACTGGTTAAAAACTGTCGAACATTTTCAAAATCTGCTAGAGTGGACGCATCTGCGGTAAGTTGTTAAACAGACAGTATGCCAGTAAACAGACATCGTCTCACCCGTCAGGCCAGTCCGCCATTTTGAGCGCAGCGTAACTCTAGCCGTTCGAAAATTACGCTCAAATGTGGCTACTCTGGAGTCACGTGATGATAAAGGCTCTGACGTCGTTACCCAACTCCCTGGCTACTCGGGTTGAATAAGAAAACGCGACCACCGTCGCCGGGCGTATGGCGCTCGTAGCCATTGGGCGAGGAGGTCAGCCGACGCATACGCTGCGATGTTCATCGTTCAAAATGGCGCTTGTGTACGCGTTTCTAGTGGAACAAGGAGCCGCTTCAGTGAAGTCAACGAGGACATTTCGTGTTCACAAGGATGTCTTCACATGGTTGTCGGAAGAGCAGTTTGTTTCCTTCTTCCGACTGTCCAAAGCCTCGTGTATACACATACAGGATGTATATGGAAACATGGACATGACATGAGTGTTTCCCATGTAGGGAATGTTATCACCCGCATAAGCTGAGTTAGTGTGTTTGTAACCCACCATTGTGAAGTTAACTTCGTCTTGCACAAACATGACATTCCTTTATTTATGAAGTATTTGGACACTGCAATAAAAAAAAACTAGCAATATTTGCGCTATTCATTTGTATGCTTTTTCTGCCCTTTTGAAAATTCCACCAGACGTATAATCTGGTGGACTACCAGCACGTAATTTGGGACGAGGGCCACCAGGAACTGTAGTGGACCACCAGAAATTGCAGTGGGCCACCAGAAACCCTTGCAGACCACTGGGCCACCAGGAAATTTGGTGGCACACCACGTCGATGGTTTTATGGTGGGCCAGCAAAAGTACAAACAGCAAATCATGTATCTGTGCTTGGTGCACGCTTCTGCGAAAGTTTGGTGGACTACTGTGGCAAAGCTACATGCAGCAAACAGCCGAGTGTGTAGTGAAGCTGTAGAAAAAAAGCACCAAGCCTCGTGTTTGTCTATACGCCTTTATTTCCTTCTCCTCAAATCGCACATTTTCTGAGAGAGGAAATAATTTACCCTTCGCCGCCGCTCTTTTTTTTCTTTCTCCGTGGCAGCCTCTCCATGGCGACTGTCGAACATGCCTGAAAAATCAGAAGTTGGGAGGTTACACATCAAACGAAACTTGTTACAAGCTACTGTGTACCAAAATGTAACAAATGCCCAGACGCACTGACTCATGAACCGCACCACAGCCAATGGTCATTAGGCAGGCACATACACAAAATGCTGTAGATTTGGGCAAGTCGAGAAGATCCATGACACAATTAAGAAACTTCTGTAGTATGATCATCAGTGCCTCTTACCAACAGACCACACGTGAGACAATTGCAGCATATCGTACTTACACATGCTGGTGAAAAGAAAGATGTGTTAGTCAGCCTTATCATGTTGTTGCCAAAAGAACCCACATTTCTTGATAACAGATAATAGCTTTGTTTCTCAGGCTCGCTTTCCGTGGTGGGTGTGTAACACAAAGGGACAAGGGTGAATGAATTTTATTTTGCTCCCGGGTATGCACATGTGCTATGTTTCTACATTGCTTTTCCATCGTTTCAATAAATCGGGTGTGAGTCAATGCCTGGTTTGTGTCTTTCTATCTGTCCTCGTCTCTGCATCGTTTTCTTGTGTCATGGATAGTCATGCATTGTCATGATGATAGTCATGCAGAAGCTTGTGCGCAAAATATTGTGATATTGGAACCAGTTCCCACGGGAATGAGCCAGCACATATTTTATTGTCAGTATTGTTAGTAACTCTGATTGGCATACCTAATATAGGCGGTCAATGCTTCCTGCGGTCCGCCGTTGTTGTTCCACCATTCTCGTTCGCTCTTCAAGGAGTTGGTGCGATATTGATGGTGGCACCTGCCTCCTCCTCCGTCGACATCTGCTCCGCTGTGCACATTTTGAGCTTGGCTGCTTGCTGTAGCCGGCAACTCTCTGGAAGCCACAGCAGGCTGTGTGTCGCCCTGAGCTCTTACCCGAATAACTGCTTAGTTTAGTTGTACAACTAAAAAGGAGGAGGAGGTCACTCGAAAAGCTCAGCAAGCACACCGTGAGTCCACCAAATAACTTTATCCTCGTCAGCATAGCAATCTTCCACGCGGCGTATAGTGCACAGATCACCGTCCTCGTCTTCTACCAATGTAATGCTAAAATACAATACGCAATTAACCCTCAACACATGTTTCACGTGAAAAGAAAAAGAGACAGCTCCGAGCACCGAAGGATTCTCTTCGAGCCGATGACGGCAGCCGACGGCACTGCACTGCATTGGCTGATTCGTGTCTTACGTGCTCATCTAGCGAAGTATGTGCAAGAAGGTTTCTTTCCACGTAAAAAAATTTATATTTCTTTGAAGTAAATACAAAGTAAGTTAATGTCGTCAAATTTAGGCTTTTTGCTTGACAGACTCCCGTATGCCATCGAGAGTAGCGTCGTTGCTCCTCGCCTATGGCGGGCTAGAACGAATGGTGTGCCGAACGGAGGCTGCAGACTGCGCCGGACGGCGGGCCTGCCGACATGTGGCTACCACGGGCTCGATGCGCTGTCTCTGGAAACGCCTCCACTACCACGTGATTAGCTTGGCGAAGTGCACCCAAGCGTGTCCTGGAGTCCTGCCCATCATACGACCGGAACGGCTCTGCCGCGAGAAGAAAATGTGCGCGTGCTAGTAGCTTGCGCAGTGCTCGTACTTATTTTTTTAAGACACGAAACAATGTGACAGATACGCGAAAGCCACCACCACTTTTTCAGACCAGCATTTATTTGTCTTAACCGCGACGCTATCAAGGGAGGGTGAGCAGGGTTGTTAAAGTTATTTTAAAAAATATATCTGGGCTACAGCTACAGTTACACCATTTTGCAAATAGACCGGTACAGTTACAGATACCACCAAAAATATACTCGGTACTTTTACAGTTACTTTCTACGTACTACGAATTGAATAATTTGTTACGCTACTACCGTTTCTCTTCGGGTCCTCTGCCTCGTTTTGTGAATTCTGTGCGTATATCAGATATGAAACATAAAATGCCTTTATTTAAAATTGGTTATACACCGACTAGATGCCCGTGAACAAAGACCATGATTCTACAATTTAATTCTATAATTTAAAGTACTTTCTAGACGACACATAACAAGGTGGTATGTGGAACTGGATTTTTTTTTTCAATTATTTTCTGATTCAAAAGTACTGAAACAATACTTGAAAAAGAGTAAAAGTTACCTGTAGAAAGAAACTCCGTTACACTTACTAGTACCTGCAGCAAAATGCATTCGCCATTTTACTCCAGATACACAAAAGGTATCTAGTTACCAGTACTCAGTTGTACTTTTACTTGGTTACTTAACAACCCTGAGTGTGAGCTTTACACAGGGCGAACGCAAATGGAAACATTTTAAATAGGCGTGGGAGGGGGAAAAGAACGCTTCAGCTTCCAACAAAGCTACTCAGAAGCATTCGCCCTGAATGAAACTATACACACAGATAAATACTGAGAGACCGGTCTGGGACTTTAAGCGCAGACCCACGTGTGTTCGCGTCTTGTAACCGCCGCCAATCACAGCAGAATTCAGTCAACATTTTGCCAGCTTATTGAGGCGTCGCCTTTTGTCGCGTTCTTGTTTTTCTCGGTTGAGGCCTTTGATAAAAAAATGTACCCGCGTCAGGCAATAAAATTTAAACAACATTCCTTGTTAGTGCAATGTTGTGTTCACGGCACCCAACAAGTGGTATGCCAGCCCTGTTCACAGACGCTATCACGTCTAGTATCGCCTCCGAGTGAAGCTCAATAGCGCTAAAGCACTGCGAGACATCATTCTCGACCGCAAGCACAAGCCTGTAAAGAGCTGGCGTTTGACATAGCAAGCCTCCCCTATCAAACATCCTCGTGATATCATCGGGCGTGTCGCACGGCGGCTGTTCCCAGTTTCCAAAACACAGTTCTCTGCTCTCTACGCATTGGTGCTTGGACAGACACTTGCGCGCAGCACAGCCTGCTATGTAGTGTACCAGGCGTGCATCGCTTTGCGCGGCGACATACGGCAAATGGTCCAGTGCTGCTTCTGCACCCTTAAGGTTTCCGACGTACAACGCTGCGTCGACACGTTCTCTTAAAGAAGACGGCGTTGGAGATGCAACCTCAGGACGCAACAGAGCAGAAACAACTCCTTCGCCAACAGCGCCGCTTTCTGGAGCCTTTGCGAGATTGTAGAAGCTCAACCAATTCACTACTGCTAAGAACTCTGAAGCCAAATGGTGTTGATTGCATCCGAGGGATTGCCGTATGATGCCGAACAGGCGTTCGACGCAGTCTTGACTGAGTCGTGACGTAAGAAGGTATGCGTAGCCTACGTCCTGAGTTAAGTCCATTAGAAGTCCTTTGGTGCTTGTCAGGGTAACACGCAGCCCTTCTGCAGTGCCGTGACTCAGAAATCCACGCTGTCCAGCGTGGGCTTCCCAGTCGTCTAAATACTGTAGAACGTCGTGAAGCGCCTCCGTATGTCGTGAATTTGCCTGCAGGTGAGCACCATATCATGTGAGGCATATCATATGGAACAACAGTGACAGTAACGGTATTCAAGGCCGGATGAGTTCACGCAGGGTTGAGCCTTGAAGTTTTCTCAGCGATGTATAAGCATAGTATACTGTCTGCTATCGTACAGTTATGAAAACTTCTGTTTGTTCACAACATTCGGGCCTATCTGGCGACCTTCAGCTCTCTCTGAGACAGCCGTTAAAGCAAAGAGCCGTGTTATAAAAGAATAAAGCGGTACAGGTATAAAACTACCTGTAAATTTGAATCGCAGAAAGCTTTTTTTCTGTTTGTTTGGTTGGTTGTCGGTTTTTAGAAGAAATATTGTGCAAATGAAAAAGGGCCATAGTTACTATATGTCTTTACGTGATTATTGGTTCGATTAAAAAACTATATGAGCAATCCTCCTGCATAATGAAGCGACAAGGACCCGCAGCATTTATAAAGCGAGAAGAATCGAACGTAAGTGCGTAACAAAATTGTTTTCTCCGGCCGTCATTCCCAGTCTGGTTGGCCAGACTTCACACTCATGTTCAAAATCTCAACGTGACGTTTGCCAGTAAACATTTCACGTAAGGAACATAGAAACCGCGCTAAAATGGTGAAAGCAAGCCAACAAGCTTAGTGATGCCCATAACGACAGCGATCCCCCCGTAAATCTGAATATTTCGCAGGCTGCGCAGGAAATCCCGTCCCGGAACATGTTGGTATAGAGCCCAACGACATTGTCTGAAAATTTTGACCGTTTCTTTTGTCAACCTTCGGTTCGCAAAAAAATAAAATAAAGTAATAATAAATAATTGTATTTTCAAACAAACAGTTAAAATCAATTTTAAACAGTTGTATTTTCTCGATTATTTCCAGCCCTATTCTCGATTATTTCCGTCGTTTTGTCGCACCTGTACATCTCTAAGGTGTCGTGCGCTCGAGCCTGTCGAGCTTGTCGATCCCGTGGTGCGCGGAACAAGGACGTACCTTTTCTGCCCCCGTTGCAACTTGACAAGAAACAAGACCGCGAAGTTCGCTTTCGCTGTTCCATTCCCGTCCGTCTCGTAACGTATAGCGCGTAATCAGCTATGGTGCTTATATAGCTACGGTGTCGCTTCAACAATGACGTACGCATGGCCACGCGCTGGATCTAATGAATGAAAATAGAAGCAAAAACGGATAGCGGTCCCACAGTCCGACGACAGTCCTTGTGCGACACTGCTTTATTTCTGGTGCCTTCTGGCGCGGATGGCACGCTTCAGTACCTCAAAGCGGTGCGGTGTGGGTCCACGCATCTTGCGGAAGAAGCACGTGACTCGAAGCCAGGTGTTCTACTGAGCGACACAAAAATGTTCCCGCCAGGCGAGCAACACCGCAAATGCTCGTGCAAATCGACGCCATCTTGTCCTCAGCCATGCCCACGCGCTCTCCATGTACTAAAGGGGGCGATCGGTACACCGTTCACTCTAGCCCGCCATAGCTCGCCTACCCAGCGGACAGATCGTGCGTCGGCAGCACGCGCTTGCCCGACAGTGGGCGTTGCCACGTTAGGCCGACGCACCGATGCAATGGCCAGTAATCCGCCCCAGGACGGCGTAAAGTGGGGGATGATGACGCGTTTTAGGTCACGGAACGCTCCTCCTCCCACGGCGGCGAAACGTCAAAGAATGACCCAACTCTCCCTATATACGGCTCTGATCTGTACCTGCACACAATGCCACCTATACAAGTTCCAAACATTCACAACAGTAATGATAATCGTGTGGTAAAATATGTAGAAGTACCAACGTCATGATTTTATGCAGAACCGACGCTACAGCACACCGACTCTGTCCTTGAATGGCTTGTTTAGCGTCACGTCGAGAGGTTGCAGGATCGACGTCATCCCGCCAGGTATGATCACTTTTCGGAAACACTGAAGTTGTGCTCCGCTGCGACGTTGCTGTTTGCTTCGGCAAAGAGGATTACCTTTCTCTTAAACAACGTGGTGTACTGTTGGTGTGATGGTATCTTCGAAAAACGTACACACTCGCCGAGAAACGTCCACAAAGTGAAATGTTGTGTCATTCCGCATTATGTCACATGACGCACCACTTGCCTGGGCCACCAATGTTGCAAGATGGGGACGCTTGATCTGGTCGGTCCGTGTATCTCTGCGTATAAGTCGACCGATCCTGCGTATAGGTTGACACCCCTGACATCAGTTTACAAGAAAAAAAGTCTACTTATATATGGCAATATACTACTTGTACGGGACTACAGTACTTGTACAGGGATGTAGTTATGGAGGTCTATTACTGTGATAAAACTGTTGTAAGCCCCAACAACGTGTGAGCATTGTTGGGATCTTGGGTCTGAGCCGTAGCTTAATGTAGGTACCATGCAGGGGTCTTTCTCGAATAACAAACAACACTTATTACATTGCCAAAATGTTGATGGGAACAGACAGACCATTTTTGCGGACCAGCACTTTTAAGTCACTGTGCACTGACGTCAGTTGAATTCTCGAAACAATCTTGACAGTTCATATGTGCATGAGAATAGGGAGGGCACCGTGCCTCCTGCTTCTGCGGACGATTCATCGTGTTGCCGGGATGAGTGGGCTTCTTTCATTACGGGCCTTGTTTTCTCAGAACAATGATGACAAGAATACAATCGTTATTTCAATTATATGCTTGTTTATTCCGATAAATTACAGTTCTATTCCAAACTCTCAAGTTTTCGTTTGTTGTCTTGATTGATGAATTCCGAAGACATCAAGTAGTTTATTCTGATTATTGGGCGAAGAGAGCAGTCGGCGTGGGAGTGGCACCCCATGGTCCGGTGTGTGTCTCAACAACAACTCCCCTGCTGGCTGGTCATCACGAAGGAAGCAGTTTCTTGCGTTGCTCCACTGATTTGATGAGCACATGGCAGGATTAATTTTTTGAACCAAGGCATCCATGATCTCAGCTAGGCTTGATCCTCGAGCAGCTTGTCAGGAGAATGCTCGGCATCGAGACACTGTGGACCCTGCGCTTGCTTCAGATGGGGCCACAGCAATTGTGAACAATGGCAACATAGCAACTCCTGCTCAAGGAGTGATCCACATCTCTCGCCTTAATTATTCTACACTAAAGGAATCATTCGACACATAATATTCAAATAAGATGCATGGATCATAGTCACATGTACCAGAAATATGGCGTACTCCTCCTTTACAATTTATTTACAGTTGATTACACAACATTGTCTCATTCAGTGATCAGAACCCTCAGCTAAGGCCATCGGCATTTCCGCGTAGACTTCCTCTTTTGTACTGAATCTTATTATTGTATTACTGAAGCGCAAGGCTGCGCCGCTGTAAACGGTCATTTTTTTTGGGGGGGGGGGGGGGGGGGACATGTCCTGCAGCCACGTTACAGCGCAGTGAGCTGTCTCGATGATAAACCTTCACCCTGCCAGGTAGCATGACAGTTTCTGTACCACCCACACGAGGCATGCACACTCTTTTTCTGATGCACTATATGCTCCCTCCCGAATAGTCGTTTTGTGGCTTGTGTATAGACATGGTCGTTCTCGGCCGCATCCATCCAGCTGACAAGCTGACACAATACTGCGCCAATACCACGATCACTCGTGTCGCACTGTACAATGAAAGTACGAATGTAATCTGGTGCGGCTAATACAGGCTGCCATGTCAGCGCCGCCTATAGCGACTGAAACACCTCCTCTTTATTTGAGTCCCACTCTACAATTTGGGGCTCACTTTTGCGAAGTGCATCCGTAAGAGTTGGTGCTAACTGATAGTAGTTCAGGATATAGTGTTGGCAATATCCTGCAAGGCCGAGGAAGGCCCGTATATCAGACTTAGTCGTGGGTTGGGGATAGTCGAGTACAGCAGCAATTTTTCCAGGGGGTGGCGGAACCCTTACCCGATGATGCGCCCCAGCTAAGTTACTTCTGCACTCCCCAGTTAGCACTTTTGAGGACACACAATGAGTCCTGCCTGTCGAAGACAACCTAACGCTGTTCTCAGGTGTACAACATGTTTGTTCCAGGTGTTCAAAAACACCGCTACGTCATCGAAATAAGGTAGCGTGAAGTCGCTCAATCCGTTCAAAACACTATCCATAAGCTTAGAGGAGCAAAACGGTGCGTTTTTGAGCCCGAACACTAACATGCTGGGACGGTAGCAAGGGAGAGACATGTGCTGCGTACCGTACATGAACTTGCACGTTCAGATAACGGCACCTGCCACTATCCCCGCACCAGATGAATCGTAGAAATGAATTTTGCCTTACTTTCAGTTTCTACCCGTTCTCTTATGTTAGGTATGAGATAAGTCTCCCCGCGTGCTATCACAGTTAGCCGGCGATAGTCTATACAAGGGCGTGGATCTTTCCCAGGAATCTAGACAATGTACCAACGTATTCGATGCCTCTTTTCTTCATTTCTGCCACCAGGCCTACATTCCTGACAAAGTTATTGGCAGCAACTTTGAACCCTTTGTTTTGTGGAACACCTGAACACATTTCTAGGACCGTGTCACAACCAAGACCAAAGTCGTCGTTTTTGTTGCTGCGACCTTGATGCACCTCGAATTTGTACAGGATGCCAATAACTCCTGCACGGCCCCAGAGTTTGAAACCCCCAGGGGTTGCCTCATCAGGCATGTATTGCTTCATGTTGCTGCGGCTTCTGAAAGGCATCATGATCTCATCCACGGCATTGAATTCTTCCTGTTCAATGGAAGCACAGTTTTGTTGGAGGCTTGAGATCCACGGACGGAGTTTCCCAAGTTTGTTGTCCTTTCTGTCATCATCCTGGCATCGATGTTGCTGACTATGTGAATGCACTGCATCAGTTTTTTGAAACCTGTTCCTTGACATAGTGTCACAAACAGGAATGTACCATGTACCACCTTCCCAATAGCATTGTGTAACAGGCACCTGAACTAACCCTATTTGCAAATAAAGTCCCAGGTATTGTTCCAGCTCCTCTTTTGTTGTGGCCACACAATCCCCATTAGCCTGTGTACTGTAAATGTTTGTTTGCTCACTAAGATGATCCAGCATATCTGTGGTCACAATCCTCTGAAGGACCCAGTGAGTGTGTCCATGTCATCAGGCTCGGGAAAATTCATTTGAAAAAGTGTCTGCATTGCTCCTTAGCTGTTCTTGTTCCATGTTCTGTTGTCCACCGAAGACTCACAGGATTCAGCACCTCTAGTGATGCTGTCATCCTCATCAGCTCCTTCACCGCCTTCGTTATCAGACAGTTCCTCCTCGGCATCAAAAGTAGCTTGAGGCGACTTCAGATTGGGAATAAACTCTTGTCATCATCTCAGCATTGGGATCCTCTGGAATTTTTCTTGGAATAAGGACACCTTCGTTCGCAGTTGTCCTGTGGTTTATCCGTCTGCAGGTGTCACAACTGCGCACATATTCTGCGATCTCAGACGGCATTTGAGGCCACCAAAACTTTTTCTGTATTTGGTCCTTCGTTCTTGATACATCCATGTGTCCAGTTTGGTCATGGCACACTTTAATTACAGTTTCCCGAAGTGTTTCGGGGACGACGACTACCTGACGACTGAAATTGTCACGGACGATAGTTTTTACTATGATGCCGTTGTTCAGCTGATAGCCTGTACCCTGGCTGATCTTAGGCATGATGGATCGACAAAATGGGTCATTGGCCTGGTGATCGCACAGACAAGATCCAGGGCTGGATACGACTAAGTGACACATGGTGTCCTCTGCACTCTGTGAGGTTTTGAGCTTCTCCGAAGTCTCATGCAATCTGGGTAGTGCGTCAGCTGCTGCATTTGACTTTCCTGGACTGTGTCTGATGATGAAGTCGTACTCCGCGAGGTCGAGTGTCCAGCGTGCGAATCTGAGGTTTTTGAGGCCGTTTTGGACAAGATAAGTGAGACACATGCTGTCTCTGGCTACAGTGAATCTTGGTCCGCCCGAGGTATATGCTGAATTTCTCTGTTACTGCCCAGTGGAGGGCCATGCATTCCAGCATACTTGCGTGCATGAGGGAGTCTCGAGCGTTGAGTGCTCTGCTTGCAAATTCGACGACTTTTTCTATCTTGCTGTGTGTTTGGGCGAGGATGGCACCGAGACCAGCCTGAGATGCGTCAACGTACACGGTGGTGGGGCGTTGAAGCTGGAACGCAGCTAGCGTGGGCGGATTTTTCAGCTTTGTTTTGAGGTTGTCAACTCTTTGTTGGCACTCACCTGACCAGCAGAACTTGGAGTCCTTCTGCAGGATTTCTCGTAGAGGTTGTGTGATTGCGGAGAAATCCTTTATGAATCTTCTGTAGTAGCTGCAGAACTGAAGGAACGAGAGGAGTCGTTTCGAGTCTTCGTGCGGTCTAAATTTGTCTACGTCGGCTGTGCGCGCGAGGTCGGGAGTGCGTCCTTCGGCGTTGATTACGTAACCAAGAAATGTCACTTTGGATCGTATGAGCTGGCATTTCTTTATGTTGATTCAGAGACCGTTTTGCACTGCTCTGATGAGTGCTGCTTCTAGTATCTTGAGCGCTTCTTGTATCGTTCTGGAGCCTTGTCCCACGTCGTCCATGTAGGTGATTGTGTTTGGAAGTACTTCGAATGTCCTGCGCATGACTGTTTGCATAGTCTGGGGAGCCTTGCAGAAACCAAACGCCATTCTTAGGTACTCGTACTTCCCATCTGGCGTTATGAATTGTCCGTATTGTCAGTTACGTTCGGTGAACCTGACGTGTGGTATGCGGAGGTTGACGTTGTTCATTATTCGGCAGAGCTTCGTGTTGCGTTCCGCTCGTTTTTGTTGCGTTCGTCAAGGCATTCAATGCCTCAGTGATGGCACGTATTTGCTTCTTGATTTCCAGTATTTCGTTGCGGAAATCATCGTTCGAGCCGTTTTCTGCCATGTTTCTTACGTCTGTAGCCTCGTGGGTGTCGGTATTTCGATGGGCACGTTGAAACTTTACTCATGGCTGAGATCTGTCGTCAATCCTGTCGTGCTGCGCCATGTTAGCGGTTTCCCTGGAGTGACCAGTGTTACATTTTTACAGATGGTTTTATTTAACTGAGATTACAAACGATGACAAAACAGACTCATTGCCGGAGCACGTACACCCATTGTTTGTACACCCAGGGGCGACCGCCAGAGGTGTCCCACGGAAATCTGTTCGAAACGGCCGCTCCTGTGTTTCCTTCCTCCATGCGTCTTGTCGACTGCACTGATCTCCATGTATAAAGGCTGGATCGCGCATGGGAGAGGGGCTCGTGGGAGAGAGGCGTGCATTCGGGCCGCCATGTTGGGAGGCCCTAAAGTGCTGTGTGTGCCCATAGAAAACAATGGGAGGCAACGGAGATTGTGAGTATTTATTGCGCTGGAGGCGTTGATCGTTGTTTGTCGTCACACAATTTTGTAAGGTGCCAGTATACTGATGTATCCTAACAGTGTTTCACAGGTGTCCTGCAGTTCGATTCGTAATTAGGTTATGTTTTGCATTCCGAAACTAGACAGTCACTGCAGTGCAGCACTGGGGATTGTACTACAGCACGTTTCCCAGCCAATATATCAATAAGAAACGATGTGAGGTTAACAACAACCATGTATATAATATCCCATGCTGCGTTCTGGACAAAAATTGTTCCATAATGAACGGTCCGGGAAAGATATACTCACAGGCAGAAAGAGATCGTTCTGTAGAATCACAGCCGTTGTTTTAGCAGTGTATGCGTTTCGTATGATTTATATCAAGCATCGCCGCAGAAAGAATCTTTTAGTGAACGACAGCGGTGCCTTGCCTCACAAATATGGACACACCGAAGCAGCCCAAATAATTACTTCACGCAATTAGATCACGCCAGGTAGTGATGCAAGCTTAATCAATTAAGTTAATCAGAAAGTGGTAACACCTCCTTGAGACACAGGACTTATCTCTTTTTGAAGTACAACCCTTCTATGTTTGTTTGTTTCTTCCTTCATTTGTTCTGATTATTTGCAGGCGCGGTTGTGCCAAACTGAATGTCCTTCTCGAGTACTCACATGCTTTTGCTGAATACAACTGCAGCTTGAGCAAAGCTGCTTAGGGACGGGGGCCTGCTATCCAGTGCTGACTTTGTCATGCTTGTTATGTGGAGCACATTCGAAAAAATGCAGCTGCACATCTGAAACTCCAATCAGTATCATCGTCATCAAAAAGGGAGCGTCGTAGCACCGTTGAGAGACCAGACATGCTTTCTGAAGATCTTCTATGGCACCTTCCGCAGTTTGCACAGCTTTGTTCAGCATCGAAGTTTCTCATAGGAAACACTTTGCATTAGCTGTGATTCCCATCTTACATTTTGATGTGCAAGGGCCCTGTTGCACTACACACATATGGTCTGCAAATTGCAACAGGACGATTTGGAGCTTGAAACAGTTGTGATTTTGTCATTTTGGCCCTCATGTACCCTGTCTGTGAATCGTAAACAAAAAAGTCTAACACGATATGCTTTTGTAAAGAAGATCACTGATGATGAGTAAAGAGAATATACATTTTTCAAGTTCAACATTTATTTCTTGCACTTATGCGTTTCAGGATACAATGAACGTGCAGGGAGGTTGCAAAAGACTACATTTATTGTTTTGTGATCTTCCTACAATGACAATATATATATTAGGTATGACAATGGACAGGTACACTCTCTAAATTTGTAGCACTCAATTTTAGGTTGGAATGAGCAATGAATAGCAACTTCCCTCCTGATATTTTCTCATAGATGCTGAATTTTAAATTTAATGTGATCAAATATGTGATAATATAATAATATATATAAGAAGAATAATATATAAGAATATAATATGTGATAAATGAATGTGATCAACAGTAGATGTAAACAACATCAGTAGCCAGAGAAGTGCATTCTCAAGAATTTTCTACTTATAGCATATATGTTCATGCCTATTAACTGAAACAATTATCACAGTTCCCTGACAAGTTTTAATTTCTGAGGGCGTACTGTAGAGGCGGCATAGATCTGCAGCAGTTAATACAAGGTATTATATACTGTGAATACCTTTAAAAATCCCATGTGACACATATGCTTTTACTTTCTGGAGGTGCTATGGTAATCAAAGTTTCTAGGCATTACGCAGATTCTGCACCCATTTCTTGAGTATGTCGAGGCAGCTGTGAAGTAACCTGTATTGATGATGATTATTCCAATTTTTATGGTGCATCGACAACAAAGGTCATAATACATCAGAACATCGGTTTGAATGCAACTAGTTAAAAATAAATACGTTTAATAAATGCATTGGACAAATGTTAAAACATCAGTTTAAAACAGGGTTTACAATCCCTGTATCTTCTAAAAATTGAAAAGATAACTACTAAAGGTAAGATAAAAACTATTCTAAAAAGAACTATAATTATTATATTGCTGGGTGAAGGAGCCTAAGGTGTATAAGATGTGTTTCAGATGTGAACATGTTAGAAAATGTGCAAAATTGAGAGAGGCTAACCACAGTGCGTGCACTGAGGTGGTTCCTTCCTGTAAAGTAGAAACCCGTGGATGGGGAACATGATACTTACCTGTACACTCAGTCGCATCACACTGCACAGACGATCCTCTGAGTAGCCCCATGAGGAAATATGTATTGAGAGACCACTTTTGCCTTAAAAACTGCTACAAATAGCACGACACGCTACAAATTATTATTATCGCAACAAGCTGACGATATAGCTCAGACACAAAGGCGGTACTCAAGTCGCGCCACACCACCGTTACGTAGGATTCTTTCTCACAAATCAAACCAAGGCACAAAACAATGCCAATACATGAAAAAGGGGTGACAATCTTGGTCTCATTATGACGTAATACCGCACTTGTGCGCGAAGGTAACTCAAAGAAATGAATGTGCACTCGCGTCCGTAGAGAACACCGTGTACCATGCTAGCAATGCATGCAGAAAAGCGCTCGAGTGTTCGCACATATATTGATGACAACACTACCAGTGTAGTGTAACACGTTCTCCCAAGCATATTATGCACTCGAACTGCATTTGCTGCCTGGAAAAAATGCAAGTGTGTTCGATTGAACCTCGGAAGAGCGATCAAACAACCTGCATCCAGTGCTCGTCTTGGGCAAAAAAACACTTCATAATGGTCAACTAAACATACACAATGGACGCCTATTTATTCCTTGATAAAGAATGACTCGCCTCTATAAATTTAGGCCCTGTATCCTTGCCAGTACAATTGGTACGACTGTAATTGCAAGAAGTTGCCGTGATCGCTGCGGCGGTTGTTGTAGGTACAGTAAGATGGCGGCCGGTTTCTTCACGCTTGCGCTCCCTATCCGCGATCCAGCCTTTTACAATCGAGATCAGTGGGCCGGAAGCACTTAATGGCTTAACGCTATCCAGATTCATGCACGCCGACATCCCACACGTGAAGAAAGGCAAGCAAGACACTCCAACATGAACTCCGTCCCAGGACACCTTGCACATAGCACACTGGATCCATTTATTGCATACGGTGCAGTGTCTTACAAAATTTCCAATTCCAAGCACAGGCATCAGCTCTCCCCTCCCTGATGTTACACTTAGCAAAGAACTGAAGTGACCTCAACTTGTCCCCTGTCTTCAAGTTGTCCCATCATGCACTAACTTTGTTGCAGTAAACTGTGTATTTGTGCAGGGATGGGAGCCAGGGATTTACAAGAACAATCAGGACAATTTATTTTCTACTGCACTTCTCACAGAACCATGGCGCTGAACTTGTGAGGCTTTGTTTAGATGGACGTGTATCATACCAGAGCAGGCATGAGTCGCATGAAATAGATTCATCATCCAGAGTTTCCCTACACAAATTGCACTTCCACGTCATATTGCATCTCTAGGTACGCACAACGTTACAGACAGCAGCCCAAGCATCAGCTGTAAAAAACTTCGAATCGAAATGATCTTGAGGTCAACTGCATCATCAAGGGCAGCTTCAGACAGTCGGCTCGGGAAGACTTCTGTGTCTTCTTCTTCTGTAAATATTAAAGATGAGAAATATGTTAACGAATGCCAACCATGTTAGCTACACAGTGAAAAGCAGAGAAGGCTGAGATATACTTACCTACGTGAATGCAGCAAAACTTCGCTTCCTACATAGATAAATTCTTGTTTATGTACGTTCTTACACCCTTTGAAGAGCGAGCTACCGCGACTGGCATCGAACTGCGCGTGTAGACCTGCGTAAACATCTGCTTTGAATACATCTCCAGGCGTTCTTTGAATTCTTTGAACGTTCTGAACTTGTCGCCTAGCTTCATGGCGCCAGCGCTTTCCGAGTGGGCCGTAGGTTGGGTACACACGCACAGAGCATGTGACGTTGCGCGTTGCGTTTACTGCTGCCGTGCTGATTCAGCCGCTGACCACGGGGAACACGTGTGGTCAGCTGACACCGTGCCACCCGATGCCGCTGTCGCGCTACGGCGCTTTTGTCGCCAGTGACGTCACTATGTAACTGTGGTAACTGTAGCTGGCCGCTAATGTTACCGCTGCTGTAGCTTTAACAGGCTGCAAGTGTTACCGCACTTTGGAAACAGAGCTGCTAGTTTGAAACCGCCCAGATATGCGCCGCGCTGCGGCGCTGGTGTGTGTCCCCGGTGACGTCACTCCTGTAACGTCAACTGTCTGTTTCCGTTACCGTTCCTGTAACGCTAGCCACCGTGATAGTTTTTTAATGAATTATCATTCATATGTGGGCATTTCAACTGTTGCACTTCCTACGAAGTTTGACGCCACGTATCTTCATAACTCTTTTACATCAGCTGAATTTTTGTTTCCACATATTGTTGGGGTGGATAGCATTGCATCCTTAGTTCTGAAGATTCTAAGGTTTGCCTTTGAGGGGATAAAAAAATCGCAAATTTGCCTCATTAATAAAATATGGTACATTTTGGGAACCTCACTAGTCGTCTCTCAGTTGTGATTTTGCAACAGCAAAAGCAAAGCAAAAAAAAAAATTGCTTCAGAGATGGTTGAAGTTACGTTCGAACGTCGTTTGCAACGTAACTTTGACTATCTCTGAAGCAATTTTTCATTTCTTATGTGCTGTTTTGAGTTGTCATGAATGTTTGTCAGTAAAATGAACGATGCCACGAGTAGGAATATCTGGGATGCGCACTGTTGAATTTACGCATTTTTAGTAGACACCCCTCACAAAAAGACTGTTGGATGTGTTGCCCCAAATCACAATACGATGTACTTGCTATAAAAAGAAAGTGCATTTTGAGAGAAACACAATGATGTAGATGACTTTCGGGTATCACAATTGGTAGACGACTAGTGAAGTTCCCAAAAGGTACCATATTTTGGAAATGAGGCAAATTTGCAATTTCTTATCCCCTCAAAGGTAAAGCTTAGAATCTTCAGAACTTCGGATGCAATGCTACCCATCCCTGACAATATGTGAAAAAGAATTCATCTGAATATGTTGAATAGTTATGAAAATAGGTGGCATCAAACTTCGTAGGAAATGCAGTGGTTGATAACGATAAACGATGCTTTATTGCAACTTCTACAGAAAAAACACAATCAGGGGGAAGCCAAAAACCCACGTCGAAATGCCCACATCTGAATGGTAATTCATTAAAAAATAACAACCAATAATTTTCAACTACTTTCAGCACCAATATGCCTCCTAGAGCCAAGGCTTTAATATATGTTTGAAAGAAAAAAAATTGGAGAGGTCGACCAGACCACCCTGCCTGATTTGGCATGAAATCACTCAACTGCTTAATCAGACGTTTTCTCCGTCTTACGGCAGACATCATCAGTGCCAGACTGAATGCGAGAGTCAAAAACCAGTCGCTGTTTAAGGAGATGGAGTATAGTTTGGGAAAGGGGCCACGTTCTTTTTTACAAGTTGAAGGATTACTGCGTATGTGCCAAGACTTCAGAAGTTTTCTGGGTCCCCACATTTGTTCGCATGCCAAGGTCTTTGTGTTGTTGAAGTCGAAACAATGTCCCAATAATGCTCAGTAAGTTCCGTCTTGAACCTTGTGGTGTGAGTCGCGTTTTTTACGTACCGCTTGTGTTCTTTGAAGCGAGTGCTCCATTTGCGGCCTGCCTCATCAATGTAGCACGTGTTGCAGTCTTGGCATTGTAGTTCATAGACCACTCCAGACTGGTCTTCTTGTGGGATGGGGTCCTTTGGATTCGAGACTAGGTTTCTCAGTTTGACATATGGTTTGAATGTCGTCCCGATTTTTCAGCGTCAATAACATCATGTGGATGGACTCAAACGCCTTTGACATAGGGAATCGTCACTGTCCCTTGGCTGAAGCGGGTAGTGTCATGTTCTGTTGTCCCTTGTATTCTCCCCTGTGCATTCTGAATAAATCGACGGGGGAGCCTCGTTTGCTGAGATATTCGGAGATTAAGGTGTCTCGGATGCCTGTAGTTCCGGGGTAGACGTAGCCGCTGGGATCGATGGAGCAAGGTCCTCACCAGACTTCGTTTATCCACGATGGGGTGGTGCGAGTTGAAGTTTAGAAAGCTGCCGGTGCCCTCCGAAACCGGCAGCTCCACACACGTAAAAATGGAAATTTGTTTGTGACACCAATGATAACCCTGAACAGAATGCAGACGATTACACTCCAGTTTTCGGTGAAGTCAAAAAGGAGCACTGCCGATCATCCCGCAAGGGACGACTTTGCTGCAGATATAGCACTTCTTTGAGTTCCACGAACATACTCATAGGGGATGTATTGCAGAACAATGTCCCTCACTTCCCTCAGGAACGCGGGATCACCCAGATCTCTTTTCTTCCGCATTGTCAATGTGACATCATATTCCTCATCTGTTTGCAGATCGCGCTACGTCAACCCACACTTGTGACAATATTCTTTGTCCTCCCGGAGGACGCATCTTCCGAATGGTACACTACACGGAAAGAATGCTTTTACAGCACTCGCAGTGGACAAGCATATGCGAGTTGCATTCATTATTACAGTCAAGCACAATGTGAAGTTCGCATAATAAACACAGAGGCAGTCTTTTCTGTATAAGGTGCACTTGACCCACTTTGGTTGCAGAGAGTAGAACTTAGAGGGTCCCACAGTTGCATTCGGAGGAGCCTCTCGGAAAATGTTGTCAGTTTCCCTTATAGTTCTTGTCATGTACTGCTTCACACGATGACCCTTTTTTCTTTCAACGTATTCCGCAACTACATCATGTTTGTTGGGGCTTTGCGTGGAGCAGTCAAGGTCATCGTCTGTGTAGTAATGAAGAGTCAGGGAAACATCCTCTTTTCTTTTTCTTTTTCTTTTTTCAAATCATGTCCCGCATATGGATTAGGACTCGCGTACACACCTACTTTTTCAGAAAGTGTTCTTGACCTGTCAGATATACGTTTTGTCACCTCTGGTGTGACAGCAATAATTTCTTCTTTTGTAAGGCTCGTTGGTACAAGTGTTAATAACCAGCACCATTCTTGGTAGGAGAACACAGAAAGCCAGCTAGAAATGTTCTATCCACTCTGGACAAAAATGGCATGCAACATCTTGCTCTGTTGACTGTGCAACATACACTGCTGAGTGCTGACATTTTCTTCTGAAGGGCTTTGCTGAAAGCTTCCACATTTTTGCTGAGCATTCATTTAGCATAAAACTGTCAGGATTACTCCCTCACTCGCGATGGTGGTTTCAGCAGAGAAACGTTTTTGAAGGAAGAGCTCAGGGTTGCGTTCAGGCCTTCTACAATCTCACCTTCATCAGTGTAGGTGGTGTCCAGTGAGGTGCGTGGAACATCAGGTGGTGTCCTCGGTAACTGATACGTACGTTCTTGAGGTGCAGGCAGCAGTTGTGGCACAGCTAATCCATTCTGCACACGTTACGAAATTGTCCAGTGAAATCGTCCAGTTCCGACACACTGAAGAAGTTCTTATGAAAATGCACCTTCCATTTGTGCTTTTTCATACAGTCTGCACGATCCCATATAACCCATTCTAACGGAAGAGGGTCACTAGTGGCTTGAGGAGCTTCATAAATACTTGCGGGGCTGAAGCTAGGCCAAATGGAAGAACATTTCACCAATGCAAGTGGGTTTCCCACTTCCAACAAAGGATGTTCTTATGATCGGGATGTATTGGGATGGACAAGTAGCCATCTTGCATGTGTATGTTGGTCATGAAGTCCTTTGGTTGGATTAAAGACTGCACAGTATGTCATTCCTCTATCTTGAAGTGTTCGAGCTTGAAGTATGAATTGAGCTGATGAAGGTTTAGGATTTGCTAAGCACAGCCCTCCTTCTTGGGGCCAAGGAAGAGAAGTGAAGCAAACCAATCCTCTTTCATGGGGACGGGTGTTATGGCCACTTTTGGAAGGAGAGACAAGATAATCTCATTTATGAGGTGGGACTAGGACAGTGTGGGTGTGTTGGGGGGTGATACTGCATTAGATTGTCAAAGAGGTCCTCAGATATCAAGCGCTACGCTGACGTGCAGTGAGCTGTTCTACTGGCTGGTTCTGACTGGGGGGGGGGGGGGGGGTAACACAGGGGTATGACTCACCTGCGTCTCGGTGGTAGATGCCCTTCCCCGTGTGCTAGTTGATGAGGGAAGGACGTGCCAAAAGGGCTGCCTGGCCTCCAGCTGGTCTTTTTTAATCAGCTTCCACTGTGGTATCTAGCGATCGTAGCAGTATTGCATTTTCCTGCAGGAGCGACAGGGTCTGTCGCCAAAAAGCTGACAAGCATACTCCCGTGGAGGTTGCAGTAGGCCAGGTACAAGGGCCCGCTAGCTAGGATTCTAGGAACTTTTGCCTGATGTTTCTCACGTCCTTTCCTTGCAGTCGTAGCGGCATGAGTGGGCCCCTGGATATATGCAGCAAAAACTTGAAATATGCATCTACGTGCTGAATATACATTCAGATGCATTTAAACATTGTTCCAAATTTGATTAAAACATCCTCAAACATGGCATACCTGCCAACTCTCCCGATTCATCCGGGAGACTCCCGGATTCGGACTGGTTTGTACGATTGTACGGCCGAGAAGCAAATCTCCCGGAAAATGCAGTTTCCCTCTCTATATCTCAAACGCCTGCTTTTTCTCTGGGCACACAGACGAAAACGTCAATCGAATACCAGCCCAATTGCCATCGGCATCGCTGCCGCTTCCCGGAGCCTCTGTGTTACGGAGTTCAGGGGTTCTGGTCATGGTTCTAGTTCTAGCACTTCTAGTTTCCGGGCATTTCCTCCATGTTTTCGGGCAACAAAGGTGCCTTTGCACTAGCTGTTTCGACCTTGCGTACCTCGCAAAGAGAACAGAGACATAGTTTTGTGTCCTCACGTTCTTTTGAGAAAGTGTCATAGCCTTGTCACAGCTTGACACCCAGATAGTTTCTTGGAGAGGGCAAAGTCTGTTGCTGCAAAACTTGTGCCCGATGAGCCTGCTGGGTTGAAGTGTGCTCCCGTTACATATGCAAATAAAAGCCACCCAACAACGGCTTTCTCCCCCCCCCCCCCCCCCCCCCCCGGCTTTTGAAATCTCCCTAATTTGGATGTTCCCAAGTTGGCAGGTATGACATGGCTTTTCAACGTCTACAGCCAAACACTTAGCAGGGAAAAAAAATATGCATTTGCATGTAAATCTGGCTTCCAGTCATCACAAGACCTTCACAGCATTCGCCAAACACAGTCCTTTGAGCTTTTCGTAGGAAACTCTTTGATAAAGCATCCACTCATGTAGTAGCACATATTATGTTCAACAATGCCCTCTTCCAAATTTTGCGGTGGATCATTTTGCAGAGCGCTTCGCTGTGGTGTGGTGGTGGTCTCTGTGTTTTCTGTGTTTTGTATTGCTTCAGGCACTCTGGTCTGAGAGGCACAACCACTGCATCCCAGGTCCGAAAGCATGAGGGAGCTGTCTTCCTCAAGTTGCCCTGGTTTTAAGGTTTCATGAGCTTTGACATGGATATATTTCAGGCTACGAATTACAGTAGAGAGATTTTCAGGTGGATCCTGTTGCAGCCGTCGAGTTTGCAGATGTGTGAATGGAAAATGCCTGTGTATTTCAGCTCTCAGTAGTAGCACACCACTGATGGTAATCTGCCACCCTCTTATCGTATGTTGCTGTTGTGGGCTGTAGAGTTCAGTCTTTAAGTCCACGACAGGCATTGATTCAAAACTTACAGGTGCTGGGACTGTTCATGTTTGCATAGCATACCTTTACCTTTTTAGCTATCTTTGAGGTGTTGATGGCATTAGACAAGCTGTCCATTCTTTCTACAAAGTCTGCAGTTGCCTTTGCACATGGTGGCGAGTAATTCACAGAGATCAGTACAAGGAGTGCCAGGTTCACTTCACTTGGAGTGCCCTTTCGTTAGTCATGTAGGGTGCGAGTCACGGTTGCTTCTCGTGTTTGCTTTCGTATAACGTGATATGTAGGACAAGTCCACAATCTTTGAGCTAAATTGCAATGCGTTCGAGATGCCGCACTTCTTAAACGCACGCGTAATCACTGTGTCCGGGATGGCATTCCGCCACGACACCAGTTGACTCAGTGATGCACGCTTTAAGCGGCCAGTCGGTGTCAGCTGCTGGTCACCTGTTGGCTCCGTTCGGCATACAGCCTCTGGAGCCCATCCTTGAATTGCTTGTTCATGCCGACATTCAGAGGCTGTACCTGCGACGTCACGCCGCCTGGGATTATGACCAGGTCACTGCCGTGGTCGTGGATTAGTCCCTTGCTGTGGTCACTTGTGTGACCCCTATACGCATCCACCACCAACATTGAGCACCAATGCAAGAGAGCACCTGGACGGTGAAACCAGACACTCTTCAACCAGTCATCGAACAGTTCGGATGTCATCCATGCTTTCTCGTTGCACCTGATGACAGCACCATGAGGGAATTATTCATTCTTGGGCAGGGTCTTCCTGTTAAATATCACGTAACGAGGACGCTTCCTCCCATCCGCTGTGCAAGACAGCTTGACTGTGATCCTCTGCGTCTCACAGCCAGTCGTGCGCACTTTCATTTCTTGCACAACCACATCATCCACAATGACGTTCGACGGCATGTCGAACCAGACAGGCATCTGATTTGTATTTCCGATTTGTCCGAGCGTGTACCCGTGCTGTTGTCCAAGCTGAAGTACGGTACGCTGAAACTCACTCAGCTTCTCCTTGAAGTACTGTGGGAGTCGCTGGCATACCGACGTCCGTCTTCGCAAGGAGAATCCTTTCCTCTTCATAAACTTCTGCACCCACGAACTGCTGGCTTTGAAGATCGTGGGCAGGACTTTCTTCTCACGGACGAGTTGACGTGCTTTCACTTGGATCATTTCGGCGGTGACTGCGACGCACTTGCTGCGCAGATCCCTGATGAAGTCGGCCAGGTCCTCTTCGATGTTGGCTTGTTGTCCACACTTTGGTCCCCTGAAGGCCTTCCGGCTCAACGAACACTCACACAACTTTTCTTCTTGGCTAAGCTACCTATGCACATTTGCTTCGGAAACACCATAGCACCTTCCAGCCTCCACGTTATTTCCAGTTGCCTTTGCTGCCTCAATAACCGTGCGCTTGAATGCAACTGGGTAAAACATGGGAGTGGGTGCCATACCAAATCTCAATGCAATATAGTAGGAGAACATGATTGAAGTGAACAATACCACATGCGGGATGCAAATGGCGAGACCAGCCTCGTCGAGATCAGCGAGATAGCATAAATGGCTAGCGGGTGAAAGTGCCTTCCATTGGACCAGCTCTATCACGTGCTCTTTGGAAAGTTTCCAACAGCTATTGTTCCCTTTCTCTCTCTCTCCGTCCCCCTCTTCCTCGCCTCTCCCAGCGGGATTGGTTAGCAATTGCAGGGGCCACGAGGGCATGATTTCGATTGCAAGACGAGCCGGATTTTTGATGTTCCATATTTTAGAAAACACTTGTCTTGGAATCGTGCAATTACGGTATTAACCCTTTATAAGGCGCGACCTTTTCCTGAATTTTTCGGACATTATGCTTCATAAATATTGATTAGGAGCTTGTGCCATGGTCAATAACAACTTGTCCCGACCTCGATAGGCCTATAGTTTTCGAGATAAAAGTGGTACCTATTTGTACCACCATCCTCGTACTTGCCAACTGCAAGTGGTACATATGCGTACCGCTGTCTTTGATGAAGGAACTTTATTTGCAAAAGCGGGTAAAATTTGAACAGGACTAAACTTGAAGAAAACACATTGCACTAGAAGTGGTGTCCACTGAAATTCATGAGTGGAAGGGGTGGAAACACTCAGCACAAAGGGGTACTTCACACTGAATGCAGATGAAGTTCGTGCGCACCTGCCTGCTATTTGTTGAGCACCACCTGCATCTCCTCCTGCTCTCCACTCGCTGAGGGTGGTGAGATTGCCCCAAATTTCTCATTTCCAGCGGGACCCGGGTCATCTGGCGACCACTGGGCCTCCCATTCTTCCTGTGTTTATGGGCCGTTGCGCACTTGTTGGTCCGGAAGCTGAGCCCATTGGTGAGTTGTCGTCCTAGGACTAAGCGGAACCAGAAGAATGTACCCTCATTCTCGGCACCGTACTGAATGAATGAATTGACGACCGCGGCATCTAGGAGGTAGTAAAAAATCCTGTACCACCATTTTTTTGAACGCCTGTCACAGCGGTAGCTGTTTCGTTTTTGGTCGAACCTGTCCACCCCTCCCATCCACTGGTTGTAGTCAGCCAGAACTTTTGGGCATGTCACTCCAATTTTAGCATCAGTAGACAGCCGTCTGCTGACCTCGCACACATCATTTGGATTGTGAAAATTGGACAACGCGTTCACATTTTTGTTGTCTCTCCACTGATAAGCTGTGAGTTTTCCCTTGCTCCTCCAGATGTACTCGCCTTTTTGCAGCTTGTTGTCACTCTTTATCTCAGGAGGCAGGTCTCTTCGGTTGGTGCGTAGTGTACCTGCAGCATATACACCCTTCTCTGACAACTTCTCCAGCAAGGATGTGGTGGTGAAAAAATTGTCGAAGTAGAGCTGTGTGCCCTCCTTGACTCCCTCTGACAGTTGCAGCACAACATGCTCCCCCAAGCCAACATCAGATGGTCGAACGCTGTCTTTCCCCTCATATATCTGAAACTGGCAGAGATACCCTGTTGCAGAGTCCGCCCTGCACCACACTTTGTACCCGCGTTTGATGGGTTTTATGGGCATATATTACTTGAGAGTTGATCTCCCTTTGAAATCATGTTTCCCCCCATCAATCATGCTTTCGTCGACACTTTGGTTTTGGGATGGTGTGTAGTGTGCAGTGAAACTCTTGTTCAGGGCATCGACAAGAGGACGGACCTTCGCGAGCTTATCGTGTCCTGGCTCGCCCCTCTTCTATTCTTGAGTGTTGTCATGCAGATGAAGGCAGTTCATTAGCATCTGAAACCGTTTGAATGTCATCACCCGGCATACCTCGTTCACTCGGTAGAATGAGTCGCTGCTCCAATACAAATAAAAGTGGTGGAGCGGATGTACACTCATCAAAAGTAGAACCCCGATGAAGGCTTTCATTTCTTCCTTTGTCACATCGTACCATCCTTTTCGCGTCTTCTGTGCGGCATAACGGTTGGTTTCAAGGACCATCATGTCAAGCACGTCTTCCGTGAAGTACAGAGCGAAACATTCACAAGCGGTGTTCCGAGGAGCATCCGAATAGCGCTGATCCCAGCATTTTGTGGTATCTGGAAGATTCACTGGTTCGTTTGATGTCCAGAGTGACCCATCATCCTCATGTCGCTGCTCATCAAGTGGGGTGGAATCAGCGACTTGGCTAGTTTTACGCCGTTTTTTTCGTTTCTTCTGTTGTTGAGCACGTTGCCTTTTAGATTTCTTTCCTGCACTTCTTGACGGCTCCGTTGAAGGTGCCGTATTTTCGGCATCTTCATCAGATGGTGCTAACTCTGGTTGGTACTCTTCATCGCTCGAGCTATCCCCTTCAGCGTCGCTACAACATGGATTATCAGGCAAGCTGAAGAAAATCTCCAGAGCCTCTTCAGGGCTCAAATTCCGACCTGCACACATTTTAGAAATCACAACTGTGCATCAATAAAAGCATAATGAACTAAGAATGGAGCTCATATCAGTAAAATAATGTGTAAATAATTATAGTAATGGGTAAAGTTCCGTGCCCGGTATATTTTTCAGCTACATCAAGTATAAATCAAACAGTAAGGACGGACCCCCGCCATCAGGCATAGGCGCAGAGCGCTGTGACGCGCAGCACCATTTCTGTGATCACTTTCTTGACTATTAGCCTGCGCGAATCACTGCGCTTCCTGCACAAAATCGCAGTCTAATGATCTACGCAAATGGGCATAAAAGGTCAAGCTTACCTGACATTGTTACGCTGGACGGGAAGGAACCTCTTCCGGGCGAAAAAAGCGCGCCTCTTTCCATGCAGTGCAATTGACTAAAATCACAGGGCGGCCCTTCAATGCAATCGCCCATACACGAGAGCGTGCCAGTAGGCGCCATCTTGTCGTGTTCACACGTGACCATAAACATGGCGGCGCCCACGAACCTCGACCTGGGTCGATGTAAACATTGTAACGCCGTTCGTTTGTTTTTGTCCGTTTCATTTTATAAGATCATCCAGCCTTGGTTATTACTGTCGCGTTGTAGTAGAAAAGTAGGTCTCCAAGTGTAATACAATTAGAAGACAGTGGGATGTCTGAAAAACGAAATAATGCTGTAGGAGAGCTTGTTACTTGTGCCACTTTACTTGTTGGGTAAAACTGTAATTCCTCCATTCACCTCACATTATTTATAAGGCACAATCACTGATAATACATTTGAAGAATTACCGTAGTACCTGAAATGCAGCCTGCGCGCATTGTTTCACGCTAGGTCTGCTGATTTCTGTCACCTCATACTGTGCCTGTAAAGCTGATTTCTCAACAGACTGCTTTGTTTTGCTTGCAAAAGCCGGGCTGAGTATACAACCAAAGGAAGGAGGCAGTGTGACTTCTGCATTTTTGCAACTGACAAAACGTTCTAAGCAATAAATTGCATTCTCACTGTGCTCGAAAATTTTTACCTCCAAATCACCCCGAAAGCAACAAAGCTTGTAGCAGTTTTCAGCATCAGGCACCGAAATCTCACTTTCATGCGCACACACAATCATTCCTCAAGCAGCCTGCCAGCGTTTGTTGCAGTCTATCAGCTGCAGTACTTGCGTTTCTCCTGTAGTTATAGCTGTAGGGCTGCTCTCTCCTGTCGTGCTAAGAAATCCTTTTTGCTGACACTGCTTCAGGACTGGGGCAACGTCTGGGTATAGTATTGGAATATGAATGCAGATGACAGTATTATGGCCCAATTAGTACACATTTATCATTGGGAACAACAACTTATTAGGGCAAATATAATAACAAATCACAGTGGCATGTACTTTGGCTCCTAAGGCAACTATTGTCCTTTGAACTGGGTAAGCTTAGTGTACATTTGCCGGCATCTAATCTTGTGCAACTCTTCTGTACGTAGTCTGCAAGCGTGATGAATGCGTATGCTTAAGTATTTGTGAGCAATAGATCTTATTAGATGAAAGTAGTGATTTTCAAGTGACGTCTGTTCGAGCATGTGGTCATTACGTATGGAGCTGAACACACCCCTGTCCATCATAGACTCCAGCACTTGTAAGATTAACCTTTGCAGAAGTGTTGCCGATGATATGCCCTCCTGGAAAAGAGCTGCACGCAGCAGCTTCTCAGATTTCCTGCAAATGGTGATCACATCATCAGATGGATAGGGAAGTCTGTGAAAGTAATCCTTTTGTTGTATTAGTGAATGGTAGAGGGAAGGTGTACGGACTGTCAGGTGGGAGATGCAGATGTCACATTTCAGATACTCGCATAGGTAGCACACTATGCGTCCTGCAATGTACACTATCACTCTTTCACCAAAAGTTGATGGCTCCGTTGGGTCTGAGAAGTAGTTATGCTCACGTAGATCCTCCTGTAGAGTCACTTCTTCTGCAGGTATGCTTCTTCCTCTTGATGTCCAGTTAATTATGTCTTCCGATAGGGGCTGTCTAGCGCTGCTGACGTGCAGTATGGAGACATTTTCGAGTGGTAAACAATTTCCTTTATGAGAGGCTTCCACTTCGGTGTTAATGATCAATCTTTTGTATGCTGCTGCAAACTGCCTTGCAGTAGGATTATTGTTGTATCCTCCGTGCGAACGTACTAAACCAAAGAACAGTTCCAGATGATCTTGACTGACGCGATGTGTTGGGAAGTATGTCACAAGGTTCTTAGAGTGGAGAAAGTCATAGAGCTCGATGGCACTCTTGCAGCATGTGATGAAACCAAGAAACCCAGTTTTCCGGTTAGTCTGCACAAGAAGTGGCCCAGAGTTGCTCCTCCGTAGACTGCAAATGTATGTTGTGGCTATTTGAAACATTGTGCGTGCCCTTTCGATGTTTTCCGGACAGAGCGGCCTCTTCCATGACTTCTGGTGCATATTGACGGAGTTCAACACATTGAACACATTATTGATAACTCTCAGGAACCTCTCAGTTGCCTCCGAGTCCTCAAACCCTGATACACCTAGATCACGACACTCATGTATGGCATCTGCAATGCTCATGCTTAAAAGCTCTGCAGCAAGATTGACTTTCATGGGCTGCCGCTGCCACTGAACATGCGCCCTCCTTAGTTTATTTGCGGCATGGAGCCCCTCTTTCTGTTGAAGTGAGTGGAGTGCCTCTATGTAGTCCCATGATATTTCCTTGCCATCTTCATCAATGAAGGACTTGAAGTGAGAAAATGCATTTCGTATTAACTTCAGCATGTGGCAAGCGTCAAGAAATACGCTTATGGGCTCAGCTGTGTCAGGATGGGGAAAGCTGGTCCTTAGATTTTCAAACTGCAGCGAGCATCCTAAGTTATGCAACATTGACAAGTTTGCTGCAGCACCGTCGCAGGTAACAGATACAACCTTCACTCCAACATTGTGCACAAGAGACAAGCCTTGAAGGACAAGGTTACTTCTTTGCTCGCCAGTTATTCCATCTACAAGGAAGTATCCTATCGGCAGCTTCCACTGCTCATGTAGCGAAACAAGTAGGATGACAAATGCCTCCTTTGCTACAGCACAAGAATCCTCCGAGGTTGGCCCAACGGTTGCGAAGCCATAAGTCCTTTTCCCATCCCACTCGACATGCCTCCTAATCGCCATCTCATCAACCATAAGACTGCATACAGTTGACAGTGCTTTCTGGTTGTTGTCCGTAACACGCATCTGCAGGGCTAACAGCGCTTCTTTTGAGTACCCTGGCTCACCTTCGACTGACTGGTACCACTTCCGTATCGTACGTGGGTGGGGTAGACACGTGTCAAAGACCTGCCTTACATAGTTATATGCACGTGGCGAATAGAAATGTAAGGTAAGTGCAAACGCTCGTAACTCTGGGCTGTACTTATGAGGCAAGCTTGTCCCCTCACTTTTTGCTGACTGCCTCATCAGCAAGTCCTTATTTGCACCGGCAATGTTTTCGAGGCAGCTTGCGTGTTCTTGAAGTAAAATGTTCTGAGATGTGAGATGGGATATCACATGCTGTAGCTTTGCAACTTTCTGCTTGATGCGTCTTTGTGCCTGCTGCAAGGCCTTGATTCGTTTTTTGCTGAGGGTATGCAGGTTGCCTATACGTTTGACTTCCTTTTTGAGGAAGGCCTTTACTGGCGTGTCTTCAGAGGATGTCGCCTGAGACAACAGGTACCAATAACCTCATTAATACTCAGCTGTGAACAATTTAGATAGTACGTGGCAGCCACATGCAAGGCCATGCAGTCATGCACAGGTTGTGCTTCTGGTCAGATACATGTAGGAGCTGCTTGCTCAGAGTTCCTTTACAACACAGCATGATTGCCTGTCTGGTACAGGACCTACTCATATGGTGGCTATTCGAAGAAAGTATGAAGGTCTACAGTTACTGTCCTAACATTATGTTTACTAAAATTAAAAAAAAAACATCTGATGCGGCAGTTAGCCTGCCTATAGTGAGCTGCCAGCTCTCAGCGTATCGCTCGTACAGATACACAGACCTTGGATGTTTCGAATTTAACTGTTTACTATGAGCACTCTTGACGTATTTACCTAGCACAGAATGGAAGCAATCGCACCCTTATATCTTTGTGAATTAGGACCTAGTATCACGAGACACAGTAGCACAACACTGCTCCTTTTTTGACACACTGTGCATATACTCACTAGAGGAGAGATCCACATTGCAGTGGTCACAGTAGATGACAAAAAGTCAGCCATGCAGATCACAGAAGTTTCTCCACGCCATTGCGCTTGATCAAATCCATCTTTATTGATTCAAACAGTACAATTCATTGTGACAAGTATTGGGGTTAGTAATAATCAGCAGCATGCATACCAAGCTGGGAATTCCCTCCATGATATAGAGCACTCTCTGAGCTTTGTAACTATAACTATTAGGCTACAAGTGTTGCCAGCATCGCTGCAGCAGAGACAGATCAGTTTTGTCAGAAAGACTGTCCCTCTTAGTTCACTCGGACTACCCTCATACCCATTGCTAACACCAATAAGTGCTGGCAACAGATAATTTGAGAAATGTTTCCTCGGGCCAGTAACTATACAACAGGCTGCAACTAACGGCACTGCACTGTACTGAAATGTAGACGTGAAAGGGGCAATAATATGTTTAAACTGTATGCTCAAGTCTAATTGGTTTTCCCTTATGCACCTGTACTGTATGAAATAAGGTATTTGAAAGCCTGCTCCTGGAACATATACTTGAATGGTGCAGTCAGCACCTACAGTGGAATCTTAACGTATTAGTTATGAACATGCAATTCTTTTCCACGTCGAGTATAATTCTTACCAAAGGTTCACATCTGCTGGTGCTTGGAGTTGAGCCACTGGGGGTTGTGTCCTGGAAAGACGTGGAAATAGCAGTACAAATGTAATACACAGGATGTTCAGTATGATCATAACCCCTGTGCGTTAGTTATGTACATCCTAGTCTTTCCGCTGAGAGCACAATCCTTACCATGGGGTCAGGCCTGCTAGTGTTCGGAGTCAAGCTTGTGAACAGACAAACGGAAGAGCCCTGAAAAGAAATTAAATTAAGTACACAACCGCGGTGTAAAGTCCCAATACTCAGAGGCAAAGAGGAAGGCTACATTTGATTTGCAGTGGAGAGAGAATGAGAGAAGCCCCTAGTGTCAATACTTCCGAAGGCTTACCGTGCGCGACTGTTCAAATTGCCCTGGTGTGTCGGAACTGATACTGCTGGAAGCCTTGGCTGGTGTGGGGCTGGACTGGAAGGAGAGTGCACGCAAGAACCATTATCATTAAAACACTGTTTCATTCAGGGCCCCTTGATAATCAGAACAAAACGAAAACTTCCAAATAAAGATTCAAAAGTCCTGCAGCACTTGTAGATGAAGTTTGGTGCTGTATCGTGGAAAGCATGGGCGGATCCAGGATTATTCGCGGCTGGGATCCAGTATGGACAAATGCCAGGCGCATGCTGGGATTGGTCCATTGAACACCATGTTAAAGCCAAGATATGAGGGGGTAGCGGACAACCTCGGTTTACACCGTGCGGGAGTAGTCTTCGAAGCAGTGACCCAGTGTGCAAAATTTTAATGGAAAATGCGATTGGATGGGCATTAAAGTGAACAGTGTTTTTTTCATGCGTAGGGCATGTTTAAATCTGTACAAGATCTGTTTGGGGTACCTGTGAGGAAGTGGGTTTTATGTGGTTTTATGGTCGTTGGAAATGCTTTTCAAATATAGTTGCCCGAACTAAATCCTACTGTGGTCTCATGATTTTTGCTCTTCTGTGTGATCGTCATGCCATAGATATATTGCAGGGTGCATCATTAAGAACTGATCAGAGTGCATCACAGTGAGACTGATAAACGGAAACCGGAGGCTACCTTTGTGGTACTTGGGTTACAAACAGGTGTCACATCAAAAGTAGCACCTGGTTGTAACTCATGTGCAACATAGATACTCTCTGGTTTAGGATTATTGCTCTCTTCATGAAGAGCTCTGATCAGTTTTTAATGTCGCACACTATATACATGTGACATGCAAGCCAGGCACCGAATGTGTAAGTGCATGACAGGCACAATGCATCTGTGGTTCATTTGTTTGTGCTGCTGAGGCTTCACATTGAAGTTGTGGTAGGTGGCTTAGTAGTGAAGCCTGAGCTGTTGATTCCCTACACACGATTATGAGTAAGAGCATAACACCTTGGGTCTAACTTCTGTACAGCCTGAAAAACCGAACCATGACACACTTGGAGAAGAGAAAGGGAGGCCAGTGTTTGGGCAACCACTGCCACAGAGCAAGTGGCTCAATTCTGAGTAAGACCTAATGGTCAACTGGGGATGACAATGAATAGGAAGCTTGCTAACTAACTCAAGGACTAGCATGCTATACAGTTCATCTTTCACTCCACTAAGTGTAAGCAAGCCTGAGAAATTGATGTATCGTATAAAACAAATAAAAACATGAAGGCAGCACAAACCCATAAAGATTTACTCGTGAAACAAACTGTGCGGTTAATGCTAAAAAATGATACCTACCACAGCAGACACAAGAGGTGTGCTTGTAGTTCTGTCTACCTGTAACGGCATACTATTGTTCGGCATCACATTTGAAAGGCTTTCAAATATGTGCTCACATGGATTCGCTCTGGTGTCTTTGCTTCGAGCAGGCCCACATCCATTGGCTCTTGAGTGTCAGATCCAGACGCCATGCTCACTTCAATCTCCTCCTGTGTGTCAGGCTCAGGCAGGCTCACGTTAATTTGGTCTTGTGTGCCGGGTTCAGGCGTGCACACGCCTATTCGTTCTTGCCCGCTAGGTTCCCGTCTGGCTGGCAAGTCATGCTCCTCCTGAGGTGACAATGAACGAGTTGTATTTACCAGACTTTTAAACACCAAAGACACAAAAGAACTGGTGAACGTATTTTGTGGTCAAAGGGCCTGACCTCGAGCAAATACTTGGCAAATTTGACCGCTAACATGTCCCTTGCACTAATTCCCTTTGTACCCAAGCTCTGGGACCATAGTGTGGCTATATGCAATTGATTATCGACCATAATTATGGCGAAACGTACCTGGTGAACTTGAACCGACGGATGTGCGACAGGAACGGAACCCTCCCGCAGGCGCACGCGTGTTAGCGACGTTCTGTCGAAGTCCTCGTTCCTGAAGTGTTTTGAGCACACTCGGCTGTACTTCGTTGGCACCCAATCCGGTCTCCCGATCGCATTCACCCATTGCAATCGTAAGGACTCGTCTCGGGGAAAGCTAAAACGTACCGCCGAGAACAAACAAAGGCAACATAATGAGACGAATTGAAACCGAGAGCACAGGGGTATATACTTACTGGTGGTACGTTATGCCAGATTCTTTACTTGCAAACTCTGAACGATTAGCGCAACCGGAATAACAACACACTACCATGGCCTGTCACAGAAGTGGCATGTGTGGCAAGCAAACAGCAATTCAATAGCCAAACACGCGAAGTCAAAGCGGACGTCGAAAGCGGCGAAGCAGATGACACGGATCAGCTGAGACGGAGAAACAAAACATAATAAAGCAAACAAGCCAAGCCGAGATGTGATTGGGCGATAGTTCCGTGACGTTGAACACGACAAGATGGCGATTTTGCGGAAAGCGACCGCTTGGGGGTAGTTACAAAAATGGCGGCTTTCTGGGCCCCCTGTGACTAAAATAAACACAACGGCGCCCCATCTATCGCATTACAGAAACAGTTTTCAATTATGCTTTGCAAACCGTGTACTAGATGGCGCAAGTGTCAAAAACGTCCAGAGTTTTCTTATTGCCACGAAAAAGCGCTGCAAAAAAAGACGACGAAGTGGTACACATTTGTACCGCTGTCCAACAAAGGGTTAACCTGCTGGAGTACAGCAATGGTGGTGAAGAGCAGATTCTGAATTGTGCTTGAGGACACCCCTTGCCGGGACTCAGCAAATGCTATTGGTTCAATCAGTTTTTTGAAAGTCCAGAGAGAAGCATGGCTACAGCAGTTCTGGCCACGTGGGCAGTCCTTTCCACCCCATCATCGGAGGAGCAAGAGATCACATCATTGCTAACATCATACTGTAGATGTTGGTCTGGGCTCATCTCATTGAAGAGGAGGCTACGGACTTTTTTATTCACACAGGCTTTTCTGGTCCAGTTTTCAGTCGTGTTCTGGATGGTTTTCAGCACCTGTGGTATGATCCCAGGTTTCATTGGTGTTTGGCAGCCCTCTCCTAATTGATCGCACACTTGGGAGTGTCATTGCATATGTGATGAACCTGTATGCGTTTGGTTCATGAAAATACAGACTCTGCACAGATTACTTCAGGTGACAGTCTTCTGCCAAAAGGTAAACAAGTAATTTGCAAAAAGCAAAACAAAAAACAATGATTGCCAGCACCCAGGGTTGGGCCTCCTAGGTACCAGTCGGGGATGCTACCTTTACACCACACTGGAATGTCTTCATGAATTGGGGAGCCTCAAGAAATTTCGACGGGCAGGTCATACACTTCTTTCCACCCACCTTTACATGTCTTTGCTCTCACTTCCAACATCCAGACACGAGGCAGGTGCATAGGTGGGTATTTTCCAGCGGCCTCACTCATCCTCACCTCACGAAGCACAGACTTTATTGGCCTCACTCACCCTCACCAAATCTTCGTCACCAGTAATTAAACTTCAGTCACCCTCACCCTCACATTCCATTTTAAATTTTGCCCTCACAAACCTCATCTCAGGGCATCGGGATCCCGAGAGGCCTTATCATCCTCATCCTCACATGCCTTCACCTCATGAGGCTATTCACAACCCTTATGGCCTCACGTATCTTCACCTCATGAGGTCCTCATCCTCACGTGTCCTCACCTCATGAGAGCCCTCATGTCCTCACGGCGCCTCACGTACTTTCGCCTAATGAGGACCCACATGGCCTCACGAGTCCTCATCCTCACGTACCCTCACCTCATGACGGCCCTTATGGTTTCACGTACATTCTTCTCATGAGGATCCTCATGGCCTCACGACCCCTCATCCTCACGAGTCTCGCCTCGTGAATACCGTTATGGCGTGACGTGTCTTCAAGTCACTAGTAGGCACATAAGCCTTAAAAGAACTTTCCTTCATGTTCACCTGACACGTCGGCGTTGAACTACTGTGTCAGTAGTTGGTACTAATGATACAGCGCGGCATTCAACTGCTTAAGGGTTTCGTCGAGTGATTGGATAAATTTGGTAACAATTGCTACTGTCACAGTGAGATATAACGTTAGTGTTTGGCGTCAGCAAAGAGGAGCCCGAACCCATCACCTCATCTGTGAGGTGCGTCACGGACCGTCAGGACTTCACGACCTCATCCGTGAGGTCCCTCACGAAAGGCTTCACAGCCTCATCCGTGAGGTCCCTCACGAAAGGCTTCACAGCCTCATCCATGAGGTTCCTTACGAAAGGCCTCATCCGTGAGGTTCCTCACAAAGGGCCTCACGGCCTCATCCGTGAGGTTCCTCACAAAGGGCCTCACGGCCTCATCCGTGAGGCTCCTCACAGAATTCCTTGTACCCTCACGTATTCATGGCCTCACGACGACTGGCCTCATGAGGGCCCTCACAGTGGGCCTCATGAGGGACAATGCCTCACGACTGTCCTCGTGAGGAACATTCAGCGTGGTCTGGCCTCACTCACCCTCACCTCATCGTCGTGAGGTGAGGGTGAGGCGTTCTCATGAGGGTCCTCATGAGTGAGGACGCCCAGCTATGGGCAGGTGGCTATCAGTGGCAGGTGCCTATCTTGTCTCCTGCTTTCTTTCTCTTTTTTTTTTAATGAAAGAAGATGCAGTTCACTTCATAGCACCAATTACCAGTTTTAATGAATGATACTCATCTGAAGTTTAAGCTGGAGCCTGGAATTATATGAAGGATGTGGAGGCATGAACTATCATGGTTGACGTAGCATTTTCTCTCTGATTTTACTAAAAGTTTTGAAAAAGCAACCATGGTGCACTCCCCTTTCCTTCCATGTCGCCATCAGTTTCCTCTTCCTTCGTCATTTTCTTGGTGAGGTGATGGAAGAGAAGCTGAGTAAACAGAGAGGCCACAAATCTGAAAACTTTTTATTTCCGAGGTTCGTCTCTGCTGAAATGGGGTCCTGGGATTTTCTGGTAGTGGTAACCGTGACAGGTCGGTTCCCCAGCCAATTGACGGGAGAAGTGTTATTCTGCTACATGTATTTCAGGAAGAGCAACTGAGCAAGCTACATTTTGGTAGCCATTTCAAACAAAGAAGGCTATGAAATGCATAAGTTGCAGCATGTGGGCTGCTTGAGCTCTGCTCAGATGCTGCTCTAGTCCTTCTTTGAAGTACATCCCAAGCGAAAATAATACTTAGCTGGGATCCATAATGGATGCATCTGGGACCTGTAATGCCCCGAGCTGGAACCCCTTGGTGAGTCCAGCTAGTACTCCATAATGGATCCAGCTGGACCTCACCCAGATGGACCTAGCTGGATGCATTCGAGCATTCACTTTAACGTTGCCACCGCCAGACTGCTACTAGTTATCCTCTGCTCATTTCACATAATCGTACACATATTATTTTGTTTATGCAGTACATGTTGAAACTGTTTTTGCATCGCCTTTTCTCTTGTTTCCGCAGGTCTTAAAGTTACTTGGAGAGTATTCTTGGGAGGTTCCTTACCGTGTGTTCACACGAGCGATATCTTCACGCAATATTTTAGTGGAACAAAAAGCGAAAACACTGCCTCACAGAGCCGAAGTTCCGTCCCGTGTTATGTTGAGCATTCGCACGATGCGGAATATTTTTTTTTGTTTTTTTTGTTTTTTTATTTTATTCATGATACCCCAAAGGCCCTTGCAGGCAATATCGGGAGTGGCGTACTGCGCATTTAGCAGACGACACCGTTAGCGAAGTATTGTAAGATATTCTGTAGCAGACGACAGGAAAAGGTCTTTTCCTGTCGTCTGCTACAGAATATCTTGTAGTTGCGTCGCAGGATATTCCCCATGGTTATCAGTGCAGGTGAAGACACGACGTTGAGGGCTCACGTGACAGCAGAAAGCTATGGCATTTTTCGCATCTTCCGCTTCTGGGGGAATGTCGTTCGTGTGAATACACGATTACTGTGCCATTCATGTTTACTCCCTTCTAGCTCCCCCAGTGTCTGACTGTGGCTGCAGGACAAACAATGAAGATCGTCAAATGCTCTCATGCAGAGTGTCTTAGCACCGTAGCAGTCAATTACCCGGAATAATGTCTGCCTTCTCGGGGGTTAGGGATGGTTAGGGTGTTCGTTGTCAATGCGCCATCAAAACTCCAATCATAATCATCCTCTGATACCAGATGCCTGCTGCTTCTGTGGAGCAAGGCCAGATACAGAACAAGTTATGAAACCCTCCTAGGACCAGATTGCATGTGTGGTGTCCTTTGCTACAGTTGTAGGTCTCTTAGATCCCAGGATGTGCTTCTGCCACCAGTGATGGAAGTGCTACTCCAAACTGCGCCAATCACAGGGTGCTGCGGATCCCTCATAAAACAGGTCACATATTGAGAAATTAGTAAGACTGCCTTACTTTTCTGCCTCTGAGCCTGTTGTAGTGGCAAACTGCTTCTCGTGGCAATGTTGCTGTGGCGTGACCCATTCAACAGCTCATCAGCACTCGCGATTAACTGCGCATCATGATGGCACTTGTCTGCGATTTTCCCCAACTTCAGCTGCCTTTTTTGCAAATCACCTAACTTACATCAAAATTCCCTGATAATTTCCTGTTTTCCAGGTTGGTAGACACCCTGTTAAAGTTAGTATTGCTTCGTGTACTTAAAATATGTAGAAGTTTGTCATCTGGGTAGGTGAACCCTGCCATATATCCCAGGTAAAGAGAGGACCATCCTCCCAAATGCAGTATGTGGTGCTGGGCTGGGCTGTTCAATATACATGATGCAAACAAAGAGAACTCCATCACTTACTGAATGTAATTTGATTTGTTTGCCCAGGCGCCCGAAGGGACTCTACGAAAGCATAAATGAACATTGCACTACTGCAGTTAAATATATACATATGCTAGCGAGCAGCACACAAATAAAACAAAGTAAAAAATAAAATAGTGAAATAGTAAATTATACATACACTGACACCACTCCCAAGAAGAAATTTAGAGCAATTTTCTGGATGGCACAGGAATGGAATCATTGGACATATTGTACAATTAATATCTGTGATAAAATGAACAAAAAATTAATATCTCTGTGGATCGGACAGATCCCACTGCCAGGGCACCTGACCTGCATCGCTGCAGAAGTACTTGGTCAGGAGGAACCTTACTTCGGCAGTCTCTCAACAGAAGTTTCTCGCTGGAGGTCTGGGCAACTTTGACAACGCCTTGGTGGGCTCGCTGCTTGTGTTCTCCCTCCATTGGCCGTGAACCGCATGTCCGGAGGCATCAGTAAAGTCTGCAAAGCCTGCAGGATTCCAGTTAAGATTAAGTGCTATGCTGTTTCAATAGGCAGCCATAAAATTAGAGAAAAGAAATTCCACGGCCAATAACAAACAAGCTCAAATCGTACCAGGGGGACAGTAGCCGCCAGGGTCTGTTGGGTCCTCTTCCATGAAGGGGTAGTTGTGCAGAACGACGCACGCCAGCACTACACGTATGGCATTTGCCAGGTGTAGAGTGGTCGCCTGAACACCCTCCACCGGGACGCAAGGATGCCAAAAGAGTTTTCAACACAGCGTCTGCAGAAGGTACAGCTGCAGCAATTAGGGTACCATTTTCCACACAGTTGGCAGAATACTAACCTGGCCCTGCTCAGTCAATAGTTAAATATCCGCCTGCACCTGTCTAGGCACCCACCCGGGTACGACCACATGAAATCAAGCCGTAGCTGGGAGGGCATTACTTGAGGGCTGGGACACATACTTGAGGGTATTGTGTGATACAGATACTGCGTATCAATCGTATTCAGCCGTCTTTATATAGGGCTGGCAGCCCCATCTTCGTATGGAGATGGCATACGAAAGGCTGCGCTGTTTGGGATCCTGTCACGTGCCACGTAGGCGTCAGACAAACGTGTTTCATCACCAACAAATACAAATGGCAGTGAAACATCACTGCCAGGAATATTCGTCGGGGGAAGGTCCAGCTCGCCATCTTCAAGGGGACAGTTCTTGAAGACACCTCCATCTGAGTGTGATCCATAATCCCTGATGGAAACTGCGAGAAACTTGTAGGTCGCATCAGACACAGCCGTCAGGTTTATGGAGAAGTTGTGCTGCAGAAATAAAATTATGTATTTGAAGACAAATTTACAAAATAGTAATTTTCCAAACACCTTCCGATGACTAGAGGTCGAATTTCTATGCAACTGCCCGCATAGAGCACTGCATGATACAGTGTACAGCAACCAGCATTCAGTGTGACATCGCTTCCTGAAGGGGATGCTATGAACTCCCTTGCGAGTCTGGAGCGATATCAATTGGAATGGTGTGTTGTCCGATAATGATCATCGAGTATAGGCTGCTACTGAATAAAAATCTGCTCTCTACTGATCGCGTATGTATAGAAAAACACACTAATGCAAAAATAGCCTAAATTTGTTGTCCTACTTTGTAGTTGTAATTACAGGGATCCACTCAGTGGTGGTGCCTGTAAGGTGGTATGCTTGCCGTCAACTGCACCCACACAGTTGGGAAATTGCCATCTGCTGGCAAAACCTTCTGCAGCAGGTTCCCAAGTGGACCGTGTGGGCTACTAAAGGAATTCCGTGTACGATTAATTATTCAAAAATGTGTAGGACGACCCAATAACTAAAGATAATCGTGTGACACATCTTTGTGGGCTGTCATATATGATGCTCTATAGTGTGACTTGTGACTTACAGGCATGTAAATTGGCTGCAGAACATTCCAAAGTGAATCGCATGTCTCCAGAAGGATTCGTCTTGCAGACGTAAACCCCACGCGAAAGAGGAAGGCAATGCTCTTGACGCTGTGCCCAGTGGCGAGGTACCTGTGGATTTGAATAATTTACGTGACTTTCTCCCTTACAAGCATATAATGCGAAACTTCCACACTAGAATAAATTAAGACCTGGACCATACTTAACTGTGACTGCAAGCCACAGAGAAAATGGCTCGTCGACCCCAGGGATTCTTTGTGAGCTTCTCTCTGACGAGCACCAGAACGTGCCCGAAACGACTAGGTGACATACAGAGGAAAGCGTAGTGCAGGTCCGATTCGCTGGACTGCATACGCCTCACCTATCAATCAGGAAAACGTTTGTCACTTCACTTGATAGAATCTTCTAACGACACTGCCGATTAAAGCGAAGCTAACCATTGTGTCGTAGGCACCCTCCGTCCCTCGTCGAGTCCACTCGTCGCGTACCCACCATCGACGTGGGGACGGCTCACATGCCATCCTCCACAAGAGAAGGTACATCATTAGCCCAATAAGAAGCTGTCTTCTCCGTAGTAACATTATTTGCATGCGACGAAGCGAGGTCCTTGCGTAGTTCGGCATTCCGAAAGTGTGGTTCGAATCGAGCGCAAATAAAGCGGGAAAGAAAAAAATGAGGAAGAGAGAGAGTGCGCGGCGAACGATCGCAGTGCCACTATGTACGGAAACTGCATAACAAAATACAATATTGGAGCATTGTACATTTGTATCGATGTTCCGGAGCTTAATTATGTTTCGAATCACATTTTGTGACATATTCGGTCACTTTGATGTAAAATAAGCGAGAAGAAGTTTGTGTCGCTGTCGCCCTGTAGCCGGCCAAATGGATCGACTACCGGGAGGATTGGGAGCAGCGACAGCGACAGATTCTGTAGCGTGTCGCTTGTTGTGGGATCCGCCCTTAAGGGCGGATCCCATAACCCGCGACAAGCGACAGCTACACGCGACAAGCAACAAATTCGGCGGCGGCACCCAGGCTCTTGCGACAAAAAAGCGGTGTCGCGGCTACAAAATCCTGCATCTGCTCCCCGTAGATATTTGTCGCTTGTCGCCAGTCACCGTTGCCCGGCGCGTGCCCAAAACTCGCTAGATTTGGCGGTATGTAGCTGTAGCGAACGACAAAGCATAGAGATGCGGGGAAAACAGCGTAGCGTGAGTGTCAAGTCACCTTCGTTTTAATGAAATTTCGAGATTGTAGGGGAAAGCAGCCGTTCGAATCGATGGTTATCGCGTATGACCAAAATCTATTGCACATTGTGTGGAAACGGATGGAACTGCAGCGCCACCACAGACAAACATATTATAACAAACTGATACGGTAGTATAAATTTCTCTCGGTGTTTATCTTCCTGCGGCGTTTCAGTCGAAATTTTATGATGTTTTTGACAAATATGCCGCATAATCAATTGAAAAATACGAATTCTTCTCTCGCCAATATAGTTTTGTCGCCAGCTGCTGTCGCCTCACAAATGGATCGGGAAGCTGCTCCCGCGACAACGGCGACAGCGACAGAATCTGTAGCGTGTCGCTTGTCGCGTGTTATGGGATCCGCCCTTTAGGCGGCAACCGCATGGAGCACTTTTGCCAACTGAATGGCAGCAGAACTTGAAAGGAACGGTGACCTACTAAGCGAACAATAGACTACGGACCGATGAGCCGGTTTCTGCCGAGGATAGATATTTAGTCTGAGGAGAGGAAGTGACACCACCCGACGGAACCGTGTGCGCCAATGAAAACACCCTTCACAGGAAATGCCACAAGCACGTGACAAAGTCACCTGTGACCGCTTTTTTTTTTCCTTCGGGCTTTGCCCTCTTCGCCCTGCCTCCTAGAAGGACACGCAGACCCGTCGTGTGAACTTCAAGGAGGCCACCCCTTTGGAACGTCAAACTTTTTCAGTATAAGGACATCAACTTAAAATATATCGTTTGGCAGGAGGTGGCAAGGTGTGTGCAAGGCGAAGGTGATTAAATGAAACATCAAAATATTATTTGTGGCACATAGCAAATCGGAAATGTGTAATGAGATAACGGTAACAAAAATGCAGTCTGATATTTCTTTAGTGAGCATTGCTAGAAACACTCATAAGCCAACATTCTCTTCGTATCTCAAAATTTTTTGTAAACGCCTGATTTCTAGATGTTATTACCACCGTACTTTTTCAAGAACCGCTAAAATATCATTTATGTTACTAAACAATGCGTACAGCAGTTTGCTACAATAAGCATTGCCACATCGCGTGCAACAAGCGGTGGTAAACGCTTGGCGGACGCTTCACCATGACAACCTCAACGTGGACATTCTGCTCCATGCGGTTGCATAGCTTCGATACCGTTCCGTTCACGCTGAGTTGGCGCTCCGTTGGCCCGATTCAGTTGGCAAAAGTTGCTCCATACAGTTGCCGCCATACGCTGTCAAATGCTGATCGTCTCACGTCTCTCCAAACGATACGTGAAACAGAATGGAACAGAACGAATGGAAATGTACAGTATACTGTACATTTGCATTTTACTTGCAAAATGCACAAAAAGGAACTAGTGAAAATGTAATTTATTCAAACAGCACATAGCCTTGTAAGATTGCTGAAATTCTGCAAATCAGTTCCTTTTGGCCACAAGATGCAGGTACAGTATGCATTTGATACAATGTGTCCAACACCTTGCCCTACATCCGGGATTCCTGCAGTGACGAAAGGACTTTGCATCTACAGCAGCATCTACTGAGAGGTGATCAGCCCCGTGTCTTCCAAACTCTTGTAGGAAGCTGTACGTCTGTCTTTGGACTTGGCTCACTTTCATTCCATCTGCAGTTCACTTCTGGTGCACCTGAAAGCAGCTCTTCGCCAGTGTACATCTTGAAGTCGAACGACTCCATGATAGCTGTGTGTGGCATCCCTTTGTTGCTTTCATCCTCTCAATACTGAAGTCATGAGTCCACAGTAGTAAGATCTGTCATGTGAAACATGAAGCAGATTTTCCACCTTTTTGTTCTACTCCTGATTGGATAGTAACTCAGGAGCCGGTCGCAGAGGTCGACACTCCATGTTCTGGTTGTGCTGCCACACATACACACAGCAGCTTGTGGTATGGTAACTCGGGTCTTTCTTGGACCATCGCTCACAAGTGTTCACAGGCTCTACACTGTTCGCGGTGGACAAAAAAGTAGCTGGCGTATTGTCCAACCATTTGAGCAGACCCATGCTGTAACACCCGAGTGTGAACAGAGGGACAGATGAGGAGAATCCCACACCCTGAAGATGTTGGGATAGAGATATTGGTTTTTATCGCCGATCAGCGATTGACCACACCACACCACTCCACTTGTATACAATTTCAAACAATACATTTATACAAACAAACAAATAATGTATGGCCAACACAAACAATGATGACTGTATAGTTCGGGAAGAATGAAATAAACTTGTATTATGGTAAGTCCGGTGGTTCCTGATGGTGGTCGTTAGTGTTGAGATGCTTTATGCGATGTGACGGAGGGAGGCTTGCAAGCATGGCACAAAAAAAAAAAAAAACTCGCAGAGGAGTCTGATGCACCAATTTTACAGACGAACAAGATACACTCGCTCACATCAACCCAATGCTGATATCAACTTTGTCGCTGCGCCCGATACGCGGCCCAAAGCTGAACCGTTCGTGGAGGTGGCCCGATATCGACTACCTACTCTGGCTAAATTCCGTCGCCTTGTTTCTTTTGTCCCCCTGTCCCTAACTAGTCGCACACAATGCGACGGTCGGGGTACACATATGTCCCTTTGCCGACAAATGCCATAAACGTCAACCTGGGTGTCTTTTAAGGGAAAACACATGTTCCATAGCTGTGGGCTGCAAAGGTGCCTGGGATGGCATAGATGGGACGCATGTGTTTTCACTTTAGCTCAAAAATAGAAAATACGGTCCCTGGTATGCGAACTAAGTGACGTTCAAGTACCGGAACACTGTCATTGAAGTCTACTGTCTGTTCAACACTGTCTGTTCTAGTAAAGCTCGTGACCTGGATCGAGGCACTCAGTCTAATGACTGCCTGTCTACCAACACCTAGCTAAATTCCTGTGCTCATTCGTTTATCCGTTGTTCTTCCGTGATACACATGAAAGCTTATCACCTTCCCAGAAGGGCATGCAAGAACAAACAATTTGATTCTGACTGGGTTTGGCTTGTTGGGTACAAACTGTCTGAGCTGGCATTAACGATATGGCTTGAGGCTTATTGAGGATGTCACCGGAAGGCGTAGCTGGTGACCCTATGGGGCTTAGAGGAGCTGGCGTAGCAGGGAGAGAATCAAGCTGGGATTGTGACAAAACCAAACAATGGGGCTTGAACAAGGTGCGAGGTGGCAGGGGAAAGAGACCGGCAGGGGTGCCGATTGACCCCAGGCTTGGTTAGGAATATTCGTAGTCCTGCAGGCGCTTGTGGGTCAGTGATCAGTCTCGTGATCAGAAAAGGGAGGAGAATCCGCAAGTTGGACTTCAAACGGGAAAAGGCGTACACTAAGTGTGTGAGTCTCGTTGGATATGAGTCTTGATTCAACTGCGCTAATGGAATGTTAAACACCTGTGCTTCCAAGGTGCAGATGATGGCCGTCTAAGGCCAGCAACTCCCAGGCTGTTGGGTACGGCCAACTATGGCGTTGAGCAGCGAGAGGGACCAACACGAGAAAAACACGAAAAAAACACGAGAGGATGTAGGCGTGATGACAGAAATGGGTTCTGTGGCAACTTCAGTGGAACCCACCTGCAGGATAATTGTCGTAAAATATCCAGGAAGGCCATCAGCCACCTTGGTAAAGCCCAAAATTCTTCCGCCGCTGACTGACTCGATGTAGACGGCTCCACCCCAGCTCATAGCAAGACAACTGATGTAGTGAAACGTCGTTAATACATACGTGGTAGGGGCATGGGAAAGACCCCCTAGTTGCTTTTACACCAAAAACTCTCAAATCATCATCATCATTGTTACATGGGAAAGCAACATACTAAGCTGTCGTACAGCTTAACTGAAAACTGAAAATACAATTCCACGTACCTGCCTGATGGAAGAAAAATTGAACGTGTGCCTGAAAATGAGGATAGATATAGCCGTTTATTCACTTTTCAATAAGAAAATCTGTTATTTTCGCTTGATGCCGAGGCGGCCTTGCAGCAATGATCGTGCGGCAACCTTACTGACACGCTATTCATGAAGTCCCCTGTTTTGGCAAACTGCCACAGTACATCCAACGCTTGTGCAGCCTCGGCGGCCACTGCACCTTCCACATCTTCGACCCTCTCATTGTCGTTGCTGTCGTCGTCATCGTCACTTGCAGCGCACGACCACTCACTGGTGACGGCAGTGACGAAGCGTGGTCTCCTTGAAGCCGCGCTCAGTGGTGTGGACATGTCCAGTGTCTTCTTAATCTCCAAGACACAGTGCCTCAGCATGGCGCTATCCTTCTGTGTCCACTCGATTCGAGTGACCGCCCACAAGCTAGGACAAGTGACAAAGAAGTGAGAAACAAAACTAAAGGAGGCGGAGAAGGAGGTTAGGACTCCTGGCCTACTTGCCTTCTTCACTCTCCGGGAGAATGACCTCTTCTCCTTGCAGGAGTGGTGTATCGGCCTTGCCCCCTCTCCCGAGGAGCCACCTGCTTCCAAATATTTGTCTTTTGTAGGGGAGGTGCTAGTTTTGTTGTTCTGTGTAGTCTGTTTCAGGAAGAAAAGTACGCATTAAAGGATACTTAGGCGGCGAGCAGCTATGGCTTGCGCGGGTAGCAAATTCGTTGGTTTTAATGGCAAGCGTGACGGAGAATGAACACAACTACTGTTTAAGCAGGTACATATTAACGAGATTTCATTGTACCTGGACAAACCATACCTAACAGTAGTATGGGATGGACTTTCGTAGTGCACAATGCTCAACTGTCCTGAACACGATTTAATTAGCAATTAGAGGTAATTGGGCCCCCCACATTAATCAGCACCCTCCAGGGAGCCACCACACTAATTGGGGAGCGTCTATCTCGTGTCCAGACCAGCTGAGCGTTGTGCACTACGAGAGTCCATAAAAAATAGGTAGAAAATAAAATGATATATAGAAATAGAGTGGAGAAAAACAATTTATTCGAAAATCGACGATGCCGCGGCGAAGAAACAGCTCCGCAACACCCGAGTGACCAGCACCCGCCATGTTGGTAGTTGGCACCCAGCAGTTGCAGAGATCGACGACAGGTGGCCACTTAGTTGCAAGGCATCACACCAGATGGCGCCACCATCGTAGCTCTATGCGAGAAAGACAGAACAAGACGCTAGCGGCAAGTAAAAATGGCAACACTGCTGAACAAGTCTAGGCATGCGAGAGAAAAGGCCTAACCGCTACTGCTAAACAGCACGGAGAAAACAGTACACACCGGGGAAAAGGCTTAGAGGGAGCGATCGGTTAGGCCTAACCACAGCGTCACAACCATGGAGGAAGGAAACAGAGGAGCGGCCGTTTCGAGCAGATTTCCGTGGGACCCCTCTGGCGGTCGCGTCAAAACCGCCATTACTTTCTGTCCACCACGTGGTCCTCTCTGAAGTTTCGGTTTGGCAATGCTTTGTTGCTCGCGCTCCTTTTCGTGCTTTTCCAAAGCCATTTACTCTTAAAATGTGAACACCACTGCAAAAACAACGTAGTGTTAACGTGTTCTTACCGCGGTTGCGGCTGTGGTTCAACAGAAAACGGCTCTGCCACGGGAATACGTTGCATTCGTAAGCACGTACCTGACTGGTTGTTTCGTACCCGTGCCTGTGAGAGAGTCATCTTGAATTGTTCCTTTGCAAGCTGCCGCTGTGCTACAGCTGCAGATTCAATGGATTTGCTCTATCGTTGTACAAATTTGATGACTGGCATGCTTTAACACTTCAGCAACAAACACACAAAACGTGGCCACGTCGCCATGCAAACACTGCTGCCACGAATGATGTTTCTAGTCCTACGTGGTTGTCCTGCAGACCCTGACCGGTCTTGTAGTAGAAGGGTAAACCAAGAGTAAACCTCCGAACACACACAAATAAAGCTGGACGTGCCGCATTCATCACAATGCAGTTATCTGAACTGCAAGACAATCACGACTCCCGTCGTCTGCTGTGACAGCTGGCCTGCGCATGCTCTTGGGGTCACATGGTAGACAGGAGCATCCCAGAATGCATTGCGAAGCTGGCACGCCCGTCCCGATGGCAAAATGTTGGAAGGGACGCTCCTGTGTTTCCTTCCTCCATGGTCACAACACTATGCAGCTAACACAAGGCGGGAACCGCTAAACATGCGAGAAAAGGCTTAACACGAGCGCGGTCAAACATCGGCAAGTCACTCGTTGGTCACTGCTAAACAGGGGGGCACGGCAAACATGCGAGAAAAGGAGTGGGCGCGGGGACTGCGGAGCAACCGAGCACACGTCTGCTCTCCGTGACAGCCAGCCAGCAACTGACTGGGGCGACGCGCTGCAGCAGCTACGCATGCGCGCGCTCCTAGCGCCCTCTGCGCCGCCCGCCCTCCCGACCGCGGGCTGTTTCGGTTTCGACTCTCCGCTCCTCCCGCTGCGCGCGCGCTCCTAGCGGCAGCGGGTGGCTTCTTCGTTTCGGTTTCGCTCTCATTTCTTTGCGCGCGTTTATCTGTATAAAGGCAGCGCGCACTGCGCTCGCATCATCAATACGTGAAGATGTTCAGCTACCACTCATTACAAAATTGTTGCCGCACCCACACTTCTTGGGAAGAAGTGAAGAAGGAATGTTTCAGCAGCGGAAGTCCCCTCAACGAGCTCGTCATCACTGCTTTTCGCTACGTGATAGACATGGTAGGCTTTGGCAATATAGGACAGATCTCGCCGGGCCGCTGCAGGAGATGGTACGTCGGATCTACGCCCTTTACAAGAACGTCTGCATAACTGTTCTGGACGAACCCCTGGGACTGATGAGCGAATTTGTGAGTCTGGCCAACGCAGAATTCAACTACATTGCTGCAGACATCGTGGACCTTCTCGCTCGTGTCATCGCTCATATTAAGCACGCCCTGCGGAAGCAGCGACATTTGCAAGCACTCTACATCGTGAACTTGTCATTGATTTATTGAAATACCGCTTGGTTATCGACATGCAACGCATTAAACAGTCCGAATAACTTTGACGAGACTGTGTTTTCTTTCACTGAAACATGTTTATTGAATACATACAAAAGAGTTGGTCGATAGATGCCCGCACCCTGCCTCACTTGTCTGATCTCATGAACGGAGCATTACGAGATGATCAGACGTGCCAGAAAAGGAACAGGGAATCTTCATCACAGCGTCGTCATCGCGCGGGTCACTGCATCAGCACGATGATGGAATGGTCATTCTTTTCGTACACAGATTCCGCTACCACACTGCCACAATGACCCGTGCCTCTCCTGTCTGCGAGAGAGAGAGAGAGAAGCATGTCTCGACTAGAACTTTTATTCTCGATTATAAGCGCGTGCTGCTCTTTGTTCCACGGTCACTCGATGCCTGACGTCGACGGTCTCGGGCTTTCTTCCGGGTTTTCCGATGCTACACAAAGAGAGAGCACTATCGTAATCCTATACACGTCAAAACACCAGCAAAGCTTACCGTATTCGCAGCTTCCATAAGGGAAGGAGTGTACGGCATCCACGAGATAGCGTTTGTTGTCGTAGGGAACCAAGCTCTTCTTGACTCTCAAAATAGTGAACATCGTTTGCTTTATACTCTGGATGGTACACTGCTTCTGAGAGACCGTCTTTTCATTGAACAGAGAATCTTGGTACACTTCGTGCAATAAATATTTCCTCACCACGTCCTTCTTAACTCCTTTCGCTCTTGCGATCTGTTTGTGTGACCCAGCCAAGAGAATGCTGTACATTTTGGCTCGGATGGCTACGACTTCTTGAATAACACCACCTCCCGTCTCGTCTTTGAAGTATCCCATCTGATTAGCGTGCTCGTAGTTGAAAAGCGGGTGGTTCACTGGATAGGAGGACAGATCTAAGTCGTCCTCAATTTTCATCAGCTGCTCTTCCAGGCTTTCACACGTGAGGGAAAAAATTATGCTGTCCGTATCACTATAGATCAATTGCACTGGACACGTCAAGCGAGAAAAGAGCGACTCGTAGATGAAGCTGCACATTCGGACTTTGGATATTTCTAGAATGGCAAAGCCCACGTAAAGGGGGTGCATGCATTTGATGCGGCATTGTTTCATCTCGTACAAGATGCACTTGTCACTCAGAATGAAAAAATGCTGACTGTCGACGGAGCTAGCCTTTCGGAGCGCGCTTTCTTTGTTGTAGGCTATAGCGTACCTTTTCATCCGTCTCACATTTTGTATCGACTTACCGAACGTACTGTTAGACATGGTCTTGTACAGAAGTCGCTCGAATTTCGTGGTCGCGTCATCCCTCAATTCCCGGCGTCGGGAAATTGGCGCCCCCATCGCCCGGCAGCAGCCGCAGTAGCCCCCTCCTGCACCAACGGTTGGGTCGCCGCAGGAGGGAGGCCCCCACGTATAGCTGTGCGTGGCTTTCCCGTGTCTGGGGAAAGGGGGATCCTGGCGGTTGAGTGGACCCGGAGGTTGTTTAGGACCCTTCGGGGCCCCTCCGGGAAAGCAACACACCGCTTTGGCCCCTGCTTCCCATAGTCGGGTGGTCCTGGAAGACCCGGCCAGGATTATTCAGCTAGTCGCCATCTCCCTTTTCCTTACTTTCTCTTTTCATCTCCTCCTCCTCTCTCTCTTTCCTTACTCACCTTCTTTGGCGGCAAGGGTCAACCTTGGGCAGTTCTTTCACCCTTCTGAAACTGCACTAGGGTATATTGCAGAGGAAAGTGTTAGCGTGCCGGGCACGCTCCCTTGGTTGGGCTCCATGGTGGGCGACACACCTGTGCACTGAATCACTCTTTTCCTTGTATGGATTCAGTACACTCCAAAAAACATGATCAGCGTCAAAAGAGGCGCTGCACCGAAGCACCAACGAACTCGCTCAGCTTAGACGTGTCTCCAGAGCCATGGTTCCCGAAATTCCTTGTGGCCCATGCAGAGGACGAGACAAAGCCGTTATCGAAAGTGTCACCATTCCTCATTGCAAAAGAAATTGAAAAAAACATAGGGAAATCGTATAAAGCAAAGAAGCTCTCATCTGGAGACATTCAAATTGAAGTAGAAAACAGATCCCAAAGTTCAGCCCTTATGTCTATAAAGAAACTCGGTGACATTCCAGTATCAATCACAAAACACCGTATCCTGAACATTGTCAAGGGGGTGATTTCCGAGAGTGAACTCCTTGACTGTTCCGACATCGAGATCGAAGAAGGTTTGCGCGAGCATGGCGTTGTGGCGGCGAGGCGGATAGTCATGCGTCGGGATGGCAAAGAAATGCGAACCAAGCACATCGTACTGTCATTCCAGCTGCACAGACTCCCTCAAACCATCAAAGCAGGTTACCTGAACTGCCACGTGCGACCCTACGTTCCGAACCCGCGGCGTTGCTTCAAGTGTCAACGTTTCGGGCATGGATCACAGGTCTGCCGTGGACAGGAAACATGTCCAAAATGTTCAGGCAATGGTCACACACCAGAATCATGTGAGAACACTGTGCGTTGCACAAACTGCAAAGGTGACCACCCAGTATACTCAAGATCTTGTCCCCGGTGGAAAGCAGAAAAAGAAATACTTCGCATCAAAGCAGAACAGAACATACCATATAAAGCAGCAAAAGCACAAGCAGAGTTTGCTAGTAAAGGCACTTTCTCCGAGGTGGCGCGCAGGGGAGTCGCACCACTCAGGAAATCGGTAGAGACCCAGACTTCTGGGTGTCTACCTCAAACTCCCCAGCAGAAAGGTGGAGACACGAGTGTGTCTCTTCCTGCTCCTACATCTCCTGGGAGCACCCTGGCTTGCCAGGCACGCAGCAAGGAGATAGCCACAATTTCCAATGATGTTGATGGCACAATCTCAGTCTGGGACGGAACCATGCTGGAACCATCCCAGACCATGTCACAAAACATGGAATTGGATGACGATGACTGCTTATCCCAGAAATCGTCATCCAGTTTGCCAGGTGTTCTCTCTCAGGGCAAAGAAAAGAGAGAGAAAACATCTGGTCGAGGTAGGGGCAGCAGAACAAAAGACATGCAGAAATTACCTCCACCAAGAATAACCCCTCCTTGAATAAGACATTCATGTACACACAGTCCATAGGGGTATGTACCTGCATCCAAGGCACGATGAAGATATTGCTCCTTCTCCTTCTCTCTTTCTTCCTTCTCATGGGTCTAGGTAATATAATACAATGGAATTGTCGAGGTCTCTTTTCCAACCTCGATGACATTAATGACCTCTTAGAAGAACAAAAGGCAGTTTGCTGTTGCTTACAGGAGACATATCTACATGAGAACAGTGTAAATCCTTTTCGTCGACATAATGTATTTAGAAAAGACCGCACAGACAGCACCCGCGCATCTGGAGGTGTCGCTGTCATTGTCCCACAGTCCATACCTGCAACCCCCTTTGCTCTTGTCACAGACTTGGAAGCCGTGGCTGTACAAATATGCCTCGACAGGGTGATTACATTATGCTCACTGTACCTTCCACCTTCAATTTCAATTGAACAAAAAGACTTTGAGCATCTTTGTGACCAGCTTCCTCAGCCATTCATGATACTTGGGGATCTAAACGCTCACAATCATTTGTGGGGCAGTACAAGGCTGGATGGTCGAGGTAAAATGTTAGAGAGAGTTTTGATGTCAAGGCCTGTTTGTCTGCTTAACACAGGACAGCCTACATACATCAACTCTGCAACACAAAGCTTCTCTTGTCTAGACATTTCACTGTGCAGTCCCTCCCTCTTCGATTGTTTTGACTGGACAGTCCAGCAGAACCCAAGGGGAAGTGACCACTTTCCTGTCATCCTAAAATTTCGTGGTGTTGCGAACTCGCTTTCAACACGACCACCACGATGGAAATTATCTCAGGCTAATTGGGGTGAGTTTCGAATGAAAGCCAACCTCCATTTGTCATATTTTGAAGATATGTCCATTGAAGAAGCAAACAGTGTCCTTACCAGTATGATCATAGATGCTGCTCACAAATCCATTCCACAGACATCAGGTCAGCTCCCCAAGCGTCCAAAACCTTGGTGGACTGAAGAATGCGCGAAGACGAGAAAGGAACAAAATCGTGCATGGGGTATCTTTCGTAGATACCCAACACCACATAACCTCCTTGCATTCAAAAGAGCACGTGCCAAAGCGAGATGGACGCGAAAACAAGCAAAAAAGTCTTCTTGGTGCAATTTCGTTTCTTCTCTAACACATAGAACACCGTCAAAGAAAGTATGGGACAGACTCCGGAAAATTAAAGGAGACTACCAGCGTTTCTCTGTTCCTTTTCTTTGTGTTAATGGAGTCCCCTGCCAGAGTTTAGAAGAACAGGCCGATCTCCTAGGTCAACATTTCCAAAGTGTGTCCAGTTCTGCTCATTACAACAGAAATTTCCTCTCTGTAAAGAATCGTGCTGAAAAACAAGCGATTTCAACCGTGGGTGGCGAAAATGACACATACAACCAGCCATTCACTATGGTAGAGCTCCGGCGAGCATTGGCCTCAGTGAAGGTCAGCGCTCCTGGCCCAGACGACATGACATACCGCATGATCACCCACCTATCAGAGGAATCCAAAGAATGTTTACTAAAACTTTTCAACAAAGTCTGGGATAAGGGGCAGATGCCAATGGCATGGAAGACAGCAACAGTCATTCCACTGCTGAAGCCTGGCAAGGATTCTTCAAATGCAACCAGCTACAGGCCCATCGCCCTCACTAGCTGCTTGGGAAAGACTTTCGAAAGGATGGTTAATAATCGGCTGGTATACTTCCTTGAGGTGAATAACTGTCTTTGTAAATACCAGTGTGGATTCCGTGCAGGATGCTCAACAACTGATCACCTTATCCGCCTCGAAACTACAATTCGAGAAGCCTTTGTCAGGGGAAATCACTGTATTTCAGTGTTCTTTGATCTGGAAAAGGCATACGATACTGCCTGGCGGTATGGTATTGTTCGAGATCTTCACAGTGTTGGCATACGTGGGAGACTCCTTCGGTGTGTCATTGATTTTCTTAAAGGGAGAACTTTCAGAGTTCGACTAGGAACAACTCTGTCGCAATTATTTGTTCAAGAGAATGGAGTTCCGCAGGGCTCCGTACTGAGTGTCACTCTCTTTATAATGAAAATGAATTCTATTGCTACTGCTATCCCTCCATCTATATCGTACTGCTTGTATGTCGATGATGTCCAGATTTCGTACTCATCAGCAAACTTGAGCACATGTGAGAGGCAGCTGCAGCTCACAATAAACAAACTCGTTAAATGGGCTGACCAGAACGGATTTAATTTTTCCGCGGAAAAAACAGTCTGTGTCCCATTTTCCAGGAGAAGAGGACTTTTTCCAAACCCTGCACTTTCTATAAATGGTCACAGCCTGACTGTTAATGAGGAACACAGGTTTCTCGGTGTCATATTTGACAGAAAGCTCACTTTCTTGTCCCACATAAAGAATCTAAAAGCTAAGTGTCTTCAAGCTTCCAACATACTTAAAATCTTATCACATAAGTCATGGGGTGCAGACCGTCGCACGCTCCATCGTATATACACCTCCACGGTTCGTGCGAAGTTAGACTATGCATGTTTCGTTTACGGATCAGCACGCCCTTCAGTTTTGAAGGCATTAGACTCTGTACACCACCTAGGATTACGGTTGGTGCTTGGAGCCTTCAGGACCAGTCCGATAGAGAGCCTGTACATTGAATCGAATGAATGGTCTTTACAAAGACGGCGTTCTTATCTTGGAACATCGTATGGTTTAAGGATTAGAGGTTACCCTCAACATCCTACATTGCCGTGTGTAAAGGGCACTTGTTTCAAGCAGTTTTTCATAAACAAGCCCAAAGCTATACCATCTTTTAGCATTCGGCTTGAACGAGATATTGAATACTTTGGTTTTACACATTACGTCCATTCTTCCTTAGAGTCTAGCAAGATGATTTCTCCTTGGCAGCCGGCACCACAATACAATATTTCACTAAGTAAGTTCAATAAACGGGAAAATGCTGTTGAAGAAATACGGCATGAATTTGAGCATCTTAGAGAAAGCCTTGGTGATCATGTTGAAATATACACTGATGCTTCGAAGACCAACATGGGAGTAACGTGCGCGATGATAAGTGGCACATGCACAAAATCACACCGCCTGAACAATGTATTGTCGATTTTCAGTGCAGAGATGTATGCTATTGTTGTCGCTCTTAATCACATTTTACAGACACGTATGTCATCATCAGTCATCTACACAGACTCCCTGAGCTCTGTACGTGCCATATGTAGTCCACAACCGTGCAAGAATCTATTAGTGAGACGTGCTAGGTACCTGGCAGCTGTTATACAAGAAAAAGGGTACAGTTTGACACTTTGCTGGGTTCCTAGTCACGTCGGTATAAGCGGCAACGAGAGGGCCGACCGCGAGGCGGCAGCCGCCCACGGCAATGACATCACACCCTTTGACACACCGTATGATGATTTGTTGCGAGAACTAAAAAAGATTATTAATGTAAAATGGCAAGATGTTTGGAAAGAACAAAGCAGTAACAAATTACGCACTGTGAAGCCACACATAGGTAGAGTGGAACTGCAGTTTCAAAACAGACTACAAGAAGTATTATCAAGCCGCTTAAGGCTGGGACACACTTACCTAACACATGGACATTTGCTACGGGGAGAAGATGCACCCCAGTGTGAACACTGTGGAAGAAACCTTACAGTTGTACATATACTCATTAGCTGCCCAGCTCTCGAACAACATCGCCAAAATTACTTCACTGAGTTTTATAAATACACTTTGCCTCTTCACCCAGCCCTATTGCTTGGGGATGAGGCCCCCATTCCTTTTGATAACATCGTTCAGTTTTTAAGAAATATAGGAATCATCAACGAATTGTAGTGTCTTATTTCCCCACTTTTATGTGTTTTACACTCTCTGAATTTTTTAACCCTGTTTTAAACTAATCAGTTTAATTTTAAGTTAAGTGTCGTTTAAACTTCAACAGAGTCTTGGCGCATTATGATCCTCGTTGTCGTTGCGCCATGAAACCCCTAATTATCATCATCATCCCTCAATGCGACGTTTCTCTGCACGAAGGTTCGCCAAAAGTTGTCTTGGCAGAACGAGAGGATGATGTGAACACGTTTTATTTTCATGCCCAATCTCACGTACAGAGCGAGCAATGCATAATGAACGACGTAGCATTCTTTGTCGTAGCACGTCAGCAAGAGTTTCTTTGTGGGAGGGGCGTTCAGCGCCAACGCATCTTTCAAATGTCGCTGGTAGGGGGACAGTTCGTTCTCTCGTCCATGCAACTGTGTTCGGGTGCCAGGGGAAAATCCCTGGTGCAGTTCTTCGGGATACAACAAGTCTACCAGATACACGTAACCCACTTCCGAATCATGAGGAATGTTGACAAAATCGATCTCACTCCACCTCGAAGGATCGACCCACTCAAAACCATCCGTCGGGAGATGGAAAGTCATCGCGTACGGGTACAAACTATTCACGTCGAGGTACTGGATAAAAGTCTTTTCTTTCTGGGAATCGTAATCGTCACACCCGTCTGATTAGCCCGACAGTATCTGTGGAAGCTGTTACAAACGCCTCTCCTGATTCCCTTCTCGATCGTTTCGTACATCTCGCGATCGCTCATGAGCTCGAGTTTGACTTTGGTGAGCTTCAGAGCACTGCCCCACGCGTAGCTGTAGCACGGTGCGTAGGATATCTAACCTATCCGTCTCTAGCGCAATCTTCCTGAAATACAGCACGACGTCGCAGAGCTGACAGGCGTCGAGCGTGACGTAGAGACGCGTGTAACCATCGAGGTTCTTACATTCGAACAATTTGAAAATATCGAGGGCGTACTGACAGTCCCTCGTCCGTGATCTCTTGGTCGTTCAGGTCACTTTTGAAAGCTTCCTTTGGCGGTAGTGCGGGCAAATTGTACGCTTCGAAACTGTCGACGAAGGTGTACGGGTACCTTCCTGAGGAGGCGCCAGAAACGGTCACCATACATTTGGCGGGTACAATGAAACGCGCTCTCGCCACCGCTGGCGAGCAGGGTTTCCACCAGGTTCGACAAGGACAGGTTGAAAAACTGCGTGGTATCGCGGAAATGGAGATCGCCAATGTTGAACCCTCTTATCTTTTCCGTACTCGAAGCTAAGATCCACGGCTCGCCCAGATTTAGAACGTGCATGTGGCGGAGAAGGGAGCTCAAATCGTATCGCAGGTTGTGCACACACACGACGAGTTCTTTGGTATTACGACACGTAAGGTTACACATATCACACAGCGTCGCGCCAAAATTTGAAAAACCGAGCTCTACGAAGCGGGTGTGATCGTGATGCAACACCTTTCGCGTATGTCGGTTAAATTCGATTCCACAAAATTCGCAGTGCGTAGCGCTCGCGTTCCGAAAGTGGTCTTCCATACTCATGACCAACGGTGAGGGACAACAGTTCAACCTATCGATTTGATCGCTAAACCGCTTGAGCGAGAGCAAGCATTTCTCTGCCTCGTTGGGCCCCAAATAGCCATCTAGGCCTAGTATTTTTCCGTCCCAACTTCTCACTACAACGATGTAGTACGAGCTCATCCTGTGCACACTCACGGCGTCCTTCACGAGCGCGTCCTTTTCCAAAACGCTCTCCACGTCCAACACTGCGAAATAGGGATAGGGATGCATGTACTGTATCTTGTTGAAGGAGACATTCTCCCCCGCTTTTGGCATTTCGAGTATCACTTCGTTTACGTCGAGACACAGACGTTCGTGTTGCTGCAATGCCTCTCTCGTCCCGTAACCGGACGTGCATTTCTCGCAGTAAAAGTAGTCTCTTCGTCCCATGAAAGTGCTGAATTTTCTGATTCCATAGAAATGCTCCCTAACCTCGAGCAAGTGGACTTTATCTTTATAGAGCATGCAGGGAACCCGTCCTGTTGTTAACGAACTCGTCTGCTCATCGAACACGTAGCTGTACACGGAGATTTTGTTTTTCTCTCCCACAGGGAAATGTCTTCGTAAGTGACTGGGAAGCAGGGTGGCCAGTACGTTACGCGCATCTCCTGATTCGAAGGATTCATGTACTTGCGGTATCTAACATAATCATTTGGGTTGTTCCTCAACGGATGCAAGAGCGCCAGCACACTATGCTTGAAACACTCGTTTTCGTGATTCGACGGAAGTTTGACGTTTCTGAGAGTCTTTCATTTTCTTTTTAGCAGCTCGGGAAGCTCGATCGTGCACGCAATCCGCTTCGGTTTCAAACGCGTTAGTTTTAAGTCGACACATTGGACGTCGTTCGAGGTGAAACCAGACCCTTCTCTCGCATAGTTTTCTACGCGTTGCGAGGACTCTGCGATGGCAGCATTTATCGCGCCTTCGATGTCTTGGCGGTTATGAACCATTCTCAAGTTAAGGTTCACGTGGAGGAGATGAGAAGTCAACCCATCGGCTCCGTCCTTAATCATGAGCGCTTTCGAGCACAGACAAAATTTGAAAGGCGTGGGATAGGCTTCGAGCACGCGCGTGATTACTGGAGCAATGCTCGGTAAATAGAGTCGCAAATCGTCGACGTTGTCGTCGTGCCAAAGAATCTGTGACAAAGAAAGGAAGAAATCGTCTCTCCGTGACGGAGGGATGATTCTCTATGACATGTTCTCGTAATTCAACGATTCTACGACCCTGGACAGGCTCAGCTTCGTTTCGAAATTCTGGGCTTGCATCTGGTGATTCATCTCTAACCCTACCAGACAGAGGCATGAAATCTGCATACGACTGATCCCCTTCCCACATGAGCAATTCGTCTGCATTGTTGTGCCCATCTAGGGGTTCGTCGTTGTCGTCCGTTTCAGGTATTACGAAAGGCGGACTACTGACTCTGTCGTTGTCGTCGTCATCTCAAAGGACGACTGGACTGTTACCGAGATTCTCTATTCTAGCTTAGTGCTCTCTTTCTACGGCCTCGAGCATGGCATCGATGGGGTCGTACTGACATACGAGACAGCGTGGCACTGGGGTCAAACAAAATCAGTACGAGATTTCCCCTCACGAAACAATGCTCACGACATGCTCGGAAAAGTATTTCCGTTACAAATTTATGGTAACGCGATCTCTGTATCGTTACCGATACCGATACTTTTTAGTGCCCCACCCTTTTTCACCGGCCATATTTCTCACTCTTATTCATTGTCAATGGTCCGCCTAACCCTTGACAAGAAGCTTGTGGACACGCCTACGTGCCCCTGAAGGGAAGACTTTTCCATTCAGTTGAAGAATGCTTGAGATTCATGATGATGAGAGAGGATGGGATGAGTTCGTGTGTGTTCAGTGTCATGCAGAGACAGCGGCCATTGGTTCCTGAAAAACAACGCCATACATAGAATACACTCTCACAGCAGAGACAGTCAACTTACATTTTGGTCCACGAAACGACTCCCGTCGTGGATGGATGCCCCTCGTGGGCTTTTGATCAATTGTCGTAGAACCAGTGCACCTTTAATAGTCGCTACACCGCTCTCCTCCTCCTCGCATTGCGACGGTGTCGTCTGTACTTTGACCACCCCGCCTTCCGTCTTTCGCACCTTTTTTCTTTACGATGTCGCATATGACGATGATACTATCGACGTTGAATAAAACATTACACTAATATCTAACTAACACTCTGGGACGACTTGTATAGGACGACAAGAAGACCCAGTGTGGGATTCGAACCCAGGAACCTCCTACACTGGACACGACACACTAAGTGTCTTCGACTCACAAAAAAGTGCAGGGTGCGAGTGTAAGGCGAGCGACCGGAAGTGTACGTCAGTGCAGCCTCGGTGCAGGTTGCACCAAAGCTGAATCGAATAGGCATGTTGGCCCCGTGCAGGCCGTCGTCTGCTTCCGTCGTCTGCGTTCCGTCGTCTGCTGTCGTCCATTCGGTTAATTTCGACAATGAGCGGCTTTTTGCCCAGCGTTTTTGAGCTCGCCGGCTCCAGTAGTGAGGAGGAGGGAGACGAAGATAACGTCGAACTACTGATCGCGGCGTGTAAGGTGCTGTGCGAGTTGCGGTTGGACAGAAACCGAGTGCCGGTCTATTATGAGAGCGTCGTAGGCACGTACTTCGACTTCGAGTTTAAGAAGCTGTTTCGCTTGTCGAGGCAGTCGTGGGACTCGCTATCAAGAGAATTTGAAATCTCTCTCTACTTTCCTGGAAACCCAAATGGGGGTAGGCCATGCATCCCGGCCGGGAAGGCATGTTTGATTGCGCTACTCTACATGGGCACGAAATCATCAATGTATGATGTAGCTGACAGATTCGATGTCTCAGAATCGTCCGTGCACCTAACGCTCCACAGGTTCCTGAATTTTTTGCAATCAATAAGTGCGCGCGAAATTGCGTGGCCAAATTTTGATGAGCGAGCACGTATTCAAGAACCATTTTTTGTGAAGAGTGGCAGCCGTGGATTTCGAAACATGATCGGTTGCATTGATGGAAGCCATATTCCAAGCAAACGGCCTCATGACTCCCCGGACAGTTATTACAACAGAAAGAAATTTTTTTTTCAATTGTGCTTCAAGGGGTGTGTGGGCCGGACAGCAGGTTCCTGGATGTGTTCATAGGGTTCCCTGGATCTGTGCACGACGCCAAAGTTCTTCGGAACAGTCCACTTTTCGAAGCTGGACCCAGTAGGTGTACAGGTAAGGAGGTGTATATTAGAAAAATGCATTTCCTCATTTATGCACGGTACCTTTAGCGGTGCTCTTCATTGCTTCTTAATTTTTGAAACCTCTTTTCGCAGGGGGATGCCTACTAGGGGACGCCGTGTACCCGTTGCTACCGTGGCTCGTCACGCCATATCGGGACAACAAGAGTACTTTCCCACGATGGCAGAAAAAGTTCAACATGAGGTTGAGCCAACAAAGAGTTACCATTGAGCACGTGTTTGGGATCCTGAAACAGAGATTTCAAAAACTCTACTTGGTCGATGCCGACAGCCCAGTATAAATATGTCAGATAATCATGGGGTGTTGCGTGCTCCATAACATGTGCTCTGGCAGGGACGATCTCCTTGAGGACTTACACGATTACACAATTGAAGAAGACGGCGATGACCTCGGACCGACGTTGTTGAGCGAGGCAGTGAAACACCGGTATAGTGAAGCCCAACGAGCGAAACTTGCAATGAGCTTAGAGTGACGTCTGCACAAGACGGAGACTTGTACACATATTTTGATATTTCTGTTCAATCTGTACCTCAATACGTACCCTTTGTTTTTCTGACTTGGCAATGTTCACTCGACACAGCTCTCCACAGCATATGTTTTATTTGAAAAGTTACAGCAACTTGTTTTCTGTGGCTTCAACCAACCGAGTAACGAGCGCAATTTTCTCTTTGTGGCGGCGCTGTTTTGCTGCTTCCCGTTCGGCATGTTCTTTTTTCCTTTCTTCCAAAATGTCATCGAATTTTTTTAGCATCATGCTAAAGTGTTAGTTTCCTGGAGCCTTCCTGCGTCTGCTGGGTCCTCGTTCCAGCTGTTGCTTGCGGCCCTGTGTCAGCACGCCTTACTGGGCTGGGTGGTGCGGACTCCCCAACTTGGCTTTCAGGTTGTGCCCTGAGAAACAGCAAAAGCTAATGAACTGTGTTCGCATATAATGTACTCGTGCTTGGTTTGCAGATACTAAAGTGGTGCTAACAAGCTGAAGGAAATGTAACAAAATAGGGCCCCATGCTCACATCTGAATTAGCCCTGGGCTCATCAGCACCGCAGGGTTGACCCTCTTGTCTTTTTCAAGCACCTCGGATAGTTCCCTGCAGGCATCAAATTTGTAAAGAACGCTACTTATCACTATTTGAAAAATGCTTACTACTCAAATTCGCACTCTACGCGACAGTGTCCAGATGAGGAATTTTTTTTCTTTGCCTTTTGGTACGCTCACTCGAGGGATTTCCATTTATTTTCAACTTGGAGCGGGGTCAACATTAGCAAGAACTCTCCGTTGATGGCTTCAGCCAGATCTTTCCAAATGTCCTTCTTTCGTTTGTAATACATCTTGCCGCTTGACTTTTCTTTGATTTCCTTGTACATCGTAATCGAAAATTTTGTTTGGCATGTTGTCCAGGAGTGTTTTCTCTCCTGGGTAGGGATATCTTCTGTCAAATTGTCCACGTTTTGGATTCTTTCATCAGCAGCAGCTGTCTGAGAACTAATGATGGGTCCTATGGGGTCGCTTTCCGATGGGAAAGCTAAAACTCGGCACCCGTCTGTAAGAGCACGAAGCATTTGCAATTACGAAGAATAATAACGCTTGACATGCGAACGCATGCTGCAAAATATTTAAAAGGAGAGCTCTCTCTCTCTCTCTATTTTATTTATTTATTTATTTTTTACACCATGCGTTGTTGCCTCCTCATTCGCGTTGCACCGTAAGAAGCATTGTGACCTGAGGCAGCGAACTCATTCTTTTGCCTCTGTATCGGGTTACACTTCTTCTTACAAGCTCACTTGAGCATCTTTTCTACACCGTCTTTGATAATGAGTTCGAATGTGATTATAATGAGGCAAATCTTACCCTCTGTTGCAAAAAGGGCCGCACCGTTTTGGAAAATATGGTTACCATCGTCATCTAAAAAAGGCCAAACAGATTCTGACTATCCATCAATTTCAGCCGTGAATTCCATGATGGAAAACCGTTTGCTTTGGTGACAAAACAAGTGGACGACAGTCTACTCCACTCAGAAACCGTGTAAGAAATTATCGCAAAAAAAGCGAAAACAGGGAAGTTCATCAAAATGCTTAAAAAACAGAATTGGGACACTGAATTTCAATACAAAACAGTGAAGCAGCAGTTTTATTTTCAGTGCTTTACTTTACGCGTCCTCCATGTTGTCGTCTGCTACGAGCTGCACGGACCGCTGCACGAAGGTATGAGGAGGTGCAACATTTTCTTGCACTCGTGCTGCACTCCTGCGGCACTTTTTTAAATCGAATGAGAAAGTGTAGTGCAAAGGCTGCACCTTCGCCGAATCGAACAGCAGAAGTTGCACTACTTGCACCAGTTCAAAAAGTGCAGCCCAATCAAAGACACTTACTAACCACCAGTCTAATTCGTACTGCGTGACGTTTTTCGTATTGCGGGGTTCGTGTCTACACACGTCACAACATGTTCAAACACGTCCAAACATGTTCAATGACGTCATAGAGAGGGAGAGAGAGGAACTAGTGTGTCCAGGGGCGACTTCGACGGTTCGCCGCCCGTGTCTGAACACGTCCAAACATGTCCAAACACGTTCAATGTCATCATAGAGAGTGAGAGGAAAAGCTTTACTATAAATATCGAAGCGAACGTTTGATCGTCATTCTCGTGTCATCATGATCAGCTTGGTAGATCCTCGTAAGTAATACCCATGACGTCATCATCGAAATGTTTGAAGAGTTCACTGCAGCATCTGCAAATGCAAACCGTTGTTTGGTGGCACGACCATTTTGGATAGTGCAAGAGATAGGTTAAAGAGGGAAGTGATAGAAGCGTATCATATCTGGCGACTCGGTAGCGAGCGATGTGTGAGTCAGCCTTCCGTGCCACTGAGCAGGAGGGAGCTAGATATGTTGCACGCGTTTTGGTCTCGCTAAGAGATAGTGGGGTGGGCGTGCCCACCAGGTTGAGCTGTGGTTGCCCCGGCGCCCTAGTGTGTGTTCTTTTCTTTCTTCATTGCATTAAAGTTGTTAGTGGCGCACGTTACTGCTTTGTCTACCTCTGTACGGTTTGTAACACTTTGCAGCGTTTTTTGCTACTTGCTTCGTTTCCAGTTTACAACACTTTTGCTGCGCGTGAAGTCGGTTTTTTCCCGCCTCACATATTTCGGGAGATTGGCAGCGCCCACTTCTTCTGCACCAACTGCGGGGGATTGTGGTCCAAAGGTACGCCTCCTCGTTATTTTTAATACGTTCTATAATCGTTCACATTTTTTTTCAGAGCAAAAGCACTGGACGGACCGATTGATACGCCCGTTTCTCGGCTGTCGGACGGTACCGTTCGACGTTCGTTGCGAAGGACTTCGACTATTGAAGCAAGATGGATCATCAGTGTCACTCTGTGACTGAAGATGATTGTACGCGTGTTTGAGATAAAAAAAACGCGTATTTCTCACGTTCTTTTCGTGCAGATTACGAGTGGCTACTGACGGGAGATCTACCCCTGGTCCTAACCTTCAAGCCTCCTCCAAAGACCAATGGCTGGTCGAGAAACCCCAGCCATTGGTTAGACTCGAGCCTTCGTCCGTATTTCGGCTGTCTTCTCGGCTACGAAACCAAAGCTGGAGCCTAATTCATGTGTAACCTCTCACGAGAAATAAAAATAAAGGTTGTGTTTATGCTCTCATTCCGTCTCAGTCATGACGCCCGAGCAGAGGTTTGCAACCTTTCCATGATAGGCAAGCCTGAGCGATGGGCAAGACACGTAAACAAACACAAACACGAAGGACGTGTCTTGGACGTGTTTACGTGTCTTGCCCATCGCTCAGGCTTGCCTATCATGGAATTTATCCACCAGCTACCCTGCATTTACGCCACTTTGCAACCTTTGTGCAAACGCGAATGTATCGGGACTTGCTGCGATCACGCGATTATATTCACGGCGATGGCTCGATTCTCAAGACGATACCCTTACGTCTGTTCACCGTCAGTGGGAAGATTGCAAAGAAAATGAAGTGTTTCGTAGATTACAAGCTCGAGCTGTTGGAAAAGTATAGACGAGGAGAGGCAGTCGACCCGTGTCTCATCAACGCGGGTTTTAACCGACCTATCGTCCGTCGCTACTGGCTTCTCCACACATCCCTCGACGTCACGGTGACCAGCGACCACAAGCGTCGGGTCAGCACGTTGGAAGATCGTTTCGCAAGCGTCTTGTGTATGTCGTGAAAAAAAAAGACTATTTTACGAAACGAGTTTGCTCACGAGGAGACGTTTTATTGTTTCGTCATTCTCTTCGAGGTTACAGGAAAACATGGGTACACAATTTTTCAAGCTGTGGCGTTTTGACATGCGCGTGGCTACGTAGATACAAAAAAGCCCGCAGTAAGCCGAAAAAGGTGATTGAATACACTTGTCGTTATACTCGTCCACTGCAGGTAAAGTCCTTCAAAGGTTTGCTTCGATGTGGGGAAGTCCGTAGCTGTCGAAAAACACGGCAGACCCGTCGTAGTTTTTCAGGTAGAGCACCCAGTGCTTTCTTCGCTCTTCCGTATTGATGGTTAAATAGCTGGTCTTGCGTAAAACGAAGGCTTCGTCGGAAGCGCAAATGCCTCTCAGCATGGAGGAAGCGAGGGGGTTCAGGGACACGAGTTCCAAGATGTCGCTCTGTACATCTTTTCTATGGGAAGGTGACCGTACGGTCCTTGTCGACGCACATGAGCTTGGGACACTCCGAAATCAAGAGGATGGTGACCGCATGTGGAAGGGCTTTAGCGAAACGTAATTGCAGGCGAACATTTCCTTTTCGCCACTCGTTTAAATGCGAAGGAGAAGAACACTTGTCGATGTCCAAGTTGAAGTAGAGAAGGAACCCGTTCGTTTTACATCGCTCGTAGCTATACTTGAAATGTTTTTCACCCAGTTCTTGCAAGAAGTTAAAGTAGGGAATTTTGACGAGGTCGTTCCTAAAGTCGTACTCGGCTCGCACTTGCTGGCCGTCCACGGAGAGCATCGAATGAGACAGGTCGTAATGGCGAAATTTGTAGGGGTTCGATTGGATGTCGCCGAGGAAGTCGGACGTGGCGAGCAGGGCGACGCATAATTTGGAAGGTACCCTTTCGGGGTAATTGTTTTCAAAGTGAGCGTCCAAGCTCCCGGCACTCAAGCTCCGCACCTTGGTTTCTAATCCGCATAACACGTAGATGGCGTGGTCTGAAGCCGCCGCTCGTATTCCAAAAACAGGGAAGGTGCCAGCGTCACCTTTTTCAAGTGTAACATCATTGCTTTAATGTCCACCCCGTAATTGTACGTTTTCTTGTCGTTGGGGACCGATATGAGTTTAAATTCATCAAAATCGTCGTTTAAAAACAGACAAGTCTCCTATCTGATCGGATGGTGGAGCGTGTAGGCATCCAGCTTTCTGAGAATGGCGAGAGCCTTCTTTTTGCTCAAGTGACGCGCTTTTCTATAGCGTTCCACACACCCCAAACCACCCGCTGGCTTTTCATATCCCTCCATAAGTCGTCCATGCAATGGAGGCCTGCTGCTGCTGCTGTTGGGGCTCGCGAGATTTGGTCAGAGAAATCAGGCGCAATAGTTTCGAGACTTTGGGGAACCAGGAAGGTTTCTTTCCCGTCTTATGTTGCAACAAATAATTGACGAGTTCGTAAACGGAGGATTGCCTGATGGGCTTGCCCGACACGGAGACACAACCCTCGCGATCCCAGGAAAGAACCTTCTTTAATTCCGAGACGACCCTTTCCGCTTCCTCTTCTTCCACCTCTGGAGAGAGCAGCGAGTAGTCAAAGTCATTTGTAGCGTCGGACACCTTGTTTGTGAAGTTGTGAAGATCCACGAGTAAATAAGCGTGGGGCGACGACATCGCTTGTTTATATGCATCCAGAAAATACTCCAATTCTTTTCTGCCAAATAGCTGTTGCCCGAAATGTTCCACCTGGTTCACGCTGCGCACGGTGCGCCACAGGACGACGTAACTGGCGTTGTAGGATATAGTTCTAAAATGGCTATTGTCGAAAAAGATGTTTTGAACGAGTTAGAAGATCGACGCGTTGGTGTGGTGAGAACCCCGAATGAAAAGATCGGTCACCTCCTTCAAGGAACCGGCGTCGGTCATGTGATCGTCGACGACGATCAGCGTATAGCGCGACGTGTCCCACTCTCGCGGTAGCTCCTTGGTAAATTTTACGGAGTCCCCGAATTTGTCCTGCTTGCTCGGCGAAGCATATTTTTGCACGTAGAATATTTGTGACGGAGGCTTGTCCACCACGCCGTTCAGGTTCCTCAGCACGTTAGCAACGAACTTAGATTTGCCGCACACGGAGGGGCCGCTTAAGATACAGTGCGTGCGTGCGTACACGTTGCACGAAGAAAAAGAAGACACTGAAGTAGTAGACGTAGGAGGATTAAATCGACGTGGATACTTTCGACCATCGCTATCGTCTAATATCGGAGGATATTTGGAGCAGGATACTTTCCGCCCAAGGAGGAGCGCGAGCCAAGCAGAGATGTGGATTTGATGCTTCAAATCGGATTTAAATCAAATCCGCGTTTTTTCAATGAGGGTAAATCAAATCCAAATCGAATCCGGATTTACATTTTCAATGTCAAATCAAATCCACTTTTAAATCCGGATTTGTCAAATCCTTTTCAAATCCGGACAGCGAGTTTACGGCACAAAGTCCGGAGAAAATTGCCCAAAACTGATTCCATCCAATGCGCAACGTAAAGACTGCGCAAGACGGATAGCTATAACCACTTATTCCAACTGCAATATTTCGAGATGAACGACAAGAATGTGTTTATTCGACAACGATAGTTGACTGAACTCACAGTTCACACAGAAAACACAGTTCGCCATAAATTACGGCTACGGAAGTTGGTTCTTGTTAAGGAAGACTAACTGCTCCAACGTGGAAGGATGGAGTCGGCTCCTCTTAGCCGTCTTGATCAATCCCGCCACAGAGAAGACCCGCTCAACTGCTCCGGAGCTTGCAGGCACCACAAACACCTGTTTGGCAACCTCCGACAGCAGCGGGTATCGGGCGACCGCTGAGTGCCAGTACTTGAGAGGTGAAACGTCGTCGTCAGCAGTACCCTCGGAGAGATACAGGGTGATTTCGTCGTGTACCCTTGCATTTCGGTTTTCCCTTGTACACGGTGATGGCCGCGCCAAATCGCGGAAAAGGGACCGTTCCTTTGTTTGGGCATGCAGGCTAACGCTGTCCGTGGTATCTTCTGATGGGAGGAAGCAGAGTACTCGAGCTTTCATGGACCCGTGAAGACTTTCATCGGTGCACCATTCTAACTGTAACAACGATCATATAATCACGTTTCATCCACTCGGGTGGTCCTGGAAGGCCCGGCCAGGGCTATCCAGCTTAGTCGCTGCGGCGGCAAGGGTCAACCTCGTGCAGAGCTACGCGCCTGCGCCTGGGTATAGTGTGAGGGCACGTGCCACCGTGCGGAGCACGGTCCCCTGGTTGGGCTCGGTGGTGGGCGGCACGGCCTCCGCACTGAATCACAAACACAACACATATGGCAAACGAACCCCTTAAAACCCCCCATGATCGGCGCCTGAAGAGGCGCTGCACCGAAGATAATTCAGCAACCGAGTTTTTTTACCAGAAACAGCCAGCATGGTTCCCTAGAGTCCTTATCATACACGCAGATGAATCTATCAAGTCATTGTCAAAGCTGTCTCCATTTGCAACTGCTAAAGTACTGGAACAGACGATTGGCAAAAATTACACTGCTCGAAAGCTCCGCTCTGGCGACATCCAGGTGGAGGTCCAAGAAAAGGAACAGAGCGTATCCCTCCAGTCCCTGAAGGCAATTGCCGACATACCTGTCACGGTCACTCCGCACAAGACACTGAACATCGTAAAAGGTGTCATTTCAGAGGAAGAGCTCCTGATGTGCTCTGACTCTGAAATTGAGGAGGGTCTCAGAGAGCATGGAGTGGTCAGTGCACGGAGAATAATTATGCGTAGAGACGGCAACGAAATACCAACAAAACATGTCGTACTATCATTCCAACTTCACACTCTTCCATCTACAATACATGCTGGTTACCTCAACTGTAATGTACGACACTACGTTCCAAACCCAAGGCGCTGTTTTAAATGCCAGCGCTTTGGGCATGGCTCACAGACATGCCGTGGACAAGCAACATGTGCAAAGTGTGCGGGGAAAGACCACGAGTCGCCAACATGTGAAAATGCCGTGAAATGCATCAACTGTAGTGGCAGCCACCCAGCATACTCCAGGTCCTGCCCACAGTGGAAGGACGAAAAGGAAATCCTGAAAGTTAAAGTTGAGCAGAATCTTTCTTATACTGCAGCGAAGGCACAGGTGGCGTTTTCTAGAAAGGGCTCGTACTCCGAGGTTATGCGCAGGGGAGTGGCGCCACCTCGGAAATCTGTGGAGACTCAGACTGAGTCCCCACACAACACTCCCAACACAAACGTTGGGGACACAGCTCATGTGTCTCCCAAGGGAAACGTGGCCTGCCCAAGGGCTGGCCACAAGGAGGTCGCCAGCCCCAATCAGGCTGGCAATACCTCTTCCGAAGGGAATGGGGGCGGTGAGGGCTCGGTCCAAACCGTACCCCAGTCGATGGATGTCGATGACTGCTGCACGCCGCAGAAGTCATCGCCAACCCCTCAGAATTCCCCAGATCAACAGAAGGGGAAACAGCCGGGTCGAGGTAGAGGACATTCGCAGAAGGTGTCACCGAAGGCACCTCCAGCCAGGGTGCAAGCGCCCTAAGTACACCAAACATGCTGAATACGCAAAAGATTTTCATGCAGTGGAACTGCAGGGGAGTGCTTCCGAATGTTGATGATGTGCATGACCTCCTGGAGGCGCACAGGCCAATTGGCGTCTGCCTCCAAGAGACGTATTTGAACTCTGGACACACAAATCCGTTCCAACACTACCAAATGTTCAGGAGGGATCGCCCGGTGGTTTCGCGATCCTCAGGTGGAGTGGCGATTCTAACATCCCGGTCTATTGCTGCAGTTGAGGTGCCGTTGACAACAACATTGGAAGCTGTGGCTGTTCGATTGAATCTCTCTACACCACTTACGCTCTGCTCAATATATCTTCCTCCTGCAGCAGATGTGCAGCGACAGGATATCGAAGATCTCTTAGACCAGGTGGCAGCCCCATTCCTCATTATGGGGGATTTTAATGCACACAGCCGTTTGTGGGGATGTTCAGATTTGGACTCGAGGGGCAGACTTCTTGAGGATTTACTCCTCCGCCACTCCATCACACTCCTGAACACAACACAACCAACATACTGCAGCACATCAACACGGACATTCTCTGCATTGGACCTTTCTATCTGTAGTGCGACCATTGCACAAGATCTGCAGTGGCACGTGATACAAAACCCCTATGGCAGTGACCATTTTCCAACTTGGGTCGAGTATCAGTGTGACGATGCTGTACTGTGTACGCGAAAACCCCGCTGGAGGCTGCAGGATGCGAACTGGGCGGTGTTCAGCGTGCTGGCTGACCTGACCCTACACAACACTGACAACATGAGTATCGACGAGGCCAACGAATTCATAACAAACACGATAATACATGCTGCTACACAATCCATATCCAAGACGTCGTCCTCTCTGCCCAAGCGTTCAAAGCCTTGGTGGAACGACGACTGTAAACGGACGCGCAAGGAACAACAAAAGGCGTGGGCTCGTTTGCGTCGATACCCGACAGTTGACAACATGATCCAATACAAAAGGAAGCGTGCTGCAGCCAAACGCACAAGGGAGGAGGCCAAGCGCAACTCGTGGAAGGAGTTTGTGGGTACATTGAACTCCCGAACTCCAGCCAAGGTTGTGTGGGACCGTATCAATAAGATCTCCGGGAAATACAAAGGGTTTACAGTGCCTTGTCTTTCACAGAATGGCGTTCCCTGTACGTCTTTGGAGGAACAGGCTAACGTGCTTGGCGGACACTTCGAACACGTCTCTAGCTCCTCGCATTACAGCCAGCGTTTCCTGTCACACAAAACTGTTGCTGAAAAACGCATCATTAAACAACCTAAACAAGATACAGCACCTTACAATATACCCTTCAAAGCACATGAACTCCAGAGAGCCTTACAAGCAAGAAAGAACACTGCACCTGGCCCTGACGGCATACACTATGACATGTTGCGGCATTTAACACCCCAGTCGCAACAAATCTTACTCCACTTTTTTAACCGTGTCTGGAGAGAAGGAACTCTTCCGTTGTCCTGGAAGCTAGCCGAAGTGGTTCCGGTTCTCAAGCCAGGCAAAGACCCATCTGCTGCTATTAGTTATCGCCCCATCGCATTAACCAGCTGCCTTGGGAAGACTTTCGAGCGCATGGTAAATGCAAGGCTCGTATATGTTTTGGAAGAGGCAGGCATCTTTGACAAACACCAAAGTGGTTTTCGTTCGGGCCGAAGCACCCAGGACAACCTACTCCACCTAGAATCACAAATCAGAGAGGCTTTTGCTCGAGGGCAGTTCTGCGTGTCCGTGTTTTTTGATCTCGAAAAGGCGTACGATACCACATGGCGTTTCGGGATTCTGCAAGATCTACACGCATGTGGCATCACGGGGTGCATGTACAGGTGCATCGAGAATTTCCTCAGAGATAGAAAGTTTCGTGTCCGTCTGGGCTCGACTTTGTCTGACGTCTTTGTACAAGAGAACGGGGTTCCACAGGGGTCTGTGCTGAGCGTTACGCTATTCGTTGTGAAAATGAACACGATAGCGAGAGCCATCCTACCTGGCGTCCAGTACTCCCTTTACGTAGACGATGTCCAGATTTCCTACACAGCATCAAGTCTTTCGACAGCTGAGAGACAGGTGCAGCTCACGATCAACCGCCTTTCTAAGTGGGCTGATGAAAACGGCTTCAGGTTTTCCACGCAAAAGACAGCGTGTGTTGTCTTTACTAGGAAGCGAGGCACATTTGCTGAGCCCTCGCTGCTCCTCGGTGGCAACACACTACCAGTTTCTGATGAGCAAAAATTTCTGGGGGTGGTGTTTGACAAGAAGCTGTCTTTTGTGCCACACATAAACTATATAAAACAGAAGTGCCTGAAATCCTCCAACATACTCAAAGTTTTATCCCATCGATCGTGGGGAGCCGACACAGTCACACTGTTGCGGGTCTATGACTCGGTTGTGCGATCAGTAATTGAGTACGGGAGTGTCGTGTATGGCTCGGCGCGGCCTTCGGCATTGAAGGTGTTGGACCCCATCCACCATGAAGGCATCCGACTGGCCACCGGTGCCTTCCGGACGTCCCCTGTGAAGAGTTTGTATGTTGAGGGCAACGAATGGTCGCTCGAGAGACGGAGGCAATTTGAACATGTGAAGGCTGCGCTAAAGTACAGATGCCAGTGCGATGACCCAGTTGTACACGGTAGTGTGAACCCCGCTCTGGAGCGACTCTTCCTTGCAAAGCCCTCTGTTGTACCCTCGTTTCCGCTTCGCGTGCAGGCGGCGAGTTCCCGTCTGGGATTCAGTCCCTTTGGCGTTCCCCTGCAGCAAGCAGTCCTCGATGCTGCGCCTTGGCAGAGACATCTCATACAATCCAATTTAAAAATGACACAGTTTGACAAACAATCCACTGCACACACTGTCATTCTCCAGGAATTCCTGGAGATTCACCGTAACTTCGGGAACCACCATGCAATCTACACTGATGGGACCAAAGTAAGCAATGGTGTGGCGGCCGTTGCCCTTGAAGGTGATTCTATTATGACGGCACGCCTGAACACGAACGCCACAGTTTTCACCGCAGAGCTTTACGCGATTCTCCTGGCTCTGTGGCACATTCAACAAAACGACCTTCAAAATTCAGTAATTTATTCCGATTCGCTAAGCTCTGTGCGTGCGCTGCTTTCATTCTATGACAGCAAGAATCACCTCGTCAAGCGAGTACGAGCGCTTGCGACCCAACTTTGTTCCCGAGGCTTTTCAATCTGTCTCTGCTGGGTCCCCAGCCACACTGGGATCCCGGGGAATGAACGAGCCGACCGTGAGGCTCGGCGAGCGTTGGCACAAGAGGAGTCAGCTCTAGGACTACCCTACCAAGACATCCTGCCAGTGTTAAAGAGAGCTGTCTGCACACAGTGGCAGCAGGAGTGGGACATGGAAGAAAATAACAAGCTACACCTCACACAGCCACACGTTTCCCCCCCGCATCGGACTGAACACATCAACAGATCATCCGAAGTTCTTTACGCGAGATTGAGGATTGGACACACATGGCTTACGCATCACCACCTACTCAGAGGTCAGGATCCGCCAGCTTGTGCGCACTGCGGTGACAGCTTGACTATCTTGCACGTACTGGCATCCTGCCCTCACTTCGAACACCAACGCCAACAGTATTTCACCGCATTCTACAGATGCCATGTCCCACTCCACCCAGCCCTTCTACTGGGTGACACTCCTCTTGTGCCGTTTGATAACGTCATTAAATTTCTGACCACATGTGGGTTTCTTAGTCAGATGTAGATGATAAGCATTGCTCCGCTTTTATCCAATATCACTGAACTCATGTAAATATCTCATTGTCACACATTGTCACACTAGCTTGCTTGTTGTCGTCATCCTCTTCTCTCTCTTATCCTCGTCAATCTCATCGCTCATACCTGTAGATAGATTTTAACTACCACACACTCTCTCTCACATCATCTTTCCCATAATCATCTCCGACACGCTCACCATGGTTTTGGCGCTCTATGGCCTTTGTTGCCTTTGTGCCATTAAACACATCAATCAATCAATCAATCATCCACTGATGCGCCGAGCATAACCGGCCTGCAACCCATACCTTGAAACGGGGATCCAGAAGCGCGCCAACAAGAAAGTAGTCATCGCTCCACGCCGCTTCAAACCTTATTTTTAAGCTTTGCGAAAGTGATGCCACAACCGCACTTAGCTTTGGTGATGTCTCGTACTTCACTCTGAGCAGCGCTTGCTCGAGGTTTGCCAGGGCAGGAAGCAAAAGGCCAACGGTTTCGTGGTCACGCTGGAGGACGTTTGTAGCCTCTTCGAATGGCGACAGTATGGTTACGAGGTATCCTGAAATTTAAGGTCAGTACTGCTTATTTGTGTGACATATATGCTTTCCTGTCATAGTACCGAGTTGTTTTATCTCGTAGTTGGTTAGTCGTCCTTTCTTGGAAGCAGAAAGCTTGTCCACTAACTGAGGGTTGCCCTGGAAGACGCGTAGTAGCTTTCTAACCATAGCGAGCTGGGAGTTCCAACGTGTTGGAACAGCGGCATCCAAGTGCAATCCTGACGCTTCGTATACCAATTTGGTATCGTGGGGGCTTTTCCGGATATATCTCACAAGAGCAGAGCACTTTCCAAGGACATCTGATACCGCCGCGTCCTAGCAGTGAGAAAGTGAACATTCGCTTAGTAGCGAAACACTCGAAGAACTTCAGACCACTCTGCCTTTAATATATGACATAAACACAAAAACCATAAGTAAAAAGATTAGTAACCATAAGTAAGTTCAGATTTCCGAACGGCCTAGGTATATGTCTCGTATCAACAAATACGAACGCGATCAGTAACTTCTTTCCTGTGCCATCGCAGCGCCAGTCAAAAAGGAAGGAAGATGTTTTTCTATTTTTTAAATCGTTATTATTATTTATGGCCTCCTGACCTTGAGACCATCCTTTACCACTAGCTGCAATTTATGGGCTGCACAGTCATAGTGAGATCGAGCTGCAGGTTGAAGCACTTCGGGGTCCTCGTCCGAAACTGCTGCGACATCGGCGGGAGTGTCCTTGTCGGTGTCGCCATCGTCATCTGGTACGGTCCAGCCTGGCAAGGCAAAGGCTTTCACCATCGATGAGGCATTGTCGGTCACCACTCGGCATATCTGCGGAAATTTAGAACATGTGGGAACCGAAAGCAGATGTCCACATCCGATCTGGTACCTTCCCAGCTATATTCCAAGATGCAACTACAGAGTCAAATTCCGCAGTTATGTTCTCGGATGTGTGTCGACCAACCATTTCCTTGCAGGCAAGTAACACCATGCGTGGCTGAAATGTGTCGTCCACAAACGTAACGCTTATAGCCAAGAAACTTTCCATGCTCCTGGACGTCCATATATCCAGGATGGACGCGCAGTTCTTAGCCGCATCCAGTTGTGCGCTGATTCTGTTTCTTACTTCATGTACAGCACCCGAGAGCATTTCTTCTTTCAAGTACTGCCGTGTTGGCAGCGTGTACTTGGAGTCCAATGCCTGCAAAGAAGTTTACAATGCTCTACCTAACGAATAGCTGGAAAATATGAACCCCATAACGTAGTGCGAAAATTCAGCCGCACAGCGACAGCCCAGGCGCCTTTCCCATGCCAACACACCATGCTACTACAAGTTTGACATCAGTCGGTCCCGATCCTGACCCATAGTGAAACAGAGCCAGCGCAACCCGAATCTGGTCTCCCCCCCCCCCCCCCCCTCCGGGAATCAACCCCAAAGCCTGCCAAATTTGCAAGCAATCTGGCCGACCCACCAGACGTGCCTGCCTATGTTCTCCACATCCGCAGTTCTCAATTTTCCGCTTCCAAAGACTCTGCGATTTAATAAGACGCATGGTGCGTCCACGTTACACTACACGTCAGACAAACTTTTTCTAAAATAAATTGTGTGCGTTTCATTGAACCTGTTTCTGCTTTCCATTTGCGGGGCAAGAAGCATGTGCTCACTGCTCAGGCTAACAATGTCGATAACACATACCTTGACGAAATTCCTGAATCCTTTTCTGTCCACAATAGCAAAAGGTTGCATGTCTGTGCACAACATTTCAAAAAGCACCTTGTCCAACATCTTCTTCCTTGCACCCATCGAGCATGCTGCCGCAAACGGGTTGACAGCATTTGTGTCATTAGTTTTGATGGCATCCGGGTGCAGTCTTCTCAGATGCCGCAAAAAGTTGGATGTCACACCTGGTTTGGATGACACCTTCTTTTGGCAGAGCTTGCATATGGCTTCATATTTCGTCTCGGACCTTTCAAAGTTTGAAAAATTTGACTTCCACGGCTTCATGCCTCCGCAAAAGTGTTCAAGATGCCGGACCAGGCAACGATCAAGCTGCACGAGCGGTGACACGAACGCTAAAAGGCGACAGCTCGGCGTCGGCGACCTCTCTCTCTCCTGTAGAGCGTAGACCCAAGGGGATGAAACTCGCGAGTTCCTTTGCGGACTAAAGTGAGGCGCTGCGAGCCTTTCGCGTCATCAAACGTCACGAAACGTCAAGATTTTTACGTCGAAGCGCGAGTTCTCTACCGAGAGCATCCCATTGGCTCCTGCGGCCGCTCCCCTGGTATGCGAGCGCTCATTGGTCGGTTTGAAATTATAACCTTTTCGTGGCGCGGGAAGGCTGGCACCGCCGTGTCTGGGGTGCCGGAGCAGTTCGCCGTAGTGGTAAAGTTTCGAAATATGGTGCAGCAGGGACGCACGCAAAGCATCTTTGCCGGTACCGCTTTGGATGGCTTTTAGAGCCCGTCGATACCGACTCTGCAAAACTCAAATCCTCTTGGATACTTCTGCAAGTAAATTCAGTGATAGATAAGTGGAAGGCGCAGGTCTGCTTCGCTTGCTTGGCGCGACAACGATTCAAGAAGGATCAATACTGTGTTTTTCCACTCGATGGCAGGTAAGTCAGTTCCTGTTCCATTCTGCCGCTTAGCGTAGCATAGCATAGTACCGCACCTGTGGCATATACTCAGCATTTCGGCCGGTAGAATTTTTAGTTTTCACGGTTTCTGATCCCTGTTCCTGTCTTTCTTGCTCAGGTATCAACTAGGTACTACTCAACTCATATCTGCTTCAGAAAAGCATCGGCATGGACGCAATAGAATGGATATGCCACCCTGAGTGGTTGGAACATCATCTTTTGGCTTAGCAGCTGCACAGGTTCCTTTGTGACGGGTCAGCCTTGACATGTGGCACTATACAGGCAGCAAAGGGATATGGACATGTTTCCTGTCATGCTGGATTTGTGATTGTGTGTGCCTGTGCAGTGAATTTACTGATCTACTGTGAAGTCTTCCACTTGAGACATCAGCTAACAGTGAATGTGAAGTTGCATCGGCATATTACTCGAACTTCAGAAACAATGTTCATGTCAAGTTCGTGTTTGGCGCAGATACAGAAGACTGCATATGTGATTTGGAAATACCAATCCCGAAAAATAAAGCACCTTGTGCAACAGAAAGAGCGAACGCTTCCGCGTTTTATTTATTTCACTGGATGCGAACGAAAATCCAGAACCGCCAAAGCGGGGAGAGAACAGAGGGGAAAGGGAAAGAGAACCCCTCGGCAGCGTCGCTTTACGTCACGCGTCACCCATGGAGACAAAATAAAACAAAGCAAAAAACTACTCTACCGAGGCCCAACGATTGGCCCAACGTCTGAGGTCACGTGAGTTTTTCCCGACAATAGAAATATACTACACGTTCATTCCCCTGGTAGACCTCTGACCCGTCCATGCGCGCGCGGCGAGGGTGTGTCCCTCTGTTGGGTTCGCCTGTAATCGTGGAAGTGCATCGGTTTGCGTGAGAAGCGCGCGATGAAATCTTCAATATGTCGCGATCGCTATTGCACAGAAACTCCCTGTGCGCGGCAGAGAGCATGGGTGTGCGAGTCACGTCAGTTTTTTTACCTCCAATTCGGTCGGAAACCAAACCCCGATGAGTGATTTGGGCGGAAACCAAATCCTTTGTGAAAACTGTGATTCAATCCAAATCAAATCCTTTGCTAAAAACGTGATTCAATCCGAATCCGAATCCTACTCCAAATTTTGGCACCAATCAAATCCCGAATCAAATCCCCAGACTTTTGGGGGGGCTTAAATCCGGGTTTAAATCGAATCCACGATTTGAAATCCACATCTCTGGAGCCAAGACCGCCCCCGCGGCCGCCCGTTTCGCGGCCGCGCGTAGAGAGGGGTTTCCTTCTCGCATTTGAACATGCATGAACATGCAAAATACATCTTATTCCCTTTCCACATCTTTTAATACATCCCCGAGCGGGGAGTTTTCCCACCGCACTTAACATAGCATACTTTCCTCCTGAAGACATGCAGGCAATAGACATACACATTTGTACAAGTGAAAAATATTTTATTAATACCAATTAAAGCCAATGATGCTTAGTAATGCCAATTAAAGCCAATGGTGCTGGGGGGGGGGGGGGGTTGCCAATTATGTTGCCAATTGTGTTGCCAATCTGTGTGAAGGAGAAAACCCCAGCGGAAAAACCTTCACACCTGAAACAGAAGAAACATACAAGACAACAAAGATGCTACAGGATGGCAATTAAAACATGAGAATGAAACATACTCACACATTTTCTTCCTTTATTTGACAACTTCCATAAGGGTATGAATCGATGGCATTGAATTGATAACGTTTATCATCATAGGGCATGAGAGCAAGCTTGGTATTCTCCAAGGTATACATGCACTGACGTTTGCTACATATTGATCTTTGCACATGAGATACCTTTTCACTATTGAACAACACATTTTTGTACACATCATGAAGCAAATGCTTGCGAAGTATATCCTTCTTCACTCCTTTTGCTCTAGCTATTTGATCATCGCCAACCAACTTTATCGAATACATTTTAGCCTTTAGAGCAACTACCTCCTCAATTATACGACCACCAGTCTCACACTTGAATCTAAACAACTTACCCTTATTTTTGTCACTGTACAATGCATGATCTCCAGGATATGATGACAGGTCCAGATGTTCATCTGCAATTTTCTTCAGTTCACCTTCATAATCGTCAGTCATCAACTCTAGGATAAAACTATCAGTGTCCGTGTACATGGGAATGACTGTACAGGAGAGCTTGCTCTGTAGAGTACAATAGAGAAACTCATACATGACATACTTCGAGTGCTCAAGCACGCAGAATCCAATCTTCAATGGGAAGTTACATTTGATAGTTCTTTTTTTCAATTCGTACAGCACGCAATTCTCAGAGAGAATTTCGAAGTGAACACAGTCATTTGAACTGCTGTACCGCTCAGCTTCCTCTAGACTAAAGGCTACCTTAATGTTCCTGAAACGAGAAGGATTAAGAAGACTTCTTCCAAAGATACTATTTATAGAGAGCTTCATCAAGCTCTTCTCAAACTCTGTTTGTGCTGCTCTACGACGCTCAATGTTCATCATGATATATGGTTCAAATATCTTGCTCTGCTTGAATTGTAGTATTTTATGGATCTTGCTCACATTCATACCCAATCTATAGTACAACCCCAGCAAGCGATAGTGCACAACATACCCTGTTTTGTCCATACATGTGAGAAGCAACTTCTCTTGAGCGGATGTCCTGTAAGTAAGCTGCTCAATTAGTTGATGTTGGTAGGTTGACAGCCAACTTGAGTCCACCTTCTGCTTGACCGGCGCCAGCGGGAAATACCGTGTCTTCTCATGCAACTCTGGAGGGTATACTAGATCGCATACATATATATAACCGATAGCTGCATCCTCTTAGTGATTAACAAAATCGATACTCGAGAACTTTTCTTCAGGCACCCATTCGAACCCTCCAACTGGAAGGCACTTTGTGAGACAACCACCATACAAAGAATTGGCATCATAGTAGGCCAAATAGCTCGATGGTCTTTCTTCATCGTAATCAGGGCAATCCTTATTGTTAGCTCGAGCATAGCGTTTCGATTGTTGGCAAATACCTCCACGAATGGAGCCCTCAATCGTACGGTACATTTCTTCATCAGTGAAGAGCTCTATTTCCGCCGAAGTGTGCTTCAGAGCAGCTTGCCAGCTGAAACCTTGGAAACTCACAAAGCGAAGCACTTCCAACCCATACGTCTTCATGGATAGAAACCTAAAATGCTGCATTACATCCAACAATAACAGTCTGTCACATAACAAATAAAGGTTGTTGTAATCGGTGAGGGTCCTGCAAGAAAAGTGATTAAATATATCCTGTGCATAGGCATAGTCATCGTCGCTCACAGGTGTCCTAGTTAGATCATTAAAAAAAGCTTCCTTGGGTGGAAGACTTTCTTCTTTGTACACATCAAAGCTCTTAATGTAGGAATATGGAAAGACACCTTTCCGAGTCAGACGAAGAAAATCTTCGCCATATACCTGCTTCAGACACTTGAATGCTTGAACACCCTCAGAAACCATTAAACTGTCAACAAGACAGGACAGTGATCGATTCAAATATTGAGTAGTGTCACGGAAAATGAAATTACCATACTCAAAGTTCCGTATTTTTTCACTACTTGTTGCAATAAGTTTGGGTGGTGTTTTCCATTTCATGTCGTGGAAACCACGAAGCAGAGAACTGATGTCATAGGCCAAATTGTGTACCAACACTGGTATCTTACCTTTATTTGCACAACCAACGTTGCATTGGTTGCACGAGGCCAAAAAGTTTGGGCCATCATACCTACTGTGGTCATGATGACAAGTTTTAGGGTGAGCTTGATCAAAGAGAACACCGCAGTACTCGCACTGAATGGCTGCATTGTGTTTACTCTCTTGCTCAGCTGACAAAATTATAGGTGCTGGTTCGCTGTTATACATTGCTGCGATGTCGTGTAGAAGCATGAGATATTCTACACACTTGGAACCAGCATCAGGTCCCAAATATACATCTTTTGCAATGATCTGCGAGTCGTAAGTTCGTACTAGAACTGCACAAAATGAACTCATTACGTGGCGTTGTACGGCATTTTTGACTGCTGTATTAGGGTCCAGAATGGACTCAGTGTCAAGTCCTATCACATAAGGATAGGCGAACATATTGAAATATTGATTAAATTTTATTATATTGTTGCCCGGTGGTGGGAACTGTAAGATGACTTCCTTCAAGTTCCTACACACACGACGATGCCTGGTTAGCGAATCATTTGTACAAAATCCACGAGTACATTTCTCGCAGAATACCCGACCGTTACGACTCATCAGAGCATTGAAATTTCTGATACCAAAAAAGTGATCATTCACTTCCAACAACTTAACACTATCACAGAATTCCGTTTTTGGTATGCGAGAGGCATGTAATGTCCCATCTTCATACTTGTAAATAAACAGACCAAATTGATTACGATTTTCCCAGAGATCTATATCAGAATATGAGACTGGACCCTCAGGCCACCACCTCACACAAGCAATAGGATCTGACTCACAATTTTCCAAGTATTTTGTATATGTTTGCCAATTATTTTTACGCCTCTTCTGAGGATGCAACAAAGCCAATGTGTTATATTTAAAGCACTCGTGAGGGGCGTTGGGTGGAGAGTCCACATTGGTAATTGTCTTCCATCTTTTTTTCAACTCATCGGGTATAGCTGTTTTACACCCAATGCGCTTCTTCTTTAATTTAGTGATAGTTACCTCAAGTTCCAAAACATCCCTGGAAACAAACCCACTACCAACTCGTTGATAGTTTTCCACGTTTTGCGAGAGTTCAGAAAAGCTCTCATTTAGTGCAACCATTATATCTGAAAGATTATGTATCTCTTGTGACCTTGTTGGTATGTATGCGATGTTAGTTGTGATATTGTCACCTACTTCTTTCACCATATGCAAAATTAGTCGCATATAAAATCGGAAAGGTATGCACTGATCCTGCAACATTCGCACTATATCATGCTGATACAAAAGAACATAATCGATCGGATCTTCCACACTGTCATCATGTGGAGAAGCAAACAGCACAAAACATCTATTATGACCACCAAATGCACTCTGAGTTAGAAAGAATGGTAGGTATGGAACTTCAACGCCGGGGTGGGCACCTCTAATATGTTCTGAGAGCTCTTGTACCTGATCGACATTTGGCTCTGCTGGTAATGGGTTGTTTAACTCGGCAAAATTGTCATTTTGAATGGCATCTATTGGAGTATCCGAATCAAACAGACCATCATTCAGTAACATATTAAAATCCAATTCCCACTCCGGATGATTCGCTTCCACACCACCAGCATCAATTTGCAAAGCTTGCTCCCTCTCCTCAATACGTTGTATTAATTGTTCAATACCATCATACCCACAAATTCCACAGCGAGGCACTAAATAAAAAAAGAAAATGGAAAGGTCTCAGTTATAATATCTGAAGATAAATCAAGAAAAATACTCACTCTCAGCAGGTCTAGTAAGAAACTTGGGGAGGAGGCAGCACAACAAACAAGCTTTGGTCTCGAACTTGAGCAGGAGGCAGCACACCAAACAAAATTTGGCCTGGAACTTGAGCAGGAGGGCAGCACACACCAAACAATATTTGGCAGGCAAAATGAAACAAGCACTGCAACCAGGGCAACAGAACTTGTTGGAGAAACACTGCACACCATGCTCGAATTTATAGGGTGAAAATGTTGATGTGGGGGCGGGCTAGAGAAATCCACATGTAGCAAAAGTCTTTGTAATAAACAACCAATTGCAAACTAAGGAAAAACGTAACCAATAGGGATAGTATGCACATCCTCTCCATCGGATTCCTTTTCAACATCCCCCTCACAGTCGACGATGGAAGCGCAGAAAAAATGTTGATGTGGGGGCGAGCTAGAGAAATCCACATGTAGCAAAAGTCTTTGTAATAAACAACCAATTGCAAACTACGGAAAAACGTAACCAATAGGGATAGTATGCACATCCTCTCCATCGGATTCCTTTTCAACATCCCCCTCACAGTCGACGATGGAAGCGCAGAAAAAATGTTGATGTGGGGGCGAGCTAGAGAAATCCACATGTAGCAAAAGTCTTTGTAATAAACAACCAATTGCAAACTACGGAAAAACGTAACCAATAGGGATAGTATGCACATCCTCTCCATCGGATTCCTTTTCAACATCCCCCTCACAGTCGACGATGGAAGCGCAGAAAAAATGTTGATGTGGGGGCGAGCTAGAGAAATCCACATGTAGCAAAAGTCTTTGTAATAAACAACCAATTGCAAACTACGGAAAAACGTAACCAATAGGGATAGTATGCACATCCTCTCCATCGGATTCCTTTTCAACATCCCCCTCACAGTCGACGATGGAAGCGCAGAAGTGCTACGCGGTCTCCGAGGACGATTGTATGTATAGAAAGTTTTCCCGTTTTTCCCTTTCTAAAAAATGTGATTCTTTGTTAAGATTCTGATTGTCTCCTGACGGGGGATCTTCCTCTTGTGAAGACATTGAAGCCACCACCCAGAACTTTCTTTATACAATATGATGAGCATCTGCGACGTTGTCGTTGTGGTGGATTGTGGTCATCGAATCCATCTCATTGGCTAGACAATAACATCCGACCTTATCTCGGTTGCCATCCAAGCTCGGATCAACCATGAAGCCCAGTGAACGATTTGCTTTGACGGTACAATGGCTGATGTACAAGGATTTGATGAAATTAAACTCTATCTGAACTGCAACGGGTCAGAGGCTGATTTTCGTCTCATTATGCAAATTCTCCCGTTTCCGATGCGGACGAAACGAGGAAAGATTAGTCGGAGGCTCCAACGCTTCGTCGCCATCAAGTGTGACTTGTTGCGACGGTATCGTCAGGGTGACAATATCTCTCCAACCATACTTAATGCTGGACTCAAGCGACCAATAATTCGAAACTTTTACATCCAACACTCGGAATACATCGTGCGTCGCAAGAAAGATGGTTGTCGCAAGGTGCCGAGTCTGGAGGACTATCTGAAAGAGGTCTGTACATTGAAGAAATAAAATGAGACATTTTTCTTTAAATGAGGTATTCCTCTTCAATCATTTTTATTATCTTGAGGTCATTGTGTACAAGGTTATTGTCAAATAAGGAAACAATGCTCTTGAGTTGGTAATTCTTACAAAGGTGGGAAGCAAAGAAACAAACAAAAAGTCCACAGTGTGAGCTGTAAATGCTTTGAATGCATTTCTCGCAATACTGATCAACAGGTAGATCTAGCAGCTCTTCTTCGATCGGTGGTAGACCAAAGCTGTCCACATAGATGTACTTGTCATTCCTGTCTCTCATGTACAATAGCCAGTGTTCTCCGGGACCGTCGTGTGGGTGTGTATTGATAACTATAAACCCTTCTGTCGTTAAACTTGGTACCATATCAATTGCGAAGGTCCCGCGATACATATTCAAAGTTTAATGGTTCAGAGAAAACAATAATTCCAGATCAAACACATTCATGCTTAGTCCACTCGAACAACAAGATCACCATCGACTGATAAAATCTTGGGCGCTTCACTAATAAGTATAACCGACACTGCGCAAGGTAATGGCTTAGCAAACTTCATTTCAATCCTGCAATTGCCCTTCCGCAATGGATTAAAGTAGGAACCAAAACTTTCGTCAGCACTCAAGTTCCAATGCATGATAAAGGAATTTTTTTTATATCTTGCATAACTCAACTCGACATGTTTTTCATTCAGTTGATACAAGAATTCGTAGTAGCTTGCTCTACCCAGATCATTTTCCCAGTCATAGGATAGTTGCTTCCTGTGTCCATCAACTGATAGTGTTACAGAACTAACATTAAAATGTTCGAAACAAAAGGGGCTCGACTTGTAATCACCCTGATAAGCCTCGGTGCGAACTAGACATACAGTAAGTTGATCAGGAATTCTATCAGGGAATAAGTTTTCAAAGATTGCATCATGAAGGCCCGGCGAAAGCGAGCGGACTTTGCTTTCTAGTCCACGCATGATGTAACATGCCGGGGATGATCTAAGGGCTTTCTGGTGTGCAATAAAACTTGAGTTGCTAACTTTGACTTTGCGTGCTACAAGTGCCGCGCTGTGGATTTTCAATTGATGCTTATGAGTTTCATTGGTGCCAGTTAGCAATCTAAAGCTATCCGTATTATGTAGAGCAGTCACTCGAACCCCCACACTGGGTAACAAAAGCCTCCCTTGGTTTGTGAGGTCGGTGTTAACTTTCATGACAATTGCAAATAGTTTCCCCCCACTTGTCCTAGCTATGCGCAACTTTGCATCCCGAGCGACTGGATCATTTGCTGCATGCTCTCCTGTGTCATATGTATACATTGCACAATCATCTAAAGTCTTCTGCAGATGAGTATTCGTATGAAGTAGGGTATCAATCATACATCGATAGGAGTTCAAACAGTTGCTGCTTGCAAGACGTTGATTCAAGTGAATGGTTACATATTTAAATAAAGCGGCACCCAAGTTGTTGACTGGGAATACAATGTCCTCAGTGATACCGTCTGCTCTTCGGGTAATTGGTTCACTCCCGTCCGCCCTCAATATCTGCATAGTTATATTAAAATACAGAGATGATAAATCGAGATACAAGTCTGAGAGATTTGTTATGTTCCATTCGATCGTCGATTCTCCTCCGCTGGTTGTAGAAACAGGATAATAAACTTGCGCCTCGCATGATTCTATTGAAACTTGGGTCGGAGGTATGTTGAATAACTCACACTCCCTCTTCAAAGCCAGCTGGGACTGTGCGTGTACAACGTTGACCTGCGACATCTTTGCAAATGAAAAGGTACAATGCTTTCCTCATAGCTTTATTTGTTAGCATCTTACCCGAGCAAAAAGACTCTTCCAATCCCCCTTTACCTTTTGACATCGCCCTCACAACCCAACCCTACCTGAGCCACCTGTTTTTCGGAATGTGATGGCCGATTCGAAGCATTGTCCACCACACTTTCTACAAGTGAAATGCGACCCATTGTTCGACTTCTAACCAGCTTGGATGCTGATGCACACTTTTAACCCTCCGCTGACACGCTGTTTTCAGAATGCGATCCCGTTCACGATTGGAATCATTGTCCTCCAGTCCCCTTACCATTTGACATTGTCCGCTGGCGAGCATGGTCCGTTTTTGCTAACCACCAGCCGTTCCACTCCTCTAACCCCCCGCTGACCCACTGTTTTCAGAATGCGATCCCGTTCACGATTCGAAGCATTGTCCACATCGTGAAAGGCGACCATGGTCCGTTTTTGCTAACTGCCAGTCGATCCACTCCTCTAACCCTCCGCCGACCACTTTTTTTGAATGCGATCCCGTTCACGATTGGAATCATTGTCCTCCAATCCCCCTTTACCTTTTGACATCGCCCTCACAAGCCAGCCCTACCTGGGCCACCTGTTTTTTCGGAATGCGATGACCGCTTCGAAGCATTGTCCGCCACACTTTCTACAGGTGAAAGGGGGCGACCCATTGTCCAGACTTCTAACCCCTCTTGGGCGCCATTTTCGGAGTGCGACCCTTTTCCATAGAAAAACCTTTTTCTTTATAAAGAAGAAACATCAATGTATGAAAAAAAAAGTGTCTTCTTTATTTCATGGTTACAGAGGATTAATCGAAAATGTCTCTTCTCTTCCTCTTTTTCCTTCGATGTCCGCTGCCTGCAATGTCCTTCAAAATCTGTGTGCCTAATTCATTTGAGCTTGCTCTCAGTGCTTGCTTGATGTTTTGCCCTTCAGATAACTTTTTCGCCAAATTTTTGGCTGCGCTCATCGCAGTACGGGCTATGTAAGGCTTTGCACGATGCAATAGTGGCAATGCTAGCTTATGCAAAGAACTAAAGAAGCCATTCCCAGTTTGAAAGAGAGGTCCTTTGTATGGCACTAAATCACCAAGTCCCGATCCATAATGGATCTCTGGCACTTCTTTAAGATACATTTTTGAAGTGTAGAACTAGAGCTGTACGACCTGGTCCTCTAAAATGAAGTGGACGACCTGTCTCATCATACAACTTAATCGAAATTGACGTGATTTCGTTCTGTAACAGCTTCAAATATTGCACGTCATGGAAGCTGTAATGAATCTGGGGATCATCTTTATGTAAATATGGGATGAGTTTCAAAATGGGAAACTTTTTTGCACCTATATGAGATGATTCGATAATGTCACAATAAATCATGAAATTATGAAACAATGGTTTAAGATTGAGTGGTGTGGTTCCGGTGGTGGTGTTTGCAATAGACTGAATTGGTGCGAAACCCAACATATTACTCAAATATTCAGAAAGATCTATAGTTACTCCATCAAGTGGAGTGAAAGTAAACAGCTGTGTATCTTCATTGTACGTTAGTATAGCATTGCTGCCTATCACACCTCTGATAGCTTGTAGAAGCGAACGTGGTGTCTCGTAATAATTTGGTGGAATTTGGACTTCTTCCCTTGCAAGTATTACTTTTTCTAGAACAACACCAAAACTGAATGTAAATGGATCTCCAATGTATTGTGTTGTATTTTCTAACAGTTTACTGGAGTTTAATTTGAGGAGTCTCTTGAGTTGTTCAGGGATAACAAAGAGACGTGGGACCAATAATGTATAGGTATTGTTTTGAAATAGCATCTTTCCATCGATTTCATATCTTTTAAAGAAGCGATTTAGTGTGACAGTGATAGGGCGACCTGGTATGAATATGATTGGAGCATATTTTGTAATGATAGTCACCTCTTCCTTTAAAAGCATCTTTGAGATAGCTTCCTCTCCCATGTACATGTTCTGACGTGGGACTTTAGCACCTGCAACTTTCAAACCCTGTATAGTGGACACACCCATGGCTTGTTGCAGTTCTTCATCCAAAAACTTAATAGAACGAATTATTTGAGGTAGTTGGAATGTGTACCTTCCATCAACATAACCAAATGCGATGTTGAATTCTTTTAAAAAATCTTGCAGCGCGTGTTCCAAAGTCGATATCACAACAACTTCCTTACACAGCTCAATAATGCTTCTGGAAGTAATATGTATAGTAGCATCGTTAGTCCGTGGAACGTTGTAGAATACATTAGAGATGGAAAGTTCATGCAGGCTGACTTCATATTCTTCATTCACTTGTAGTGGTGCACTCAGAGTGATTGTAAAGTCATTGAGACTGTTGTTCGGGTGCATATCCATGCAATCATTGGATAGGAGATACATGTAAAAATCAGAACTTCGCGACATCTTGGGCTGGAACCCAGGAATTAAATGAGTCATTGTAACCTAGCCATTTCACTTTATAATGTGTGACACCGTTTATTTTCTTTCGACTTACTATGCGTTCAATCGGGTATGGGTCGTCTTGCGATTTCACTACACGTTGCAATTCATTGGCATAGTAAGTTGCATCGTCTTCGACCCCATCTGGTCCAGCTATGTAAAACACCGGTGGATCGGAGTTCTTGTATCGTGTGATCGTGTAGACAACTAAGGACCAGTGCCCAATGTACCCCTTGTCAAAAATTGATCTACTTGTGAGTACGCGCACCTGATCACCGATATTCAATGTAATCTTGTTTGGTTTGTTGTCATTTTTACTGTGAAGTCTGTTGAATAGTTCAATCTCGTTATTTTTATCGACGTCGTTCGGGGCCATCTTGATAGTCGAGTGATATGATGAATTGTAGTCGGCGATGATCTTTGGGAGAACAGCAATGTACTTGTGATGACCTTTACTGGCGAAATAACGATAAAGTCTAGCTTTAATAGTTTTGATAGCGCGTTCAACGACCGCAGCCTTCAAGGGTGAAAAAGAGCTATACATGTGTATTGAGTGACGTTTACACCATGCTTTCACATGTTTGTTATAGAACTCTCTCCCTCTATCTACCTGCAGGAGATTTGGATAGACTTTATGGCTCCTATACAACTTGATCAATCCTTTCTTCATATCTTCACCACGCTTGGTCTTAATGGGTGTAGCCATGAGTCGTCTTGATAAGCAGTCTATCACAATGAGTATGAAGGAAAATCCTTTATTTTATTTCTTGTACTGTAGGAATGAAATCAGGTCTGCTTGATGAAGATCGTCGATGTGCAGTGAGATGGTCTTTCTTCTCTCAAAATCTACGTCTTCCTTCTTTGTGAAGTGTGTAGACATCATCTCGCTGTAGTTCTTCGATTGCCTGTTTCTTAGAGATGTTTCGACCTCTGCAGTATCGGGCAACCCCCCCCCAAACCAGCGTTTGGATCCCTATAATTCATTCTTCTTCTGTGATATATTCATCTGATGATGATGATGAAAGCAACTTTGTTCTTTGGGGCGATTTATACGTTTCCCAGAGTATACGTTTCCTTGCTTTCCTCTTCTGACGTATTTTGTGTGGCTGCAAGAACTTTGCCACTTTTCGGTACCAGGCAGGCTTCCCTTTCTTGTGTCCGGACAGATGCAACACCAATTCTTTTATATTAGAACCAGCGATTGTTTGGTTGTTATGAATGATTTCTCCCTTATCATTCCAAGTCAAGCTCCTAGGTAGCACTGAGACTACATGTCTTACTTTTTTAATGTTGACATTAGAAGGAAGCGAATTGTAATCAAATGAGCGTCCCATTGGAAGTGACTCATCATTTTTTTCTTCCTGTACTGTGGATGCTGGCTCTGTTTCATTAGATGGTTTCCGATGATTTTTTATAATGTAGTAGATAGCAGTTAACATTCGTTTTACTTTAATATCATCGCTTTCGTTAGATTCCAGAATTGATTCGATAGGAGTCAATACCTCAACCTTTGTAGCCATTTTTTAGACACCTACCGTCTTTGCTAGAGCACGATCTGCGACACCACCGAGCACACTGGTTAATCCCGTGAGTAATAAGGGGATTAGTGGCACTAATCCACCCCTCTGACGATAGAGGAAGGATCTTAGTCTTTTTGGTGATTTGTGCAGCGTTTTATATGCAATGTATCGAATGGTGTGTTTATACTTTTCCAGCTCTTTGAACAATCTGGGCGGTAGCTTAATATTACCATTCAATATATTCTTACAGACTTCAGAAAGAGCTTCTATGCTATGAGGTGGCGCCTCCTTTAAAATCTCATCGCGCTCTTTAGGTGTACATGTTGCAAGGGCTTTTAGAAAAGTTAAATGATGACGCAGAGTTTTCATTTTGGCAAGAAAACAAACTGTCGAATATTTCCAGTAATGCCTGTTCGCAGACGAAATTGAGACTGCGTCAGAGGGTGTAGGTCAATCACTAGATAACCAAATGGTTTCTCTGTTGCCTGCTCAAATGCACTGATAAAGTATGGTAATTGAGCTTTGCCGAAGATCTGGCGTCCTAAAAGTTCCAGCTGCGTGCGTGACCTTAAATTATTAAATAATATTATATATGTGCTATTGTGAGATAATGTTCTATAGTTGACGTCGTTGTGAAATAAGTACTGACAAAGAAAAACAATGGATGCGTTCTTATGATGTGATGCTCTCGTATAGAGATGAACCATTTCTTGCATAACATTCTTCTCAGTCATGAGATCGTCGACTATAATCAAAGTAGGCACGCTCTCATCCCATGTCTTTGGTAGCTCTTTCTGGAATGTAACATCATTTGCGAGTTCATTTTGCCAGGTCGCATCATATTTGCTAACGTAAAAGATTTGCTCTGGGACTACAGTGAATACTGTAAGATTTCTTAAAATGTTACAAACGGGATAGGTTTTACCCGACATGGAAGGACCGCAAATGATAACCCTTGCAGGGTGGATAAAAGCAAATCGACCTGCGTCAGACATCATGATGCAAAAGTAAATGAGACAATGAATAAGTGATGGTGTGAGAAATGGATTTATTGTACATCTCACCAATCGATTTGATCGTCTTGACTTTTTGCGGAACGACGCTTCATTTCTATAAGACACTCGTGTGCGAGGAACCTCCTCACAGCTTCTGCTTTTGCTTCATATATTTCTTGTTTAAGTCGCCATTTTTTCTCGTCCGCCGTCTCCCGCTCATCATCATATTCCTTTCCAAAACATCGAGTGAACAGCTTCCATGCAGCTCCCATTTTGTGTAGAAAGTTGATAGGTGAGTTGATCGTTGGTAAATGACGATTAAAACTCCCCGCTCGGGGATGTATTAAAAGATGTGGAAAGGGAATAAGATGTATTTTGCATGTTCATGCATGTTCAAACGCGAGAAGGAAACCCTTCTCTATGCGCGGCCGCGAAACGCGCGGGGGCGGTCTTGGCTCGCGCTCCTCCTTGGGCGGAAAGTATCCTGCTCCAAATATCCTCCGATATTAGACGATAGCGATGGTCGAAAGTATCCACGTCGATTTAATCCTCCTACGTCTACTATTCACTGATCGCTAATGCGCCAAAAAAACGTTAATCATCATCATCACTACTCACTGAGACTCGAAGAGAAATGCATCCCTTTTATTTAGACGTCGTCATCGTCCTCTAGATCGGAACTGTGTTCCCAATACAGATTATCCAGGCTAAAGTTGGACTTCGTTTTCGTCAGTCTCTCCGCCGCTAAGATGCGGTCGAGCGTCTTCATCTTGTCCTGACACATTTCTTGACGTGCTTGCAAGCATTCCAGGCGGTGGGCTTGAAAGGCTTCCTCCACGATGCCGCGAATAAATTCGCGAAGTTCTTCGTTTTTTGTCTTTCCTCGCCGCCGAGAAACGCAGGAGAATAAACCACACATGGTGTTTTCTACGTGTCGGTCAGAATGATGACGCGAGCGCGGTGCGCGCTGCCTTTATACAGATAAACGCGCGCAAAGAAGTGAGAGCGAAACCGAAATGAAGAAGCCACCCGGCGGCGCTAGGGGCGCGAGCGCAGCGGGAGGAGTGGAGAGCCAAAACCGAAACTATAGTGTACTAGATATTAGGGGTAGTGTGTTCAGGCAAGCGCCCACCGTGGCGCAGCGAATGTCGACGGCATGAGATGGCGCTACCATAGCACGGGTTGTAGGGAGTCCGTAGGTACACCGTAGGAGATTGCATTGTATTTGTCTTTCCGGTATCTTCGAGCGACGTGTGATGCGCGCAGGGGCCACCAGCTTCTTCCAACGTGTTCCGAGATCGTTTCCCTTTGTTTATGGAAAGTGTAGATAAAAATAAACCGTTGCAGCAGAGATAAACTGACCTTATCGGAATCACGAAGGTGGGCCAGTCTTTTGACCACGCGATCGTTAAGGGAAGTGTCGGAATAAAAAAAGCCAAACGGGTACAGTAGCCTCGAACATAGAAACTAACTAATTACTGAAATAAGAAAATATACTAAATACGTCCAAAGTGGACGGAGACTACAGACAATGTCACTGAGCTCCCAATAACTTTGTGTATTGGGGAATTACAATGAAATAAACTGGAAAGCTGGTAGTGGCTGAAATGGTCAGGCAGGAGTGGGGCATGATCCCACAACCCTTGTGTCTCCCAGCCTCAGGAGAACTTTCCATCATGTTCACTAGGAATTACAGCACTCGTCGTGGACCACACACCCGACTCACTGAAAGTAATAAATGAGGCAGTGTCAAGAGTCAACTTTGTTTTATTGCACTATACTGAAATTCAACTTATCTCATACTACTTATTGCACTATACTGACGAAAGTCATTGCAAAATGGATAACAATGTGATATACATAACCATACAGCCTTCCTCTAGGAACCAAAAGGTGGCAGTGCTTCCAAAACCCGTTAACAAAAAATGGACCAAAACTAGTACAGGAAACCATTTTTCAGGGATGTTCACGAGCAACGGCTAATTTTACTGTGAAGCTTCCTTTTCCTTTGTGCTTCTTTCGATTGGTTCAATAGTTCAATAGTTTATTGAAAACATCAAAGACGAATACATGAGCAAATAAAGGACCGAGAGGGCAGGCCCTGTAAATTGGTCCTTGTAAGTAATCAGTGATGTATGAAATAAGCGTGTGGGGAAACATTATTACACGTAAAAATTACATTCAGCATTACATAAGACAGAACTACATGCTACAACATATTACACATATTATATTGCTGCTATATAAAAAAGAAGAAAAATAAAATAGAAAAAAGAAAACATATGTCAGTGTCAGCTAAGCACTAACACAAGAAAATGTGAACAGTAGACCGAATTAGACTCATTGTCAAGTCCCGTGACGGACGTGCTATGTGTCGCGAAAATACATTTTACAATGGCCTTTAAATAATCTGAAACTACCTAACGAGCGTATGGAATTCAGAAGACTGTTCCAAAGGCGAGCACCGAAAGATGAAAGAGAAAAAAAAAAACGTAGTTAGTACGATATGTTGGACATTGAAGTGATAGGAGCTGATTTCTGAGAGGGTACAGGGTGGCGAGATGCCGGAGCTGCATCTGATATCTAACAGAACATCCGTAGAATACGGCATGCATCAGTTGAGAGACTGATTTATTTCAGAAGGTTAGATACGGTTGGGACACCTAACTCAGAAAAGGCAAAAGACACAGATTCCCTGGGACCAATGAAAAGAATAGTGCGTAAGGCCCTTTTCTGTGCCATGTACAAGGGATCAACGTTGGAAGGATAAGTGAGACCGTAAACCTCTATGCCATAACTAATGTGCGAATGAATGAGGGCATACTACACAGTTAGCAATGTGTTGGAGGTCGCGAGGTGCCGAAGCGTGGATAGTGCGAACAAACCTCCCGCAATTTTACGACGAACAAAATCAATGTGATGATGCCAACTCAAGTTTTCATGTAGAACGAGGCTCAGGAAACCAACTGAGGGAACACGAGTGAGAACGTGACTGCCGAGCGAAATTTGATTATCATCTAGGTCAACGCGCTTTTGAGGGGAATGAAAGACAAAGTAGCATGACTTATCGAGATTAGCAGCTAATCTGTTTGATAACAACCACTGATGAAGTTTTCCAAGAACAAGGTTCGCTTTATGGGAGAGTGAAGTAAGCGTTTCACCTTCCACAAATATGTTCGTGTCGTCAGTGTAGAGAAAGCTGGTAGAGTTTAAATAATCTGGCAGATCGTTAATGTAAACAAGAAAGAGAAAGGGACCAAGAATGGAACCCTGTGGGACGCCTGTGGACAAAGAACCCAAACGAGATTTCGTGCCATCCTGTTGGACAAACTATTTCCTGTCGTGTAGAAAGTCCCGAAGCAGCCTGAGTGGCGTGCCTCTCACACCATATCTATGTAATTTTTGGAAGAGTATCTCATGCTTAATTAGGTCAAAGGCCGTCGTTAAGTCAATAAAAATGCCCATGGTTAAAAGCTTTCCTGCCAAGGTTAATGCCCTTGACATAGAAATGTAGCCTTGTCAATACGTAAAACTTCACCACGGCAGCTGTCAGAGCCTCTGCATGCTGGCTGCAACCAACAGAGTAATCAAACTCGCACTTCACCAACATCATGACATCAACTATGCTGTCCCTGGACAACTCATCCTGACTGAAGAAAGATGTAAATATGTCCTCCAGTTTCTTGACTGCTTGGAAGAGACTGCGAGATAGATAAAATAGACCACCTTTGTCACAGATGATGGTAAAATTGTGCTCGTCGCCTTCCTCATCCCAACTCCCCAGAAGAAGGCCTCTGCATTCTAGGCAATCGTTGTGGGCGAGGAACTTGCGAGCCACGTAGCCCGCCATATAATGAATGAGCCTGCCATCACTCTTTTGTTCGACATACCCACTGTGTTCTGCAGGGACGGTGCAAAGGATGTCCTCTGCTGACGACAAGTTTCCTGACTCAATGGCGCTGTCAAGTTGGACGCTTGGTTCCGGAGCAGACACATCCTGAACATCAAGCAAAGAGTTAATTTCTTCAGGGACTTCAGCATTGACTGCATGTGCTGATTTGGCAAGATTGTAGAATGACAAGCAGTTCACCACAATCAAAAACTCTGTTGGGGTGGGGTGGTCATTGGTGGAACCACAAGACTGTCTGACAATTCCAAAAAAGCTTTCCAGAGGGTCCTGGCTCAAGCGACTTGTCATCAAATTTTTAAAGCCATCTGTTACAAGGTAATCAAGTAGAGCTATGGTACTGGATATTGTAATCTTAGGCCGTCTGCAGTTGAAGCACTCAAAAATCCAGCACCTTTTGCATGGGACTCCCAACGGCTAAGGAATGCAAGAAAGTCCTTCAGGCTTTGCAGGTCCTTCGAGTTCGGGCTCAGGGCTCTTGCAGTGAAGCGAGACGTCATGGCCCTGATCAGGCAGTTGATGGTTCTGGAAGTTAAAAGCAGTGTCATATCTTACAGTGTTTCAATTTGTTGATACTGCCCAAGGGCCAAAAAATGATCAGAATTAGTGCCAGTTGCAACTGATGACTATTCCTTACCTGAAGAAGGACACTGTTGCATCGATGCTACCCCATGATGTCTCCAGTCGGTCCCTGTAGAATTGCAGGCCATTGATGACTCTGTCTCCAAAAAGTTGGAAGGCATAGGTCACCCGCATTTTTTCAAAATTATTGGGCTGCAGGTGCACGGACGTGAATGTCACGGACACCTAGCTGGCATTGCCTTAACAGTGACGTTGCTGTCAATTTTGAATGTTTCCCTTACCGGCTCCATGAAAACCTAAAAAATGGAAAGAAAGTGTCACACTCTCTCCTTTATAACAAATTACCCAACCAGAATCACTACTATAAAGCATACCATGCCATCAGGTGTGTTGAATGGGTGCTTAAGCAATGCGTTCCTGAGACACTTGATTAAATGAGGGAAATCCGAAAGGAAATGTAGATGCCGTGACGGATCGACAGGGTGCTGAAGCTTGCAGATGACTTTGCCCGACTTGACACCAATTCCCAGAATCTTCCACATCCTTCGATTCCAGGACGCACCATCGCAGGTAATAAAGTCAACCAAAAGTCCACTAGATTCGGCAAGTATTGTTGCTTCAATTATGATTTTGGCAAGCAGCTCTGCCTTCACGTTCCCACTTGTGGCAAAGGCACCGATAATTTGCATCCACTTCCCTGTGAAGGGGAGAAACATGATGACCATGCCATGGTCACATGGAGCATTTGCTTTGTCAGCCGTGAAGCAGCCCAGGTCAACAAATCCTTCTATCTGCCCTGTGGCAGTCACAGTCAGGTGCTCAGTCAGCTTTATCTCATCAATTAGCAGGCCCCCGTGCCTTTTGAAACTGGTCAGTTCCTTTGTTTTCCGCTTCAGTGCTGCGAGTACCTTGTGACAGAAGCCAAATCCGCTCTTGTAATGCCTCAAGTATATCTTTAAGGTGCTCTGCTTGGCAGCGAAATTATATTGTGCTGGCGAAGGTGCTCGTAGAGTCTGGGGCTTTTCATTTTCATTATAATGCATTCTAAGATCCAGTCTTTTGAGTATGTGTTCCCTTTTGGGCTTTTCCTCTTTGCTGGCCACAGCATCATCCATGCAACGTCGCATAACATGGCGTACTGCATCCTTTATTGAGGATCCGCCTATTAGGGAAAGGTGTGAGATCTGTAACAAAAAAATAACAGAGATGAAAAGTTGTAGTGTAATGGAGTGCAAAGACAAGATCACTAGAAATGTATTTTTTAACTATCACAAGTTCGAATAACAGATGCTCATTCAAATATGCGATGAGCAAAAACTATGTTTTGGATTTGTATAGCAAGCCTGCAGTTATTTGTGCTCCATATTACTGACAATGCTCAGGCACAATGCTGCTGTTATTGTCTCAAATGCGCTTTTGCGCCAAAAACCTCCAATTATCATCATCATGTCTCAAATGCTGAACAATGGTGTCTGTGAGCAGGCGAGCAATCCATCATTACGTTTCGATGTTTCACAGCCGTAATGCTGGTATTGGCCTTTAATCGTAAGATCACAGCCCTGAAGTCGCTTTTTGGCCTTTGTAACACTAAACACATAATCTCTCTCGGTCTCTCTCTCTCTCTGAAGTCGCTTTAGCACTTGAATGGGTGTCCCCTAAGCTATGTTAATATTCAACAAACCATATTAAGTATTTTGCCTTCTAGCTGGTAGAGACATTTTCCAGTTTGATGAAGCGATGTTTTGATACAATGAAAACATAACAGGTCACTTAAAAGGTTAGTCTTAGTGGGAGTTTCCTGTGCGGTGAACACAATAGAATTCTGGAAGAAAGAGTCAGAAAGGGAACTGAACAGACAAAACTGAAAATATAACGACCATGCAGATATGATAGTTGGTACAAATTTACCAGAGCTTCTCTTTTGTCGAGGCACTCTAACACTCGTTCCAATATCTTCAAGTCCTGCTGGTGACGGCACTGGAAGTAGAGAAAGTAGCTCATTCTCCGTCTGTGGCGTCTCAGTTGAAGGTTGATTTGTTGCCAGGACCTTCAGGATCTTTGTGTGGTCATCCAATTTGACACATATAGTCTCAAGCAAGTTCAGGGTCTTCACCTGCAGATCTGTAATGTGTGTCCATCATGTAATTAAACAATTATTCATGAGCTGTACATGGCAATGCATTTATCTTAAAGGGACAGTCGCATCGACAACAGATCGATTCCGAAACCACAGTGAAATGAGATTTCCCGTCCTTCACTGACCATGACTCCGAAAGTCCCATCCCGATCGACGGAGCACTTTGTGCATAATTCGTGTGTAAGCGGCGCTACAGCAGACGACGGATGCGGGCGTCAAACGGAACTCCCTGCTGAGAAACTTTAGCAACGTCACAAGGAATCTGACCAATAAGAACGCGGCGAGCCAGGTGAGTCCCCGCGGCTTGCAGCTTGCATGAGCAAGGTCAGGGAGACGAAGGCGAAGACACATACGGAGATGGCGGACTCGGAACGCGGAAGTGGCGAATCGTGCTGTTCAAATGCCTTTAGTAATAGCTCCCGTGACGAATTAAATATGTTTGATGACATGTTTGATGACGGCCTATATTCGACGGATCCGCTTCTTCTGCAAGTCACTGGTGATGTACATGCAGCAGCTGCATTTAGCGCAACAGAACGAGCCTCAGGACCACTGCTTTAGGTACGTTCATGATCGGATTGCTCAATACTTAATCCCGTGACATTCACTACGACGCAGGAAACAATCCAAGTGTTTGTGCGGCGTCTGTGCTCCCCAGGAACCGGATGAGTACCTATATGCTGCAGTGTTGGTGAAGTGGCAGAGTTGTGCAATGACGGCGAAGTACAGTGTAAGCACGCATCACACTTTGTTCCCAGCTCTCTGTCTTCGGCCAGAACTTCTGGTGGTGTATCCACCGCAGTATTGCAGCGACTATCACAGTCTTCGCCTACTGTACCTACGATAGATAGGCAGGTTGAGCATTCCATATTTTCGTAGTTGTCGTCGTTGTTTGCACACACGACGAATGCCCCATGAAAGTTACGAAGGCTCTAACCAACTGTGCAACTCAAGGGCCTGGTTAGAATTAGAATGATTGTCAGGAAATTAACTGTGCTACATGTTTAGGAAAGTGTCCTTTCTTTTTTTTACAGCTACGTCAGGTTCACTGCTTATTGTGTGTTTACAAGCTGAGTTTGGAGATTCCTTGGACCGAGAAACAGACGACAGGTACCTAGGTGTGTCGTCCGCATGATTCGCCAACGTTTTTCCATCACGGTCCTATCAGGACTATCATCTTTAGTGTGCCTCATTTCCTGTTCACACCTACACCATACTTGCGTAGTTTCCAATTGGGAAGTGTGAAACAGAATCTGTGGTACCACAGTAATCCCGAGACGTGCAAAGAAATAGGCAGGAGCAATAAACTACCTGGCCATAGGTGACAGTTATACTTTTAATGGTAGTGTAATGCTTCTTATCGTTGGCAGTATTATAGCATGTGAGGGATATAACACGTCAAATATTTTCAGGTAACGTTTCATAACTCACTAATGGTACAGTTACACCTCATTATCATAGAAAGTGATACATCTGTCTGGGAATGTCCACAATTTGTCATTCCCACGGAAGATTGTTCTTCCTTGATACAGCAAAACAAATTTTGATACCTGCCATTGATCCAATTTTTTTAGCACCAGTTTTGAAAACAGCTTTCAAGACTAACTTCAGAGATTCTTGGCAGAGCATTACCTCTTGTCAATGTATTATAATAATTACTATAATGACAGGCAATAAGTTACGCAAATGTGAATAAATCTTTGTGTTGACTGAGTGTTGTCCATTCAAGAGCCATTGCACAAGTTCACATCCAACTCTTCATGCACAGATATTTATTATTTGCTATGCACAGACAGTTATCAGCGAGAAAGCAGGCCAAGCACTCTTCGTGGTGCAGTTTTATCTCTTCCTTGACACGCAACACTCCATCAAAGGTGGTTTGGGATAGACTTCAGAAAATTAAAGGAGATTATACAGGCTTTTCTATCCCCTTACTTCAGGTAAATGGGGCCCCATGTCAAAACTTGGGCGAGCAGGCTGACCTCCTCGGTCAGCATTTTCATAACATATCGAGTTGTTCTCATTACAACAAGGATTTCCTCTCTACAAAGCAACAAGCTGAAAAACAAGCCATTCCAGTCACAGGTGGTGAGAACCTTCTATATAACAAGCCTTTTACCATGGTAGAGCTCTTGAGAGCACTGTCTTCAGTAAAGGTCAGTGCCCCGGGGCCAGACCGCATTGCATATTCTATGCTCACTCACCTGTCAAGTGAATCTAAAGAATGTTTGCTTAAGTTTTTTAATAATGTCTGGGAAAAGGGCCAAATGCCATCAACATGGAAGGTAGCAACGGTCATCCCCTTCCTGAAGCCTGGGAAGGATGCTTCAAACCCAACCAGTTACCGACCTATTGCACTGACAAGCTGTCTGGGAAAAACTTTCGAGAGGATAGTTAACAACCGACTGATGTACTATCTTGAGGTTAATAACTGTCTTAATAATAATCAGTGTGGTTTTCGAAATGCACGGTCGACAGCAGACCACCTCATCCGGTTGGAATCCACTATTCGAGAGGCCTTTGTTAGAGGAAATCACTGTGCGTCTGTTTTCTTTGACTTAGAAAAGGCCTATGATACTGCTTGGCGGTATGGTATCGTCCGAGACCTTTACTCATTAGGAGTACGGGGCCGACTTCTCAGTTGCATAACCAACTTTTTACAAGGTAGGACCTTCAGAGTTCAACTGTGAACAACGCTGTCGCGACCTTTTATTCAAGAAAACGGAGTTCCACAAGGTTCAGTACTGAGCGTAACACTTTTTATAGTTAAAACGAACTCAGAAAAAGCGTTATTCCCCCTTCTATTTCATACTCTTTGTATGTGGACGATGTACAGATTTCTTATTCGTCCAGAAATTTGAGTACTTGTGAGAGGCAGCTGCAACTCGCAATTAACAAACTGCTGAAATGGGCCAATCAAAATGGTTTTAAATTCTCTTCAGAAAAAAACTGTTTGTGTCCTGTTTTCCAGGAGAAGGGGACTGTATCCAGACCCCACACTGACTATTGATGGTCACGCTCTTGCTGTACATGAGGAACACAAATTCCTTGGCGTCATCTTTGATAAAAAAACTCACTTTCGTGACGCACGTCAAGATCTTGAGAGCAAAATGCTTGAAATCTTTAAATATTCTTAAAACCATTTCACACCGTTCCTGGGGTGCAGACAGAGAGACTCTTCGCCGCATATACAGTTCTGTTGTTCGTTCTAAACTAGATTATAGATGTGTTGCATATGGATCAGCACGCTTATCAGTCCTGAAAGCTCTCGACCCAGTGCACCAGCTTGGCTTGCGGCTGGTACTTGGGGCTTTTAGAACCACACCGGTTCAAAGCTTATATGTTGAGTCAAACGAGTGGTCCTTGGAAAGGCGACGCTTTTACCTTGCAGTGTCTTATGGGCTGAGAGTAAGGAGCTATCCACAGCATCCTGCACACTCCACTGTAACCAGCACTTGTTTCCAACGGCTCTTTATTAATAAGCCAAATGCTGTGGCTCCATTTAGTATTCGTGTCCAGCGGGATGTAGAACGTTATAATTTTACGAGCTATAATCTACCGCCCTTGTTGTGCAGTAAGCTGGTATCTCCTTGGTATCCACCTGTACAACATGATACAACTCTTTTGAAATTTGGCAAACAGAAATGCCCAGCCTTGCAAATACAACAAGAATTTGAAGCCCTCAAGCAAAACTTTGGCGACCATGTGGAAATATACACTGATGCTTCGAAAACAAATTCAGGAGTATCATGTGCCGTGGTATCTGGCGTATGCACTAAGCCACACCGTTTAAGCAATATTTTGTCAGTTTTTAGTGCTGAGGTTTGTGGCATCATTGTTGCGCTCAACCATATCTTGCAAACGCACACATCATCATCGGTTATATACACAGACTCTCTTAGTGCAGTTCATGCCATATGTGGTCTCCACATGCACAAAAACCTGCTGGTAAGACGAGCACAGTATCTTGCGAGTCTTATACAAGGAAAGGGCCACAGTTTACGCATTTGTTGGGTGCCCAGCCATGTAGGCATAAAGGGAAATGAGAGCGCGGATCGTGCTGCCGCTGCTGCTCAGGATACCGACATTACGGCATTTGAGATTCCTCTCAGTGATCTCCTGAGAGACCTCAGACATGTTATCAACAAAGAATGGCAAAGCTCTTGGGACGCGCAAACTCTGAACAAATTGCACACTATCAAACCACGGATAAGACAGTGTGCACAACACTTCGAAAACCGATTAAATGAAGTTCTGTTCAGCCGTCTGAGAGCTGGACACACCTTCTTAACACACGGGTATCTTCTCCGAGGCGAGCAGATACCACAGTGCAGTCTTATACAAGGAAAGGGCCACAGTTTACGCATTTGTTGGGTGCCCAGCCATGTAGGCATAAAGGGAAATGAGAGCGCGGATCGTGCTGCCGCTGCTGCTCAGGATACCGACATTACGGCATTTGAGATTCCTCTCAGTGATCTCCTGAGAGACCTCAGACATGTTATCAACAAAGAATGGGAAAGCTCTTGGGACACGCAAACTCTGAACAAATTGCACACTATCAAACCACGGATAAGACAGTGTGCACAACACTTCGAAAACCAATTAAATGAAGTTCTGTTCAGCCGTCTGAGAGCTGGACACACCTTCTTAACACACGGGTATCTTCTCCGAGGCGAGCAGATACCACAGTGCGAGCATTGCGGGACAGCCTTGTCCGTTGTGCATATACTCATAGTTTGCACTCATCACGAACACCATCGTCAACAACACTTCTCACTGTTTTACAAGTATAGGATTCCTCTTCACCCAGCGCTTTTGCTGAGGGACGAACCTCTCATCAGTTTTAACCATGTGTACAACTTTTTTAGAGACGTAGGTTACCTAAACGACCTGTGAACATGCAAATATTTTCACTACTTTTTACCTTTCCTATTTTGACTTTAAATGAAATCGATTATTTTTAACTAGCTTTGATTCATACCATTGTCGTGGCGCTCTATGGCCAAAGTTGCCTTAGCGCCATTAAAATCCTAATCATCATCATCATCATCAGCTTTCTCTTTCTCTAGTTCTTCAGCCTCTCCGTTTCCTTTTTCACCTTCTTTGGTAGCAAGGGTCAACCTTGGGCAGTCTTTCACCCTCCAGAAGCTGCACTTGGTTATAGTGCACAGGCAAGTGTTAACGTGTGGGACAAGTTCCCTTGGTTGGGGTCGGTGGTGGCCGACACACCCTTTGCACTGAATTCAACATTCACTCTTTATGGATAAATCAAATTCCAAAAAACCTGATCGGCGCCCAAAGCGGCTCCGCACCGAAGACATTGCAATGAACTTCTTTGAAAGTGGTCAAGAGCCGTGGTTTCCTAAATTCCTAGTCATCCATGCAGAGAATGAAACAAAGTCGTTTGCAGGGCTGTCCCCATTTCTTGTGGCAAAGACACTCGAACAAGTAGTCGGGAAGTCTTACAACGCCAGGAAACTGAACACCGGAGACATACAGGTCAAGGTACAAACTAGGCAACAAAGTACAGCATTCTCCTCACTAAAGACCATTGGAGAAACCCCACTTTCTGTCACAGTACGTCGTAGCTTGAACACAGTGAAAGGGGTCATATCTGTCAGTGAGTTGCTACCATGTTCTGACTCAAAGATGACGGAGGGCTTAAAAGACCATGGGGTAATCAATGCTAAGAGGATCATCATCCGCAGAGAAGGAAAAGAAATACCCACACCACATGTCGCTCTCACCTTTGAACTCCATAAGCTGCCTTCAAGCATCAAAGCAG